>NC_090937.1:701170328-701797113 GCF_040938575.1 Ambystoma mexicanum | reverse complement strand
GTTGAGCGAAATATACTGTGAGATGTCCGTTGATGTCCGTTGTACTCCCTGTTCTAGACAATTGCAAATAAAACAGGTACTTTTTGCCAAATTCCTGAGTCAGTCTTATTATTGGTGTAAGAGTAACCTTTGCATCCCCATTCATCCCATATAGTGTTACTTTGCTTAAAGGGCCTATGGGTTCAATAACATGTACACAATTTCAAAGGAATGGACCAGGCCTTTGTCCTGACTTTGACAGAGCGGCTTCACCATTTGAACATCATTGGGGCATGCATGCAACCGTGTTTAAGCCGTCCGGTTGCCTTATTATCTTTGGATATCCTCCCTTCTTTTCTCAAACGTACGCCAAAGTATAGGGCTCATATTGAACGTCCCTGTCAAAACACGGCAGAGACTTGTTACATTTGCAATTGCACAAAAACAGGTCTCATGTCATCGTCGTCATTTTCAGAGTGGACTGCAAAAGGGGAGGGTAAAAAGGTGACAAACATGCTTGTACACTGGACGTTTGCACTCCGGCATGCAAACTGAGTAAACGCTGCTTGCCACGTAGGCATGGCAGGTGGCATTTACAATGGATTCCCTTGTAGTCTGCCTTAACTTTGCTGGTATCAAAAGCCAGCGGACTCCATGGGAATCCCAAGAATGTATGCAAGCAAGAAAATGCATTCTCGCACAAATGCTGGAGTATTTGTATGGCGGAGAAGAAAAGGTTGGCGGAATCATACGTTTTGTATTGCCACTCTTCTCAGGTATACAAATACTTGAAACTGAGCCAAAGCATAAATTAAATGGATAAAAACTTTACGCAAGTCTTGTACCCGTTTTGTTTACATTACAGCTCATGGAATATGAGCGCCTATGTTTTTTGATAAAGTGTTGTAAAGGAGGGGTGGAAATCCCCAGTCCTGAGCGGAACGGACAAGCCGAGAAATCCTGCACCCAATAATGGAAGAGTCAAGGTAATTGACAAAGGCCTGTTTTATTAACAATCCAAATAAAACAGGGACAGCAGAAAATAACAACAGTCTCCACGCTCTCGTCCTTCTCAAATTTGCCAACAGTTTAAGAATAATAAATACGTCACAACTGACTATTCATTACAAAATGGGTTACAAAAACCTATAGGTAGGTGGGATTGGTTAAGGCATTTGTATACATATGTAGTAAAAGGGTTAGTCTTTTCATTGGGTATAGAAATCTGATAGTCTCACCTTAGACCATCCCTAAATTGATTACTGGTAAAAAGACATCATCACAACAACAAACTATTGGCTACTGCAACAGTTATAAGACGGCATCATTTGAGGATGGTGATTGGTTGGCATTAGCTTTATCAACCTTGACTACTTGGCAGATCATCAGCACATGAGCAACAATAGTGTTAGGGGGAGCGGCATCAAGGTATTGCTTTTCCCAATTAAACAAGACACCTTCTCTGAATTTCTAGGCCACAAGTCAGGACTTTGGCTTTGAACTTGGATTTGTCTGGCATCTTAGTACTGCACACCTGAGGGGACTGAAGACCTCCGCCGTTCTGTGTCTGGAGTTAATGAATGTTAATGTTAATGTTAATGTTAAAGAACATTTGTACCGTGCACTATCACCACCGAAGTGGTCCCCTGGCGCTCTTGAATAACTACTGTTCCTGAACTATAAGTGACGTGTGAGGTGATCACATTTAGAGTATTTTGCATGACCTTTAATAGGATTTTAGCCCATACTAATACAGTGTCCTTTCCCTTCCTGGTTACTGGAGACTTGTTTGAGCTACTTTCCTTCCAATATCAAGCCTTAATTAATGAGCACCTGGCTTTCCAGGGCTGTTTGTTTCTTTACTTAAAGGGATGGTCTAGTAAAAAATGTTATTTAAAAAATAGATAGGCAACATAAAAAAAAATACTAGCATTCTCTGTTTTAAAACTTCCTATGTAAAATTTTGAGCTATTCAAGCTAAAATTCGCAAAAAGCAAGCACATGGGCGCATCCATTTTGTGAAATGGAGGCCCTCCTGCGCTGGCTTTTGCTTTTGCGGCACTAATAAAGGAAAAGCCAGCCAGCTGTAGTAAACAAAAGCTACCGCTGGGTGGCTTTCCCTTAATTTGTGCTGTAGGCGGAGTACGGGGACCGTAGACCAGAGCAGGAAAGCTGCAGCTGAATCTCGGTAAGTGCTATTTATTTATTTTTTAAAAATAAGCGCTAGCTGCGGTTTTCTTTCTAAGTTTTCCGGGCTGGAGGAGCCCGGAAAACTTAGAAATAAAACCGCAGCTTTAAAAACGTTGTATTTATGTTTGCGGTCGCTTTTGAAGCAACCGCAAACATAAATACAACGTTATTGTGTTGGAAAACGCTGCAGTCTTTCTTTCCAAGTTTCTCAGGCTCCTCCGGCTCGGAGGAGCCTGAGAAACTTGGAAAGAAAGACTGCAGCGTTTTCCAACACAACCGCGTGTGTTTCTGCCTGCTGTGGCTATCACTTTGGGTCTCCGGTGCTCCCAGGAGCACCGGAGACCCAAAGTGAAAGCCACAGCAGGCAGAAACACAACGTGGTTATGTTTACATGCCGCGTAGTGTTTCTACCTACAGCTGATTTCTTAGAAAGAAAACCGCAGCTAGTGCTTCCATCATCCATCATAGCCTCTGTTTTTATGTAACTATCCTTGTAGGGGAATGTGTCCTTTGACATGCATCGTAAAGTGTCCCATCGTCCCTCAAACTGTCCCCTAGTCATGCAAAGTGCTAAATGGGTTAGGCAATGTGCATCATGTGCAGGTACATTTGTAGCCACAAATGTCTTGGAAGCGCTCATGGAGTAGTGAATGAGAGAGCACACATAGCAGCTCTCATCAGATGTCCCTCTCCCCACCTGGCTCATGTGCTGATACCACAAATTATTAGTCACTTGAGCAGAGTTAGCCATGTAGGCATTTATGTGTTGAAAATGAGTGTCAGCATTTCTTTTCAATCTCTTCATCTGCTTAGTGGCAATATAGAAAGGCGAGGTTATTGCTTCATCCAACATGGGAATGGGGTGAGAGTTTGGCGATCGAACTGTTGTCTGTCTTCCTCATTTTCCTTTGACCCCTCCTTCCGATCTCAAAGCTGTTGAGACAAAAAAGTGACCATCATAGCAGCCCAGTATTCATGCATTTCAGTACCAAGAACAGCAGTGACATTATGGGTGTCAGTTTGCACTTTAGTGGGAGGAGCAAGAGGCATATGCATATGGCGTCCCATCACCGGTTCACGAGGAGTCAAGTGTTGGTTTGAGCCGGGCTGATAGCGTAATGCGAATAGGACTAAAGGTAGGCAATGGAGCCATCCTTTTTTCAGGGTCATTTTTAATTTGGCTATTCTCTCTTTGAGGGGGCAGTTGAGACACTCACAAAGACTGTTTGCCTGTGTGTGATAAGCATACGAAAATATATGCCTAATAGCCAGTAGGATTGTGATGTGCTCAAATAATTAGTTTACAAAAAGCAGTCAATTTTCAGACCAAAGGACTTCACACAGTCCCCATCTCGAGAAGACTTCATGTATGAGGAGTTTTGTAGCACATTTGGCATAAGGATGTGTGCACGGACCTGCTTTGATTGATCAGGAGAAAGGACATAGGACTACCAGCATTTATTTGAAGCTAGTACAACTTTGGGGCATATCTACATAATAAATAACCAAATTCTGGAAAGGTCCAGTAGGATGGGGTATTGCACCTCTCACTGTTTGCCGCTGCTGCCCTGCCTTGAACTTTTGGCAAACTATCCAATTTACGATGAAGGCAGCAACATGTTCAGCAAGGTAGGGTACAAACCAGTCTTTCGAAATGAGAGTTGCAAGACTCTTTCGTGTTGTGAGCGCTGGGTAGCGTAATTGGTCTAATGCTACTTTAAGTAATGCACAGGCATAATCAATAACGCCTCCAGCATTTACAAAACCGATATCCTAAAAACCAAAAGCGACATTTTTAACAATAGAATCCTCAACGCAATGTCTAGTGCTAAAGAGCTCTTTTCCATCCTCAAAGAGCTGTAGTCTCCTATATCCCCTCCTGACTCCTGCATTAAAGACGCACTATGGTGTGCCAACATTTAAAAGACACTTCTCGACAAAATTGCACAATTACAAACTAAAATTGAAGCCAAAAAACGTAGCCTCACACCAAGTGTCAAATCAAGTGAATCCTATTCTACTCCCGCTAATTCTAGCTGCCAATTCGAATTCTCACAAATTACCACCAAAGAGGTAGAAGCTATAATTTCTAGCCTCAAACCCTCCAGATGCCAGGGAGACATCTGCCCTGCTACAATTATAAAAGAGGGTGCAAAGGAATTTGCTCCTTTTATCACATCTTATCAATTCCACTTTCGCCTCTTGCTCTGTCCCAAAAAATCTTAAAGATGCCTGAGGCATGCCTCTCATCAAAAAATCAAAAAACCTCATCTCGTCCCAGCATTCCAACTAACTATAGACCAATAACAACCGTCCCCTTTCTCTTAAAGATACTGGATAAAGCAGCCTATATCCAAATACAAAACCACCTAAAAACCAACAACCTGCTTGGCATTAGGCAATCCGGATTTAGACCAAGACACAGTACTGAGACAGTACTCCTGGCTTTAAAAATCCAAATGGATGAAGCCAAAGATAATGGAAATCCTGCCTTACTTCTTTTACTCGACCTCTCTGCAGCGTTCGACTTAGTGGATCACAACATCCCTACCACCCACCTGACTACAGCAGCCTCTTTCTCCCCTAAAGCTGCTGCCTGGGTCCAATCCTTCCTCTCTGACAGAACAATGAGGGTCTTCTCTCCATCAGCCTCAGCAGAACCTTCACCAATCACATGTGGAGTCCCACAGGGCTCCTGTGTCTCACCAACCCTATATAACATATTTACAAAACTTCTGTTTGTCCACTTATGCAAATTCACATCACTCTATCAGACTCATATGATAATGATTCCACTTGTCTAAATTAAATTTACCTCAGAATCCAAACCAGGATGGCTGAGCATGATATTTGCTTCAACGACGATAAGACTACGCTATTGCTCATGGGCTCTATGCACTGTCTCAACAAGCTAGATCCCTAATACAACACATTCAATATTGATGGGAACAACATCAAAGTGTCAAAGAATGCTAAAACACATGGAGTCTACTTCGACTCCACCTTATCCCTGTCCAAACAAGTCAACGCTACAGCATGAGCAACTGCCTATACTTCCAAATTAATAAACTCATGCAGACCCTTCCTGTCAACAATTAGCTATTCCCTGCTTGCAAGAGCTCCCATACTCTCCAGATTGGAGTTTTGTAACACTCTGTACTTATGCACCAGCAAACAAAACCTTAATAATTTACAAGTGCTGCAAAACAACGCCCTCAGATCAGCTCTTAACATTCCCCGCTCCAATCAAATCTCACAAATAAGGCACAATACGAACTGGCTCCCAATACAAGACAGGATCATGTTCAGAACCTTAATGAACACTCATAAATGCCTATCAAGTTCTGCCCCCAAATACTTGAACCATAAATTCTCCAGGAAAGAATCCTCCAGACCTACCAGAACTAACTACCTTCATTGCCTTAATATCACAAAATTGAAACTGCAGAAGGCCGGCGGGGCTAGCTTTCCAGTGCTGGCAGCTAAACCTTGGATCTCTCTGCCTCCTGCTCTAAGTATCGAACCATCCTTCCCATCCTTCAGAAACAAGGTAAAATCGTGGCTCTTCTCCAAACAAACTAAAATATACTGCCACTACCGACTCTACACCAACATTCACACCATGCATCTATGTCTACCACCTAAATAGGACTTGCGCCTAGATAGGTAACACTAGACGCCTCCCTCTCCAGTTAATACTTGTATAAACAGACTGTATATAATTTGTATAGTTCTTCGTAATTAATTTTATTAAACTTGGAACCCTTTGCTTTTGCCCACATTGCACTTTACTGTGTCCTACTATCACTGCTTGAGACTATCTATTTTTCACATATAATCTCTATGTATGAGATTACTGCTTGATCATGTAAATAACTGTACAACTGTTCCATTATGTAACAACTGTCGTATATGCAAGCAAAAGACACTATATACCCTTGGGTTTGGTGCGCTATATAAGCAAATAAACTAAACGAAACTTAACCGGTTTGCTGGTTTTGTCCTAGAGCCACATTGCATTGGTGGAGCACAATGAGCAACCCCTTCATTTCCACAGATCCTGCTATTCTGGTGGTGAGCCTACCTGCAATTTGGTTATCTGTGCTATGGGTAAGGTATTAAATCTTTCTTTCATTGCCATGCTACATGCTTATGGGTGCTTATTAAGTTATGTTATGTTATGAGAATGTATATAGCGCAAACTATCACCAATTAAGGTATCATGGCGCTAATGCAAAGAGAGAAACAGCAATGCAAAGAAAAAAGAAAAAAGGAATAAATCAGGCAGAAAACAGAAGAGTCTTAACAGCACGCCGGAATGAAAGATGGTTACAAATGGAATGGAGGGAAGGAGGCCAACCGTTCCACAGCAATGCGGCGGCTACAGAAAAGGAACGTCCCCCAAGATGAGAGCGCTTAAAACATGGCACAGTAATACAGGAGGCTGTAGCAGAGCACAAGGCGCAAGAGGGAATAGACTGCTTTAAGTTAGTCTGTAGATATTCCGGGCCTGTATTGTAAAAGGCCCGATAGACCAGACACAGTTCCTTAAACCTGACCCGCTTGACCACTGGAAGCCAATGCAAAGAGCAAAGAATGGCCGATGCAGAGGAGAGTAGAGAGGCCCCAATGGCAACGCGGGCTGCTGACATTTTTCACAATTTGTAGGCGCTGAAGGAGATACACCGGTTGCCAGATATTTTGGGTAAATATGCAGCTTTGTTGCTACGGGAAGTTAAATCTCTGCCTCTCGTGTTGCCACATACTTCACCACACTGATAGCCGATGGGAGCTGTAGTACGTCAATGAGCCTGTCCAATAATGGCGCATGCTGCACTGGTGTGCGGTCTGCGGATAGGAAGCCCCGCCTTTTACAATGTGACAGTCCTGCATGCACTGTTGCAGTTATGTGGGCAGAGTCAGAATATGCTGTTATTTCCTCCCCTTCATGCGTTTCATGGGATACAATAAGCGCTACTAATTCTGCTGCTTGCGCTGAGAAAGATAAAGGCAATCTTGCACGCACCACTACTTCAAAGTGGCCATTCAGTTTCTGTTTTACCGCTGCAGTCCTGTGTGTCTCTCCCCCGAATTTGATGAGGAACCATCAATGAAGAGGAATTCCCCCCTCCGAGGGCATTTTCTCTAACATGGGGTATATCATCATAATATTCAGTGTACATGATGATCTCCTTCCTCCACTGACTCTTCTTTGAATGTTGCTGGATTCACTATCTACATCTGACAATATTGATTACTGGGTTTGAGATAATCACCTCATTCCCAGATGCTCTCTGTGTGGTCAATGTGCTTTTGGGCTTTTCAAGAATGGCAAACAGGGCATGCTCCACATATAATGGTACTACACAGCCCATTGTGATACCGACCGATTTCTCAATTGCAAAGACTGCTGCAGCCAATGATTGCTCACAGGGATAATGCCCCGTTCTCACTGGATATAGGATCCCACTGCAGTATGCTAGTGGTTTATGCTTTATGGTAAATGTCTGTTTGAGCACTGCTGTCATTACTACTGTACCACTTTATTGAGAGGCCACCATCAACACAGGGCACTCCTTCTCTCCCCAATCAAGGTGTCACACAATAAACTGTTTAATGGATTCTTTGTTCAGGCCTATTTTAGACTCATATCATGCCACTTGGATCACCCCCGACCCCCTGTGCCACCAATGAGCCAAGAACCAGCCCGGGGAACAGAAAATATATTTATATTTATTTGAATGATAGTTAATGGAGATCGACCTAAAACTGCACACAACACCTCCTCTGTTACTCACAATGAAACTTATTTTTACATAAATAAATCACACAAGTTGGTTTGGAGAGCACAAATCACAATACTTTACTTTATGCAGATTTCAACGTAAGGAATAATCAACACTGATCAATGAACAAAATCAGTTTACATATGCAGTGCTGTGCAATTTAGATTTTCCTGCACGCTTAAAAAGGCTAGCAGTTTGGTTTACAGATTTGCACTAATGTATATGGCAATTATCATTTCATCCAAAACTTTACTTCGAAATAAACACAGGGTGACTTTAAAGCAAGACAAACATCACGTGTTCATTGTCGAATGCACGAGGTCTCACTTTTGCAAAGCACTTCTCCGCCCAGCCCCAAAAACCCAAACATCAATTACATGCAGCACCCTTCTATTCAAAGGCCAGGTCTAGGCAGTGGGGACAGTAAATAAGTTTGTTTCTCAGACCCCGCTTCACTTAAAAGCATGTGTTGGGGAAGTTGAACATACGAATGGGGATGATTTGGAATTTTGGATTTTCAGACCCCCCTTCACTTAAAGGCCTGTGCTGGGCATGTAGACAGTTTAGGGATTTATTTAGTTTAGGGACAAGGATATCCATCTTCCTTAAAGAAGTCGGGGTCAACCGGAAAAATAGCATTACCCAATTACTTTACAGTCTATAGTTTTTAGCGTACGCTGGGAATGACCTTTGTTCATTACGAATGTTAACAAAAGTCACCCTGTGGTGTTTTGCCAAAGGGCAATTAATTAATATTCTGACAAATATGCTAAGGATCTACACAGTTCCCCACCCCTCCCCCACCCACTAATGGAAAAGAACCCACCAATGAAAGGGAAAGGGTTAATTCAATAGATCCCCCCGCTGACGTTTTGTTGGACAATCTACTTACTTTTGGAAATCTGTGGGCTTGGCACTCAGGGACAGAGCAGAGGTTTTCTTGTAGGGAAAAACAGATTCTAGACAGCACTTCAGTACATTGGATCCCACAGCCCGTCTCTTTCTCTAGCTCAGGTGAAGAATAACAGCCTCTGCTTTCTAGTCTCCCCAGCAATAGAAATCCAATATTTCTCCCAGATGAAATTTTAGTAGATCTCCTTTGGTGATTTGTGGCAGTTGTTTTGCAGCTCTTTCTGTTGGTAATTCTTTTTGCAGCTCTCTCATAGTGCATCCACTTTAAATACCAGTGATGACATAATCAGGATTTCAATATTGGGCAGTGCCCTGCAATAATTCTCACACATTTCATTGGTCCTTCACTCATCTCCCCAACCTAGAAGTCCGGCTCCTGCCGACAGATAAGTTCCAGGGTGGTGACATTTAAATTATGAAAATAAGGAAGGGAGAGGGCAAATCCACTGTCCACAATGAGATTTTTGTATGTTCTTTTCAAGATTTCACCTAAAGAGGTCCCTACATGGTAACTATCTTTATTTGGCTGGACTTAACGGCGTTGATGATGTTGCCGGCTGCAAATGTATGTGGGTTGGCCTGTACAATATCAATACTTTACATGTGTAATGCTTATTAACTCGTGTCATGTCTCAATATCTTCCTTCACTCTCAAAGCACAGGGCATTATGAGAGGCACACCATACAAAACATAAATGATGGCATCTCAGTCCGTGAATGGCAACAAGGCCAAAGACGCACACCATATGCAAGTGCAGGCACTTCACGCCACCTCTACTGGTGAACCAACTGCAAAAAGTCCTCCACAACCATTCTGTAATAGTGAGCACCCACAGGAGACATACATATTTTCACAAGTGTACGCTGGTGTTACATATCAGTATAAGAACAGACCCAATGAAGGCAACATTCTGAAACCTACTTCCAACCACTGTCCAGACTGTTAGGTCAAAGGGCCATAGCCATGCATACACAGCAGTAGGGGCTTGCCACTCCCAACAAAACATGGTACACCCATTACAAAAATCCCTATATCATCTGCAATACACTCCCCATCCCCAATCGGCTCTGAAGGTAGTCGCCTGCACACCTACCCCACAAAGAATTATATGTCATTATCTGCGTACATGGGCCATGTCGCAAAAAAGCTACGCGGTAACAAAATCCTTTCATGTCCCACTTTCTTACTACACTCCCTAAAGCAAGGCTCTGTTCATCGCAACAACATTCCTAACGCAAATGGTGTCTTATCTCACCAATGCTGCTGTAGGAACTATAACATGTCCTCCACAGTGATTCTGCAAGGGCTCATACCTTAGGACACTTACATATTTAAAAGTGTATGGTATGTCACAAGGTATGGTTATAATAACGAATGCAAATCACCTAAGGCAAAGGGAATGCACTCTTTGTACATATGTGTGCAATCTACATACCAATATCACAGTACTCCTATACATGGCAGCATTGCGTTGCGGGTTTGTGGCCAACAGCCTAGTCCTTTGCCACACTCACTGCAAGGCAATAGAGCCATGCATGGGAACATGTGACCACGTACCTTTCCTGTCCTGAATACGAGGGCCTTACCCAGATTCTTTAGCTCACTATCTTTCACAGAGGAGAAATATCCAAAGCATATCAGTCTTTGTCCTGCCCTGGGGCAGTCTAGCACCGAAATGCTAGGCAATTCTCCTCTGCACAAGGGTATCAACAGCAACCTCAGACATGTGTTTCGGTCTGGTTGGACCTCATCAGTAGGGTGGAGCTGTGCCTCTCTAAGAATAGTGAGCAGGGGGTCCACGTCTGGATTCCCCTAGTAACTTAGGGTGAGTGTAAATACTAGAAGGGGGTTATCTGTACTCCTGCCCTCTATATGGCAGAGTAGAAGCACAGAGCACCCCAGCCAAGATTCTCTATTCGGTAGCTATGGGCAAGCAATCAAGGCTTAAGCTCTCAGGTTGTGATGCGGGATGGTTCTTAAGTACAGTGTAGTCCCCAAGCCCCCGCTAGGAATATCCACACAGTGTTAATGATAACACAGTTCTTTATATAAATAAGGTTCAAGTTATAGACACACACAATAACACACTTGTGCTTAGGCAATACTATAATGATAAACATATATAGTCTCTATGTGGTACCAAAATTACTCTTGATTCCATTAAAATGCACCAACTGCGGACAGTTTCAAATGGCGTACAAAACAGTAGCAAAAGGTATCAACCATAGACTTGGGAGGAAAACAGGTTGGTTAAAAAATTGGCAGAATGCTGGGCCCCACCACGAGGCACAGTTCTGTGTGAGGACCCCCCCACCTGGGCAACCTGTAAATAAAGATATACTGACAAGCCAAGTCCATATATTGTTTAGCAGAGTCTTATTTCCTTCTACACATGTTCTACTACCCCAATGTACCTGGTTTAGCAAAGTTCGATGATGGGTCGTCGACGGATCCTTCTTGAGTGAACTGCCTTTAAGGCAGGAGCCATGGATCATCGAGATTCCTCGAAGAAAGGGGTGAACAATTTTGTCGAGGCAGCAGTTTGGTCCTTGTGGTACTCTTCGATGATCGGTCGTGGACGTCCTGCGAAGATGAAGTGTGTGGTGCACCTCGATGACGATAGTGAACTGGAGGCTTCCAGCCCTTTAAGATGAGTAGCAATACCCTGGAGATGAATGGGGATGCAGATTTAATACATGCATCAATAATACAGATGACACAAATAGTTTGGCAAAAGTGTGTCTGTTTTAATGCAAGTATTTAAAACAGGGAGTACAACGAACATCAGCAATCGCTCGATACTCTGACTCTAAACTCATTTAAGAAAAAACAGCATTTTTATAGACCAAATGTGTCACTACTGACGTTTAGACCTGCGTCACTACCAAAGTCATCCTACGTGGTGAACTACTAAAACCTATCGGGAAGCGGGATTGGTTCTAAGTGTATAACTAAACACAGGTACTATATCTGTATGGAGTAACAGAGAGAGGTGATAGGATCATTAAGATCAGGTGGGGCAACTAAGCCCTCCCCTCAAAATGGCCACTATGAACGTCACTAAATGTACCATGTCCCATTGGCTATTCAACTATAGGGCCCCAAACTACGTGGTCCCTTACAATTGATTGGCTATTAACCCCCATCAGTAATTTTCCACCTACGTGAGCAGCACGCAGACCGAACAACCAGGTGCGGGTGAGCTTGTGTTGATACCAGCTTCACACCAAATTAAAATATAATCCATCAACACCTCAATGGTCCAGTGTCAATTAGTACTTTGAAGTTGGCCTTGAGTTTGTACCTTTCTCTGGGACTTTTTAAGGAGTATGGGTACTATCTAGTTTCTGTGCATAGGTGTGATCTTCTCATCCAGCCAACTTTCTTCCATCACATGACTGGATACCATGAATTGAGCCTTTTTGTGTATTTGATTTAATTCTTCAATAGTCCTCTGACGTCTTTTGTTTTGCTTGACCTTTTTGAGCAGGAGCTTCTGTTCTTTCATGTTAAATTGTATCCAATGTCAGCCAATTCCAGTCTGATAAGACCTTGGCTTTCTTGGCTCAGCCAACTCCTCCTTTAGTTGAACTGTATTCTGTTTAATTCAATTGCTTTTTGTAACTGTGACACTGAAATGAGCCCTTCGTCATTGTTCAGTACTGCTTTATACGTAGTGGAAACATTCATTCTTTACTTAATCCATATGTATCTATGAGGTATATATGTATATGCTGGCGTGTAACTGCGACACTGAAATGAGTCCTTCCTCATTGTTCAGTACTGCTTTATACGTAGTGGAAACATTCATTCTTTACTTAATCCATATGTATCTATGAGGTATATATGTATATGTTGGCGCTTGCCGCGTTCTGATCTATTTAAGCATGTTGCTAGCTTTATGATTACTTTGCTGCTTGTGTTTCATTGCATCTGTACACGTTTAAACTAAGTTTCTTCATCAGATTTGTGGCATAAGTGATCCCAAGATGTCACTTATCCTTGGTACTTCTTTGTTCTTTATAAATTGTCTGCCTCTTTGGTCTGGTTATCGTTCTATCTGGGTGTCGATTCAACTTTGTATGGCGTCACCATTCATCCTGGTCATTCAGTTTCTTTGTTTCATCAGGAATCTCGTTCAAATCGCCATCATATTGTCTTGAATGCACGTATGGTTTTCTCAATGGGTATTTTGCCTCCCATATTCTCTTAGGTATGGATACTCGTATGGGTACTGCATGGAGCCCGTGCTCTTCTCTTTGCTGGTCTACCTGTTCAGTATACGTCACATACTTTGGTTCATATACGCTTCAGGTAATGTAGGTGGGGCAGGTGGAGTGGGGGTACTTGGCTCCTCCTCTACACTCCCCCTCTGGGCGATTTATAGACCACTCTCACATCTTCTTCCACATCCAGAAATCCTAGTCTGAAGAAATGTTTCTTAGGGATCCATATCTTTATGACCCCCTTCAAGCATCCAGCTGATTTCACATGCTCATTCTTGTTCCATGTCATGAGCATGCAATGTCCACTTGGACTTCAGTAGATCCATCTACCCACATATTTCTTATGGTCCTTTGGATACAGGAACATTGTTCCCTCAGGTGCATGGGACTGGCCTTCACAAAGTCTCTGATTTCCCCATCAGTCAGATCGTTAGGCTTCCATCCTGGTTCAACATCAAGCATGATTTTCATCCCTATGACTTTCTTTCCTGTCTTCTTGCATTGTGAGATTATTATCTTGATCACACAGAATCCAAGCATTACTAATAATAATAAAGCTCCTAAAAACTTGAACATATCTGCCATCCATTGTGGATCCCATGAAAAGAGTGATCCAAACCAGCTGTCATCAGCAATGTCTTCAACCTCTTCTATCATCTGGCCATGGAGCTTCGTTAGCATATGTATGGCCTCGGTTAATGTTCCATTCTCGTCCTCATGAGAAGGTATAATTGTGCAACATGATTCTCCAATTTTGGCACAAACACCTCCATCCATCGCTGTGATCATGTGTAGGACATATCTATTCTGGAAGGGCATCAATCCTATAGCTCTCAACTCTTCTCTGGTTGCATTGAATCCCTTTATGGTAGTATTAATCGTCTGTAGTAGTTCCCGTCTGGTGATCTGAAGCCACTTGATATTCGCTCCAACTTGGAACCTTGGCATGAAAATCATTGTGAACATGGATGAGGTCTGGCTGAACAGCCTATGTTCATACGGAATAGAGTCAAAAGCTTCTATTGATTTGGCTGAACAGTAGTTCTCTCTCTTTATTCGTTGTATCAGCTCCACAGATCTTTTCCTTCTCAGATGTGCATCAGCTTTCGGGAAACTATCAATGTTCAGGTCCCCTTTAGGAATCACTAATGTTGGAACATGGACATTTACTAATGTGCAAATTCCTCCCCAATCTTTTGCCAGACTGATATAGGCTTTGGATCCACACACCCAATACTGATCCATAATTACTGCTGTTCAGATATTCATTCCTGGTGCATCAAAGATTCATCCACAGTTTTGATTTTCGCCCATTTTCTTGTACAATTGTTCCTGAAGCATAATTTAGAACTGTCCAATGGTACTATCTGCAAGGGTCCTCCTCTGTCATCGACCCATGTCAGGAGTTTCGCACGTTTTGGCCATAATGGCTTGCAGCCATTTTGCACTATGTCAATAGTAGGTTGATAACAGCCAATAACTATCCATGCTCTGCAGATCACCACTCCTTTCTCCCATCCATCTGGTGATAATACTGTTCCGCAGATTTGCATTTGACCTCTGTTCTTCCATCTGCAAGCTTCTTCTGAAGTGTTCCCTGCAACCTCCAATTTCTTGTTCAGCTCCCATCTGATTCCAGCTCCTTTTACTCCAGGCTTCTCATATCTGATCAAATGATTTCTCGTATGGGCTCTGTTTCTTTTCTTTATATTTTCTATATAGTCATCTTCGTCTGGATCTGTCTTTTCAGTTGCCCATTTGAGAGAAGCAGCACTTCCCATAAATTGACCTCTTGTTTTGCAAAGTGTTATGTGCGAAAGACAATGTGCTGTTTGGACATCAATTTCAATCGCTATGAAGTCCGTTGACTTCCCCATGCTGTATGGTAGTAGTGCACATACAAAGCATTCTTCATCTGCTGTTCTTCTTCCAACTTCTTTCATGTGTTGGTACCATATGCTATTTCCCAAGTGTGCTGTACTGTCCAGATAATCATTTAATTCATAATTATCTTCTTGGGTAATTCTTTTGATTCTCAAAGTCTCCATGTAGTTTTCTATAACCACATCTCTAAATGCATCAACATAGCTTCTTCTGGCTGGTTGGGTTGCTGGAACGTCCATCCGGGCTCTCTGCATAGAAGAAAGTTGAGTAAGTCTTTCTTTATTCATTTGTCTTGTTCTGGTAATGGCTAAGAACGGCCATATAGATTCCGCTATCATCTCTGCACATGATTTTTCTGTGGGACTTGTGCTTGGGCTTCTTGTTACTGGATCAGGTGTGTCTGCATGCGTTATCTGTGTAGGCCCAACCTTTGTCAACCCTTTACTTTGCTTGTTCCACCGACACTGTCTCTGGCATTCAAAAACAGTGTTTGGAGCAAGTGCTGCTTGTGATGTATTACTAATAAAATCCATTTCGGGCTCAGGTATCGGCCCATTTTTTCTTGGGACTGGAATGACTATGTATGGTCTAGGCTGCTGTGTAGTTGCCACGCTTACCTTTTCCTTTTCCTCAGACACATATACAGGAGTCCTTGCATCATGTGCTCCTATACAGAAAGCAGTTCTCACTGTCAGTGAAAGCAATATGAGGATGAATATAATGCATGTGTAAATAATACAGTGATATGTGATTCGACAGCATCTACTTCTGGGACAATATGTACGTCTGTCCTCACGGGGCAACACAATACTGCTGCTTTGGTTCCCCATCTCACACATTTGATGCTAAGGAAGGAAAAACAATTTTAATGACTCTGCATTTTAATATTGTTTCTGGAAGCTGTTGTCTTCATTCAGCATTCGTCCTTTATCAATTTTCTGCTTTCTGGATGCCTCAAAAAGTGACTTTATCTTTATCTCTTGAACCCGTTTTTTTCAGCAATCAGGATCCAAATGTTGCTTTATTGTGAAGAAAAATGTCCTCAATGAGCTTCTATGAAATCTGCCTCATTCACTAGATCCCAATCAATGCCTAGAATCTGCTTCAGTCCAGATGACATGTTGCTTCCCTGTCAGCATGAACAAAGAGTTTTGTCCTTTATTTAATTCTTTGATCTGTCCCTTGGAGGAAAGTTTCTACATAGCTCTGTGATTTCTTTCAGAATAGATTGCCACCTGGATGATGATTCCTTCCAGGATCTCATTCAAATTCGCAGTATTTCAATATTGCAGTATTGGCTCTCTTAGGAAAGTTACAACGTCTGTGTGTCTTCCAACGAGATGCAGGTATTCTTCAATTAGAGGAAAGAACACCACAGTGACCAGTCTATGTGCTGCGTCGGTTGACAAGGGCATTTGTGTTTTCTTCACTGAACTCGGGCAACTTCAAAAACTCTTCGGTGATGATTAGAGCAATCTTCTAATATGTTTCATATTGTCAGGATTCTGGATATATGCTGGAATACGGCAAGTTCTCCCCACCAACGTAGGATAAGAATGTAACACCCTCTCAAGATACGTAAGCACCAACCTAGAAAGGTCACCACTGGGTAACACCAGGAGTAACACCAAACAAGAGCTCCGTATAAAAGGAATCAGGGTACTGCACCCTATTCCAATTGCTGTGTCCACGATCAAAATTTGGCATATCTTTATTCTAATCAAGGCTTAAGTGTGCCTCATTCCAAAGTCAATAAACTACAATGGTTTCTTTAGCATACAAATCTTGTTTTACTCTGCAACTAGGATGCACAGAGTGTTCGAACATGTCCTTTTCCCCTTTATTTATAGCTCAAAAAGGAGGAGTCTCCAATTTAAACAAACCACAGTTCAACTAAAGAGTTCTTCACGCTTTCCACTTGTCAGGTTCTGCCTCCTTCTTCCTCGTCATGGATCTCGTCTGCACGTTCTGTGGTTCTTCCCCGATGTTTGTAGCTTCTTCGCGGTGGGGTGTAGGCAGAGGAGTCTCTCTGGCGTAGATCTAGATATCTCCCAGGAAGAACCAAGCTCGCCTGCCCTGCAATTTGACAGCAGATGGCGTCACGTCCTCAATGATAAACGGACAGTTAACCCTGGGTTCATCCCACTTTTTCCTTGTGTGGTTTCGAATTAGGACTTTATCTCCTGGGTAGATTCTTGGATGTAGAAATTCAGGAGTTTGGGTTGTTGAAGCATCTCCTTCTGTGTTCTGTACTGCCTTACACCCTCGTCTCTGCAACTGTACTGAAATCACAGAAAAACTAGATGTTAAACAGTTCAAATAGTTTTGTAATTCAAGCCCTAAAATTTCTGACATTGGCGGAGAATCCCTTCTAACTCGGGATGGAGGCATTAAAAGTATCCTCATTCGCCTGCCTGTCACAATTTTGTGCGGCGTAAGATGGTGGTCAGAACCTGGCTGGTTCCTCAATGCATACAATGCCAGTGGTAGGCAGTGCAACCACCCTTTTTTCAAAGTAAGCTTCAACGTAGCTATTCTTTCTTTTAACAAGTCGTTGAGCTTTTCACAGATACCATTTACTTGCGTATGATAAGCCAAAGAAAACTTGTGTTTTATACCAAGCAATGAGGTGATCTGCTCGAAAAATGTATTAACAAAGTGAGGTCCGTTATCCGATCTCATTACTTCGCACACTCCCCATCTTGGAAACACTTTGTGCACTAAGAACTTAGCTGCACAGGTAGAATCTGAGTTCGTACATGGACCTGTCTCTATCCATCTGGAGAAAGGACAAACTACAATAATTAGGTATCTATATCCATTGCAAAATTGTATCATGTTGACATAGTCGATATGCAAGTGCTAAAAAGGGCCATTAGGTCTTGGGATCACTCCCCTCACTATGTGCAGTGTATGCCCAGCCGTGAATTGTTGGCAAACAATACAATTTACCATAGAAAATGCAACATGCTCCATTAGGTTTGGTACAAACCAATCCTCAGCAATAGTTACAGCAAGATTCTCCCTAGTTGTATGTGTGGGGTAGTTTGTTTGTTTGTTTATTTATTTGAAATGGGCACCGGACCCCTAGGTAACTGGGTGCCACATCATACAAGGTTACTTCAAGCTTAGTTACAGAGTGAGGACAGATACATACATGGAAGCAATACATAATCAGCAAATATAACTAATTAATATACATAATATACATAAATATACATAGTGGTGGATACAGGAGGGAGCCGTGATTCAGCTGATCGCACGTGCAGATTGCATTGTCAAACAAGGAGGTTGTTAGAATGTAGCCATATGAGGATGATACGTCTGAAGCTGTACTAAGATTGAAGTTTTCTGAAGTCAAGTGGGAGTGCGTTCCAGTATTGGGCCGCCTTACGGGGAAGCTACTTCCGCCTGATTTATTTAGTCTAAATCTAGGTATTAGAAGACAGTGTGATTTGGTGGTTCTGGTAGGACGGGTAGATGTTCTTCTGACTATTCTTTCCATAAGGTAAGGTGGGGCTGCATTATTAAGGCACTTGAAGGTTAGTGAAGCTGTTTTAAGTGAACTTCTGTCACTGATTTTTAGCCAGCAATGTTCTTTTCTCATATTGGATATATGTTCTCTGGTGGGGAGGTTGAGGGCCGGTCTCAAGGCATTATTTTGGCTCCTAGGTATAGGGCATTGCAGTAATTTAATCTGGAGAGTATAAGGGCATTAGCAAGGATAATGCAACTGGCTTGAGTTAAGAAAGCTCTGCATGCTCTAATAAGTTTGCAGGTATAGGCAGTTGGAGATGCTAGAGAATTTACCTGTTTCTTCAACGGTAGGGTCGAGTCGAGGTAAAAGCCTAGTGTCTTCACTTCTTTAGCTACTGTAATTGTGTTACCATCAATGTTAAATGCGGAGTAGTCAGGCTTGAGTTTTTTAGGTTGGCAGCGGAGCTGAGGAGCAGGATCTCTGTTTTCTCGTCATTCAGGCAGAGGCCATGAGTTGCCATCCTAGTGTAGTGTAGCTGTTCTAGCGCTACCCTTAGTAAGGGTATAGGCATCAACGGTTTACCATTGATGAGTTACATCTAGACCCACAAGATCTGCCTATATGAACTGCCTATCAGTTCCATTGTTCAAAATGACCACAACTGGAGGAAACAGCATCCCCGTCAAAGCTGCCCAGTTGTGGAACTCCCTCCCACCCTCATTAAGGATGGACCAATCATACCCACATTTTAGAACAAATGTGATTAAGTGGCTTGAAGAAAATGACTGATAGCCCAGCCACACGACCCAGTTGACCTAGCAAACAAATTGGAGTTTTTGACCTTTGTCCGCGACCCGCACCTGCACTGCGTTTGGACTATTTATTCTATTGAATATTCATTTGCAATGCATATGTATTACCTGCTGTATTCATACTAATCTGCATTTTTTGTCTTTGTAACCTATGTAACTATAAGCAACTTGCAAGCCTAAAGTATTCTTATTCTCGTGCCCTGATACCTTCGGGTCTGGTGCGCGCTACAAATAAATAAACAAACAAACAAACAAACCAGTGCTGTCTTGTCACCTCAATACTACAGAGGGGTTTAAAGAACACCCTCTTCATTTCCACAAATTCTTTTCCTCTTGAAGCTCCACTATTTGTGTTTTAGACATATGTTTGTATCCCTCATCCACACTCATCATCACAGTCATCCTTTCATTCACATTAATGGTTTCGATATTCATCATCCCTGTATCTGTGTTTGCTATGCGCTTGGCTTCAGCGTCTGCTGCTTGATTTCCGCGTGAGATAAAATCTGTCCGTTTCGTGTGAGCTGTGCATTTAACTACTCCTATGCCCACCGGAAGTTGTAGTGCCTTAATGAGCCTGTCCAATAAAGCTGCGCGCTGCACTGGTGTGCCGTCCAATCGGAGGTAGCCCCTCCCTTTAAAGCGCGCTAATCCTGCGTGTACCATCAACGTCACATAGGCGGATTCACTGTACAGTGTCACTTCCTGGTCTGCGTGATTCTCGACAGCGAGTATCAACGCCAATAATTCTGCAGCTTGTGCTGAATAATGAGATGGCAATCGAGTACTCACAAGCACGCAAAATTCTCCATTTGCCAGATGTTTCACTACCGCGGCACCTATGTATCTTTGCCCATCATTTTGATCGATTCTCGAAGACCCGTCAATGAAGACAATCTCTCCCCCTGCAAGTGCATTCTCTTTTACTCTAGGAAGCTCATCACAGAACTCTTCATAGTTTGCACAATCTTCTGTAATTGGCTCAGCTATAAACATGGCTGGATTCACTATTTTACATCGAATGATTTTAATCGCTGGAGTTGATATGATTACCTCATAGGCAGAAGCCCTTTGAGTAGTCAACGTGCCTTTTGGTTTTTCTAAAATGGCAAATAATGCATGTTCAACAAATAACGTCATGGAGCATTGCATCACCATGCTTGTAGTCTTTTCTAAGGCGAACGCGGCGGCTGCCAAACTTTGCATGGAAAATTACCTGGGTCAAGAATTCCACTCTAATATGCAAGGGGCTTGTACCCCAATGTGGTTCTCTGTGTGAGTACTGCTGTCATAAAAGTACCATCTGTGTGCGAGAATAAAAAGAATTCCTTGCATAATTGGGGATCCCTAGAACTGGGGCTGCGCATATTGCTTTTTTCAATTCATCAAACCCTTCTTCCATTACCTTAGTCCACACAATTTTTTCTTTCGTTGCCTATGCTTTTTTCAAGGCCTGTAAAAGGGGCCTCGTATATGAGCTGTAGTCAAAGACCCATGCTCTGACATAATTAAATAATCCTAGAAAACGCTGCATTTTTTTTATCGTGTGTGGCTTGGCTGTTTTTAAAATGGCCTCAGCTCTTTCAGTGGTAACCTTCTTTCCCTCATGTGAAATCAATTGCCCTATGTACAACACTTCTTGTTGACAATATTGTAACTTTTCCTTGTCAACCTTATATCCTTTGTCAGCAAGTATAGTCAGCAGCTGAACAGAATCGTGTCTGCACTCTTCCTCTGTGGTGCTGCGAACTAAAATGTCATTTACGTATTGCAGTACAACTCTCTCTAAAGCAATATTGCTCAAGTCCATCTGGAGGACTCTTTTGAAAATTGATGGGGACTCACAGTACCCCTGGAGGAGCCTTGTGCTTTTCAATCGTGTTTGTCTAAAAGTGAATGATGTCAAATCTTGTGAGACTTTGTGCAATGGGATTGAGAAAAATGCATTTTTCAAGTCAATCACCTTGAAATATCGTGCATCAACAGGTATATTACATACAATTGTAGATGGATTCAGGACTAGAGGGAACTCGGCCTCTACAATATTGTTCATTGGCCTCAAATCTTGTATTAAACGCCACAACCCCCCCTTAGATTTCTTGATAGGATAAACCGACGTATTACATGGTGACTCTGATGTCACCAAGATACCTTGGTCCATCATGGCGGAAATTGTCTTAAAAATGCCTTCATCTGCCTCTGGAGACCTGGGATATTGCTGTGCTCGAGGTAGAATTGCTCCTGCTTTCAATTTAATCTTCACTTCCCCAACTCCTTTCAGTAAACCTACATCATAGAAGCCAGTAGTCCATAATGAAATTGGCACTTTTCGCCATATCTTCATCATAATATTCGGGATGCTTCTTTGCTAACATCATTCTCTGCTGGACTTTTCTCTTGATAGCTGTTACCCAATAAGTAATGCACATTTCAAATATCACAAAATCGTCAGATATATCATCTCCAAACAAGTCCTCATCAGTGACGTCAGTCACTCTGTAGCCTTCCTCAATGGCAATTATTGTGCTCCATCATCTGCCTTTATCATCAGTTGCATCAAGCAAAGCCATATTTCATTGGATTATAGCTGCTTCTATGGCTAAGGGGAAAATGTGCCCCTCTTCTTCGTCCATAGGTATCTGATGTCTAAATAGAAACTCATCTGGTATTCTCATGGTTCTGCCTACTAAACCTGGCAGTCATGTTAACAAAACACGTATCCCATTATGGAACACTTCGGGTTACAACGGTAGGTGCTATTTGTCCTGCGCATGCCCTGATCATTTTGCACACATTTAAATAGTGCATTCCCGGTGCTGAGCATACTATGCCATTGTCTGTAAACAAAATGGTCACATTCATTTTCGTCAAAAGTAACACCCCCTATTCTATGTGTCATAGACGGTTCTGTGTTTGTGTTCTACTGTAGTTGCACAGGAGATTGATGTGATTGTCCTTGCGGTTGATTACCTGTTACTTTCTGTGATTGCAAGCCTTGCTGCACTCTTCGTGCGTGCTGCTGCACTGTTTGATCTTGCGCAAATCCATTTTCACCCTGCTGCGAATATGCAGGTGGATTTGGCGTTCCCTGTCTTGAAAATTGATCATTCTGTACCATCCCTTGGCTTCTACACATACGAGGTATGTGCCCTGTCATTCCACATGTCCAACATACAAGCGGCTGTCTCCCCATCTGCCCATATTGCATGTTCTGATTACCATTTTGCATATTCTGAAACCCTTGTTGCCCATTCTGAAAACCTCCCTGATTATTCTACCAATACCCTTGATTACATTGCCAACCTCTTCCTTGATATCTCCTTCCTCGTGGAGCATATCCATTATTTGTCTGATCAAACTGTCTTTGGTTATTCACTTGTGGCATGTGCACTGCCTGCTGTGAATTTGATCCGCCTACGTTCATTAACATTGCCCCTTCAATGGCATACTAGGATAAAAATTTCTGAACTAACTTTCCTTCTTCACCTTTTCGTGCATCGTCCTTTTTGCGATTCTTTTCATGCAGGAGTCTGCAATAATGTGCAATGGTTAACTGGATTTCCGAACATGGTTTCGCTTCAATCCCCACTAGTTTCTTAAGCAGTTTCTGTACCTGCTCTGGCAGCCCTTGGCATAATATATGATAAAATACAGGTATGGACTTCGCCAAGCCTCACGTGTTTCAAGCGCCCATGAGTCTTGAAAACTTTGAATGTAAAGCAACGGATCCTCTTCCACTTTCATTTTCCTTGTCATTATAGCTCCCATATCGGACGTGTCCGGATATAGCACTCGAAGTGCTTTCCAAATCGCTGCTCTTCAGTTATTAAACGGTGCTCCATCATGCGCGGTGTTGACTGTAGTCACACCAGGGTAACCTGCCCTTGTCCATACGTCATCAGCTCTCTCACCAAGTATGGTGATTAGAAGACCTTTAATATCCCATATAGCTAATGTATTCCCTCCTGTCATTTTTTCTAACTCATGTATCCATTTTCCAGCGCCGGAAGTTAAATTCGGGAGATAACATTTTCTCTGTCCATTTGGGGCCATGGTATATATTGCAGCCTGCCCCCCCTTTTCTAACAAGGGGAACTGTGACACTCCAAACTCATTCTCATCTCTCATCATTTGCCTATCTATCACTGGGTAATATGCCCACATGGCCGTCTACCTGTTAATGATCTTAACCTGCTTACTTAAGGCGGGGACTCCCCCCACTGACCATGGGGTTGCCCTTTATGTCGGACTGACTGTGTCAGCTGCTCTGGTGCCTTAGACATAGGTATTTCTGAATCTGACCATCTTACTCCCTTATCCGTGGGTGAACATCCCTCCGGACCACATATGTCACTTCTCTTTTCCCTCGGGAAGGTTTCCCTTTCTTCGTTTGACACTTCTTGTGCCCAACTCGTGCAACTCCTCTCATCATCATCTCTATTTAATGTTAGTCTGTCTAAAGACAGCTCCTTGTGTCTCGCACTGCAGGAGGCTTCCTCCATGTCATACAACTGAGTGCTCTCGAGACGATCATTTTTTCCCTTCCCTTGTAATTCTTTCTGGGCTTGCATTTCGTGGTATACTTTATCGATCGTTTCCCCAATAATCCGCGAGCAAAACCCGTCTTCTAGATTTTCTCTAGACGTGCCTGGTAATGACTCGGACTCGGGAAAGAATTCCTCTATGTCTTCCCATGCTACCCGTGGATTGGTATTTCTTACTTCCCTTTCCAAATACTCGAGATCTCGTGCTCTCTGTCTTCTTCTACGTTCCATGTTGTCATTAACTTCTCTGTGCTTACTCGCTTCTTCTCTTACTCTATCTTCCTCTTCATTTTTCATATCCCTTCGTATTTCCTCATCTTTTCATCTCTGTATTCTTCTCTCTTTTATCCTTTCCTGTTCATCTTCTATTCTTTTTCTTTCTAGCCTTTCCTGTTCATCGGCTGTTCTCCTTTTATTATCACGTTTTCATTGCTCTTCTGCTCTTTCTTGCTTTTTAGCTTGCTCATCTTGATATAACTGTTGTTGTCTTTGTCTATCTTTTCTTTTCGCTCCTTCATCTTTCAATCGTTCCTCCCTCTCTTTGTCTTTTCTATGTTGTTCGTCTTGATCTCCCCTTTGACTTACATCCTCAATGCCTTTACCAATGAGTTTAAGTAAATTCTGACCTCCCACCCATTTGTTCTGTAAGAGCGCTATCTCATCAGTTTTATCCTTATCTCCTTTCCATCTCTTTTATTTCTCTCCTTATGTCTAGAGATGTGCTTGCTCGACCATTTCTCTCTGTATCACATCCCTCCTTGTCCCTTGGGACTTTGGAGGTTATATCTTTCTCAGTATTTGAGTAGGAAGGGGTGCACAGCTATGTACTCTGTGATTTAGTAAATTTACTCCATGCTAACTTCTTATTATTAAAAGAATTGCTTAGTAGGGTGCAGCCCACTAAATAGTGCCTCCATGCTGGGCTCTCGTGATGAACTGAAGAAAAAGGACCTAGGCTGATTAGCCATTGGTGCGGGCCGGACACCTGTAATTACCACGAATGGTTAAATGCTTTATATTATACTTTGTCAAAAAATATCTAATGAAGAGTCGAACACAGTTGAAAATGATTTTGAAATTATTCCCTTTAATCCACTGCTATGCGAATTATTAAAAGCTTGTGATTGGTTAAGAATCACCAATTTGTAATTTGCTGTTTTGTAGGCAAACGATAACCCTGTGGCTAATGCATTTCGGAAAACCTAGTTTCCTTCTTCAGAGCCGGGTAAATCTATTCAGGATTACTTAAATTGTTCTACCATCATCAAAAAAATCAAAAATTCTACATTCATATTTCAATAGACGTATTGCAAGAACATTGAAAAATACAGGGTACCCAGAGGGGACAAAAACAATTGACAAATAACACGTAAAGAGAAAACAACATATGCCGCTGTTAGTGACTTTTGTAAAAATACCTATAAATGTATGCAAGATCCCAAGATCCATATTTAACTTATTCCTTGCGCACTCATAATGTAATAATGAAACTTGATAATGATGAAACTTGTTCCATGTGTTATTATAGCATAGAGAACCATCTAACCAATCTTGTCCGTAGTCTTAAGGATCATTATACATTTCGTCTAGTCAATCTGTATTTATTCACGCTGGTAGTTAAACTAAAAATTGTCGGCTCTCACCAAATGTTATATAAATCTGTTCTTCCTTATGTCGTATGCGTGCACTAACCTGCTAGTGCGTCTGTATCCCAGGCACGATTAGCGGCGCTGGTCAGCATTGTCGTATGCGTTTGTGTAACGCTGAAAAAAGGTTAAATAGTTTGAGTCGAACGCGTGCTTTAACGTGTTCATGCTGATAAGGAGCACTGCTGCTCTTGGTTCTTGTTATTTCATAGTGCTTACCGAAAGAGCTTAGTTATCGGTAAAGCTTTCCTTTCGTGCCTTTCCTTCCGAGCTGCTCCCAGTCCCAGGTGTCACAGAAAAGTAAAGTGTTGTCTAGGCTACGTGTATATCTAAAATGGCCACTCGCAGTCGAGCCCGACGGCCATATTGGTGTGGGCATCTCTCTGGTGCTTAATGCAAATTGCTGTGCTCTGTCTCTGTAATCTGTTAATCAACTAGATGGTGGGTGTCAGGTACCTAAAAACTAATTGTAGTTGTAATTTGTTTATGTGCAAAATATGCTGCAATTACTATCAATAAATGAGTGATGAGGTACGTGTATGATGCGTGAATGCTATGGAGTGTGTAATAAAGTTATGGTGTTGCATGGTATGCTAGTCGGTGCCTGTGTGAGTGAGTAATACTCATAGGTGATGATCTGCTCAAAGACAGGAGATACTTGAAAACATTTTCAATCTGTTGCCTCAGAGAGAAGCATACTGGATTGATCAACTAGAAGCGTTATCACCAAGAGGAATTAACGATGAATTCGACCTGAATTGTTTTCTTTAAAGACTTTGCATATTGCCTAGCACCATTTAACTGCAACATGTATTGTTACTCTCAATGAATCCTGTTTTTACAAGTACTGCACTATGTTTCATGTATCCACACAGTTAGACTGGTATCTTTTGTCAATCACGTACCGGAAGGGTGCTGCGCACCTCAGCAACAATTAATATTTCACACACTTACATTTTGCATGAGTGATAGAGATTGGACGGTTCATTTATATAAAAAAACAAACATGTTTAAGTATATCCTGTCTTTGAACAGATCATCACCTACGAGTATTACTCACTCACACAGGCACCGACTAGCATACCATGCAACACCATAACTTTATTACACACTCCGTAGCATTCACGCATCATACACGTACCTCGTCACTCATTTATTGATAGTAATTGCAGCATATTTTGCACATATACAAATTACAACTACAATTAGTTTTTAGGTACCTGACACCCACCATCTAGTTGATTAACAGATTACAGAGACAGAGCACAGCAATTTGCATTAAGCACCAGAGAGATGCCCACACCAATATGGCTGCCGGGCTCGACTGCGAGCGGCCATTTTAGATATACACGTAGCCTAGACAACGCTTTACTTTTCTGTGACACCCGGGACTGGTAGCAGCTCGGAAGGAAAGGCACGAAAGGAGTGCTTTACCGATAACAAAGCTCTTTAGGTAAGCACTATGAAATAACAAGAACCAAGAGCAGCAGTGCTCCTTATCAACACGAACACGTTAAAGCACACGTTCGACTCAAACTATTTAACCTTTTTTCAGCGTTACACAAACGCATCCGACAACGCTGACCAGCGCCGCTAATCGCACCTGGGATACAGAAGCACTGGCAGGTTAGTGCACGCATACGACATAAGGAAAAGCAGATATATATAACATTTGGTGAGAGCCGACAATGTTTAGTTTAACTACCAGCGTGAATAAATACAGATTGACTAGACAAAATGTATAATGATCCTTAAGACTACGGACAAGATTGGGTAGATGGTTCTCCATGCTGTAATAACATGTGGAACACGTTTCATCATTATCAAGTTTCATTATTACATTATGAGTGCGCAAGGATTAAGTTAAATATGGATCTTGCATAAATGTATAGGTATTTTTACACAAGTCACTAACAGCGGCATATGTTGTTTTCTCTTTCTCTTTACGTGTTATTTGTCAATCATTTTTGTCCGCTGTGGGTACCCTGTATTTTTCAATGTTCTTGCAATACATCTATTGAAATATGAATGTATAATTTTTGATTTTTTTGATGATGGTAGAACAATTTAAGTAATCCTGAATAGATTTACCCGGCTCTGAAGAAGGAAACTAGGTTTTCCGAAATGCATTAGCCACAGGGTTATCGTTTGCCTACAAAACAGCAAATTACAAATTGGTGATTCTTAACCAATGACAAGCTTTTATTAATTCACATAGCAGTGGATGAAAGAGAATAATTTCAAAATCATTTTCAACTGTGTTCGACTCTTCATTAGATATTTTTTGACAAAGTATAATATAAAGCATTTAACCATTTATGGTAATTACAGGTGTGCGGCCCGCACCGATGGCTAATCAGCCTAGGTCCTTTATCTTCAGTTTATATCTTTCTCAGTGTCTTTCTCTGGGTCCTCGTCACTACTTTGCGTAGGTGACTCATATGACGGATTGCTATATCCCGTCGCTGCTTTAAGTTCTCTTAATGGATATAATCCTTCGTCTTTCTTACTCTCAACTTTCATTTCAGATGGGGCAGGTGGAGCAGAAGGCTCTTCACCACCCTCTTTTCATATATTGAGTAGCTAATCTAAAGGAGGCTCCTCCTCCTTCTCATGGTCATACATTTTCCAAAGCTCTCGACTTGCTAGGCACTTTTGTAACTTTTTTCCTGTGTACGCAGCATGCAAATATGTCGTCACATGCTGCAGAACTGCTCTCAATAATGACCCACCTTGTGGCCATGGCATAAACATTTTGTCTGTGGTCCCTTTAATCCATTCTGCACTGTATTGTTTAAGTGTAATCGCGTTCTTTGGTAGCTGTTTGCAAAGATGCACTGATGGCATAATTTCTTCCATTTCTAACCTTTACTTTTTTTCTTTGCTACTTCTTCGCTTATGCTTTAGTTACAGTTTTCAGTTTTTATGTTTCAATCAACATACACTTATGAGCGAGCACCCATCGTTGCAAGCTCCAATCCCGTCACAATACCATTTTTTACTTTAATCTTGCCAAAACAACAACCATCAAAGTTAAATCTCAAAATAATTACTTTTTGCATCTTAATTTCACGTTTTTATTCTCTTACTTAAAACATTTATTTTTCCAACTCTGACGTCATCACACCTTACAACCACATAAAACAAAACAGACAGACTTGACCAGCCACATGTACGTGCACCTCACAATCTTTTTCTAAGACTCGTCTTACCCTCTAGATCTGCTCCGATTGGAACTTAAGCTAATTCCTTTAAGAAAGTCTGAATTAAAGCTTCTGCTAGCATATCCTCATAGCGTGGCTACACCTCACGACTATTTTTCCTCATATATTACTTGACCTTACTCAAGTCAATATCTTTTTCCCCATATACATATATATATTCCACTCTTACTCTTGCATTATATTTTATCTTGCTTCCCCCCGTTACTCTCCGTTATTTACTACGCATGCATCCTTATGCCACACTCTTTGGTCTATTCACTCACTGTTCGCACCCTCAGGTTCACCGCCTTTGTTACCGCCTCTTCGACCCGCTTTCCGATCCGCTGCTCTTAGCTGTGGGAGGGGTTTCTATGTAAAAATAGGGGTTCCGTCAGACCCTTCCTTGCAAGGATTTTTCCTATTCTAACCACTATCTACGGGGAGCTTCACATCCTGTCGTGCGATATTGCTGAGACTCTTAGATTACTTATGTCGATGGCTGATGGTATCTTATCTAACCATCAATGAGTAGCAGTAACCTGGAGATGGATGGGGATGCAGATTGTATTCATGCATCAATAATACAGACGACACAAATAATTTGGCAAAGGTTTGTCTGTTTTAATGCAAGTATTTAAAACAGGGAGTACAACGAACATCAGCAATCGCTCGATACTCTGGCTCTCAACTCATTTAAGAAAAAACAGCATTTTTATAGACCAAATGTGTCACTACTGAAGTTTAGACCTGCGTCACTACCAACGTCATCCTACGAAGCAAACTACTAAAACCTATCGGGAAGTGGGATTGGTTCTAAGTGAATAACTAAACATAGGTACTATATCTGTATGGAGTAACAGAGATAGGTAATTGGATCATTAACATCAGGTGGGGCAACTAAGCCCTCCCCTCAAAATGGCCACTATGAACGTCACTAAATGTACAACGTCCCATTGAGTATACAACTATAGGACCCCAAACTACGTGGTCCCTTACAATAGGTTGGCTACTAGCCCCATCAGTAATTTTCCACCTACGTGAGCAGCACGCAGACCCAACAACCAGGTTCAGGTGATTTTGTCTTGATACCCGCTTCCCACCAATTAAAAATCTAATCCATCATCACCTCAATGGTCCTGTGTCAATTAGTACTTTGAAGTTGGCCTTGAGATTGTACTGTTCTCTGGGACTTTTTAAGGAGTATGGCTACTATCTGGTTTCCGTGCGTAGGTGTGATCTTCTCATCCATCCAACTTTCTTCCATCACATGACTGGATACCATGAATTGAGCCTTTTTGTGTATTTGATTTTATTCTTCAATAGTCCTCTGACGTCTTTTGTTTTGCTTGACCTTTTTGAACAGGAGCTTATTTTCTTTCATGTTAAATTGTATCCAATGTCAGCCAATTCCAGTCTGATAAGACCTTGGCTTTCTTGGCTCAGCCAACTCCTCCTTTAGTTGAACTGTGTTCTGTTTAATTCAATTGCTTTTTGTAACTTTTTGTTCAGTACTGCTTTATATGTAGTTGAAACATTAATTCTTTACTTAATCCATATGTATCTATGAGGTATATATGTATATGTTGGCGCTTGCCGCGGTCTGATCTATTTAGGCATGTGGCTAGGTTTACGATTACTTTGATGCTTGCGTTTCAATGTATCTGTACACGTTTAAACAAACTAAGTTTCTTTATCAGGTTTGTGGTATAAGTATCGTCATCTTGATCCCAAGATGTCATTTATCCTTGGTACTTCTTTGTTCTTTATAAATCGGCTGCCTCTTTGGTCTGGTTATCTTTCTATCTGGGTGTTGATTCAACTTTGTATGACGTCACCATTCATCCTGGTCATTCAGTTTCTTTGTTTCATCAGGAATCTCGTTCAAAAGGCCATCATATTGTCTTGGATGCACATATGGTTTTCTCAATGGGTATTTTATCTCCCATATTCTCTTAGGTATGGGTACTCTTATGGATACTGCACAGAGCCCACGCTCTTCCCTTTGCTGGTCTATCTGTTCAGTATATGTCACATACTTTGGTTCATAACGCTTCAGGTAAGGTAGGTGGGGCAGGTGGAGTGGGAGTACTTGGCTCCTCTTCTTCAATAGTTTGTTGCCGCAAAGCAGATCAATGAAGAACGTCGGCCCAGCAAGGGCGTTGGGTCATCGGCGGTTGGCGTCGGTGATCAGAATTCAACCACGGCTGGCTTTCGGATCTTCATCAGCGTTGACTTTCTCCGGTGGGACAAAGCGGTCAACGGTGAGAAGCAAGGGAGTCCTTGATTCAAATGTCTTAGACAATGGAGCATTGCGGCTCTGGTCGGCGATGATGGTCGTCGACGGTGATGGACTTTAATGTACGGGCGCTTCGCTTCCGATTCCTCAGCGGTCCCCACCTCTGGTCGGCAGCCTTTCGATGACTGACTTCCAGGGAGCCTTGGTGAAGGTTAGCTGGTGCACGATGTTCCCTCGTAGCTTGGGAAGCGGTCTCCTAGCCAGGTCTTCTCTTGGATCAGTTCTCGAAGGCACGACAGCTTCCAGATTGCATTGAAGGAAAGCAGCAGCAATTCTTCTTCTTCCGGCTCAGCTTCAACTTCAGCTTCTGAAGGATTTCCATCAGGTCCGCAGATATACTGTTTGGTCTCTCATTCACTCTGCTGGGTTGCACTCAGGCAACCAATCATTCGGAAGGGCATTCAGGCAGGCATGCAGGCAATCAGGCTCGCAGCGCATTCAGGCCATTCTTCTCCATTCAGACACTCACAACACATAATGTGGATTGGGACAAGTACCCAGCCAATCAGCACTCTACACTGCATTCATACCAGTTTCGGGCAGGGCTGTCTCAGTCATTGTGTCATACACCAGAAACCAGACACCCATAACATGAAATGTACATTGGTCACACACTCCATTCACCCAGGTCCCACCCCAAGGGCGTACCCACAACGTACAGTCACTGGGAAGGCTCTAGCCATTCTGGCCTGGACTTCCCCACAATATCATATATGGAACTTCCACCCAACAGCCAGTCAGGGGAAGGGACAGAGTCCCCAAATACGTGCTGGACCGAGGGCAGGAAAAGACTGATATGCTTTGGATATTTTGTCCTCTGTAAAAGATAGTGAGCTAAAGAATCTGGGTAAAACCCTCGTAACTGGGACTTATGTCCAACAGAGGGACTCCCAGGACCCCCCTTGTTTTTTGTATATTTTAAGTAACTTTGGGTCTCACCCTAAATTAGTAGGGGAATCCAGACGTGGACCCCTTGCTCACTATTCCTAGAGAGGCACAGCTCCACCCTACTGATGAGGTAGGGTCGGGGGTTGCTGTTGGTACTCTTGTTCAGAGGAGAATTGCCTAGCATTTCGGTGCTGGACTGCCACAGTGCAGGACAAAGACTGATATGCTTTGGATATTTCTTCTCTGTGAAAGATAGTGAACTAAAGTGGCCAGAAACTGTTCTCCTGAACATCCATGAAGACATGCTCTCCAACCTTGACTCCAATACCCCCTGTGTCCTCATCCTACTTGATCTCTCTTCTGCCTTTGACACGGTCAACCATGCCATCCTGCTTAACCCTCTCCGTGATAACCTGGGTATCACCGATCAGGCCCTGGCCTGGCTGACCTCTTTCCTCTTCGATCGACCCACCCAGGTCCAACTTGGTTCCTTCCTCTCCTCTATCTCTATCTCTACCTGTGGTGTTCCCCTGGGGTCTAACCTCTCTCCCTGGCTGTTCAACCAATACCTGGCACTTCTTGCCCACTGCATTGCCGCTCTCTGCCCCAACTTTCAGTGCTATGCGGATGACACTCAGCTCATTTTCAAGCTCCCTTTGGCTACCTCTTCTTCTTCTCTCATATCTGACTGTCTGTCCACTATCCAGGAGTGGTGTGCCACCAATGATCTCTGCCTTAATGCCAGTAAGATTGAGATTCTGCTCATTGGCACAACTGCTCCCTCCTTTCCTGTCGCTCTCTGGCCAGCCTCTCCTGGCCCTCTTCCTTCTCCCCCACCTGTGAGGCTAAAAACCTCAGTGTCATCTTCGACTCCACACTCTCCTTCTCGCCTCACATCTCTGACGTCTCTAAGAAGTCACACTGCCAGTTTCACCCCCTCACAGGTATTCTTCCTTTCCTCTCCTTCCCCCAGAAGCTCACTGTCTCCAGAGCTCTGGTTCTCTCTAGGCTGGACTACTGCAACAGCCTCTTTCTAAATCTGCCTGCTTCTACTCTCCACCCTCTACAACTCATCCAGAAGAGGACTGCAAGACTTGTCCTTGGCCTCAAGCCCAGGGATCGTATCTCTCCAGGACTGAAATCTCTGCACTGGCTTCCAGTAACTGCGAGGATTAAGTTCAAAACACTCTGCATTGTCCACAAGGCCTTCTGGCACCTAGGGCCTCAATACCTTCAACTCTCTCTTCCTAAATATCTTCCTTCTTGTACTCTTCGCTCAACTGCCTCCAACTCCCTCAAGGTCAGTCGCTTCTCCAAGCAACGAGTTGGTGGTATATCTCTTTATTCGGTTGGGGCCTCCCTCTGGAACAGCCTCCCTTCTTCCCTAAAACCTGAGGAGAACCATCTCTGGTTCCATAAGCACCTCAAGACCTTCCTCTTTGCTTCTGCTTTCACTCGTCCTCTCCCTTGCTGAACTCTGCACTGAAACTGCACTGGTCACCTGGCTACCCTCTGATCTCAGGCCCAGGTACCATCCCCCGCCAGGTGCACACCTGCACTGCCTCCCGGGCATCCCTTGCACTTGGGGACTGTTTCTGTATCCATACAGTCCCCACCAGCTCCTGAAACTTGACATCTTCACTTACTCCTGCACTTGCCACAAGCTGGCCGCACTTTTTACCTATTGTCTTATTTATTCTATTTATTTTTACTGTTGATCCTATGTATTGCACTGCCCGCTCCCCTTTCCCCCTACACTTACCCTTCCACCTGTCCCCTGCACTTTCGCAATCTCAATGTCACCTGGCCTAGTAAGATCATTGTCTTGTCTTCCCTCTGTTCCCCCTCCCTTGACTCGTCACGCCTTGAAACACATGTGTATAGGCGTGTGCCATATCATATCATATCATATCATATGGTATAGTATCCAGGGGCAGAAAGACAGTACCAGAACACCCCCAGATCTCTCAAAGTGGATCACAATCCACACCCAGAGCATGTAATAGTGTACCCATTCTGTGGCACCCTAAGTGCACCCGCAATGCACACCTGCCACATTTATATCATGAACCGATATGCACATACAGTACTGAGACACCTTTGGAGCTATCACAGTACATCTTTAACAACCCTTACAACTTGTATTTGTATACACATACAGTCCCAGGACAACCAGAGCTCTCACAGTGCACCTATGCAGGCATGAAGGGCCAGCAATAGTCGGACAAAGGCCTTCACTTCATGAGAAGGCAGACGAGGTGAGCTGGCGACCGCTTGGTCAAGAAAAAGAAGGACATATGCAGATGCGATGGGCCTGCAATAGTCAGACAAGAGAAAGCTGCGACCTAAGAAGGGTTTGCATGTGATAAGAAGGCAGAACATGTGTAGGTAAAGCTGTAAACTGCATTGGCCCAGTGAGTCAAGAGGAGGTAGGAAATAGGCAGACAGTATGGGCCAGCAAAAGTCAGGCCGGACACATGGAAGGCCTGCATGTCACAAGAGGGCAGAAAAGGTGTTGGTAAAGCAAGAAACCACGTCAGGCAACTGTGTCAAGAAAAAGGCAAGAAATGTGCAGATGGGGTGGATGGGCCATCAACAGTCAGGCACAGGAAATCTGGCAGTCATGGAGGGCCTGCATAACATAAGAAGGCATAACAGGTGAGAGTAAAGCTGAATACTACATTGTGAAAGTATGTCCAGAGGAGGCAGAGCAAATGGAGACAGGGTGGGCAGGCAGTTGTCAGGCAGAAGGAAGTTGGAGCCCATGGAAGGCCTTCATGTCAGAAGAGGGCAGACTAGTTGATGGTAAAGTTGTAGATCATGTTGGGCTGCCGTGTCAAGAAAAGGCAGGGAATATGCAAACGGGGTGGGCCAGCATAAGCCAGGCAAGAGAAAGCTGGGTGCCATGGAGGGCCTGCATGCCATAGGAAGGCTGATGAGTTGCGGATAAAGCTGGAGACCATGTTGAGTGACTATGTCAGGAGAAGGTCAGACTAATGTAATGTAAGTTCTCTTGTATAGTGCCCTTCTCTCACTATTGGGGGCTTTGCTGCACGCTAACATTATGGCACATAGTGCCTTGGTGCAAAAATGCATTGTAATATTTTTTTGCCCAGGGCAATTTTTGACTTTATACTAATAATATGCATAATTGCACATTCACCAGAACAAACTTTCAGTAATGCGGCTCAAAGTGTAATCCCTCCCTGAGAGGTGTTGTCATATGTACAGTATTCAACGCGGGCGAACAGTTATAATAACAGTCTCCTGAAGCAGCGTGTGGAACCAGGGTGATGACATTTCTGCTTCCACAGTAATTAATCACTTGTGGCAGAATGCTGCTGGGGATTCCGATTAATCAGATTCTCCTGCTCCAATGAGGATCGTTTTACGCAGCCTCCTTGTGGCTCCCTGCTTGAGGTTCCCGAGCTTGTCATGCAGCAGCTATTGCATATCCACCAGGTATTCTGGAAAGAGAATCAAGAATGCTTTTCATTTCTTTTTATCTCGTGGTGAAGCTCAGATGAGTGCACTTTCTCAGTCAGCTGGCCATTCAAGCATGGCGTCTCCTCGAAAGACAAGATGGGCCTCAGAGATACGGCGGCTTTAGTTCATGGGGCGGGCTTGCGCTGAGTGTGGCACTGCTGGCTGTCTACTGGGATCCAGGAGCTTTCCCGCCTCTAAATCACTGAACCGCTGAAGGAAGGCCTCACCAACAATTACAGTGAATGCCCAGAATGAACTAACTATCCCTATGTGTAATGCATTTCCCTAGTGAACGGTGGTGTGCCGCCTATCTAGGAAAGGGCTAGTAGGAGACAGCTATCTCTAGCTATCTAACCTTACAGAAAACACATATACATCTTCAATTCATTAACGTCATACTAGACTCATGAAGAACCGAGCAAACAAGATGTCTATAAATATATGTTGGTCAGACAGAGTCTCAGTCCAGTGATTTAGAAAAACTCGTTTTTTAAACTAAAATAGGAACATGAATGAGGTAACCTCCAATTTTATTAACACTTCAGATCAGTCCCTAGTGAGGATTTGAAACTTCAGTTAACAACAAGACCACTTGTCTTCTGCATAACAAAAGATGAGATAGAGTATCATACCAAATACTGATAATCCTAGTTTGGGTCAACCGGTTTCAGCGACAAAACAAGACTAACAGTCACATTCATCAGGACCAGGATGCAATATTTCTTATTCTTATTTTATACTCCCTTAAATAAGTACTCTCGTTTTAACACAATCGAGTTTGGTCGCTATATTAAACTCGAGCGTTTCTTCTTCCTCCTTTATTTTGTTTTTCTTAATTCCTTTACTTTTGTGTTTCTATAGGGGAGACAGAAAGAATATTGAATTTTGGTTTCTACTAAGGGAAACTGAACATTTATTCATGCTCACTTTCCCCTGAGTTGCTTACTTGCATCTCCTCAAAACATTGTAGTCATCTATTTTTGCTTATAGTTTATGAAGGGGACGCAGTCCGGCTACTTTAGTTCACCTATAATGAGAACACCTGGGGGTTTAATACCATGCCCTATGTTGTATGAATTGGTGTTTTTATTTTTATCAAAATGACCCCCATAGAAACAATACAATCGCCTTGCGCTCACTTACCTATATTTCATACCGTGCCCAAAGGTTTTGCGGTTGCCTACTATGGTATGACATATCACCTGCGGTTGATATATTTGTTTCTTTGAAAAGCGGGGACGAACCGTGACCAGAGTGGTGACGTCCCAACTGAACCATATCACGTAGTTCTCTGGATGCGGCGCAGCCACAAAAGTATATTAACTTCTATGCATACTGGCAGTGCCCCAGACTTTGGGTAACAAGCTCTCATCAAGTTGTAACATTCTAGTGTTCTTGCCAACTATGTGATTGGATGTTACCTAGTTTTTCGTTGGTCATTCTTTTTCCACATTCTTAACACTGATGGGCTCGAACGGCGCAATGGAAAAAATTTGTGATGAAACAACATTGTGAGGAAAATAACATTGTGGTGAAAAAAAACATTATGTTGAAAGAAACATGATGAAAAAAACTGCCGGAGAGAGGTATCAGACATCCAAAAAACAATCTGTCTATTATTTTTTTTTAACTTTTATTTATTGGCAGAAGGTTAGGACAGGTGCAGCACATATCATGCAGAAAGAGACAGCAATCACTATTGGCATACAGGCAAACAACGAGAGCAATTCAATTACAAGTACCACAGAATGTGGGGGGGATCATGGCATGGGGATAACATGAAGTGTTCAGTTCCTGTGGGGAGTCGGGCAGCTCCGGCAGGGGGGTGGAGCGCCAGTCCACCTCGTCTTTGCTATTCAGATAGCTGCAGAATTCAGTCCACACATTCTTGGGGCGGGATAGGGTGGGCAATGAGCCAATATATTCTTCTTCACATGTTTGTACCCAAGTGAGAGCTTTCAACCACATCTTTAGAGTCGGGGGAGATTGGCGCTTCCAACATTGTAATATACATCTTTTGGCAACGATTGTGCTCACATTCAAGAATTTTGACATTTTATTTTCACCATCCCCAGCTCAGACCCCAAACAACAAGGCCAATGGGTCAGGTTCCACCGGGCATCCAACTATCTCCGAGAGCGCCTTCATCACATCCCGACAGAACGTGCCTAGCGTGGCGCATGACCAAAACATATGTATATGGTCCGCTTCTTCAGCCATATATTTTTGGCATGTGTGGGTCAGGGTGTGAGAAAATTTCGCAATTTTGAATGGTGTGTAGTACAGTCTGTTGAGGAGTTTATATTGTATGCATCGAAATCTAGCACTTAGAGAAAACTTGTGCCTATGTGCGCACATTTTGTTCCACATTTCATCGGTAATTTCCCTCCCTAGCTCCTCGGCCCAGGCTTCCCATGGCTTGGGGGATACGTCCTCTAGTTTCCCTAGCTGCATTTTGTACAGGGAGGATATTATTCCCCTACTTCCTGCGGAGTTTGAGATGTACTGGAGCTCTGGGGAGTCCAGCGGCTCATTTGGGTAGGAGGGCCACATTCTACGGACTGCCGCTCTTAGCCGAAAGTATTGTAATAGCTCCAACGGTGAGTTGGAGTGTTCGGGTCGCGACGTTAGGGGAGTAATAAATTTACCGTCCAGATACAGGTCGGTGAGTGCACGGTAGCCCAGGTTTCCCCAATGACGGATGAACTGCTGATCGTGTGTGGGAGAGAGCCCAGGAACTTGCCATATGGGAAGCCATATGTAGTACGGGCGATGGTCCTGTTTTGAGTCGAGAAGGTATTACACGCTTAATCGTGGCCGCGACAGGATCCGCCTGGGCATCCGTCTGATATGTATGGTGTTACACTAGGGTCATGATATTATTCCCTTCGCCAGCCAGTTTCTCCAATTTGACATGTGGGGGCGGGTTGCTGTGTTCGTACCAGTGTGTGGCATGTCGGGCCTGAGCCGCAATCCAGTACAGTGTAAGGTCAGGGGCTGCAAAACCACCCTTTTCATAGGGTAGAGTCATATATTGGCATTTTTTTACGTGTACGGCCCCAGAGTGCCATAGAAATTGGGCACACGCCGATTGGAGCCTCTTGAAATAGTGCTTCCCGGGCCATACCGGGACGTTAGCGAAAATATAGAGGAGTTTGGGAACCACAATCATTTTTATGTGGGATAGCCTGCCTGCGAGGGACAGCGGAAGATTGCGCCATTTGAGCATTTTGGACTGTGAGTTGTGCCGTGGTCTCATAATTCTCTGCCAGCAGAGAGGTTTTGGTTTGTGATACTTGCACGCCGAGGTATCTGATACCACCTGGGGACCAGCGCAGGGGGAATTCGCATGATGGCTGATGGGTCGCCTTGGTGAGAGGAAATATCTCTGACTTAGAGTAGTTAATGGTAAAGCCAGAGTACGTGCCAATTTTAGTTATGTCTCTGATGATTGGGTCTAGATATGTGGAAGGGTTTCTGACATACAGGAGCACATCATCAGCATATAGTGAGATGATTTCTGGTGCATCCTGTAGACGAATGCCCTTACGGGTGTGCTTATTTCGAACATGGTCCGCCATAGGCTCGATAGCAAGCGCAAAAAGGATAGGGAGAACGGACATCCCTGGTGGGTTCCTCTATGTAACGCGAAGGGAGAGGAGACACTGGAATTGACCAACACCCTGGCCATGGGTCCTGTATACAGGAGTTTTATGTAGGCGATCATATTAGGTCCAACATTCATTTTGTCCAACACGGCCCACAGGTACTGCCAGGAGACCATGTCAAACGCCTTCTGGGCATCCAGTGTAACTGCTACTGTGTCTGCTTCCGGGTCTATTCTGGCCATCACGTTGAATAGACGGCGGATATTAAGCGCTGTGGAGCGGCCGGGGACAAATCCGTTTTGGTCTGCATGGACTAGGTGGGGCATGAATGGAAGGAACCTATTTGCTATTATTTTGGCAAATATCTTCATGTCAGTGTTTATAAGTGATAAGGGCCTGTAGGAACCGCATTCATCAGGGGGCTTGTCTGGTTTGGGGAGGACGGTGATCAGGGCTTCTCTCAAGGAGGGAGGGAGGGTGGATGTTTGTAGTGATTCATCCCAGACCCCGTAGAGTACGGGAGCCAGAATAGCAACATGCTCCTGGTAAAACTCAGATGTGAGCCCATCTGGACCGGGGGCCTTGTTCTTGGGAAGGTCAGAGATTACCTGGACTATCTCATCCAGGGTGAATGGGGCATCTAGTTGTTCCCTGGTGCTTTGGAAGATGAGGGTCATGGGGATGTTTTCTAATAAATCGTCCAGGTCTTGAGCAGTGTGCTCCGGCTGGGGGCTGTATAGAGTGGCATAGAAGCGAGCAAAGATGTCAATGATGGATTGGTCGGACCAGTGTCGTGAGCCTTGTTCATCGAGAATGCTATCTATCCTAGTTCTGCCCCTCTCCGACCGGACTAGTTTAGCCAGGGTCCTCCCGGGTCTGTCCCCCTCACCGTATCTACGGGCAGCTACAGGACGAGCATAGTATCGCACCTCGCTCAGGGCGTGAGATTCAAATACTTCCCGTTCCGTTCTAATTTTTGCGAGGGTCGCCAGGGCTGGTGCAGAAGCATGCTCCTGTTCCAATGTTTTAAGCTTTGCTTCAGAATTATTTAGGGCTTGCCTGATAGATTTGAGGACCCCTGCCTCCCTTGAGATGCACATCCCCCTGATATGTACCTTAAATGCCTCCCAGCGGGTCCCCTCTGTGGTGTCTTGTGTGTTGTTATTTTCAAAAAAGGCGTGTATATCAGACCGGATATCCGCCTTAAAGACAATGTCAGATAGCGCGTTAGCTTTAAAGCGCCAAGGAGGTCGTGCAGGGAGGGGGAGGGCCCAGCTGGATCTGTAGCAGTACAGGAGAGTGATCTGAAAGTGTACGTGCTAGAATCTCGACACTCGTCCCCTTGCCCACCAGGCATCCCGACAATAGAAACATATCGATTCTTGAGGAGCTATTGTGAACCGTTGAATGGAAGGTGTAGTCTCTTTCCTGGGGGTGGAACATTCTCCATACATCGTGTAGGTTTAGGGTATTCATGTGTGTTATAAGTTGTCTGGCGGCACGGGATGTGACCCTGCGTGAGGTGGCTGTTCTATCCAGGACATTGTCGAGTATAAGATTCACATCTCCCTCCCCATATAATAGGAACATCTACATATCTTGTCAGGATATCAGCTATTGCATCTATGAATTCGGGGGAATCAGTGTTGGGACCATATGAATTGGCTATCAAGCATTCCTCGTTTTCCAAAGTGCAGTGGAGGATCACATACCTGCCGTCTGTGTCGATATGGGCTGTGTGAAGCGTAAATTTGACCGATTTGTGGATAAGAGTCAAGACTCCCCTGCACTGAGTGGAGTATTGAGTATAGAATCTATTAGGGCCCCAGGTCTGCGCCAGGTTAGATGAAAGGAGTTTCCCTGCATGAGTTTCCTGCAGTGGGAGTACCTTAATTCCATGTCTCTGTGCATATGCAGTAATCCTACGGCACGTCGTAAAGTTAGTTAAACCCTGTACATTCCACGTTAACATTTTAATAGCCATGGTGATACTTTAAGGAACATCCCAGACAAAGGGGCCATCTCTGATTACAGTCAAAGATCTGTTTCTGATTCCCATCGTATGTGCTGTGGCCCGCCATGGAAGCAGACCGGTCCTCTCCCTCCTGCCAGTTTTAACGTAACACCCCACAACTTTACCACCCCCCACCCTCACCACCCGCTGTGAACTAGCAGTGTGATAATACCCACCCCAGGAGCGCTCATCTGCGTGCCATCCCCAACTCGGCGACGTGCGGTGTGCACGACCCACAGCATGAATGCCAGGGCGCCACGACCAGACCAGCGGCTTCAGTCCGTTTGCCCAACAGGGGCTAAACCAAGAACATAAACACAACATTGAGATTGCAATTGCAGTGGGGGCGCCACTGCCATGTACCCAATTAAGCAAATAGTGTGGCGCATAAGCGCCTAATAGGCAGCGATAACATTTCAAAGCATATGTTACAGTGAAAAATTGTTGTAGGATAGTGTCTTCAAAGGAGAAGTGCAGTCATCGGCATTGCGATGGGAGTCTAGGGACCTCAGTCATTGTTCATCTCATCATCAGGAGGCGCCTCCCAAGGGACTTGTGCTTCAATGAATTTGACTGCTTCGTCAGGGGCCGTGAAGAAGTACAGTTTATTACGGAAGGAGAATTTCAGGCGTGCCGGGAATAGCATTGCATATTCGATATTTCTGTCGCGGAGCATTTTCTTCACCCCATTAAACTGTCTACGCTCCGCATGAGCCCCCACGGAAAAGTCCGGGAAGATTCTTATGATTTGTGAGTCCATTCGTAGTTCGCCTATCTCTCGTGCCAGTCTCAATATGTTGTCTCTATCCCGGTAGCTGAGGATTTTCGCTATTATCGGCCTTGGGAAATCACCCGGCTTCGGGCGGGGAGTGAGAGAGCGGTGTGCTCGCTCGATGGTGAAGAAAGGTGAGAGTGGAGGGTCACCCAGTAGATCCTTGAGGAGGGATTCAACCGCCAACTCCATACGGCCATTCAGTGCGGACTCCGGAACCCCCACAATACGAAAATTATTCCTTCGGGACCTCGATTCAAGATCGTCGCACTTGGCCTTGACACTCTTCATGTCGCGGACCAGCCCTGCCACTGTGTCTTGGAGTGTGTGCACGCTGTCTTCGGTTGCCCCGATTCTGGTTTCGGTCTCGGTGATCCTGGTGCTATGTTGATCTAGTTTCGACCTGAGCGAGGCCACGTTAGTATTTATATCGTCCAGCTTCTCATGGAAGGAGGCGAAGTTTTTGGCCATCGACTCCATCATTGTGGTTAGGTCCGGTTGATGGGGTTCTAGTGGGGTCTCATTGTCGGTGGCATTGGAGGAGGTGGTACTCTGTTCCGCCCTGGGCGTTGGTTTGGCGAATTTGTCCATAATCCCAGCCTTGGATGTCCCACGGGATTTGCTGGGCATCCCAAAGTAGGTGATAATGAGTACAAGTGTAATGGGTTGATTACAGGGAGAGTCAGATGGCGTGGGTAGAGGCCGCTGTGTGGACGGCTCCGCGGAGCAGCGCACCTTAAACTGGGTCCTCTTGTTCATGGCCAAGCGAGGGGTCCAGAGGGGCACCCCGGAGTCATGTATGTGTCAGCTGTCCGGGGAGTAGGTGACGTTTGCACAGGGAAGGCCCAACCGACCAGCAGTAGGAGCGCAGGATGCAGATTAGGCCCGTGGGGCAAGGTAGGTAGGTATGTTGATTCCTTATGGGTAGGGCGAGGTCCCACCGGTGGGACCGACCCTGTATCGAAGGAGGCCACTGTGCAGGCGCCAAGCTGGGGGCCGTGGATCCTAGCGATGCAGCGTTCGCAGGTGTACTTGGGTAGTCCCCCAGCTCCTTACCTCACGTTCCACTGAGCCGGCTAGAGTAAAGGGAAGGCGCCGCAGTGGACGATGGGCCCCACAGTTAAGGCGCAACTCCGGGCACTACCGGCCAACTGCCTGCAGCGCGGGGCACGAACTGAAGCGCCGCCAGGGGGGAGGCCGCATGCCGCGCCAGTGAAAGTCCTCCTGCGGAAGTCCTCCTGCCGCGCCTCCAGGTAGATCGTGCCGGCAGTCCTCTGTCAGTCAGCAGTTGTCCGGGGAGCGGAAGAGGAGGGGGCGGGCACGCCGTCAGGAACGCCGCAGGCCAGGCGAAGCAACAGAGCCCAGGATCTCAGGCACAGCGTCATACGAGGTAGGCCCGGCACGTCCTCCCCGGCCCAAGGAATGGCCGCAAACAGGGTCCCCGGTGTCCAAATTTCTTTGGGATTGGGCGTGGGTGTAGCTCAGGAACAGTGCTACACACCTCTGTACCTTCCAGCAAAGGATTCAAAGTTACGCCGCCGATGGTATCAGATAAGATGCTGTTGGGCACGGAGCTCCGTGGCTAGGCAGCCATTTCCTAGGCTGCTCAACAGCGCCCCTCCAATCTGTCTATTTTTGGGGAAATCGGTAACCAGGCGTTCGAAAAACAGATCTGTCATATATTTTCGACCTTTTAGACATGTCATGTATTTCAGACATAATAAAACACAGCCTCCTCTTGGGATCCAAGTCAGCGCTTGGCGATGAACAGCCAGTTGCTTAGGGATTATCTAAACAACTTAACTTCTGAAAAGGCAGTCGCATCAGACGAGAGGTCTTTTCTGGAGCACTATTTTAGGAGTGTTTATTAGCCATTGACCAACGAGAGAACAAAATGAAACCACCTTTCCATCATGAGATATCACGTTATTCAACTTTCACAACTCCTCTGGGAGCAAAGACCTTCTTCTCATGCTCATGAATTCAGTTCAGACCAGCACAGTTTGCCATTTTGACCCACTATGAAATTCATACTGACACCTTCTAACAGAAATATCCCAGAGCGCCTCAACAACACAACATGCAGTATTAGTATTCATGACAAGTAAAATAACGCTATCATGTAAATAGCGGCAGGCTCGTCTGCATGGTGAATGATTACACGTGGGACATATAATGCACCCATTCATTAATTACAATGGGCACGTATGATGTGTTTTATTATTTCTATATTAGCTTTCTAAGAGAGCAGGTATGTATGAGGAACAAGTGCTAGGGAGGGCTATATTTCGAAAGTGCATAGCAAAACAGCCTTAACCCTAAGGTAAATTGGCAAATCTGGTCAATATCTTATAGGAAATACTTAGGCATAGTAGCTATGCAATTCCCCCAACACTATCAATACTATAAAGGCAATCTCTCGATGGGAGTTTGTCAAACAGCGTTATCACTGTGCTAACTTGAATGTACAAAGAACAAAACCTTAGGGCCAGATTAACAGAATGTTTTCTCATGCTAGCGTATCCCCTTCACTTGTGTGAAATAAATCATGGGCTATATATAAAGGGTATCAGAAAGTGTTTTAGATCCCTTTTTTCCATCACCTTACAAAATGTCAGAAGACTGGTGGCAGTAGGGGTTATGGTCACTCATGTCAAAAAGGCATCCTGTCTCACAGACAGACAGTACTTTGAAATGTGCATCTAAACCCATTTTACTCCGTAAGAAGGTAGTTTCATGTTGAATGCCGAAACATTCAAATTTAGAGTTTGAAGAGGGTTTAGATTGTGACTTTCCACTGCATGGACAAAGATTGTATTGTGTGAGGTTTCTCTCCCTCCCAGATTCTAAGAGTGATTGGAATGAATAGTGCAGACCCAGAGCTTTACATTCTCGGTTCTAGCAGCCATGGAGAGAAATGGCCATATGATTCGAATTGTATGTAAAAAGAATTTGCGTATATGTAAAAAAATGATATCTTGATACAAAAAGTTCTAAAGGTTTCAGAAGAACGGGTGTAGGGGTGTAGTGTGAGAGAACGTCTGCAGACGTTCGCCAAGTTTTGCTCACCGAATCGTCTTGCCGCCTGATACCCGTCACTGACTCCTGTCTCGAACTCTGTCGCAGAAGCTTGAAACGGTTGCCTGGGATACTTGGAGGGCTGCCACTTCAGCAGAAAGAGTTCTAGGTACCAGCAGGCAGGCTTTCCAAGCAGCAGGTCCTTGGTGTGCTGTGAGACCCTACACTGGGCCTCTGGGGAAAGGGAAATCATTCTTCTGCCCTTCACAGCCAAGAAGTTCAAAAGGGGCACTTGCAGGTCTGCCCCTTACGCTGGCAGAGACCTGCGTGCCATTGTTTAGGCAGCAGGAAGACCTGCCCAACAGCAGGTTTCCCCAAATGTTCCCGAGAAGTGGGTGGAGGGTGTCCTGCTGCTTTGTTCCCACCTCAGTGACTGAGGACTTTGGGAAGATATACTCCAATACATGTCTAGCGATATCCTTCTTCTTTTGAGTTGAAAAATGATTCCATTTGTTTGCGTGTGCTCTCACCCCCTTATACAGTCATTTTGCCACCGAAGATTTGGCCACTTGGCCTTCTGTAATAGACAAATCTCTTCTGCTGTAACAAGAATGCTTGCACTCTGATGTCAGCGCCAGTTTGTAAAACACAGAGCACTGTCCGAAAGTGAGACTGTTTAGCTGCAGATTTGACTTTCATGGCAGAATCCATGTACTAGAGCTCCTAACTTTAAATAAAAAACAGGGAGATAGATGCTCCTTAGCAGATGGAAATATGTAAATATAAACAGATGTTGTTAGTTTGTTCATTCAGTGGGTCAGCGATGATCTCTTTATTAGGTTGAACAGTGTAGATAGTGAGGACGAGATCGAAGTCACCACTGCTTGGGACACTGCTGGCTCTCGTATACACTGAAGGAGTGCCTATACTGGGACAGATTGATGCTGGTTGGTGGGCCCAAATCTCCTACTATGCTAAATGAAATTGGCTGTCCTATGTAAGCATGCATTTTCAAAAAACGACCCCTTGCTTTTGAGCAGTGAAGAATGCATGTGTGTCTTGGAGTTCGTCGATAGTAGGGCACAGTATTTGCAATTCCAGCAGTAACTTGCTCAGAAAAATAGTGTGTACAATTAAACTGTGTTTTCTGCCACGAATTAAGAATCCAACCCTGTCTCCCACCTTGCCTGTCACTTCAGCCACTGAAATCAGTCATTCTGAATGTCGCGCACGGTGAATAATGACAACTTCTAGTACCAGTGAAACCGCATCTGTGAGACGGAGCCTAAATGGATAAGTGCGCCTGGCACTGATTTTATGTCCCCCTAGACTAGAGGGTGCCTTCCTCTAATGCTGATAATGCAGGGTGTGGTGGGAAATCTGAAAGTCCTGCAAGAAGGAGACCTCCAGGGTGGGCAGAACCCAACGCAACAAAATATTGTGGAAATATTATTTAGTACCAGAGGTGTTTTTTTTTTTTTTTTAAAGTTAAACTGTAGTTTAACGAAATATCCTCTTGGGGAAGATGCGAGAAATAGAATGAATCTTCTTATTTATTTATTTTAAGGTAAAATTAAGTTTAAAAACATTTTAAATGAGGGTTCTGATTAACTGAAACGCCTAGCAGTGTGCAATTTTGTAGTAGAAATATATAATACATTCATTCCTGATCCAGTAAACCTCAGTATACGCACTCAAGGAATCTTTTGGCAGGTACCACTTAACTTTGCTGACAAAGGGCTAACTGAAAAAATGTAAGTGTTATAATTGGATGCCAATTGTTTATTGTCCGAGTACATAACATGCTTGACTGTGGTTCTTTTGCACGCCCCACTCGTCTTTAAACAGGTCTTCGGGCACTGCATGAATTAGGAAACTGATTTGCAAAACACTGCCCCTCTCCTGGAAGAGGATCCCAGGCCAGACGACCATTACCAAAAATTAGAATAGCGTGGATCCCAAGCGCACACTGAGCACATTGCTAGGCATGATTGTCACCCCAGGAGGCTGACACATGCTTCTCAGAATTAGCAGATGCGCACGAGGGGCGGGTGGGTCCAACTCAAGAGCGAGGAATTTGTTTAAGGCCTCCGATAATTAGACCCTTTTGAAAATCCCATCTGATTCCTGCCACGGTGCTTTTTCTTGATGTAGTATCTGAAGTCTGTTTTCACACTTTTATGTTTTCGTGCAATTTTTGTAATTACGGTTATTTGCAAAAAAAATGCACCTTCTGTAAGCATTTCCTACACAAATTGGCACAGCCGTTACATTCCTAGCGTTTGTGGTAATCTGTGGTACATAAAATTAACACGTGTGGTCAGAACATGTTCAACGTTTTTGTCCTGTTTGGAAAGTAGGCGGTTGGCTGTAGGACGGCCAATTAAATATGGAGAGAGCGTAGGGATAGCAGTTGTTAGACAGTCTAATGCGTCATGATATGATAGGTTATTTATAAAGCATTTAATATGCAGAGGTTTCTAAGCGTTGACCAGGGGATCGATCCTCTGTTGCTCTATGTTGTCTTGCTTCCAAGGCATCACGTTGCCCCTAGCTACGCTCCCGAGACGAGTCTGAAAATCACTCACATGATATGCGCAGTGCTTAATTTGTAAAAAAATAAGTGCCAGTGCCCAAAAAATATTGGCCCCATAATGCCGGGCGCAGCGCCTCCCTGCAGTGCGGGCGTGCCGCCGGCGCTGCCCCACAGTGCGGAAGCGCGCTCCGCGCCAGTTCAATACTAGACCTACCTAGATCGGCCCACCAGCATCCCATCACACTGCTGCTGCTCCATGTCACATGTTTGGCGCTGCAGCAACTGCTGGCACAGGCTAGTAGTGGGATGGATGGGGAAGGTCACACATGGGTTGAGAAAGTATAATGCTTTAAAATTTACCCAAGCTCTAACTTAAAATTAACGGGGGCAGGGGTGAGGGGGTTGGGGAAAGGCACCCAACGTTGCGCGGTGCTATACAACCATTCTCCATTGCAAATTGTAACGGGCTGGCTCTCCCTGCTCACATGGTAATTGTTCCATTTTATTGTTTGCCCCACTACAATGTTTTCTGGCAGTTGTTTGCAACCAAGCCAAACCACTCTTCAAATAGTTAATTACGTTCACCCTTGCGAACTGGATGAAAGACATGTTCTCCATGTGGGTGGAAATACCAACCAACTTTGATTGGCAGATGCCAGTGCTAAACCCGCTGAGCTATCTTGCTAGCCCAGCACACCTGGTCCCTCAGTAAACCTGCCCGAGCTCTTAATTTGCCTGGAGCTATGCACCCACACAGCCGCCTAACTGCTACACACAATCAGGCGCGGCACATTTGGAGCCAGATGCACACATCTTTATTCTTAAAGTGCTAGATCGTAACTGCTGTTACTTCCCCGAAAGCAACAGTGGATGTGGGCAGCATATTAGATTGCTAATATCTAATTAAGTAAAGAGATGTGCCGTGGGGTGGGCTTGCCTTGCAAAACACTTCAATTGAGCCTGGTCTGTCCTGTCACAGCCCAGGTGTGGGGAACGCACGCAACAGGCAAGTTCCATTTCAAACTACTGCTAGCCTTAAAGTGCCAATACTAGAAAATATCATGGGTGAGCGTTTCTATTCATATTTTCCATTCCTAGTATAGACATAGGTGTGGGAATACAACATGGCCGTCCAAGTGACCCACTCTTTACAGTGCTTTACTCGAAGCGATTAACCGTGTGGTGGTGTGCTTGCCCTATTCCTCCACCCTTCACCAAAATGGCTGAGGGGTGGAGTCAGTATTTATTTGGATATCAATATAATATCACATTTTGTGACCAAAATTCAGATATGAGGATTCGGGGGCAGTGTTTTGAAGCAGGTGCGCTTCCTTCTTAACCTTCCATCTGCAAGCAGGTGCACTTTGTGAATCAAGAGTCCCGCGTGGCGGTCCGGTTGGTCCCAGGATTCGATGAGCAGTATGATCATTGAATTGAGTGTTTGGCTGCAGTTTTCATAAAATATGCCCTTCCAATTCTACTACATTTATGGGCCAAAAATAAAGCAACAATACCACTTGATTTAGAACCTTCATGAGATAATTGGCTGTTTACCAATTACAGTCTTGATGGTCTGATAAATACCTGCTGCCAGATATTTCTTAAGGTATAAACAAACAGATTTGAACACAGTTCTCCAAACTCTAGTACTAAAACACCATCTGGATTCATCGAAATATACGAATGGAAGCCTACATCTACATTAATAACTAAGGGCTGGAAGACCACTGATGCTATGGCTGATGTCTCTTTTGACAGATCATCTGTTGTACTGGCTTAAAAGAAGGATGCTCTTCAAAATATTGCAGCATTATGGCTTTGCGAAGTTATCATGTAAGCCTGTCAACCAACTGATCACGTATAACATATAGGAAACATTAATAACCAGAATATAACAACGCTCTCCACTCTTGCTTAATGTAATAACCTAATAACTATTATAGATTGAGCCTATTAATGTAAGTTAATTTATGCAGCAATCATCAAATAATCACAAAAAGTTGCACAATCACCCCACACATATTTTCCCAAAGTGATATTTAATACATTTTCTGGACCCATATTAGGTAAACATATGATGCAAATTGTGTACTCTGACAGGTATAAGGGTACAACATTGAAGTTTGTGCTGGATGGAAATGTAAGTCCGTATCACAATGGTGGAGCTGTGGTAATAGGAGGGTGGTGCAGCCTCCACCTATACATATTGCTTCATATCCCAATGTTACCCACGTAGCACCAACTTGACTGTGCATTTGGTTGGACTGCTGATCAGATGGCTCTGCTGAGCCTCACAAAGTCGAGCACACTTGTTTAAAGCATTGCAGTTTCCCAAGAGGGGAAAGACCAAGGCTGCCGCGGGGGCGGGGCACTTTCCGCACTTCTTCACGCTTGGCTTGTTATTGCAAGCAACGGCTGGCGGCCGCACTGGCTATGGGATCATCTGCATCATCAATATTGATGCATTCAGATCATGATTCCATTAGCCAGTGCCACCACCGCCGGCCCGCTCGCATTCTCCTGGTGGGCTGCGGCCTGCTTGCATTTGCCTCGCGGGCCGCGCCTGCTGCTGAGTCGGACTCCGGTGCTCGAGCCAGGCGCCAGCCCGGCTGCGGAGCAGGCAGGGCGGCCACAGGACGGGCCGCGGCGGCAGTGACACACACACTGCTGCGCCTGCAATGCATGCTGCATTGCATTTCACGACACTGGTGGCCGGGGTCAAAGTTGGGGGGGTGGTTGTGCGGGGGGGGTCGCACTGCACTCCCCGTCATATGGATGGCGGTCGCACGCGCGCAGGGCCCGCCGCCGTGGATGTCACAGAACTGAGCATCATGTACATTCACGGCGCGGGCGGAGACGCGGCAGCACTGCAGGCCCGAACAGATAGAAAAAAAGACAGTCTGAGTCAACAAGTTAACTTTCTTCACTTACCTTACCGCCGCCGGAGCTGCGTTGTTCAGCAAGCGCGGCGCGGTGCGGCCTGCCCCTGAGGAACTCAAGTAGGCCTGGACGCGGAGGCGGAGCACAAACAGAACACGAGTCTCACCCTCACCACGCCTTAACAAGTGTGCTCCTGCCTTTGCTCAACAACAGACCCACGTGACACCCACACACTCACGTCATCATGTCATTTCACTGGCTGGAGCCTGGAGTCAACAAGTTAACAACACAGCCAATGAAAACTGTGCATTCTGTGTTACTATACAGAATGTATCAGATACTGCATAGTAACAAAAGAATGTTGGTTTTCATTGGCTGTTGTTGTTGTACTCTGTAGCCCCAGCCAGCCAGGAGCCAGCCATATCTCTGCAAGGAGAGCAGCAGCAGAATGATTTATGATGATCATGAAACTAGTTTAAGTGTGCAAACAAAGGGATTACATGTGCGGCAGCTGCCCAATGATGTTCCGGTCCCCAAAAAAGAGTGCCGGTGTTGGGGACCGGCAACCACCCCCAAAAATTAAGCACTGGATATGCAAGTGATTTTCATTCCCCAAGCATCATCGTGCACGTTGCCTTCTTTTTTTGCAGAATTATCCGGACACAAAGGTTAACAATAATCTAAAAAGGATTTTGTTCAATACTTATAAATAATGTGGTCCTAATCACGTCACTGTCAGGGTTATTCCAGTATAGAACTGCACGTGCATCTTAACAGCGCCGAAAAAGGGCTGTACCACGCAGTAATGGCCCATTGTCCGTAGGTAATGACACGAGTGAAGCGAATGCCTTTCAAATGAACTGCAGGCCATCAGGGCCATCTTAAGCACTTTTGGGGCCTGGGGCATAGAAACCTTTGGAGGGGCAGGGGGTAAGGGGGGCCTCCACCGAACCAAAGGAATTAAGGGATCCAGAATATCTGGTTGCACACCTCTTGTAGCGATCACAACCCATAGCTTGATCTGCTTTCTCCCAGCGATCAAAATAATCATGGGCACTCCCTTTCAGCCCCCTTACCCTCTTCATTCTTGTAATTACAGTGATAAACAAATAGAATTTAAAGGCCAACATTAGCAGTCCACTCCAACAGTGGAGTAACTTTGCTGAAAATGTTGGGGGGGAGGACATGAAACCTGAGGAAAAGGTGCCCCAGCCGAATGGGGACACAATGGTGTGCCATGAAAGTTGGGGGGGGGACAAACACCCCCCCTTAAAATTACACCCATACACACCAACGCGTGTTCTAGCATAGCTACGTTTAAAAAGGTGCACATGATCCAGAATAGACAGAGTATTCAGATTAGCAGCCTCAGGTAATACAAAAGTGCACACGTATGAATACAGGAGACCAATTGGAAGCCATGAGAAAGCTAAACATAGCATAGCATAGATAGTGGATGACAATTAGAAGCGGCCCGGAAGGTGTCCTTATCCAGAAGGAATGCGATTAGAAGAGGGACATGGTTTTCAAGTAGTTTTGCCATTAGAGAGCAAATAAACAAGTGGCTGTGGTGTGCAATATATCAATGATCACTATCATTTTAGAGGACGCAACACTATAGCCAGTGACGCCACGAGTGAGGCTTTTTTGAAGATCATACTTTAAGAACGAAATCTCTCTGATGGGTGACAATTTTTGAAAGGTTTACAGACGAGCAATTTTGACAAGTTAGGCAATACAAGATTAAAAGTATGCCCAGAATCACACATTTGTAAAGAGGTAAAGTTGGGATATGTGCCTACTCTGCAATTTTTGCACTTCACCACTTTCTTTGCCTGTTCTTACCATGAACTAAAATAATTCCATGTTATAGAACTGCCTTGGAAAATACACAAACCACATAACCCAACATGACCATTTTTGAAAACAAAATGCTATAAAAGTGTATTGTGTAAAATGGGAATGATTCTGGCTTCATTGTCTTCATCATCAAGGGAAGCATATAAGTACCACCATACTAATAGATGTCATCTTAAAAATATTCCATTTTGGTTTCTCTTTGTATTTCAAAGCTTTAAGAAACACCAAAATACAGGCTTGTGAAATTGTCATTCATCAATGTGCATATAAATCTTGCAATTAGACAAAAGAATCTAACTAATTTTTGCCTCAATTGAGCAGACCTTAAAATATGCTTGCCAGAAGCCTGCAATATCTGGACCGTTCTCTTCTGTCCAGAGCCCCTTCCACTCAAATGGCCTGGATAAACAGAAAAATCAGATTCTGGGTTAAACACTGCGACCAGCATGTGAAATGGCAACCCTTTTCACAAAAGACAACACAGTAATGTTACTGCTATAAAATGATTAGTTCAGGATCACTGTGTTGTCTGCTGGCAAAGCCAGGATACAAGCATGCACGCTTTGGTTCCAGAATCTTGAATTTGGACAGCTAATCACCTCTCAGACTAAAACGTTATGCTCATCATTCGAGGTGGCCTCCTAGGGTTTACAACTCCACATTTTAACAAACCAATTTCTAGACCTTCTCTGTGCTGATGTTATGTTACTTTTTATTGCAACTTCTACCTGGTGCCGGTATATTGCTGATAATAGCACCTGTTGGGCTACAAAACAAAGTACATATACATGCAGGTTTATCAACTTTCTGGAATTTGTAATCTTGCATATGAACACAGATCTCTGCAATGAATGCTTAACACACTGAGCAATCTTCTAAACCATCGCTGCACTCACATTTATTAATATGCATTTCAGCTTTAGCTGTTGCGCATGATCAACATAATTCCCATGGAAAGGTGAGAATGCTGCACAAGTTGTGTCGTAGTGAATGAACGAACCATGTATTCTATAGTGAGCACAGAAAGCATTACACGATTAGTTAATCAGAGAAGAATGCACTTGTCAACAACAGACATGCAAAATGTTTAAAGCCTCAGCAGAAGACCATATAATATCCCGGTGTGTCCTATTTAAGTTTGTTGAACAATGAGAACTGACTTCTTCAGATCAAGTAGCCTTGTGGGGTGCCCCTCCAAGATGGGGGTCAGGGGCAAGTCCCCATTTTGCCCTCCCATAAAGACATCTCTGAAGGCAGTTACCACAAGGTATAGCCCAACTGAGGCCATTATGGCCATTACCACATGTCTTGAGGTGCCATCTTCGAGGTGAAGTGGGTGTGGTTATAAAAACATATGATGTCCGGTGTGTGGTGTGTCTGCAGGGCCATGGAAGTGAGGGGCACAGCACTAGCATAGCTAGGGCCCCTTACAATGTGGAGGGCCACCTCTGACGTATGTCCTGGCAGTTGGGGGTGGACCCTCAGCACTCAGACTTTAGAAATAAATAAGTTATTTTTAAAGTCAGAATCTAGGGCCAAGCTGAGCACCAGTGGGGTTGTCAAATCGAGATGGAGGCATTCTGTCTCCATCGTACATATCAGGAACCAGGAAGCGCTCCCGGCTTCCTGTCCAGTTTGTGCGCAGGTCCTCAAGGCCTGGAGAGGAGCATCGAGTTCAAAGCTGGTTGAGGAACGGGTAGGATAATGCTAGTGTTTGTGTGTGTGTGTTGTATGTTTGTTTATTTATGTATATATGTAAACATGCAGCCCGCATTCCGAGCATCCTGATTGACCAGCGCCCCCTTTCAGGATGCTAATTGCTGGTTAAAGATGTTTCCACATGCCAATGTTTCTCCTTTGTCTCTCCTACTTTTAAACAGAGCATTCTTCTCTTATTGGGTTGAATGCTCTAATATTAGTACACAAGGGGTGGCGGCCTCCCAGCCAACCAGGGTGCTCTGAACAGGGGTTTTACCAGATGGTAAACCCCTCGCTCTGAGTAACCTCAGACCTGGAGGCCTCCATCTTCCCCAACCTCCTGCGATGCGCCGCCTCCCCTTTCCTCAAGCGCTGCCCCCTTCTCCACATATTTAAATCTCCCCACCCCCACCCCACTTACCTGGCACTACCTTGTCCCTCGCTGGGCCTTGGACACTAGTGTTCCTGGCTCTTCCCTGATGTGCAATGGCCACCATAGAAAGGGATAAGGGACTACGTGTATCCAAGTTGGCCATCTAGGTTTGTAGTTTTTTTCTCAACTTAAAAAATTACCACTTTCGGTATCCCGGTACAATGTGCAGGGATACTAATAGCAATAAACCCTTCCGGCGGCGGAATTACTGGGGCAGGTAATACTCTGGCCCATCAGGGTTTATTGCTAAAGTAAAAATGCCCCCTCCCTGGGCTGTTATCACCTGGTAATGCTCTCAGAAAGCAGCATTATTGCTTAAATACAAAGTACTCCATATCAATTAGGAGACCTAGTCCACACATGAGAACGATTGTCCATACTTATTGGTAATAAAATGCTAATTTCTTATGGAAATAGTTTGATTTTGATATGCGCCCCTGCACCAGAAGCACCAGTGGTACTTCATAAAGGACAAATGGACCGCATATCTAGAACCAGTCCTCAAATACAAGATATAAGCATATGTTCTAAGGGCAAAATAACACCATGAAAAGAGGCTATGTACAGAGAAACAGAATAAATTCACTTGTAAATTATATTCTTCCATCTCACAGTTTTTAGCCTGTAAGATTTGCATTCAATATTACAAGTCACTGCGGACACAAAGGTAATTAGGTCACCTGAGGATTTTGGTGTTTATTCCTGAAAAATGACCTCAAAACTCATATACAGTTACTGTCACTCATAACTAGGCTACATTTGCTGATTACAAGTGGCAATGGGTACTGATCCCCAATTTTGGAGTCCATATGAGATTTGCAGGAATTACCATGGGAGTTAATTCCCCCCCATGGTAAATTCCCGTTTTGATGGTGGTAATGTGCAGGCCATATCTACAGCATCTACTCCACTTTACTTCCAAACATGTCAAGTGTATGCTCCGGAAAGTGACAGTAAAGTGGCAAAAATGGAGTTACTAGCAGTTTACAGCCACATTTCATGCACCACCGAACCCGTAATGAGGCCCATGGCGTGATATAAAAGGGTGCAGTAGTGCAGGATTCAGACAGAGATCCATGTGGGAAAAAGGCTTATCTGATATACAAAGGTGCAGTACCCTACGCTGTAACTGGAGGTCCCTGTCCAACAAGACTGATCTGATATACAATACCACAGTATGTAACTATTTGTTTCAGAGAAAAAAGGCTAAATGTTACAAAAGTGCCAACACTTTATCATGTGATTTGCAATGGTTCAGTATGACAGTCTGTAACTAGAGGTTCCAGAGGAAAGATTAATATCAGACATGCAATAGAGAACAACCAGTATTTAGAGTAATGTTCCCTTAAGAGTATGCCAAATCATTTCAAATTAACGCATGAGGCATGGTAAATAGGCATGTGTAAATAATATGTATGGCTAGTTCCAAATGTGATGCAATGATATGTCTGACATCATGAAAGGTGCAGGCTTTGGTGTGTATGATTGCACTGCTAATCATACATGTCAATGTGTAATGGTTGTTAGATTTTGCATTGCAATCATAGTGTCCCTCCAGGAATTCATTTGTTTTAAAGTTCAACCATACCTTTTGTTAGCAACGTTTGTTTTAGTAAATGTTATGTTTCTACTGTATACTCTATCAATATGTGTCCATGCCCAGCGGCCGGGGTACAGCCTTCAGCGATGCCCTGAGCAAAGTGACCTTCTCTCGAAAGCTGCTGAGCAGGGTCTGCAGTCATGGCAGTCAATGTATCCGGGGCATGGCCTTTGTCGAAGACCGGGCACACAGTGACTAGTAGAAATTTTAAAAATGTGAAGATTGATCAACTTCAGCCTTATCTAGATAACATTCTAAAATCTTTTCAGGCCCAGGACAGTTGTGAGACTTTGCTAGATAAATATTTAACTCAAATTCAGGAGCTTGTTGATCAGTTAGCGCCACTTAAAACCAAGATAACCCAGAAAGACAGTAATAATCAGAAATGGTTTAATACTGAGCTAGATTCCATAAAAAAAGAAAAAAGAGCACTTGAAATGAAGTGGCAACAGGACAAATCCAAGGAAAATAAAGATAAATGGAAGTTGGTAAAGAAGAAATATAGAGGTAATATAAAAATAGCAAAGGCACATTTCTTTAATAAGGAAATAGAAGCTGCTCTACTAGCAAACTCTTTGAAATCTTGAAGAATATTGAGAAACCCAAGAATCTTACTCCACCATTTCTTCCATCTAAGGAAGAATGCAACTCGGTACAAGATGCTTTTGCAGCTAAAATTGCAAAAGCAAGACAAAATATAATTAACGCCAGGAAAACACTGAGACTGGAAACAAGGTTAAAGAAAGGCAACACAGAGGAAGGGCTGGGGAATTTTAACTTTACCCCTATCATGGCAGCAGAGTTAGTCGAAGTCATGGGACAAATGAAACCCACATCATGCGGCAATAATATACTACCTGCTAACATTATACTCGAAAACAAGGAACGGTTTGCACCCATCCTCATGAGAATTGTTAATGCCTCCTTTAAGGAGGGTATAGTACCTAAACAAATAAAAAATGACACAAAAACAGAACTAATGTTGTTCGGCCCTAGTCGTACACTTAGCAATATGGGGAATGAGTATGAGACATTTAAGATTAATAAAGCTAAAATCCAGGTATCTAACCAGATAAAAACCCTAGGAATGATGCTTAACTCCTCAATTAATGCTGAAGCACAGGTTATTTACCTGTACAAAAATTCAGTCTACTACCAGCGGCTTATGAAGGCCATCAGCCCATACCTGATGGAAGATAACATGGTCACAATAGGTAGGGCCATTGTTCTATCTAGATTGGATTATGGTAATGCCCTTCTGATTGGTGCAACGGCAAAAGATCTAGGGAGATGCCAAGTTATAGAACATGATGCTGTAAGGATAGTGAAGAAACTAAGAAGAAGTGAACACATCACCTCAGCCAGACGATCATTACACTGGCTTAGGGTTGAAGAGAGAGTTAAGTATAAAGCCTTGGCACTTGTACATTAGTGTCTTTTTGGCAACGTACCCAGTTATCTAAAAAACTGTCTGGAACGGTATACTCCACAGAAACAGCTAAGATCTGAAGGCAAAGGATTACTCATAGTGCCTAGATACAAGTTGAAGAGAGGCCTGGGTAGATCATTTGTAGTGCTGGCGCCACAGATGTGGAACAGTCTCCCTCAAGATCTTAGATTGGAAGTAAATCACTTAAAATGTAGGAAGAACTTGAAGACCCATATGTTTAAGTGATATACGATTCCTCCGACTGTCTTTCCCCTGATATGGAAGTTAGAACCAGTTGAGCTAAGGTATTTACCCTACTGGTACGGCTGTCTATATAATTTGTTTTGTTTTTGTCTAAGCGCCCTGATGCCTTTCGGGTTACCTGTGCTATACAAGCGGACATACATACATACATACTGCACTGCCCACTCGTCATGTCCTGTGGTCATGCCCGGTAGCAGTGATCCACCTAGCCCATTAGACGATGTGTCAGGGCACATAGTGACTATGGCTGCACAGGGATCCCCCCACTTCCATGCAGCCCCTTCACCAGATATCATTTTCTTCTGCTGTATTTTAAAGGGTGATAAGGGGCTAGAGGTAGGAAAATAGTGAGTATAGGGGCAGAGTAGAAAGGGGGCAATATGAGGGCGAGTCCCTGCATTAAAGTACCACAACAATGCAGTGCAATGTCCCAGTGAGGACAGTTCACAGATGTGCCTGAAGGATAGATACTGTATGATGATTTGCTTCTGTCGTCGCCCTTCATTAATGCATGTTTTAATCTGTGGTTTGTGTTACATTTTTTTTTCAGCACATCTAGTCTTCTTCAGGTCAGATGTTTTCTTTGCGTGTGTGGAAGTCAACTTCCACTTATTCTTGGACTAGCACAATTTGCTCTGATGTAGTTTGGAATGTACTGAAGCCAAGCGGAAAGCTACGACTCTGTGGAAACTATACAACGTCCCTTTTATAGTTAGAGCCAGCTCAGTTATGCTATCCTTTGTCAACTGCTAACAAACATTTTGCTGTTTAGGTTTCGGTTGTTGTGGGTTACAAATAAAGTTAGTAATTAACTGTTTTGTATCTTTGTAGTATAAGCCCTCAAAGGATATGAGTCAGGTAGCCCAAATCAGCATCCCTAAGAAAATGGTGTGTTTTGGTGATGGACGCTGCTCACTTTGTTGGGTGACCTTCAGCTGGTGTATCTAGCCGACCTTGAAAGACATGTACAATCCCACTCAGAATACCCTGTAAAGCTAGACCAACCCAGGCTTTTCAGTGTACTCCCTGTGACAAAGTCACAACACTGCCTTCATCACCTGACCAGGAGGGGGTTCCTACAGCACAAGGAAGATGGCCTACCAGGGTCCAAAGATCAGAGCGGCAAGATTCTTGGAGGTGTTAAATGGGCGATGTTGCAGGGACTCCCTCCACTCAAGGGCCTGTGACCTGACTTGAGTGACTCCATATCCGATCCTGGAGAACCTGTTTGTCCTTTACTTGAAGCTGCTTTGTCAATGCTTACCTGCAATTAAAGACTGTGTAGCAAGTCAACAGAGTGAAGGGGGCAGTCAAGGACCACAAGAGAAACGGACTTATTTCACATATATCCGACAGGCGTTGTACTGAAGAAGCAGAGGACACTAATGGAATACTGCATTGATAAGTGGGTGTCTGCTTGCAGCTATGGGAGATGGAGCCTTTGATCAGAGAGCTTCCCCTAAACACAGATGCAAGGAAGGTGGCAGGAGAGATGTGAGCACTGTGGAATCTGTTCACCAACAGCAGAGCTTGTTCAGACTGTCACACCTTGGGGAAGAAGGCGAGTTTGGGATCGCAAACGTCGCGGTACGCCATTCAATGTTCTACCACAACTTTCCAAGCGCGGGGTGCGGGACTAGCTTTCCTTGCGTCGTGTACGTAACCGGTAGCACTTATTCCCCTGCTTCCGGGTTACGGATACCTTGAAACTTTTCCTTGGTTCCTCCTTGGTTGCCGACGCTCCATGTTCCCTCTCTTGCATTTTTTCCTGTTTTGGCTTGCTCCCCCTCACCCGTTTAGCCTCCCTCTGATTCTACCTTTTCTTCCTCCCGCTCATTTTTCTAGCCTTCCTGCCTCCTCTCGCTCGGGGTTCTTCCTGAGATTTTTCCCGTCATTTTCGGACTTCTGTCCGTCTCTTTCCTTCACTTTGCTTCTGTTTCCTCCTCTTCCTAGCTTACTCTTTCTTCCTCTGTATTTCCCGCTATCACTGGTACCCTGACCCCTGCCTGTTTACTTACCCGTCTCAGCCTCCCGATCTGCGTCCGCATTGTTCACCTGTGTATCTGACCCGGCCTGTTTATTGGATTGCTTCTGCCTCCCGATCTGTGCACGCATTGCTTTCCTGTGAATCGGACCCGGCCTGTTTACTGGACTGCCTTTGCCTCCCATAGTGCTTCCTCTGGTCCACCCTCGTGGATTCCTTGGATCTTCTCCCACCGCACCTGACTTCATCTTGGTTTCCGAGGACTTCAGACTTCTCTACTACAGCCTGAGGATTTCATCTGTTTTTTTTTTGTGCCTTTGGCTTTTTCCCCCTTCTGCTGACGGTCACGGGGAATCATCCACCGTCCCACCTATACGGTGGCACTGTGGCGTCCTTCCGTGGCCGTCCTTATCTGCATAAAAAAAAGGAGAGACCCAGAATCAAAGAACAAAGGAAACCCAGGAGAAAAGACAAAGGTGAGGAGGAAGGGGAGGGATTCGAGACGGAGACCTCTTTTGAGGAAGAGGACATAGCCGACCCTTGTGACAGTTTGCAACGCCAAGACATCAGCATCAACAGATTCAGGAACTTGTAGCCGCCGTTCAGAATCTAAATTTAGAGGTACAGAATTTAAAGAATGCCAACACCGCCTTACAGCAGCGCCTGACTGAGAGAGAACACTCTTTGACAGATCTACCTCCACTCCCTTTGGTGTCCGGCAAATTCGATGGCACACCCAAGAGGGTTAAAGAATTCTTGGATGCTTGCAACCTCCACTTCTCATTTCGTGCTCAGACCTTTGCCTCGGATCACGCCAAAATTGGATTTATGATTACCCACATGACTGGCAATGCCCTTGCATGGGCTACCCCTCTCGTTAATCAAACCAACCCTGTTCTGCAAGACTACAGTGCCTTTAAGACCTTGCTGCAGCAGACATTTCTGCGTACCGAGAGTACCTTCTTAGCATCGGAAGATCTACTCAACATTCGCCAAGGCAACTCAGACCTGCTTACTTATATAACAAACTTCAAACAAGTCGCAGCAGAAGCAGGATGGCAAGAGCAAGCACAGTATGCCATTTTCAGACGTGGTCTAAGGGAAGACCTCAAAGACGAGTTGGCCCGGATAGCTCGCCCTACAACCTTTGATGATCTTGTTACGGCTAGCCTTCGCATCGATTTCTGTTTGACAGAGCGTCAGGCTGAGAAAAGGAAATCTAAACCCTATCTGTCTCCTTCTGTGGAGCCCCTTCCTCCCGTTTCTTCATCATCCTCGCGATCTAACCGAGAAGAACCGATGCAGATACGAACCACTCGGGGTCCTCTTACTCCTGAGGAACGGAAGAGGCGCAGAGAAGGGAGTCTGTGCATGTATTGTGGAGCTTCTACTCATCTACTTAGGGACTATCCAGATGTCCCTCCCAGACAGTCGGGAAATGATCGCCCTCGGTAAGTGTCAGGACTCACTTCCGAGGGGCCTCTGCAAGTCCTTATGTCACCCTCTCCGTATCCTCCCTGAAGATATCTGAAGATGCTCGTCTAATGATTCTCTCAGTGACCTTACTTTTGGGCGATTCAGAGATACAGTCTCAGGCTCTATTGGATTGCGCTGCAGCCGTCAATTTCATGGATACTCATTGGGCTGCACAGAAGGGTGTGACCCGCATCGCCAAGAAGGAAGACTAGAAAGTGGAAGGTGTAGACGGCGAGCCTTTAAGCTCCAGCTTAATCACTCACACTACTGAAGAACTCATCATGTCCATACAACAACATACCGAAAAGATCGCCTTTGACATCATCCGTGCGGCTCACTTCCCCCTGATCCTTGGTATAGGATGGTTACGGAAGCACAACCCTACTATAAACTGGGCTAAAAACCTTCTTAGCTTCCAATCTGCTACCTGTAAGGTGGAATGTCTGCCCGGACCCCAATTTGAAACAGTTAAGACTGCAAGCAGTTGTGAACCCAGAGCAGTACCCTGTCTGCCCAATTACCTATTGGAGTACACTGAGGTAGTTACCGAAAAGATACCCCTGGAACTACCCCCCCACGGTCCGGAAGACTGTTGCATAGACCTCACTCCAGAAGCCCTTGTTCCTTTCTGTCAGACGTTTCCTCTGTCTTTAGAAGAAAGACGCCATCTCAGAGAATACCTGGACAAAAATCTAGCCAACAAACTTATTAGGCCTTCAAAGTCTCTGGCGGGAGCCTCTTTGTTCTTTATCCCCAAGAAAGAGACACAGGAATTACACCCCTGCATTGCCTACCGGGGCTTAAATAAAGTGACTATCAAGGATAGATATCCCATGCCTCTCATTGCGGAGACCATTCAAGCTGTCCAGGGATCCACGGTATTCACCAAGTTAGACCTAAGAAATGCCTACCACCTGCTTCGGGTCCAAGCAGGCGATGAGTGGAAGACAGCTTTTCGGACTCCGTTTGGACTTTTCAAATACCAGGTGATGCCCTTTGGGCTAGTCAATGCCCCTTCCATTTTCCAGCGTTTCATGGATCGTCTCTTCTCTGATCTACTGTGCCACACAACCATAGTCTACTTGGATGACATATTGGTGTTTTCTCTAATGCCTGAAGAACACAAGGAACATGTCAGGGAGGTCTTCCAACGACTAAAAGACAATCACCTTTCAGTCAAGCTCTACCAATGTGTTTTCTCAGCTTCCTCCATCTCCTATCTGGGATTTATTCTCTCCAGTAAGGGCATCTCGATGGATCCTCGGAAGGTTACTTCGATCTTAAATTGGCCTTCACCTAAGTCAGTCAAAGAGGTACAGAGGTTTCTAGGTCTAACAAACGTCTATCGGAAGTTCATTCCGAACTTCTTCCAAAGAGTTTTGCCCATCACATCTCTGCTCAAGAAGTCCTCAGTTCCGTTCAGTTGGTCTGCAGCAGCCGAAGAGAGTTTCCAGCAGCTCAAGGAAGCCTTCTGCTCCGCTACAATTCTGCATCAGCCGGATCAGAGACTTCCTTTCATTTTGGAGACCGATGCATCTGCGGCAGCAGTTGGAGCAGTCCTTCTGCAGATTTACCAGGGTACTGAACATCCCATCTCCTATTTTTCCAAAACTCTCAATGCCAGCCAAAAAAACTACTCAGTCATCGAACGTGAACTACTTGTATGAAGTTGGTGTGTCTATAGTTGCAACATCTACTTCAAGAAGGCGAATATCCCTTTACCATCAGGACGGATCACAAGAACCTGCAAGTTTTGAGGCAATTCGAGTGTTACAATACTCGTCAGGCTAGATGGGCGCATTTCTTTGCCCAATTCGACTTCAACATTTTGTACATACGAGGTGAGCAGAATCTAGTGGCGGATGCTCTTTCACGTCGTAGTGATTACACAGCGGAAACTGAAGACCCAAAAGAACTTCTGTTTCCCAGTACCAAGTGCATTGGTGAACTTTCTATGTTTCTCCAACAAGTCAAAGAATCCTCTGGAGGAAAATTTGAGGTGGAACGACACCCCAAGGATACCTCATATGATATTAAGGATGGGTTCTACCTGGTGAAAGATAAACTGTATCTACCTACATCAGCCCTAAGGAAAACAGCGATGCCATGGTGCCATGATTCCAAGATTGCAGGACACAAAGGTATCAAGGGTACCCAGGATTATGTACAAAGGCAATTTTATTGGCCTAACATGAAAGAAGACATCAAAGACTATGTCCAGTCCTGTATGGTTTGCCTCCACAACAAGGTACCACGTCAAAAACCGATAGGATTGTTGAAACCTGACACTGTGCCTACAGGGCCTTGGAATACCATTTCGACTGATTTCATCGTCGAACTACCCTTGTCTCAGGATTGCACTTGAATCTCGGTGGTAGTGGACTCTTTCTCCAAACTGGCTCACTTTTCTCCCCTGTCTGGTGTTCCCTCTGCTACCGAAATGGCTGAAGTGTTTGTGAAGGACATATTTCGGTTACATGGAATACCCACAAAAATCATTTCAGATCGTGGTAGTCAATACACCTCACACTTTTGGAAGACATTTTGTGGAAGATTAGGCATTGAGAGGGCTTTAACATCAGGCTTCCACCCTCAATCTAATGGGCAGACCGAACGGCTCAACGGTACCCTCGAGCACTATCTGAGATGTTTTATAAACCAACAACAGGATAACTGGGTCTCTCTTTTGCCCTTGGCCGAATTCTCCTATAACAACTCCACTCACTCTGCTTTGGGTGTTAGCCCATTTTTCTGCACCTAGGGTTATCACCCACATTCCATTCAACCCCTCTCGATAACCTCCACTAACATACTTTCTGTAGATTCTTCCCTCGCTCTTATCTAAGAAGTTCACGAGAAAGCCAAGGTGTGCCTCCAAGAAGCACAAGATTGCTACAAGTCTCAGACAGACAAACACCGGAGACCTGTCCCAGGGTGGGAAGTAGGATCCCGAGTCATGCTTTCTACTAGATTTCTACCCCGGTGGATACATCCCTCGAAATTGTCTCCCAAGTACTTAGGACCCTACAAGATTACTCACAAAATAAACCCTGTTGCCTTTCGTCTTCGTCTTCCTGTAGGTCTTCGGAGAATACATCCTGTGTTTCACACATCCCAATTAAAACCCTTTCAAGAAGATAAGGGGTTTTGTGGCTCTAAGTTCAGCCCTATACCTACAGACACTACACAAGACGAATATGAAGTTGCCCAGATTTGGGACTCAAGGTATCACAGGGGTAGGTTAGAGTATCTGGTACGATGGAAAAGGTACACCTGGTCAGAAAATTCCTGGGAGCCCAAATCTCATATTAATGCCCCTCTTTTGTTACGTAAGTTTCACCACTTTCATCCCGGCAAACCAGGGGGGGCGGGGTGAGTCTCAGGGAGAGGCATACTGTCACACCTTGGGGAAGATGGCGAGTTTGGGATCGCTGGCGTTGCGGTACGCCATTGAATGTTCCACCACGACTTTCCAAGCGTGGGGTGCGGGACTAGCTTTCTTTGCGTCACGTACGTAACCGGTAGCACTTATTCCCCTGCTTCCGGGTTACAGATGCGTTGCAACGTTTCCTTGGTTCCTCCTTGGTTGCCTGCACTCCGTGTTACCTCTCTTGCGTTTTTTCCTGTTTTGGCTTGCTCCCCCTCACCATTTAGCCTCCCTCTGATTCTACCTTTTCTTCCTCCCGCTCATTTTTCTAGCCTTCCTGCCTCCTCTCACTCGGGGTTCTTCCCGAGATCCTTCCTGTCATTTTCGGACTTCTGTCCGTCTCTTTCCTTCGCTTTGCGTCTGTTTCCTCCTCTTCCTAGCTTTCTCTCTCTTCCTCTGTATTTCCCGCTACCACTGGTACCCTGACCCCTGCCTGTTTACTTACCCGTTTCAGCCTCCCGATCTGTATCCGCATTGTTTACCTGTGTATCTGACCCGGCCCGTTTATTGGATTGCTCCTGCCTCCCGAACTGTGCAGGCATTGCTTACCTGTGAATCGGACCCGGCCTGTTTACTGGACTGTCTTTGCCTCCCGTAGTGCTTCCTCTGGTCCACCCTCGTGGATTCCTTGGTTCTTCTCCTACCGCACCTGACTTCATCTTGGTTTCCGAGGACTTCAGACTTCTCTACTACAGCCTGAGGATTTCATCTGTTTTTTTTTGTGCCTTTGGCTTTTTCCCCCTTCTGCTGACGGTCACGGGGAATCATCCACCGTCCCACCTGTACGGTGGCACTGTGGCGTCCTTCCGTGGCCGTCCTTACCTGCATAAAAAAAAGGAGAGACCCGGAATCAAAGAACAAAGGAAACCCAGGAGAAAAGACAAAGGTGAGGAGGAAGGGGTGGGATTCGAGACGGAGACCTCTTTTGAGAAAGAGGACATAGCCGACCCTTGTGACACAGACAATGCATGGATATGGAGAAGTCCACCAAGGTCGAGCAGAATTTCTACATGAATTCAAAGCGGCCAGCAGCCACTTCTAATGATTTTTAATGCTGAGATAATATGGCACCAGGATAAGGTGGAAGAAAAGGCAACTCACAGCCAGAAAGTAGAAGGCCCAATCACGCCAAGAGAAATAAAGAGAAGAAACTAGACTGGACCATAAACTGGAGACAGAGGGCCAGGTAAAGGGGAGAGTAGTAAGGAAAGCAGAAATAAGAGTATGCCAGAGAGCAGAAGGATGAACAGCAGTGGGAGAAAGCGAGCGGATGGATTTTCCAAGCAGACATGATGACCCTGCAACAGTTTGAGAAAGCTAAGAGAGGAGCTACACGATTGAACCTTGACAAGAATTCTGAGGAGATTGCTCTGGTCTTGAGTTGTCCACCTGTGGAGAACCCTGGAGCTACTGGGACAGCAAGCGGTGCAGTTATTGAGAATTCTCTGTGGATATCCCAGAATCCAGATCCCTTTTGAGCTCTTAACCCTCAACAACTAGAACATGCTGTGATCCGACATCACCAGCTGATCAGAGACATCCACTAGCAGCCCGGGAGAAGACATTTGATGTGCATCACAAAACTCTTGTTCAGGTTCTGCACCACCAGCATTAGTCAGTCTCTCGATCATGTGACCCCTGGCAACTCGTGAACATTGAGCCCATCCTCCCCACTGCTCCTCTTCCTGTGTCCTCTATGTCCACCAACAGCTTTGAATATGCAAGGCACAGGTGCCCTGGGCACACCTCTACACCACAACCATTGGATCATGTTACACAGTATCCCTAATGCAACCAGCTGTCTAGGACATCCAGCCTGTTGGACAGCCTGATGGAGGGTGGCCAAGCAAAGGGCAACTGGCCAAAGGTTGCTACCCGTCTATCACTTCACATGGTTTCAGGGGTCAAGTCCTAAAAAATAAAGTGGGGGGACTCATGTCCCCAGATACGCAATGGGATGTGACATCACCAGAAATTAGCATTTCAAGGTGAAATATGCAAATTTCATTCAATTGGCCATGCATAACCATACAAATTGCACAAGACAAATGGCATTTGCCTTTCATAAAATCAACAGACACAAAAAACCAAGAGAGGATATTTTCTTCTAATAATGTTTTGAAAACTTAAAAGTTGTGCATGTTTTAAAGTCCAAGAATACATATTAATATTTTCCCCGGAACTTAAAGTCCCGAAATGTGACATTTTACATTTAGTTGTTTGCTGTTCCTCTTCCACTTACCTGGTGTAGTGGTGATGTCTCTAGCCTGCGAACCTGGAGACTGTGGTTCGAGTGAGGATAGTGTAATTTCATAAATTGAAAAAAGACAGTTAATGTTTCTAACTTTATGCACAGCCTCTAAAATACCCAGGCGGGTGGCGTCCACCCTCTGAAAAAAAGGGCTGAACTCTGTCCACCCGGGTGTACCCTCGATTTGAGCCCTGCCTGGTTTACCCATCTGACCGTTCTACAAAATGGCCAAGGCTGCCATCTAGGTACTCTGTGGTCCACTTGAGCTTTCATCTCTAGCCACTGCCACCTTAGCTGCACACTCAAATCTGAACCCAAGACTGACCCATTTATCAGCCCCTTTCTTGCTACCAGCCTGTTACCTAATTGTATTGCGTGTTACTGGTCTGTTGCCTAATTTGTTGGTCTTTATTTGGCTGTTACCCAACTTGTTGGTCTCTATCAGCATTTTACCTAATGTGTTGGTCATTGCAAGCTTGTTATCAAAAATACTGGTCGCTATATGCGTGCTCCCTAATTTGTTAGTCACTAGCATGCTGTCACCTGATTTATTGGTTGACACTGACTGGTAACTTCATTTGTTGGTTGGTAAGGTCCTGTTACCTAATTTGTTGATCCCCACTGGAATACTAAATCTCCTGCTTGTTTACACCTGGGTATCGTCCTTTGAGATACTGCCTTTGTCCCGGGAGGATAGTTCAGCGGCAATGTGCTCGCCTTGGAAGCAAGACGACACGAAGCAACACAGGTTCGATCCCCAGGCCTGTGCTTAGAAAACTCTGGGTATTAACTGCCTTATAAATACACAACTACGACATATTCCTGTGACAGCGCCTCAATGTCCCCGGGATATGTGAGTGCTTTAAAAATGCAAATAAATAAATGTGTGTCTTGCTGAACATCACGTTGGTCATCTGTAAATGCAGTGCACCTCTCCGTATTACTCTACAGTAACTACTGCGCTCACAGCTCGTCTGATTCTGACTCAGCATTCAACACACTACAACTGAACACGCTATTCCTTCTCATCATAATTTCCTCCATTCTAATGGGGATGACGTGTGCCCTGTCATGTTCCACCTCAAATACTACTCCCACGCCCCCTCTCACCACATATCTGCCCTTTGGAATGCTTTAAAATAAAAAAGGCACTCTAGGGGTTCCGTTCACTGTGAAACTACTAATGCCAAACCCATTCAACCTGCATCTCTCCTTCTGGGGGGCTTTTCAAGATACTTTCCCGCAAGAGCGGCCGTGGTCCATGGTCAAGGTTGTCTGATGCGTTTTGCCATTGCTTGCATTGGTCCTTCTGTGAGTCTCTTCTTCCTGGGGCTGCTGGGTCTCGAACCTGGCATTTGAGCTTTTCGGGAGGATTGTTCCAGACATCCCCTGTGGCTGCTGGCTCTCTTCTGTCATCCGGGTGGTAGAAGTGGGTTCTACCTTTATCTTGTTGACTCCTATGGGGAACTTCTGAACACCTTTCAAAGTGACTTTGGAGCTACGTAAATGCATTTGCGCATTTTTCTTGGATTCCCATTGGATCTATGTAGTTTTAGGCCGAAGACCAATGATTTGTAATGTATTTTAAAAGTGTTGGTATGAAAGTCCTGTCTGTGGAAAATATTCTGTAGGTATGTGTAACTTCCAGTTACTAATGTATCTATTTTGATTGGAGTGTAATATAGGTATATGGTCTATTTACCACGTACCGTAGTGCGCAGGGGAAAAATAAAAAATAAAAAAACAGCATCAAAAGCCCGCCCCCACAATGCGAAATGACGTCATGCACATCGACAAAGTCGTTGCGGTGGTTATTGGGCTTTGGACATGTTAAGTGTGGGGGGCTCTGGGGTGTGTAGTAGGGTGAGCAGGGGCTGGGGCAATCACAGGAGGGGTGGGGTATAGAGGGGCAGAGGTTGGGGGATGCAGGATTTTCTTTTAATGCCGGCTGCACGGGGCCAGGGAGGGAGTAACTTTACCAGTGTTTGGGATATTCACCAATGATCATATTGGGGCAAGGAGTGGGGCAATGAGGGGTTTGGGTGATGAAACCCCTGATTTAGTCACAAGACCACCCGTTGAATGCTGCACCTATTCAGCCAATAATAAACAGTATTTTTGGTGTGTGCTTCAGAGTGCGCTTTGATGGCATAGAACCATAATATAACCTTATAGGCCTGGTACTATTAGGCTAATTGTATGCTGGCCTTTGGTGGCCTTAGGGCTTGTTTTCAAAAGAATGAACCACTTTCCTCCCTCTGGGAGCTATATATAATGTATAGTGTGCATTTGTATCATTCATATGCTAGAAATCTATGGAATAAGGCCACTGTGTTTCTGTGTTGACATTTTCGGGCCCTTAGTATGACTATCTTAATGTGTGATTTTATTCTCTAAGGTTCCCTTTCATGACCTCCTTTTAGTCAAGTAGTGTAGTAGTGGGTTTGGTCTTAACTGACCATTACTGTTTGTATACATACTGTACATTTTACTATTTGTTATGTTTTCACCTACATACTTATTTGATCTTAAACAGATATCTATGTGTGATTTCATAAAAGTGTATCTCTTTCACTGTACCTCTGTGCAGTGTTTTCTTCGGTTACCTGAGTGGAATAAGTGTACATCACTTCCAGCCTTCCTCCATCCCTTGAAATGAGCTTGACTGCTCTGCCGCAGCTGCCACTTGGGAGATTCTGGCATTTCCTTTTGGTGAGAAACACGGATCTGCCTTTACAATTGATGGTTACACAGTCCTCAATAGATGGTTGTGCAAAAATCTTCATAACAATCAACAGTGCCCTTCACTTCCTATTTAAAGTCTCGGATCACTCTCTAGTTGCTTTACACAACCTACCAACACATAACCAAGATGTCTACCATGTCCTTTTTTGCCCTTCTCAACTTTCAATTTCACCTACATTAAAATTGACCCATCTCCCACTAAACAGCCAACCCACAAATTCACCTTTTTGCTTACTCCTCCACTCTCCCTTCCTCCACCTCCCCATCACAAAACATACATGTGAACTTGACTTGTTAGTACCCCATCTATTTTAAGTCGGGTCCTTTATTCTGTTGCTCACCACTCTAGACCCTCTCTTTCTATTGAACAGTCCTTTTCTTGGCTTCAAATCTCATCTGGTTAATCCCTGATAGCACCACTTTCAAGCTCTAACCTTCACTCTCCCCTTGTGACTGCCACCAGCCTCTGATCATCCTTCAGTAGACAACTATGTGGCTACTTTGACGAATCCAAGACGATCATCACCTCTCGCCAAGGGGGAGCCACCACCCATGGGACTAGGGAGGTGAACCCGCTATGCTTAACACCTCCAGACGGCAGGGCAAGCAGGATCACTCTGGAGGCGACTTCACCTTATGCGAGAGGAAACCACAGAGAGGACCACTCCCCTCCAGACACAAACATCTTTATGGTGTATGTTGGGGATAGAGTATATGATAACCCTATAATCCCTTTAATAATGGCTGACTCGGCTTCTGACCCACGCAATAGCCAATATCCCTAGAAGACAGTGGAGAGGTGACTTAACCAGTCCCCAAGAAGAGCATCATTGAAAGAAACAATTAGGAGAGCTTTTTCCACGAAGCCTGCAGAGTTTGACTGTGCTGAAGCGCCCACAGGAGGTGTGGCTGGTAAGAGAGAGAACGCCAGACATGGCGTTCTGGCCGGTGGTGCACACTACGAGAGGGTAGCAAGGCACAGCGTATGAGCAGCCAGAGCAGACCGGAGCAGGAATGAGAATGGAGTACCTCAGAGGGCTGAGGCAAAGCCCAGACGCGAAGACACCTACTCCGCCATGAGCAAGGGGGAGAGAAGAGTCGCTGACATGACTCGTTTGAGCAGCTCCACGGTGAGAGGAGGCCAGGGCAGACTCCACACTCCTCCAGAGGAGCACAGCTCAACACAAGCAGGTACGCGCTGGCTTCAGTGGAATGAGAGCAGGGCTGAAAAACGTGAAAGATAGAAGGGTACCAGGAGAAGGAAGAAACCCCAGAGTGGGGAGTAAGAAAGAGATAACCCCCAGAGTGGGGAGCAAATTAAAACTTTTGCTCTCTTTGGCTTTTCCAACCACCCACTGGGCGATGACACTGAAATCTGTTTTCCTTTCTTTCATTTGCTCCTGAAAAATCATTCTGCATATCCAACAGCCTATATATCATCCACCCCTGGGTGGCACTTCAGTGTCTTAGCTCAATTCCCCTAAAACTGAAGCGATTGACCTCCCAGCACCAACTGCCCCACCTCCTGTCCTCCACATAATTTTTCTTTGACCTTCTTACAACTTGGCTCTTAAATATGAGGGCATTTGTGGCAATACACTCCAAATGCAGTAATTCATCACCTTCACAGCCACAGCTGCTAGCAATAATCTCCTGGCTTTACAGACATGGTATGTCCCCTTTCCTTTCACTCCACTAAAACTTAATATCTACCCTTGTTCTCAGTCAACTTTACTTTTTTTTCTAGACTCCTCGTGAGGCTTCTCATGTACTCTTTGGTCCTCTCAACAAATGATTGAACTTTGCTCCTACAACATCCTTCGATCCTCACCCCGTTTTACGACCACCACCATGCTGAATAGCTGCCAATGTGCAACCAATCTCCTTTTAAATAATTTCTCATGATCTATAATCTATCCACTAAATTCCCTCCCACACCAGTGCCTCTTGCGCTAGGCCCCTTCAAACACTTAACGCTCCAAGCACTACTTAGCCTATTTGGCCGCATCCACCCGGCGCTGCCTCCAATTTCTGTTCCTTTTCACTCCTGACAACTTCCATTGAATCCCCTTGTACCCAGAATTCAAAACATTGGTACAACCCAGGGATTCAACCTATCTGTCAAAAAAGGCATCCTCTTCCTGTTATATCCACCCGTGATGTCATGTGATGTCACCCTACCGCCCCCTTGATCCTCACTGTAAATATTACACAAATCTGTAAGTAATGCTTAAGAATGTATTTTCCAATCTACATTGTCCCAATTCAATGGTCCATCATCTCTACTCCCTTGGCTGGATATCTCGCCATAATGGCATACACCCCTACTAATATAGAGCACCCTGCTATTGGAATGCTTTGTGTGTATTGTTTCTATTGTACAGCATTTCTGGTATATTTTAATATAATTTTGGTGCTATCTCTTTTTGGCAAGTTGTATTGCAGCAGCCTGTGTCTCCGAGAACCCACTGCTCGAAGTTGCTGCAGTTACAGAGACTGCCTTCTCGCTATCTGCATGGCAGTGCGCCAGTGGTAATCTCCACTACCCTAGATTAAGAAGAATGTGCCCTGGCACCACTGTCAATGCAAACATAGGGTTTGAGCAAGCTGCTGTACAGAGAGTGTACGCTATCGGTCTGCAACCTGTAACTCTCTGGATGTTTTGGACTACAACTGGGATGCTCCCTAAGCATTGACCGTAGTGGCGTGGGCTGATGGGAGTTTTAGTCCAAAACGCCTGGAGATACAAAGGTCTGTCTAGTTCCCGTTGGTACTTATAGCTGTGATTCTCAATGGAGGACAGCATGCAGTGAGAACATGCAGGCGCACACACATACATACAACAGGCCCAGGCCTGTAAAGAAGACAGGAGCCTTCGGTAGGTTGAACGTCCTTTATTCCTCTCCTGCGGCGAACTGCCGCTTCCCGGGCCCTCTACTCCGCATGTGCGAGGTTTGGGCATGCTTATTGGCCCATCTGAGCTCCACGGCTCTGTTAACTGTGTCCTTGCCAGGAAACTACAGAGTCCTGGTGTAAAACAATCCAACAATTTTGAAAGTTTATTCAATCTCTCATTTCCAAAAAAGGTATTCATTGAGAATGTTACAAGGGCCCTCAGCAAACTCACTTCTGCCTCCAGGGCAGATGGATCTAGGAAGTGTGAGGATAACAAAAAAGTCCTGGGGTGCTGTTAGGCAAGAATTGATGAAGTAACCCTGTGGGAGACTACACAACACTTGTCCTCTTGGTATTAGGTAACCCGCCTTTTGGTGTAGGCCTGTAATCACAGGTTGGTAGTGTGACTGAGCAGCCAGGCTTATCTCAAGAGGGGTAAATGTGAGCTGTAGAACTGTAGCAATGAAATTCACAAATACAAGTAGCCAAGTAACGCTTACACTCAAGGTTTCAGTTATAAATAGTTATTTATTTAACATCAGTTTTTAAATAATCATTCTTTAAAAAGGGCAATATATGCAACAATCAAATATACCTTAAAATACTTTTCCAGAATCAACACAAAGCAAGTAGATACTCTTTAGAGATGCTTTTTACACACTTCCTACACCTGGAGATGACTTCCCTCACTAGGACAGTAATGGCATTTATATATCACTAGCACTCTTTGCAGATTCTGAGGTTTGCAGAAAGGAAATGTTAAAGGAAGGAAAAAGGTTAAACAGGTTCTCAGGGCATGTGAGTATACTTAAATCTTCCAATTAAGTCTAGACAAAACCTTTCCCAGCAATAATAGTTTAAAACCAAGTTATCGCCTCTGAGGGACAGAAAACATCAAAGTCAATGGGCTAGAAGAGTCTGCAGGGAGCCAGGACAACCAAAGTCAATTGGAGCACAGTCGATGGAGCTGTGGCACTTCGTAGTTAATAAAAGAGTTTTGTTGAAGAATCACTTGTAGGGTCACAAGCTGTTACACTTGTGGGGGTAGAGCTGAAATCAACTCCACAAAAGTAGCTACTGCACGTCTTAACTGAGAAGAGCAAAGCACAAGACACTGAGGTAAGTACTCCAAGTCTGAACAGTACCTTTGGTCTGAAGAAGAGTGGTAAAGCGGGCTTCTGTCCTGTTGCAGCGATGCAGATCCTGTGTTCCTGATCCTCAGTCATGGGGACAAGAGGGAGGACGTCTGGAGGACTCCTGCGGCAGCAAATTTGAGGTCAGCAGCAGCTATGGGCTCTTTTCGGATCAGCGGCACTTTGCAATTTCAGCATGTGGTAAACAACACACAGGATGGGCATCCTTCACTCCTTGAGTCCTGCACTCTGGTGAGGAGACTCAAGCTCCAGTCATCCTGTTTCTGGAGGGTTCTGGGGAGACTCCTGGAGCTGCCAGCTGGTTTGCAGACATTGCACTCGACTAGGGATTTCTTGACCCCTGGCACTCAGTTCCTGCAGCAACAAAGAAGTACAGCCAGTCAGGGAAGATGGTCCAGTGGAGTTCGTCTCAGGGTTAGTTGGTCCCACTAACCCAAGGGAAGAAGTCATCCCTTCCGATCAGAAAAAAGGAGTTTCAGCACAGCATCTGGGCTTCACCAGGCAATTCAAAGGTCCAGGAGGATGCAGCAAGCTTTGTTCACGTGTTTTTCGTCGGGTGTTCTTCCCAGTGGTCGGCTCTGCCTCTAGTCCCAAAACCCTCGCCTTTTAAGCAGGTTTCCCCCATTCATGCACAGCCTAGGCTGTCAATCAAACAGCAGGGTGGGACAGCCAGCCAGCCAATCAGGACTGGGTGCATTCAGGCATTTCTAAAAACAAAGGTCAGGGGAGTTTCGGGAAGCTGCCTCACTTCCTGCCCTTCCAGACACACTGGAGCCAGAGGCGGGTTTCTGTACTGAAGCCCGCCCAAAGGTAAAATAAACAAAGGGCTCCAACCTGGCTTGGCTGGCAGGGTAAAACCCACAAATGACCTCACAAGCAGAAAATGGTGAAAAAAGAAGACTGGGGCCATTTTGACAAGATGGTCAACCATGGGTGCTATACTGCAGCCGAGGATTCAGCCTGCGGTAGAAAAGCACAATGGTAGGAAAATTAAACCACTGCCACCAGCAATTTAAAGTAGTGGGGGTACCATAACAAATGTTACATGAGTAGGTAGGATAAGGGTCTACTAGGTAACCCACCAGTACTCCCCATAAGATAGGGTGTGCTGGACCTACAAAGAGAAAAGGTAAGTAAAGTCAATTTCACTTTACTATTTCTTGGGAACCGTAGTTCATACAGGAAAAGGTATTTAAACCTTATGAGAAATCCAAAGGATTTCTCTGTGATACTGCACTGAATGTGCTGTGTGTCACCATACAAAAAGTAGATGCCTATGGAGTTTGTCAGACTCCAATAACAAAGGAAACACAGAAACCAAATCAGGTCAAAACACATGAGGGAGTGAGAAAAAGGGCTCACTCACTCCAGGGTTAAAATTAAAAAGTCCTAAAGTCCAGCAAAAGCGCTGGGGGTCTCTAAGGTTGAAGGGAATTAGCACAGAAATGAGAATTCTCCCTAAAAGGTGCATGCCTGATGTTGTGTCCTCTCATTAGTGGAATGGGGGATGCTCTACAGCAGAGTTCTCCAAAAGTTGCCTCACTTCCTAGTTTTTAAACTTTTACCACTCAGTAGATTCTCTAATACACAGTAACCCATTGTCAGGTTTTGTTTAAGCCAATTCTCTTAAGTTATATTTCCTATAGTGCTTTTCAGGTGTAGTAAACCTTCCTTCCAGTCCTGTCATTTTAAGTTCCACTCCCCCTGGTTTTGCGCAAAAAGCACTATTCCTGAAATATTTGACATCTTCAACACAAAAATGTAACCTTCAAATAATATATTTGGATCCGCAAGGGTGAAATGTTGGATGGAGTATTTAGAGGGAGAACTGCAGCTTACTCGCCCCTCTTTCCTTTTCTATAAAGTACCTCTGCTCATGATGTAGCTTTCTGTAGCAGACGCTTTCTATTTCATGGGGACTGACTTTAATGCCACACACAGATTCCACCTGGAATAGCTTATCTTTTCTACTTCCATTGGGATCGCCAATGTTCTGCATGCTGGTAAAACACTTGCATACTAGTGATGTCACACTAGCGATGTAAGCAAGAAGCCAACCTCCAATTTGTAGTTCTTTTCCAAGTCCCACGTTGCCATCACTTATTTGTACTTTAGTTTCATTGACTCCACCATCAAGCATCAATTCTGCAGTTTCCTCTCACCACCCTGTACACCAACTGACTCATACAACCCAGGTGTCGACCCTAAACAGGGGCACAACCAGACCTACATTTCGGTGGCTAACCCTTCCAATGTTGGGAGAGGCTCTAATTTCAGAGTCAGTGGGGGAGGGGCAGACTTATTTGTGTGGGGGGCATCTAACTTCTTTATGCATTCTAATGAGACTATTCTAGTGCAGCTTCAATGTTACAAGCAGTTAACTCTCTCCTTTAAGTATGAAAGGACACGCTTAAGCAATGCTCTGAGGATAAGCAGCATCCTGCCCCCCACCCCCACCCCCTCTCTACCATTCCAATGACTCCTCTGGCATGCAAGTATTCGCTACACATCACTATTTCAATTGCCTAAAAATGTATGCATATGAATGCAGGTGCTAACAGTGACATGCTTTACATTAGTCATTGCAGGGCCTTTGCTACAGGATAGTCCTGGCACACGATGGCTCTGTAGGTCAGCTGGGTTGAGTTAACATAGCCTAAAATTTCAGGGAGGGTGTGTGCGGGGTTTGGGGGGCCAAAGCCTGGTCAGCTCAATGGTGTTGCGCCACTGACCCTAACAGAGAACTGTGGCGATATGCTTCTTTCTCACTGCCCTAGGGCTGGACTGGCCTATAGGGAACTCTGGAGATTTCCGGTAGGCCTCTTCACCCTGGCATCGCTTGTGTGGTATTTCCAAATTTTCCAATAGAAAAAGGGTTGGGCTTGCTGAAGATATGTAATATGGGGCCACTTTGAAAATAATTTCCAGGGCCTCTTTTGGTTCCCCATGTTACAGGCTCTTCCTGCCCCCCCCCCCGATACCAGTGCTCATCCAAGTCCCCCATGCCACCTCAGGCATTGCAGGCACTCGACACTCGGACACAAATAATACACAAGAGACCAGAAGTGGGGTGAAAAGCACTGTAATTGCTAACACACACCAGTGCTTGGGAGGGCTGCATTCCGCTCTGCCCCTCCCATGTCTGGCTCATCCGTATGTACAATGGAGTTGCTACATCTTACTTTCCACCCATTACCAGCACATATCATAACAAACAGGTCATTTCGCCGAAGAGGGGGAACAAAGTACATTTCGTAACAGCAGGGTGTTTCTGCGAGGCAGCCTCTAGCAGCCTTGGGTCTTGAGCCAGCATCATCATCACTGTGTACTTCTCAGGAGGGGCTGTTCATGCCCTTCTCTGAGGCCTCACAGCATTCCACAGATCAGCTGTGCTGTGCTCGGCGACATCACTTTGCACGGATATTCAGTTGTTAGGCCAGTCTCTTAGGCAAGTCTTTAGGCTGGTGCATTTGTATCCAATGCATCTCAAAGAAACCAAAAGAAAGTGCAGAATCAGAAATGTAACATGTAACACCCCTGCACGGCAGTTTTACCAGTGTGTAAATGTCATTGGAAATGTAATATAAATCATTGGTACGCTGTACCAGTGCCACTAGTTCATTTGGTTTTTACAGAACGTACCTTTAGTTCAAAGGCTCAAGAAAAGTGTGCTGGATGCTTTTTCTTTCTGGAAGGTTTAGAATGAATCTTAACCACTGGCATTGCTCTTGGCAACCCTCCAGGCGATCGTTATACGCCTGCCAACCCATTACAGAAGGGGAAAGACCATATGCAAATCAGGCTTGGGCCCACCCCAAAAGAGGCAGTCCAGCCCGAACTGCTAGGTCACATCCCCAAACATGTTTCAGCCTTGTTGGGCCTCATTGGTGAGGAGTAGCTTGGGTCTCTAGGCCCAGCAGGCACGAGACCTACGTCTGGGCAAACCTGTCCCACTCGTGGTGACAAAGCAAAAACAAAGAGGTGATGGCTGGAAGGTTTAGAATGAATCTTAACCACTGGCATTGCTCTGGGCAACCCTCCAGACCATCGTTCTTCACCTGCCAAGCCATTACAGAAGGGGAAAGACCATCTGCAAATCAGGCTTGGGCCCACTCCAAGAGAGGCAGTCCAGCCCGAACTGCTAGGTCACATCCCTTCTGCACGAGACCACAATCATCCCCAAACATGTTTCATCCTTGCTGGGCCTCATCAGTGAGGAGTAGCTTGGGTCTCTAGGCCCAGCAGGCACAGGAACCACGTCTGGGCATACCCGTCGGACTCATGGTGACAAAGCAAAAAAAAAGAGGTGATGGCCGGAAGGTTTAGAATGAATCTTAACCACTGGCATTGCTCTGGGCAACCCTCCAGACCATCGTTCTTCGCCTGCCAAGCCATTACAGAAGGGGAAAGACCATCTGCAAATCAGGCTTGGGCCCACTCCAAGAGAGGCAGTCCAGCCCAAACTGCTAGGTCACATCCCTTCTGCACGAGGCCACAAGCATCCCCAAACATGTTTCATCCTTGTTGGGCCTCATCAGTGAGGAGTAGCTTGGGTCTCTAGGCCCAGCAGGCACAGGACCCACGTCTGGGCATACCCGTCTGACTCATGGTGACAAAGCAAAAACAAAGAGGTGATGGCCGGAAGGTTTAGAATGAATCTTAACCACTGGCATTGCTCTGAGCAACCCTCCAGACCATCGTTCTTCACCTGCCAAGCCATTACAGAAGGGGAAAGACCATATGCAAATCAGGCTTGGCCAACCCCAAAAGAGGCAGTCCAGCCGAAACAGCTAGGGGATAACTGATAAATGCCTAACTCAGCAATACTTAGTGATGTAACTGATTCTGTGCCCGCCTCTGTGAGATTAGCCTCTGTCCTGGGGGTAACCTGGCAGTAATACATCCCAAGGATGGTAGTGGAGGGTCTGTGGATGTGTCACAGGAGAGGCCTTTGCAGACACATGGGGGTCATATCGACCAAGTTGGCAGGGGAAGGCTTTGGAGGGAACTGGCCGAGATAGGTATACTAAGTGCTCTATTACTAGTTTGGATTCAACTTCATACTTAAAATAATGCCAGAGTTCAGTGCGATGATGGTTATGTTCCCACTTAGCGGAAGGGTTAGGCAGTGGTGTGTGCTGGCTCCTTTAATCTGCACACAAACTCCCTCTCAAGTTTCATGGAGGGCATTACCCCCATGCACTGCAACGAGGGTGGCCAGCAGCAGAGTAGCATTACTCAGCTATGCTGATGATGCTGTCATCCTCACAAGTAGTCGGAGGGCGCTGCAGATACTAATCACCACTTATATCACCTTGATTAGGGAACAGGGTTTGAAAGCGAATGTTAGCAAATCAGTGGTGGTGTATGTCTCCAAGACTAGGACGAATTATGGCTCCACATATTACAACGGGCAGAGGCTGATACCCTGTGATTGCAAGGACTACCATAGTGCTAGATTTACACACACTTACCTGGAAAGATCATATAACTCATGAAGCAGCTTGGATGGCTCTGAGTCATGCCACTATCTTTAGATTAGCTAAGAATATATAATGTTGCCCAGTAGAGCATATGCTGATCGTCTATAAAACCAAGCCAATTTCTTCTGGTAACTATGGAGGATAAATCTGTGGTTTAGCAAATACCCCAGTCTTACAAAAGGTGTCAAATGCATTCTTCTGCGGCTGTTTCCTGCATTCCATCTCGTCAGCCGACGTGGGTAGGACAGGAACCCCCCCCCACAGCTGATCCCCAAGATCTGCATCTTTTGAGCCCAATCGCGACTTCTCACTGTTGCACATGAGCCGTGCCCAACACCTGATTGAATCACCATTTATTTGCAAGTAAGCGAAGCATACTGCTAGTACTTGCATCTGTGCATTATCATTCTATAAAGGTTTCTGTGCCTATTGTCATGAAGACGCCTCGACCACTCCAAAATGGCCGTTCAACACGCGTGACACCGCTGCAGGTTAGACTGCCTGCTACAACGACCAGATGATTGGCTGAGTCGGAAACATCACAGGGAACCCCGACCAGAGGCGGAAGCCAGCCGACAGCTTCAAAGGGCCGCGCTACTAAGGGCCCTGTCTACAGCTGTTTCCTGCATTCCATCTCGTCAGCCGATGTGAGTAGGGCAGGAGCCCCCCACCGCAGCTGATCCCCAAGATCTGCATCTTTTGAACCTGATCGCGACTTCTCCTCACCGTTGCACATGAGCCGTGCCCAACACCTGATTGAATCACCATTTATTTGCAAGTAAGCGAAGCATACTGCTAGTACTTGCATCTGTGGATTATCATTGTATAAAGTCTTCTGTGCCTATTGCTGTGAAGACACCTCGACCACTCCAAAATGGCCGTTCAACAAGCGTGACACTGACACAGGTTGGACTACCTGCTACACTGACTAGCCGATTGGCTGAGTCGGAAACATCACACGGAACCCCCTACCGGAGACGGAAGCCGGCCGACAGCTTCAAAGGGCCACGCTACCAAAAGGCCCTGTCTGCGGCTGTCCGTGGCAGGACAAGGCGCAGGCACCTAATCCATGCTCCTACAACTCAGCTGTAATTACTTTGAACACTCGGCCCTATAACCAACTAACCTCCTCACCACCATAGCCAGAATACTCTCCTGCTAGCTGCCCCCAAAGCTATTGCGACCTACTCTGGACAAACAATTTCCGACTAATCATCCGCACCCTTACAAAAACAGTATGCCACAATTGCTGTATATAACACTCTCGTGTTAGCTATCATGGTACCTCGGCCGCATAAGAACACTAGATCAGCATCCATGCTGCACGTAGCAGTATTGTTTGCACGCTCTTGTGCCCTGTTCTAGACCACCTCTCAAGCTATCTAGTCCGCTTGCTGCTACTTCCTAAATTGCCACGCTGAGCTCTTCGCCCTAATCATAAGCCTCCTAGTTAAATTACTATGTGCTTACATGAAAGTATTGTATTAAGGTGCTTATATGCCTACGGTAATTAGATGCCCTACTGCAATGATCTGTACTGCTGTCTGCTATGCCACAGTTGAACGTTTTGCCTATTTCTCTCACAAAATACCATACATACATGGGACTGTGGCATGGCGCCTATACGTCTAGCCACACTGCGAATGACTAAGTATATGCCATCACCTTAATGGCTCCTCTGCTGCATACTAACTACTTTTGCCTGTTGCACTGTTAGATTTACCTAGTATATCAACAGTCCTTGACTGTATTGTCAATTTTGACCTGCCTAGCAATCACCCAACTAAAGCCAAAATCGAACTAGCCTGTTTTACTATGTGTAATTGCTGATGCCTGCATTGCTAGATTAACTTAATATTTTAACATATCCTGCCTGCATTGTCAACTGTGACCTACCTAGTAACTACCCACCTAATGCCAAAATCGAACTAGCCTATCTTACTATATGTAATTGCTGATGCATGCATTGATAGCTTAACTCAGTTCATCAACTGATCTAGACTCTATTGCTGACCATACGTTTAGACATAACTAATAGCCTATCACAATATGATCACCATAACCGTTAACGCCTGTACCCTTGGTACCATTGTTACTATTAACCTACTACTGTGCCTTAGGCATTCGCCACTCAACACAAAAGTTGGCACTTTCTCAACAAAAATGATGACTGACGTCCAACCTATAACAGGACAAGGTTGCCCTATCTCAAGCAATCCCTGCACCTTAAGCTTCAGAAATGCTAGACTGCGTGCCAGACTACCCAAAATCTTTGAACCATGTACCAGAACTCTGCCCTTGATAAACAAGAAAACCAATCTCTATAACAACCGGAACAGGACCTCTGCTAACATAATCTCACGACTTTTAAGTGACACCACCATCAAAATATGTCCCTACCCACCTCTAAGCACCACATTGGTCCTAAATTCAATAAAAGAAATGTACCTACTACCAAAACCTCAGCCACAGCTACCACCTCTGCCCTCCTGCTCAAAGGAGCCTTAATAAATGCTAGGTCACTAGTTGCTCATGCCACAGACATATCTGACCTGATTCGGCCTGACAACCTGGACTCCCTGGCCATTACTGAATCATGGCTGCATGAAGCAGCAAGGCCCATTCTTGCACTAGCCGTCCCTGATGGTTACACCATCCTTAGACAGGATAGAGATAAAGCTTGAGGTGGAGGCATTGCCATCATCACCAAATCCAACCTCTTTATGAGACTAGCCCTACACAACTCACCCATTCCTGCGAAGTCCTCACTGCCATACTCCCTCTAGTTAATTCCCAGACATTGACCATTCACTTTATCTACAGACCTCCTGGTGTCAAACTGGAAATTATATCGTGCCTCCTATTGCTATGCATATATGTATATTGGCCTACGCCAAGCTGCTAACAAGCTACTTGTGAAGAAATTCGTGTTGCAAGGTCCTGACCCTAGAATCAATGTAAACCGCCATTTTAGGTTCTCTCTCCCTGTAAAGTCACCCTGTCAGTTAAAATGGGGGACGATGTCATTCAGAATAGAACACGGCCGTCATGACCCCTGTGTACAGCTAATATGTAACTTGCCTGCAGGCCACTTGTTAGGGTCATGAACTGAGGCCTTGTCCTTTGCTGACCTGTGTGTAATGGAATACCTGTGTCAACGAAACTGATCTATGAACATATATTAACTGCAATGTTGTTTGAATAACTGAATGGGACTGCCTGTTTAACTACATTGTATAAACTATGTCCTAAGGCTTAATGTTAAACCTAGAGAATACACTGTTGCCATTTTGACTTGTTGATGTATAAACCAAAGATGAACTAGATACATATAGTCGAACAAATTAGAAGCAAACATGGCACGAACCCTAGATCAGTAATGTATTTATGGAATAGTTAACTCGCAGTAGGGCTGGACATCATGCTGAAAATTGTATAAAAGCCTGACTGTTTCAATGAATATTTGCACTCACTGAGCACACCGAACCACGCTGGAGTTCGCTGTGTTGTACTGAGGGCCGATAGCTATCTGATTTGTCTTTGACTTTTTGTAACTGTTTAGCATAAAATAAAGACCTTTGTATGTTCCTTTGTAACCTGTGTTTGGCGTATTTCCTTTTGGGCTTCCCAGCCTCATATTATTTCTATGTTTTCACAGTTGGCGCCCTGAATAGGGACCCTCAAGATTGATGCCAGATTGTTGAAGGTTGACACACGCTATCGGACCGGGATCGGACGGTGTGACATAAGGGGCCCCACTGAACGAGATGCAACACCTCAGCAGCGCTGCACGATCCGATCCCTGGACAATTAGCTTGTTGTCGGAGACGGCATCTTGACGAGAGTCCATTTTTCGAGGCGGGCAGATTTGCTGAAATCACCAAACACAAGGTAAAATTCGTTAGGTAAGTTCTTTGAAATTTGATCAGACCTTCTTAGGTTTGGTCAGGTGAGTCGTGACCCGATTCTTAATTTAATGCTGACAATTTGAATTTGGCGCATTGTATCTGCAGACACAATTATTGACCAGGTAACACCAAGAATTTGAGATATGCCTGGGAAATTGTCTACCTGCTTTAGGGCATTATTCCGCAGCGATAGACAATCTTTGGAATGTAGCCGTCCGGCACCAAAGGAGGGGTCGCCGGCATGTACTATGTACTGTAAGCATGGCATTGGAAGTATAGTATTTAATGATATTTGGCACAGACAAACCAGACATGCCTCCGAACTTCAGTGGCCAATCAATGGTAGTTTTGAGATCCCTCGTATTGAATATTTGGAGTCAGTCTCGTTAAAGAAGAAGGCTAGACCTGCAGCATTTGATGTTTTGCAGAATTGGAAAAGAGAAGCGTTGCTACAGCTTAAGAGTAGGGAAAAACATGCGCGCCGTCATAAAACGAATGCTGAAAAAGCTTTGTTATATGACCAGGACAAACAGTCTGAGTCGGTTAAAAATATGGATAGGGCTTTCTCACTCGGTATTCAGAAAATCTATCCTTCTAAAGATCTTCATGTTTCTGATGAGTTTATTGACAAATTGCTAAATGAACGAAGGCCTGGTGCCTCTGCACCACCTCCGTATGTTCCTCTTCCTGCTGCTGTACCTCTTCCTGCTGTTATTCCTGCTCTTCCTGCTCAACTTATTGTTCCTATTCCTCCGGTTGTTGTTCCTCCACCTGCTCCTCCGCCTCTTCCCATTGCACCGGTAATAGTACCTCCATTGAATTTGCCTGCACCCCTACTCCCAAGTAGTCCTGTACCGCTTGTAGTTGATCAGGGTGCGGGGTCGAGGGTTGTTACTCATAATACTGTTCCTACAGAAAAGAAACAGGATTTGTTTGCATGGGCTAAGCATTGTATAGAGAGGGATGATCAATCTAATGTTTTTGCCACACTTTCTAATATGGATAATTTTCCTGAGAAAAATGTTTTCATTGAAGGTTTAGGGATTCATTTGTGTGTAATGTGGGGAAGATTAAATAATGTAGATCTCCCACAAGGGTTAAGAGATTTAAACACTTTAGCATTTTCAAGAGACACTGTGGAGAAAGTAAATGAGCATGCTGAGAGGATATTTGAGTATAGAAAGCAGTTGGAAAGGTTACAGAATGAGGATGACGAAGGGGAAAGTATGTATGTACAGAAACGGTTTCTTCTGGTTGTAAATCGATATCTGAGGAAACGCAAATTTTTAAGAAAGACGCGATTAGATGGATTTCAGACATATCGATAACTCCAGTTCAGGTATATGACACATACAGTCAATATACGCTAGAAATGCAGAGGAAAGTGATACAGGTAATGGTAGAGTACCTGCAGGATGAGTGTATAAAAAGGAAGATTAGTTGTCCCACAGAGATATTGAGCATTTATAAGAGAGCTTTTTCACTTGACACTTCTTCGACTGATTTAGCATTCGACTTGGCTTTGTTGCTTAGTAAGCGTTCGGAGTTTCCCACATCTCAGTTGCCTATGAGAGAGGTTCCTCCGACATTTGTCCCAAAAGTTGAGATTGCGGCTGATCCTGCACATAATATAGTCGCTGTGAACATCCCTGCACATTATGTATCACAGTTTGTTCACGTCCCGTTTTCACGGCAGGAAGTGAACACCATTAGACAGTCTATTCCTGACATTAGGAAAAATCCGACAGGGTTCTATAAAGAGATAGAGTCCGTTTTGCAGTCCTCAGTGTTCACCCTAGGCGACATTGATTTGTTGTTTCCTGTACTCCTGCCCGTAGATTTGTGGAAACAGGTTAGAACTATAGATGACATACCTGGGTTGGGAGATACGTGGGCTAACATAACTAGGCTCGATGGAGAAAGGCCAGCTGGCGAGAGACCGCCTCAGCTGATACTAACTTTGCCTGACAGAATCATTGCGAAATTAAAAACCATAATTCCCGAAAAGAGAATTATTTGGGACAAGCTTACGGTCTGTGTCCAAGGGAAGTCTGAGGGTGCTACCGAGTTCTTTAATCGGTTCGAACAAGTATTCTCAGATTTTAGTGGACAAGACTTAGGCACAGAGTCTGGAAAAAGATATTTTGTGGACAGATTTGTACGTGGATTGCTGCCTGACATCCAGTTACAAATTATGTCTTTCGAGAGCGCTTGGCAGGCGAAATCCCAATCAGAAGTACTGCACATGGCTCAGTACTACGAGAACCGTGTCAATAATGAAAAAGATAGAGTCAAGAAGAGAAAAGGTGATTTAAAGACTAATGTATTGTTACAACAAATTGTTAGAGGCCCCAGAGGGGGTAGTTCGCAGATTAGAGGTCAGTATGTTCCACAAGGGAATGTGCCCTTGGGTCCCGTGAACATTAATCAGAGTGCCTATTGTCGCCAGCAGTGTCATTACCATGCACAATGCCCCGTCCTTCGACAGAGTTCGAATAACACATTTGGAAATATGGGTAGACGATCCACAGGTCGCCTGGGTGTAGGGGGACCTGGTAGAGGTCGGTTTTCACAGGCTCCCCAGCAACCTTTTTCACAGGACAATCAGACTTCGAGTGTGGATACTAGAAACATATTTGATCATCCTTCTACTGCATATCTATCTGAGGAGCTTCCTTTCGATGATATTTTGTTTCGCTAGGATTGCCCTAAGCAGGGTTTGGAACCTACACCTATTCCCGTTAATCGGAAAGGTCCCTACGTTGAAATGGTAGTGGGAAATAGGAAACATCCGTTTTTGATAGACACTGGAGCACAGAAGTGTTCCATTGATCATTCTCGGGTTCCAAACATTTCACTGTCAGGGCAAACCAATGTTTCTGTAGGGTTTTCTGGCACACCAGTTGTCTGTCCGGTTTCTTCGCCGGTACCTATCTCTTTGGGTCCCTTTACGGACCACTGTCCATTTCTTTTGACTTCGAATTGTGGAGAGAATTTGTTGGGGTTAAATCTTTTGAAGGAATTAAATGCGGTAATTTATTGTTCTTCTGATGGAGTACGTTTGACGATTTCACCACAGCAACTTTCTGTCTCTCAATTTTTGACTAGACCTTTACCGCCAGAATTCAGTAATGTACCGGACGTTTATGGGCGGTTGACAACAATGATGTCGGAATCTTACAGATTGAGCCTGTTAAAATAGTATTGAAACATGGGATAAAGCTGCCACGCATTCCACAGTATAAGATTTCAGTTGAGGGCGAGCAAGCTTTAAAATGCATTGTTTCTGATTTTGTGCATTGCGGGGTGATTGAGGAAATTGCAGGTAGTTTGTGCAATAGTCCGATTTTACCTGTGTACAAGAAGGGTGATAATGCAATTCCATTCCGTTTCATAACTGATTTGCGTGCCATTAATAATGTCATTGCTCCGCAATTTCCAATTGTGCCTGATGTGACGACAATAGATTCCAGCTACAGCTACTTACTTTAGTGTTGTGGGCCTGAAGAATGCTTTCTTCAGTATTCCTATATACAAGGACAGTGGATACTTGTTTGCGTTCATCTTAGGGGGACGCTTGTTCACATTTACTCGTGCACCTCAAGGTTACACTGACAGTCCTAGTATCTATAATAGGGCTTCGAAAGAACAGCTTGAGACTCTTGAATTGCCCTCTACTTGTGCGCTGCTTCAGTATGTTGATGATTTGCTTTTGGCTGCAGACTCTGAGAGCGCTTGTAAGGAGGGCACTGTGTTGTTGCTTATTCATCTAGCTAAACATGGTCACAAAGCTTCGCTTAAAAAGTTTCAATATTATTGCCAGGAGGTCGCCTATTTAGGCTATCTCCTGTCAAAGGAGGGAAGAAGATTGACACCTGAAAGGATAAAGTTAATTTCTGGCATGTCTGTCCCAAAAACACAGAAGGAAGTTAGAGCCTTGATATGTATGGCTTCTTACTGTAGGTTGTGGATCCCAAATTTCTCACTAGTGATAAAACCGATGTTGGTCTTGACAAAGAAGGGCATTTCTTCGCCATTGCCATGGAAAACGGAACACCAGCAATCATTTGAGTTGCTCAAGACTGCATTATGCTCGGCACCAGTTTTGGGCACACCAAATTATGAAAAGGCCTTTGTGTTGTTTGTGCATGAATGTGATGGATGTGCTTTGGCTGTATTAAAGCAGGAACATGGAGGGAAGAATAGGCCATGCGGTTACTTTTCTTCCGCCCTTGATCCTGTAGCATGCGCTTTGCCAAGATGTTTGCGAGCTGTCGCTGCTGCTGCGTCTATAAAGCAGTGTGAGGGAATGGTCCTAGGCCATGATCTAACCCTGATGGTGCCTCACTCTGTAGATGTTCTACTGAACAAAACCCAAACGCAACACCTCACTTCCGCATGGTTGACGAGATATGAATTGATCTTGTTTGCCCCTCACATTCAAATTAAGAGCTGTTGTGTTCTTAATCCGGCTGAACTCATTCCTTTCCCGCAAAATACTGTTTGCGGTGACGAAGAGTCACATGACTGTCTGTATGCTACCGAACAAGAAACAAAGGGTAGGATTGATCTAAAAGACACTCCTTTGGATAATGCACAAGGGGAGCTGTTTTGTGATGGCTCCTGCTTCAAACCTCCGGATGGTACATCCACAGCTGCTTATGCAATCACTACATTGAGCACGGTTGTGGAGACCAAGAGAATTACGCATAACTCTGTGCAGGCCGCAGAGATTATAGCATTGACCCAAGCTTGTGAACTTTCCGAAGGGCTAACAGTAAACATATATACGGATAGTAAGTATGCCTTTGGGGTGGTTCACAACTTTGGGAGACTTTGGTCAGAAAGAGGGTTTTTAACTTCGCATGGCACCAAGATTCAACATGGCTCCCTAATAGTACAACTGCTCTCAGCGCTTGCACTCCCTACTCAGTTAGCAGTCGTAAAATGTGAAGCACATCGAAAGGTTATAGATGATATAGGAAAGGGGAATGCTTTCGCTGATCAGATAGCTTGACAAACTGCCACTGATCTCTTCACGGAGATGTATGTTTCAAGGGAGACTGTAGATGCCTATGCAAGTTGGGTCTGTACGGATATCCAAGCTGATGCCACAGTAGAGGAATCTAAAAGGTGGGCTGAAGGCTTGGGAAAACTCGACAATGATGGGTGTTGGGTGGACATGGTTGAAGGGAAATGGCTACTCCCTGACGCTTACGTGATGATGATGGTCATCATGGCACATGGTCCTACGCATGTGTGTTCCCAACAGGTTAGGAAAATGTTAGAGAAAGTTTGGGTAAATGACAAGATTTCGAAAATTGCTCAGCGTTACGATCAGAACTGCATGGTTTGCGTACAACATAATGTAGGAAAGGGGACAGCAACTCCAAGGGGAAGTTTTGGGCCACCTTCTGTCCCATTCGAAGTAATCCACTTTGATTTTATTTAAATGGAACGATGCAACAATCTAAAGTATGTTCTCGTGGTCATTTGTGCTTTCAGTAAATGGGTTGAGGCTTTCCCTGTCAAAGATGCTACAGCCATGACCACTGCAAAAACCATGTTAAAAGAGTACTTCCCGCGGTTCGGTTTGCCGAGAGTTATCTGGTCGGACAATGGTCCACATTTTATCGCTGCTGTAATTCTACAGATATGTGCGGCATTGCAAATTGACAAACGATTCCATTCGGCCAGACATGCTCAGAGCGCCGGACTAGTGGAAAGACACAATGGTATCATCAAGAACATGCTCGCTAAGACGTGTGCCAGCACTAAACTAAAATGGCCGATCGTGTTATTATCCATCCGTACAACGCCTCAAACTAAGACTGGGCCCTCTTCATTTGAGGTGGTAATGGGGAGACCTGCCAATATCTGGAACCTTCCAAAATGTTGTGCACTAAGTGTTGAAAATGTATTACTTTCAGGTTATTGTAGCCAGTTGACTAAAAACCTGTATTTCATTTATCATTTATCATTATCACCAGGTACGTGAAGCTTTACCTGTGCGATACGAGGGCCCGGGCCACAGCATACGGCCAGGGGAGTGGTGCTTGTGAAGTCCTTCGAGCTCTCCTCCTGCCTTGCACCTCAGTGGCGGGGCCCATTCCATGCGGTGCGCATCGCAGGCCGGAAGCATTGGATCCGCGCATCGCATGTCAAGAAACTTCCTCACCCAGTGCCACACGTTACAGAACAAACAGAACCCCTCGCTAACGCTGCAACCAACGATCCCAAAGCATTTTGTCTCCACACTCTCCAAAGGTTTTGCATCCGGAAACTGCTGTCCCATATTCGGCATCTGCACTTGTCTCTGATACTTTGCTTCCAACGGGAAGTGACGACACATTGTTTCCAGATCAATCAGTACAAGGAACAGTAAGGTACAATCTAACTCCAAGAAAATAGACATACGGCACGGTTTTGCTGTGCATCTGATAGACTTACGGCACAGTTCGGCTGTGCATTCAGAGAAGGAAAAGAGTCATTGAGGGCTTGCTTTTTGCCCAAATTTGAGAAAAGGGGATTCTGTTGGCTAGGGTTGTGGAAGGACTAAGAAGTTGCGCAGCCGGGAGGTCGCCAGCCAAAAACAATGGGGTCTTGTCGTTTGAAGATTGCAATGCCTGCTACCGCAACCGCTCGTATTGGACTTGGAAATGATTGTGTGACCAGCCAGGACAATGGACATAAAATGTGGGCCCCGAAAATGTATTGCTGTGTTTTTATGATAATATTTGGGTTTTTAATAGTCACTGTCTTAGGCCTGTGGTACTTCGAGGAAACTTATCCTTTAGAGTCCTTTTTACCGACTGAAAATGTACCTACTGTTTCCACTCCTTTTGTGCATTTGCATACTCTGTCCCCTAGGGACTCCCAGCATAGACAAAGGTATCACAACAACACCTTGTTACTTATCATGAATGCTATGCATGCTATTTTTAATAGGTCTAACTGCTGGGTCTGCTTGCATTTACCGCAACATGGGGATAAGGGTCTAGGTTGGTATATTCATCCTTTACTTTTGACAACTGCTTGTTATGCTTCTCTTAGAGCACTATTCTTTGGCCGTTGGAACGATAGCATCTCGGGGAACTTTGAATGCACTAATTTGAATAGTTTCAAGAAATGTGTTTTGACTCCCCTGGGATGCTCGCTTTTCGCAAATAGGAGTAAGCTCAACATTGCTTCTATTAGGCCTTCTGATAGACTGTCTCGTCTTTTCCAATCTTTGATTTCCTTTAAAATCGCTCTGATAGGCAATAAGGACGCCATGCCTCCTTCCTACACTGTTAACCATAGCCCCAATTCAGTTTCTTTCTGCATACAGAGGAATGGCACTCGGTCAATGGGGGATTTTAAAGGTTGTGCCAACGTTGCAAATTTGACTGGGGAAGACAGATCTTTGTATGTAGGCGAACCTGTCTATTTCGCTTTCGGTAATGTAGCATTTCCATGGTTACCCAGGGATTGGCAGGGAACTTGTTATTTAGGGATCCTGTTACTTGGGGTGTTCATAGCAAGTACTGTAGAAGTTTCAAAGGCTCGTCCACGGCAGGACGAGAACAGTGACACTCCAGCACAGGTTTTGGGAGATGTAGCAAAATCATTCCTTCCATTCTTTGGGCAGATAGCGAATTCCGAAGACATCAGGACACTAGTGAGAGTACTGGAGAGAACCATCAACCGGACCACAGATATACTCTATAACATGATATTAGAGCAGAAAGCGATCAGATTAGTAGTCTTTCTGGCTGAACGTGGTGGAGTATGTAAATTAGTGGGGTCCGCTTGTTGTGTTTTCGGTCCAGATTCCTCCCCAACTATCTTCAAGGCAATACAGAATCTTCACATCCTTTCCGAGGGAAACTGGGATCTTAGCGCTTTGTTCTGGGACTTCTTGAGATCTTGGGGTTGGAAAGGGCTTTCAGTCTTGCTGATAATTTTGGGAGTTCTGTTGTTCCTTTGTTGTTGTATCCAATGTCTACCTAGTATATGTTCGATGCTAGATGGATGTTGCGCTCAGGCGATAGGTACGATAGGACATAAAGTGTATGCCCCGGATAAAACCTCCAAAGAATATATACTGAAAGAGATGTTAGTAAACGATCTGATGGCAATAGATATTTCCGACAGCGATTCAGGATGTATGGACGATGATGCATGGAGTTATTTGCATGGAGATCAGAAGTAGTTTAGCACTTGGCATAGGCCAAAAGGAGGGTTTGTCAAACTGGAAATATTATCGGGCCTCCTATTGCTATGAATATATGTATATTGGCCTACGCCAAGCTGCTAACAAGCTACTTGTGAAGAAATTCGTTTTGCAAGGTCCTGACTCTAGAATCAATTTAAACAGCCATTTTAGGTTCTCTCTCCCTGTAAAGTCACCCTGTGAGTTAAAATGGTGGACGATGACATTCAGCATAGAACACGGCCGTCATGACCCCTGTGTACAGCTAATATGTAACTTGCTTGCAGGCCATTTGTTAGGGTCATGAACTGAGACCTTGTCCTTTGCCGACCTGTGTGTAATGGATTACCTGTGTCAACGAAACTGATCTATGAACATATATTAACTGCAATGTCGTTTGAATAACTGAATGGGAACGCCTGTTTAACTACATTGTATAAACTATGTCCTAAGGCTTAATGTTAAACCTAGAGAATACGCTGTTGCCATTTTGACTTGTTGATGTGTAAACCAAAGATGAACTAGATACATATAGACGGACAAATTAGAAGCAAACCTGGCACGAACCCTAGATCAGTAATGTATTTATGGAATAGTTAACCCGCAGTAGGGCTGGACATTAGGCTGAAAATTGTATAAAAGCCTGACTGTTTCAATGAATATTTGCACTCACTGAGCACACCGAACCACGCTGGAGTTTGCTGTGTTGTACTGAGTGCCGATAGCTATCTGATTTGTCTTTGACTTTTTGTAAATGTTTAGCATAAAATAAAGACCTTTGTATGTTCCTTTGTAACCTGTGTTTGATGTATTTCCTTTTGGGCTACCCAGCCTCATATTATTTCTTTGTTTTCACACTGGCCCCACTGGAACATTTGACGAGGACATCGATAATATACTCTCCAACAATCTTAAAACATCATCCCAACTTAGGTGACCTTAACATGGGCTTCAATGACCTATTAGACAAACATGCCACAGCTACTGCTAACATCTTGTCTGAACTTGGCCTTTCCCAAAAAATGAGTGAACCCACCCACAACAAAGGGAGAACACCTGACTGGGTGGCTGACTATAATTGCACTGCCAATATCACCTCCATCACACCTCAACCTTGGTCTGACCACTTCCTTCTGACGTTTACCCTCTTGACTGCAAGACCACTTCCTTCAGCTACACCTGTTGCCCCACCTTGCTTAACAAGGAATAAAAAGAACATTACAGTTGACAAGGTGAGCCCCGCCATCCTCCCCACCCTTAATGTGCTTGCAGATAACCTAAACCAGAAACTCTCGTGAACGAATACAACAAAATCATGCTAACCTCATTGGACATTATTGCCCCACTCAAACTCAGACCTAGCAAGCCCAAATTCCACCTAAATAAGTGGTTTACCCCTCAACTAAAAGAGCTACGGCAACTAAAGAGGTCTTGTGAAACCGCCTGGAGATTATCCCCATCTGAAACTAACAAAACCAAACTAACTGCTGTCTCTTCCCAATATAAAAAGGAAATCTGGAGAGCTAAACGCAATTCCTACAACAATGCATCTCACATGCCAATTCTAGTATGAAAGAGTTATTCACTATCCTCAAGGAACTTGAAACACCCATACCTATTCCTGACACCTGCATAAAGGATAAATCCTGGTGCTCAGACATTCAACAGGCACTCTCTAACAAAGTATCCAACCTCAAAATAAAATAGCTCTAAAAAAGGCCTCAATAAATTTCATAGCCCATGTGCTCAAAACTGCCCCGGACCAACACCCCAAAGAACCAGCAGCCGACTCCCCCATCCGATTTAACTTTACCAAACTTCCATATTGGAGGTAGAAAAAGTTATACTCTCCCTTAAGCCGTCCAATTGCCAAGGTGACCTCTGCCCTGCCCAGTTAATAAAGGATGCAGCAAGAGACCTTGCCTCATTAATTTCCAAACTCGTCAATGCCTCCTTTGCATCCGGTACCATCCCCATGAATCTCAAACAATCTTGGGTGCTCCTGCTGTTAAAAAAGCAAACCCTTGGCCCACTTATACCCACTAATTACCATCCCATCACGACAGTGCCCTTTCTCTTAAAAATCCTTGACAAGATTGCCTACCTCCAAATCCATAAATACTTGAAAACCATAAACTGTTAGGAGCACGATAATCTGGATTCCGCCCATTACATGGAACCGAGACCGCCCTGATCGACCTTAAGTTCCAAGTCGACGAACTAAGAGATAAAGGGAAAACTGCCTTCCTTCTGCTGCTTCACCTATCAGCGGAATTTTACCTTGTTGACCACAAGGTCTTATGCAGCCACCTGGATTCAGCTGCCCACTTTTCTAAAGACGCTATAACTTGGATTGAGTCATTCCTCAGTAACAGAACTATGAGGGTCTTCTCCCCCTCAGCAGTGGCAGACCCCATCCCTATCATGTGTGGTGTTCCCCAGAGATCTTGTGTCTCCCCCACTCTGAACAATATATTCATTAAGCCCCTTTTCGATGATCTGGACCATCTTGGTATCACCTACACTAACTACGCAGATGATACTCAGATTTTCCTCCCACTTTCAGAGGGATTACGTTAAGGATTTTCCCTTGGTGAATAGGGTGTATCTCATCATCCAGGCATGGATGTCTACCCATGGTCTATGCCTGAATGATGATAAAACAGAACTTATCATCCTGGACACCCACGCTAATGTAAAAAAATTAGCCCATGCCTATTCCTCCTTCTTAATTGATGACAACCTCATCAAGGTTGCAAAGGAGGTCAAGACCCTTGGCTTCAGCATTGATTCTACCCTCTCCTTCTCCAAACAAGTGAACGCTATGGCATCCGCCACAGCCTACACTTGAAAGCTCATTAGAACTGGCAAACCCTTTCTCTCTAACGAAAACTGCATTATCCTGGCCAGAGCCCTTATACTATCGAGACTTGATTATTGTAATGCCCTATATATCGGGGCTAACAAATCAATTATCCAGAGGATACAAATCCTCCAAAACAACACCTTAAGAGCGGCTCTCGGTGCATAATTAGACGCCAAAATAACTGGCTCTCGACCCTTAACAAAATTCAGCTTAAAACGGCATCTCTTACCCACAAAGCATTGAATAACGCAGCCCCCAGTATCTCATGGACAGATTCCACGGGAGAACCTCTACTAGACCCACAATACGCGATAATTCCAACTGTCTCACTATCCCAAGATTCAAGCTTTCTAAAGTTGGCGGTTGCAGCTTCCCTGTAAAAACTTCCCAACTATGGAATTCCCTGCCAGATACCATCAGAGAAGATCCACCGTACACAGAATTTCCCACGCAACTACATAAACTGGCTTAAGTACGCTGATCTTTAGCCCCTCCTTGTGAGTACCCTGCATGGAAATTAGGATTTCTCCAATTGTATACATTTTACTTCTCTGCTCTGTAAATATGTAAATATTCTGACTGTATAACTGCTTATATATTTGATTTGTCTATATCATGTAATATACTTTATTGTGTAATTGTTGAACCTAAGCTTTGCATATCCTGTAACTGTTGCGCCCTGATATCCTTGGGTCTGGTGTGCATTAGAAATTAACAAACAAACAATCTATTAACTTTTATGTGTTTCTAGGTGTACTACAACATTTTTGGGATGTTTGGAACTAGGCATAGGATATCTGTTGGACTACACAAATGAATTAACCATGCATTTCTGGTTCCAAATGTGGACGAAAGACCCCACTGAGCTTACAAAACTTCTGTTGAGGAGTCTGAGGTAAATCATTGGTGGCGACATGATCACTTGGTTATGTTATTTAGACTGTGAATAAATTCAGTGTACCTGGGTGCCTGGTATGAGTCTCCAGAAAAGATTGTGCAGGATGCCAAATGCCTATTGAGCACGTGTTTGTCTCAACTGAAGGAGAGTAACCGGGAACATGACATGCTAGGCGGGTTGCAGTGGAGTCTGGATTTCATTTTGCCATTTGCCCCCAGTTCTGGTCAGACTAGGAAAAGACAATGTATGAGTAACTCGCCTGAGATTTCAAAACCTTCCATTATGATCAATAACAGCATGGCAGATGGATTCTCACATGAATCTGATAGGTGTGAATGAGGCTATTGGGAAGCATTTCTTATTTTTGTGTGAACTGTATGCTTCAGCCTGGAAAGGATTGAAGTGGCTCTTACAATGGAGAGGAGATGCAGTTTTAGGATGGCTTGGATCCCCCTTGCACTGTATGATATTTTAATTCAGGGGAATAGGCATTCCGGTGCGAGGGAGCCCGAAGGGTGGAAGAGCAGATGCAGGAGATAGCACAAGGGGATGCAGTAAAGAGGCTGGAGTTGGCCTGGGATCATAGCCGTTGTGCGATGAATACCAGGAGTCAATGGACATGTGTTTTACAGGGTGTGGCTGGCATATATTGTGCACATCTAGAATGGAAATGTGTTTTACAGTGGCAAAACTGGCATAGATTGGCCAGAGCTAATATTACCGTTTATTTTTGCAGCAGGATATTGGCATGTACTGTGCACAGTAGGCATGAAAACGTGTTTTATGGTGGCATGTTGCCATATATTGGCCATCAGGAGCATGGATGGGTTTCCTGTAGCAATTTTAAGATACATTCTTCATTGGATACTGACAGCATTTGAAATTTATTTTACAGTGGCATGCTAGCATATATTTGGCAAACCAACATGAAAATGACTTTTACTGTGGCAATACAGGCATGTATTAAGCACCACGAGCATACACATTTCCTTTTGCACAGTTGACAGGAAGATGTGTATTTTTACATTGGCAGTAATGGCATTAATCTATGACCGATTGACAGAGCCATCTATTTACCTTGATTGTAGCAGTTTTTTTCTGTGGCAGTGCTTTTGGCAGAAGCGTTTTCTGTGGAGTGCATGGAGGGGACTATTTTAAGGGTTTTGAAACTGATGTGCAGTTTAATATTGCCTGAACTGTTGTTATCACAGTCCCCTTCCAGTCACGGCTAACTTTCCCGTTCAGAACCATCAGCTAATGTCTAAATGAACTAGGAGAACTTAACAGGCGAGCCCACCCCCAACTACAGTCCCAAAAGAGTGAACACAGGCAATCCCGGCACATCTTGGGATGCCTTGATGACATTCTTTTCACATGGAACCTAGTTCAGTAGCAGCTGAGGCTGAAAGGCAATGGTTTCGTTTATGTTGGAACCAGTGATAGTGCATGGAGGTGGCAGGGAGCTCAATCAGAGAGGTGTTGTTTTTCCCTTTACATTTTAAAATGAGGAAAGTTCGGAAAATCAAAAAAGCATCACAATGAACGATGGATTTTTGGTTAACATTTGAAACAAGGGCAGACAGTGTATGTGATACGACCTTTCTGATTGGCAATGCATACTGCTGAGCAATTACTTGCAGATGCATTAATTATTTTATTTATATTTTCCTACCCGCCCTGGCTGTTCAGTATTCAAAACATGCTTTAGCCGCTGTGAGGGGTCGGAAACGTGATGTCATCCTTATGGAGGAAGTCGTGTGTTTACTCAGCCGGTAACGATGACAGGAATCATTTTTCGACGATGATTTCATATTCTACCGTCTATCTTGCTGGAACATGCTGGAACATGCTGGAACCGACACTGTGCCGGAAAAGAACGAGGCCTTCATTTGTGGCAAGTGTCCTGAGGACACAAAGGGTCATTGCAATGAAATGCTACACTTCACTACGGACTTCTGCACTTTCGGGGATATAGCATCCTTCAAGATGTTGAACATGCCATGAGGAGAATTTAAAGTGAGAGATGCCTGGAGGCTCCTGATAACGGAGCAGAGTTTAGAAGTACAGTGGCTAAATGATGAACGGATGGTTGATGGACACATGGGTTCATGTGATATGTCAACAGACTGTAGCGTGTGCTGGCTCTCAACATTCACTGTTCTTCCACTCTCTGGTCAGACTCCATGCCTGAAACAGCAGCATTTAAAGCTTCCTTTCAGGGGTCGCTGTTCAGACTCATGCATCAGTACCAGCAAGCAAAATGGCAATATCCAATCCATGTTTAGTTTTGGTGATTAGGTGGTACTAGTAGCCGCCACATCCAAGCCAAAGCCATTTGCAAAGGAGGAAAAGCTTGTAGGGAGATGGCATGCAAGGAGGGACAAAAAGACTGCAGGATCTTTTTGACCGCATCCCCACGTGATGTGCAAAATCAATAGCACGCATCCCACTTGCAACCCATCCTCGTTCTGACCATTCCCCCTCCCCCAACGGTATTTGTTCACAGGAATCTACGTTATGGCCTGGGGCGGCCATTTCTATGTGTAAGTAGTCTTCTGAAAAGTAATGCATTTAATGAAGCTGTAAATCTACTGGTGTGATAAAACAATCTTAGCAGCGTGTGCCTTCAGCCACTTGATTTATATGCAATGTCTTCTTACAACTAGATTAGACTTCCAAAACGTCTAATGTTAATTGATTGGCACACACTGCATGCGACTGTTTAACGATGCAGTACAGATCGTGCCTGGGTAGCTGTGGAGGCCAGGTCAATGTTATCTTCGAGCACATAACAGTGGTATTTTCCATAAGCCAGTGCGAGGTGCTCTTCAAATCTCACTGCATGACTTTCCGTGTTGCGTTCCTAGCAAACGTGTAACATACAGGCCCCTAGCATGCCTCACTTCCCTTTCCGATGAGAATTCAGTGTTTACGTTTACAAAAGCTATATTCAGACTTCAGCAAAGGGCATAAGCAACAGCTTTACCCCATCAGTGTTCACAGCTTATGAAACATTTATCATTCACACTTCTTTTAGTGCATGTACCTCCTGACTAAATGTGTATGTTTGCTGAACGAAAGAAGACATGATGTTTAAGGTTTACTGCTTAGTTGTCCTGTGACACACACTCAGACCTCTCTGTTTCTGGCCCTCATTTTTACACAGTTATAAATGTGTAGTCATGTCTTATTTTGCCACAATGCCAAACCACCTAATTTTGTACAGATGAAATACTTGCAAATCACAATAACAGCAGCAAAGTGGCTGCCCTTGAGCAAGGCTTGGATTTTCAACTAATATTCTCATAGGGGTTTGCCCACTATAGGGTGTCAGACCTTCCTACTAAATGGGAATACACTATCTGTCATTAAAGAAAAGAAAGGTCACTCTATGTAAGTAAAACACAAGTGTACCCTCACTTGCAAACAGGGAGATCTGCCCATCCACCTCAAAACAAATACAAGGAGATGGAGATTCAATCAAAAAGCGATGTTCTTTGTATAAAATGAAATATACATTTTATTCATATGTAGGACTGCAAGTATGGCCACCTGCTAAATCATTACAACAAACTTATTATACTAAAATCCCCACTCCGCTTTTATTTTTCTTCCCTCCCTCCAGTGCCTCCATTGTCCTACTTAGCTAAACCGCATTCCCGCCATTCTTATCCCCGTGTATTTTTGTTTGCCACCAATCTCATATCGGCTAGAATCACTGGGGAGTTGGGGGGGACTACCTTCCTACTAAGTGGGAAAATATGTATTGTAGATAAACCAAAGGAAGGTCAAATAGTGGGTGTCACTACTTATATCCTCATCAATCCCTGGGGTAGACCTCAAACAAATAATTGACCTCCCAAGAGACATCAATTTAATTTCTCAATTTTATTGCATAATTAATAACTACTTACTCTACACACAATAATAATAATATAACAAATTCCAAAATTCATACATAAAACCTGACATCAACAAACAAATTGTATACAAATGTAGACAGTATTATACAAAACACATCAAACATCATCTGTAGTGTTGCAGTGACCTGGTTAACAGTAGCCTAGATCAACTCAACACATTTATCATGCTATATTTTTTTAGCCCAACCAGTACAAGTTTCTGTCCTATTTGGCTTGAATCTGCCAGATATTCATCAGGGGCACCATGTGTGTATCATAAAGTGACTTGCGGTAGATCCCAACTCTGTATCACCCTGGTCTTCCTGAGGATCCCTATTGGGATAAAGACAGGCTTTATGTACACTTTACTGGTTTTGTAATTAGACCTAACATTCTGAACCCTTACCCCAACGGTGTCACAAGTCTCTCCCCTTCCCACCTGTCTTTCCTGTTTGCTTGCAACCTTCTTTTGTGACTTCCTCCGCACGGTCCGGGATTTATATAAGCCCGCGCGCGGTTCTTCGGATTCCAGCGTGCTTCGTTCAGATTGTCCAGGACGGAACCAGGAAGGAACAATGTCTGCGCGCGGAGGCACGGAAACCGTGGCTCGAGCGTGGGCAAAAATCCAGGAAAGTTCGGTAAGTTTGAGGGATGAAAGGAAAGGAGGAGGAATCAAGGGACCGGGAATAGAGCGATCAGGAAAATAGCCCCGAGCGAACTCCGGCAGCACACGTCCAGCTACGGCGAGCAGTAGCGTTGAGATGCGCAGAGCCGTGGGGGCGTGTCTGTTTTGTAGAACGTAGAGCGTGTAACGCAGGGACTGGCAAGCAGCGTTACACATCAAGTGGCCATGTTGGAAGGATTACTGAGCTCAATCCCCTATGTGTAAGGGACCACGAAGTCCAGAAGGGACGCAGACGGCGGTTCATGACAGTATGCCTCCTCTGAAGTCTGGCTCCTCTGGGTTTGACGGATGTATAAGATGGTATCTTCGAATCAGCCTGGGAGCATTTATGTTTAACATGGGTTCCCAGGTGCACTCACTGGGAGGGTATCCTTTCCATTCGACCAAATATTGTAGTTGACCACGTCGGTATCTAGAGTCACAGATTCTGGAAACCTCATATTCGAGTTGGTCATTGATAATCACTGGGGTAGATCTTGGCGCACTTCGAGAGGACTGAACATTTGGTTTCAACAGAGAGGTGTGGAAGAAAGGATGGATCCTCTTCCATGATTCTGGTAGCCGAAGTCGAAAAGGCCACTGGATTGACAATTTCTTTTATAGGAAAGGGCCTGTAATACCTAGGAGCCAGTTTATTTGGTCGCAGATGTCGAGGAAGGAGTTTCGAGGATAACCAGACTTTATCGCCTACTGAGTAAGAAGGGCCAGGTCTTCTTTTGGAATTGGCATGATGTTTAACGTCTTTTCGGGCCTTTTCTAAGTGTTCCTTTGCTTCTTTGTGTACATTAATAAGGGTTTCAATCCAGGAATCAACCGTAGGAACTGGGGTAGGGTGTGGGAGAATGGAAGGTACAACTGAAGGATAAAATCCTTGACTACAGAAGAAAGGACTGGTGTTGATAGCTGAATGATCCGAATTGTTGTAAGCGAATTCGGCCACAGGTATTAAGAGTGACCATTCAGCCTGGACCTTGGTGGCGAAGCAACGAAGATACTGTTCCAGAGTTTGATTTGCATGTTCAGTGGCTCCATTGGTCTGTGGGTGATAACCTGAGGACAAGGCACGTTGGATTCCCAGTATACAACATAACTGTTTCCAGAACTGGGATATGTATTGGGGTCCTCGGTCAGAAATGATCTTGGAGGGTAGCCCATGAAGCCGGAATATGTGTTCCAGGAAGATTCCGGCGAGTTCAGATGAGGATGGTAGTTTGTATAAAGGTGTAAAATGAGCCATATGAGTGAACAAATCAATGGTAACCATGATAGTTGTGTATCCCCTGGAAGATGGTAGTTCCACGATAAAATCCATGGCGATTAATTCCCAGGGTCTTGTTGGTATTGCTGGTTGAAGCAGTAGACCTGCCGGTTTCTTATTATCATGTTTGTTCTGATTGCAGACTGCACATGCCTGGATATGGATCCGGACATCCTCTTTCATCCTCGGCCACCAAAATTGTCTTTGTGTTAAACGGAGGGTGTTGGTGATGCCACGGTGTCCTGAATGAAAAGTATCATGACATAGGCTTGTGATCTTTTGCCGCAGTCCAGGAGTGGGGATGACCAAGCGATTGTCCTTGAACAGATATACGTCCCTTGTCTTGAGTTTCCATCAATTGCTTCTCTTAAACTCCGGCATCAAATAATAGACAAAACCCACGGAGACAACAAAGGAATACATTTGTCACTTTCTCTAATAGCTCCAACAGCAGCGATTCAGACTCAACTACCGCAGGACCTGATACTCCCCAACAATCTTCAAGTTTTCAAAAAAGAGGACAACGGGGCAGACTCCGCTACCAAGGCCAACACCCCATGCGCACACGGAACTGGACCCCACACGCACAACAAACATGGTGATCCCAATTTTCAATCTCAGCGATCACATCTTGTCTTCACACGAAATCAATGTTCTTAGTAAAGGCCTAAGCTTTATTCCCAGCTCCCGTGCAGACATGTTCAACACTGAGGTAGAATTACGAAAATTCTTTCGCACCATCCGTTTACGTTATTTTTTCAGAGATAGCCCTGAAAAAGAACCGCCAAAATCAACAGGCCTAAAAACTCCATCTACTTTCACCCCCCTCTCCTCCATGGTATGTCCAGAGATCCTATCTTTTGAGAATCGCATTCTCCTCGAAATGCGGAACATTTTCGACAAACAGACCCACTTTAAGAATAACCTCTCGGCCCAACAGAGGTTGGCCCTTAAATCATTAGAAAGCAATAAACACTTTCTCATAAAACCAGCAGACAAGGGCGGTGGTATTGTTCTCTGGAGCAACACCCTATACGACACTGAAGTAACAAGACAACTATCGAATACCAAGTTCTACAGACCTATACCGTTGAACCTGACGTCTAGGATCCTATCCGAAGTCAACAGTCTGATGTGTCACGCATATGACGAAGGTTGGATTGACGAGGACGAGAAAGCATTCCTGGTCAACAACCATCCGATTATTCCAGCATTCTATCTGCTCCCAAAAATCCACAAAAACATAACTAATCCACCTGGGAGACCTATCGTGGCCGGCATCGGATCAGTCCTTGAGCCCCTATCAATCTACGTGGATCACTTCCTAAGGCCCTTCATCAGTAAGATGCCCTCCTACGTCCAAGACACCACGGCTATGATAAAAAAACTGGACACAATACAAGCCGAACAAGAAGACCTATTAGTTACCTTGGACGTCGAGTCACTTTACACGAGCATCCCTCAAATGGAATGCCTACAAGTTCTTAAAACCTACTTAGACGATAGGAGAACAAGAGAACCCCCCACCGCTTTTCTCCTTGAGTGCACCCGAGTAGCTCTAACAGAGAATTACTTCATTTTTAAACAATCTTTTTACCAACAATGCCACGGGACCAGCATGGGTGCTACCTTTGCCCCAGACGTGGCCAACTGACATCGTTAATGTGTTGTGATAGTTAACAACACATAAAATAGACTGTCACTACTGTATACTAATCCACTATAATGCAGATTTATTGTATGCATATATGCCACACAATGGCACAAAAAAACTCAAAAACGTCTTCCTGTTAAATAAATTTATATTGTTTTGTTCCTCCACTGTGATTTTTTGTTCTGAGCTAGCAGCAATCTAGCTCTTTTGCAAGGCCTTAGCGACCTCCTGTCAAGCTATTGGCTTGGGAAGCCTTCGACTCAACCCCCTCGTATCTCTGCACTTCTCTTAAACTCCTTCCAGGTTTCAGAGAACTGAGTTTGAGTTTGAATATCCTACAGGAGGGTGATTGCTTGGGCAAAAAATATTGTGTGGGGAAACATCTTAGGAAAAGTCTGATCTTCAATGGCTTCGTAATCAGGACGTCTGGACAAAGCATCGGCTATTATGTTGTGTGTTCCAGGGACATGATGGATTTGAAACTGATATTGAGCAAAAAAGAAGGCCCATCGGGCTTGACAACTGTTTCTACATTCTAGGGATTGCAGGACTTGAAGATTCCGATGGTCTGTGCGGACCTGTACCAGGTGTTTGGCTCCCAGGAGAAGATGACGCCAATCAGTGAAGGCTTGGCGGATGGCTAGCAGTTCCTTTTCCAGGACGGAATAATGAGTTTCACTGGGAGTCGAGGTGCAAGAAAGATAGGCGATGGGGTGTTCTAACTTATCATCAAGTTCCTGTTTTAGGACTGCCCCGATAGCGTGGTTGGAGGCATCAGCTTCCACAAGAAAAGGGCGATCAATGTCGGGTTGAGCTAGGATGGGAGCTTGTGTAAACTCCGACTTCAACCGTTGGAAAGCCGTATCTTGGGCTGAGGTCCACTGAAAGGGGGTATCCTTCTTTAGAAATGTAACGATAGGATGTACAATCTCTGAAAAAGCTGGTATAAATTTCTGATAGAAGTTAGCAAGCACCAGGAAGGATTGAATTTGTTTTACAGTAGTTGGAACGGGCCAGGATAGAATGGAATCTACCTTTGAGGGTTCCATTCCAATCCCCTTAGGGCTAAGAACGAATACGAGATAGTGAACAGTTGATACATGGAAAAGACACTTCTCGGGTTTGGCCATGTTCACGTAGACGTTGTAAAACTGCCTTTACATATTCTTCATGTTTCAGCTGGTCTTTGGAGTATATCAGTATGTCGTCCAGATATACAATGACGAAGAGGAACAGCATGTCAGAAAACACCCGCTCCATAAAACGTTGGAAGACCGCTGGGGTATTAGCAAGTCCGAAGGGCATAACCAGGTATTCAAAATGGCCAAAGGGTGTTCTAAAGACTGTTTTCCATTCGTCACCTTCCTTTATACAAATTAGATGGTAGGCACCCCTGAAATCTAATTTTGTGAATACTACTGCACCTCTTACTGCTTCCAGGATATCTTAGATGAGAGGCAATGGGTACCGGTCCTTGAGAGTACACTGGTTAAGGCCACGGTAATCTAGACATCGTCTAAGCTCCTTGGTATCTTTCTTGGGAATGAAAAATAACGAAGCGGCCGCCGGGGACTTGGATGGTCGTATGGTGCCATTTTCCAAGTTAGTATCCAGGTATTCCCGGAGGGCCCTCTTTTTAGGTTCTGATAAAATAAACATTCTCCCGAAAGGGATCACTGCTGAAGGTTCAGTATCGATGGCACAATCCTCAGGTCTGTGAGAAAAAAGAGCTTGAACTATGGCAGTCGAAAATACATCTGTGTAAGCCTGATAGGCCCTGGGAATTCAGTTGATGTTAGAGACAGTGACTGGACTTTTCTGGATTTCTTGCAAGTTTTCAGAGGACTTTGGTAAGGAGTCTAGGAATAAGCAGTGGGACATACAGTGTTCAGAACCAAGAAACAAGGAGCCTGCTGCCCAATTGATGTAGGGGTTATGCTTCTGTGACCAGGGCATGCCTAGAACCATTGGATAGTGGGCAGATTTTATGATGTCAAATTTGATCCTCTCTTGATGGTGATTTATAGAGAGTAGGATCTCTTTAGTTTGAAGGGTTATGGGTCCTGAAGATAGGGGTCTTCCATCAATCGCCTCTACTGGTTTCATGTGGAATATTGTGAGTAGTGACCCAATCATGACAATCATGATCTATGAATATACCCATGGCTCCGCAATCCACTAATGCCAGAATGGGGTAAAATTCTTTCTTGGAAGGCGATAGAAAGGCCTGAAGAATCACAAGCTTATTTGGTCCAGGAGAGTTCAAGGAAGGAATTGATGTGGAGCAGACATCATTCTCCTGAAACTGTGCCCCATCTAGGATCGGGAGCTGGCGTTTCCCGAACGCTGTGGAGGAGCAATAGGGCACTCTCTGACAAGATGTCTATCGGAGGCGCAATACGTGCAGAGACCAGTGTGAATACGGCGCATCCTTTCTTGTGGGGTAATGGGTCCACGGAATGCCCCCAGTTGCATGGGTTCTGGATCTGAGGTCAGAGAAACTGCGGGTTCTGGGCTAGATGGGTGGTCTATGACAGCCTTTTGGAATGATGATTTCAACTTCTTTTTCTCTGCCTTTCTTTCCTGGATTCGAAAATCAATTTGCAAGGAAAGGTCCAAGAGGGCCTGGAAGGAATTAGGGCGAGCTACCCTAGCTAGCTCGTCCTTTATTTCTTCATTCAAGCCTCTGCGAAAGAGAGTGAAGCTAGCCTCTTGGGACCAATCAGCTGCCTTCATAAGTTGTTTGAAACGGGTGACATAGGTAAGCATATCCTGGGATCCTTGTCGAAAATCAATTAGACGTTCCTGAGCGCTGTAAACCTGCTCAGGACGATCAAACATGGCCTTTAGGGCTTCCACGAATCCATTGTAATCATCCATGAGGGCGTCATCCGAATTGACTAGGGGAGTTGCTCAGGTTAATGCGTTGCCAGTGAGGTGTGATATCATAAACCCCACCTTTGCTCTAGGTGTGGAAAAGTAGTAGGGCTTGAAGGTGAAATGCACCAAGCATGAATCAAGGAATGCACGAAGGGTCTTTGGAGAGCCATCATATTTGTCCACCACTCCTCCCAATAACACACTTTCCTTGGTAGCAGAATCACGAGACAATACCAGCTCCTTTAAGGCAGCGTTCTCAGCCTCAAGGTTTTGAACTTCTGTAGTGAGTTCCTGCATGCCTCGCATGAGGTCTTGAACCGCGGCTTCCATCCCTGTATCCGTATCGATTTTTAGGCGTCTCAATCTGTCACAAGTCTCTCCCCTTCTCACCTGTCTTTCCTGTTTGCTTGCAACCTTCTTTTGTGACTTCCTCCGCATGGTCCGGGATTTATATAAGCCCGCGCGCGGGTCTTCGGATTCCAGTGTACTTCGTTCAGATTATCCAGGACGGAACCAGGAAGGAACAATGTCCCCACGCGGAGGCACGGAAACCGCGGCTCGAGCGCAGGCGAAAATCCAGGAAAGTTCGGTAAGTTTGAGGGATGAAAGGAAAGGAGGAGGAATCAAGGAACCGGGAATAGAGAGATCAGGAAAATAGCCCCGAGCAAACTCCGGCAGCAAACGTCCAGCTACGGCGAGCAATAGCATTGAGACGCGCAGAGCCGCGGGGGCGTGTCTGTTTTGTAGAACGTAGAGAGTGTAACGCAGAGACTGGCAAGCAGCGTTCCGCAACAAGCGGCCATGGTGGAAGGATTACTGAGTTCAATCCCCTATGTGTCAGGGACCACGAAGTCCAGAAGGGACGCAGATGGCGGTTCATGACAAACGGTTTTCAAATGTCCTACTAAATAATATACCTGCGTGGTATTGCTGTGTCAACTTCTGCTGACCTCTTGCATCCATATGTGTTGCTGCTTGCTGACTTCCTGGTTAGAGAAGTATCAGCCTATCTTCCAATCGCTAACCTAGAAGGAAGAAAAATACCTTACTAGTTGCAGATTCATAACTACCCACTATCTCTGTATCTCTGTGTCACTCACACCGGCTCCACTCTTACCTCATAAGGTGGATGGAGCTCTTTCTCTCTTGCCGGACTTAGTCTCTCAATAGTAACAAAGTACTCGCTACAAATAAAATGGAACACAAGAAATAATATTGTGTCACACATAACACTAACGCTGTCCTGATATCTCTAAATAATTAATTCACATATTCACAAAAAGGTACTTGGGCGAACAGAGTAGTAAGTCTCTCTCCCAAAGAAACTCTGTGTGTAAAGATTCTTTCCCCAGATTGCGAGGGCTTACAGCTCTGTCTCAACATGTGCTGCGTTTTACCAAATTCCCAGCTGAAACAGTGAGAAAAAATGGGAAAACTCTATGAGTAGTGCTGTGTCTAAAGTGACTAAACATGTCTTACATACAACTATGACACAATGAGATTTACTTGGGTGTGGCAGGGGAGTACTCCTCTCTCCCAATGTTTGACCTTCCTTTGGTTTATCTAAAGAACCTATTGTCACACAACATGTTTCTGATTATAATTGTACTTTTATAACACGCTTAATACCGGAGACCAGTTTCTTGGCGGAGCCCGGGATTCAAATCTGTGTTGCTATGTGTTGTCTTGCGTCCAAGACACACGAGTTGCCCCTGAGCTTTCCTCCCGACCCAATGTGCTGTGCACTACTGAAAATTCTGTGTTTCTGTTTCTGAAAAGTATATTCCCAGACGTCAGTTAATGAGGAAAGCAGCAATTTAAGAGCATTAGTGATCCTTATTAGTGCTTGTAGCTCCTTTCAAAGGATAACTCCAGCAATGTACATGAGACACATATAGGTTGTTCCGTTTCTGTTTCTCATTTTTCAAAGTTCTATTCATGTAGCGTTATACATTCTTTGACACAATAACAACCACATAACGTTTCAGAGGAAATACTTGGCAAGGTGATGGACAAAGCTGAAAACTGGTCAAACATGAGTCATGTCTGCCTTCTTAACCTGTTTTATTTTATTTTTTATTTATTGGATATTTGTAAGGTGCCAATACAATAAATGGTATTTCAAGGCGGCACGAGACAAAAAAGACCAGGTGTGGAACAAGGGAGAAAAATAACAATAATGGTCCTACTAATCCTTGTGACATTCGGATCATGCAACTGAAGTAATAAGAACTGCAAGAAGGAGGGGGAAGTGCCGGTTTGCACGAAATGCAAAGTGCTAGGTTGGGAAGGTGAGTGCAGGGCAAACAGGAAAGAGTGCAAGTGAAAAAGGGGGAGGAGGAACGGACACCAGGGCTTGGAGAGTGCTAAGGGGATGCCATGTGGGTAAGTGCCTGGGCATGCATGGGGTGCAGAGGATGATGGTCTACATTCTAAGTGCGAGGAAGAGGGTGGACGGGTGGTGGGACCAGACGCCTGTAGAACTCAGAGGGAACCAGGAGGTCCATCAGAGCAGCAGACAGGGGTGTTAGCAGGGGAATGAGAGAGGGAAGGAAGAAGAGAAAAGAAGGGTCTTGAGGAAATTCCGGAATATAGGGATATACGGCTCAAGCCTGATAGGGGCAGGGAGACCATTCCAGAGGAAGGCTCCTGCGGAGGAAAGAGATCTACCCCCACTCTCTGCTTGGAGAAGTGTCTGATCTGGAGAGAGTTGAAGCTAGAGGACCTAAGGGCTCTTGCAGGGAGGTATTTGGGAGAGAGAGTTGGATGTAGCGGGGTCTGAGGCCCCAGAAAGCCTTGTGGATGATGCAGAGGGTCTTGAACTTGATTCTAGCAGCAACCGGGAGTCAGTGGAGAGATTTTAGAACTGGAGAGATTTGGTCCCTGGGCTTGAGGCCAAGAATAAGTCTTGCAGTCCTACTCTCGTTTAGTTGAATTAGATATCATGCTGAGTACTTGTTTGACGTGTGAGATCTGCAGAACCTCAGGCCGCGGGACGATGCCCCCTGCTCCTTGGAATGCATTGAAGAAGCTTGTGCCGTAGCTTTGGCTGTATTCTGTGTCCTAGGATAAAGACCATCTTGCCTGCGCAGCCTTCACATGGAGGCCATAAGGTAGTGCAAACACATCTTTTTTTCCTCATGATTGGGGGAAACAAACGTTCTTGTCTCCTGTGCCATGGTTCATTCTTTGCTCTTGAGACTCAGTAACTAGTAAGCAATGAGAGATATTTCACTTTTGAGATTGCTGTGTTGATCATTTGTGCATTCGACTCCTCGTGTACTCTAGCAGGTATGCAGTGATAAAATCGCGGAAAAAAGTTTGCCGGTGCAAAAAAATCACGGCAAAAATGATGTGGTTTGACCCGGTAAAGGTGTACCCCATTATACCATTTAAGGGGAGCGGGGGGTGCGGGGGTGTTCCCCGCTTCCCTTAAATGGTGTAATGGGTCCAGGGGTTGTGGGGGTGTCCCCTGCATCCTTTACATGGATTGCGGCGGCAAAACCACAGCCTTTTTGCCACAATATTTTGCGTCCATGGCCATTTTTGCAGCGATTTTATCATGTGGAACCACTCTAGCACCTGTAAACATCTCATGTGCTGGATGGAATTATCAATAATGATCTCAGAACCAAATAACCAGACAGACTGAAAGAATATGTCAAAGTCCTACTTTATTATCAGCTTAGAATAAAGAAGGATAATCTGGTGAACAACAAACTGCAGTCCACAAACTCGCACTTCAACTTTGATTACACACCTTTAAACCTCGATATACGTCAACTATGATGTCATCCTACATGGCAAACTGTAAAACCTATTTAAGGGAGGGATTGGTTTAGGGAGCATATGTACTTATATATCAAGTAAGTATCAATAATACTAGTGGATGCCCCTTATCTGGTAGGCACGCCTTGAACCACCTCTGAATACATATAATACAGATTATAGCAGAATAATAGTAGTGGGTTGGCCTGTGCAACACTGTATAGCATGTTGCTACATAGGCCCTCTGATTGGTTGGCATTCTCTCCCAACCTTGGACTTTCGCTTGTTAGCAGCACGTAAGCAAAATGAAACTCAGGTGCAGAGAGCAACGTCAGACTGCTACCCACTTGCCCAATTAGTCCATCATCTCTCATTGATCAGGCCTCAAGCCAATGCTTCTTCTTTATAGTTGACCTTGCAGCCTGTTCTCCATTCTGGATCTTTTAAGGGAGTGTAGGTAGACCATTATCTTTAATTGCGTCTGAGGAGACCACGATGTTGTCCATTTCGATCGTTTATTTACTGACATTGGATTTAATTAAGCTGGGTGTCATTACTCCTCTTGGCCTCTGGAGACTTGCTCACTCTACGTTGCATATGCTTCTCGCATCTTTATTTGTCCAATATATTGCACTTGCAGATGTTTTCTTCTTTGCTTAATCTAAGTGAAATATGTCTTACGTACATGGCGTATCTTCTTGACTCACTTTGAGCTTTGCAATTATGCCTTGATGTAGCCCCCTTGATTCCACACCAATAAACTCCTCTTTGTTCTTCACACTAAACTGTTTTTCCAGCATCTCTTCACTCTGCAGCTCTGGTCTGTTTCTGAGGTGGCTTGATTGGTTTCAAAATTAGTCTGACGTCCAAATTTCCATCATGGCCGCCTTAGCCATGTTGTTTTCTTCTGCAGCAAGCTTCTATTTGTCTCCACTAGCTTGTGTTTCCTCGTAAATACATTCCCTTCATCTCTACTCACTTAATTCTTTGGTGCATATGATTTCTTCATATTCAATAACATGTTTCTCTTGTTACTCCAGTTACACTTTTATTCTTTAAGTATTTACATATCATTTCAGTTCATCTTCGTGTCTTTCCTTCATGATGTCACTCTGCCCTGGTCCAATTTCACTTATATCTCTTTGATTACTAATGGTGTATGCAGACATCCTTCCACCCGTTCAGTGCGTGGGCACATTCAATACGGTTGTCTGAGTGCATATCGTCTCTCATACAGTCGATGTGGTAGTTGAATGATTCCTGGTGTCTCACATAGGGCTCTTCTCCTGCTGTTCCACTATGATGGAGATGAGGGAGTGGGAGCTAGTGATGTCCTGTCCACTTGCTCCTCTACGCCAGTATTGCCTTGCTTTCACAGTCAGCATGCTTCTCTTTACCTTCCAGCAGGTGCAGCACCCCCTTTAGTAGAAAGCATGGTGTAACCTTTTTCATGAGACACTGAGCAAACTCCACTCCATCTTTTGTGTCTCTTACTCCTCATCTAATGTACCTGGCCTTGAAGAACCTCCACATGGTTTCAGCATCATTCTAAAACTGAATGTATGGAGCTATCTTAACACCAGGTGGTTGTGAGTGCGTTTTGGCCTATTGGAGACTCTGGTGCAGACTTGTGGAAGAAAAGACCAGGAAGTCTGACTCCTGTCCTGCTCTCCTGGCAGACATTCGCCAAACGCATGTCTTTGCTTGACTGGCATTAGCCTGATCTTCAAATATCCCAACAGGCCACAATTGACAGAGTCCCAGAGGCAATCCAGTGAGGTTGGAAACAGCTTCTTGTCGGTCAATCAACATACTAAGAATGGCGAATTCAGTGACTGTAGTTTTCCGATTCGAGAGAGAAAGAGAGAGAGAGGGAAAGAGAGAGAGAGAGAGAGAGAGAGAGAGAGAGAGAGAGACAGTTTAACTGAGACAACCTGATGAAATAAAATACAAGGTATCTCCAGAAGACAGTCATAGACGTATGGAAAGGGGCCATGTTGTGCCATGATTTGACTTTTCAGGCCTTCTTTTGTCATGTTAACACCTTAACACATCTGGCTTTGTGATTATTTTTGCCCCTCACTAACCTGCTTATGATTCTACTTTCTGCATCATATTAGACACATCTACACGCCACTCACATACTGCAGGTGAACACCAACTAGTGCCCCCCCATGCACACAGTAACACCATCCAAACTCTACACCTCGTGCTCCAGGTTGTAACAGACACCCCTCCAGCAACACTAAACCCATCTGTGCTCTCAGGGCAGACGTCGTTAGTAGCCCACTGATTTGGTTTGCAACGCCTGAGTATCCCTTCTGGATACAAATACCCCGGTTACACCCACTACAACTCACCGAGAAACATATCCGCACGCCGAAACCTCAGGTTTCACATCTTGCCTCTCTCCCCTCCCAAAAACCTACCATCGCCCCTCATCTACTCTCCTACACCACTTAGCAGCAAAAGGCGGCATACTGTGGAGCTATTCAAGAACAGTTTCTATGACATACATTTTAAAATCCATTCAAGTGTGTCAGTTAACTGTTATTTTAAAAGGTTTTTACTCAAGCTAGCATCACAATCAACTGATATGTTCATTCAATGTCCACAAGGTATTAATATCCTTGCAGGCATTGGCAGTGGTCATTATAATCCAGGATAATTACAATTTCTTTAAGATTGAGGTAGAGACGCAAGGTCCACCCTTCTTCACAGTTTCTTTATGGTTGCAGGCAACTCTCCCAGTACACAGAGAGAGGAGGTGAGTAGCAGCCCACGCCCTGTGAAATCCATAGTTCCTCCCTAATTAGAGGCTACGCTAAGTTGCCATTGAGTAACATAGCACAGGACAAAGCACTATCGAGGCTAGCCCTTTACTGGAAGAGCGATCGCAATTGAGCAATGTTATTCGTATTCATGGTTACTGCCCTCTTCTAGAAGACCTCTCCTGAAGAAAGTTCTTCAGAAAGTGCAAAATGAAACATGTCGAGGATATGAAAGATTCCTTTGAAATCTGAAAAGGAGCAATATGAGGAAACTGAAGTGAGAGAATAATTAACAGTTGTTTAAACATTTTAACAAAGTATTAACGTTTTTGATTGGGCAAACATGCAACATTTGTTGTTATAGATAGGGTGAGACAGCTGATTTTGACATGCGAAAGAAAGTGGTACACATTGTAGCACACGTCTTATGTTTATATGGCCCGCTTGATGCTGTGGAACTATCTCAGTCTAAAAGGGTGATAATCTGAGTGGCAAGGCGCTCATTCTGTTCATATAACTGCAGTTTCAGGCAGGCCCTTATCCCATGATAACTACTGCTCCGTGTTCTGTAAATCTAAATTATTTAGGTTTCAAAAAGCAGATCAGTGTGTCATGTCTGCCATATAACTGATCAAGTTATTATTAAATAATCACCCTGTGGACATTTCTCATCGTTGCCTCTAGAATGTGGCAATCTGCGTGTTTTTGTTCTATTCGTCGAGTGTGAATGCCAAAGAAGGAGGCATATTTTGATTGCCAGTAACAACACAATAAAAATACCTAAATTACATCACAATATAGGTCAGTTAATAATGATACCATAAGGTGTGAAATGTCCAACCCAGAAATATACACAAACACATCACATTATAAAACCATGTATAAAAAAACATCTTTGCTACCAATTTTGAGAACCGTTCTTGGGATCAAAGAAACAACGAAGTGCCTACAAGAGTATTCTGTAATTCTGCAACAACACACCTGCTACTTTAACACATCATTACCCAGAGACGAGGTCAATTTCATTGAGTGTGGAGGCCTATGCAAATTATTGAAGTCCTTTGAACCAGTGAATTTTTTAAAGGGATGTCAGTCTTGAATATACTGAAGGAACCATGTTCTTTTTATTTATTTTTAACTTAACGAACATGATAGCGATCTAAAATGATTTCCGGCCTGACGTGGAAGTCGAGAAATATATTGTCAGAATAAGGGAGGAGTGATGAGGATGCATCAAACTGTACAGGGAGTCACTAGCAGTGCACACTGCACAGCCAATGACTTACATCAAGAGCACATGGGCGCCTGGGGTCCCATACAGACTTGCAATCTATCTATTTAAGTGTTAAGTGTTCACAGCACTATCCACTCTCTAGCACTCTACAATTGGGTCCCTGAGCATTTAATTGGTCATTATGCATTATTAAATAATTTACAAGCGTGGCTGTCTTTCAAAAACATGTGTATTGTGTGTCTTGCAACAGCAGCCTGTGTATCTTGTAGAGTTGCTCCTCGGCACCATTGCCCAAACACAGTGTGAAAAAGCCGGTTTTAAAAGCAAACAACATGGCGGCTTCTTTGTTGTAGAATTAGCAGCCTTTCGCTGGAGGTGTGCCATGCCCGCAGGGCACACATATTTGAGCACAAACCCATTTTCTTTCGTGAAAGAAAGTATTAGTGTCAGAGTGGATGGGAAGATTGATGAGACGCCCTTGAGAGGCAGACTAAAAAGGGATTTAATGTACTGTATCTGGCAAAAGGAAACAGGGGGCTAACGTTGGCATTTAGCCCTCGGCGTAAGCTTTCCGGCTGCTACCAGCCGTATCCATCTTTCCGGTTCTTCCAACTTTGCTAAGTCGTGTGAACGCAGAGTTTTGTTGACTGAAATTGGATGGAGCGATAATTGTTACCAGTGTATGTAGGTTGACTTGCACGAGCCCTGGTCATTCCACATTTTACTATATATCCACATTTTCGTATTTGTATGATATGGATGACCAGTCATTTTTAGAAATGTCTTTTTGGGCTTTTTCCCCAAAAGCAGCATTTAATTGGCATCAATTTAACTTGAGCCTTTTCTCTGTGTCAAACAATCATTTTGCAGTTAGGTTCCTGCTCGCTGCTGTCGCCATCACAACATTGCTGGTTTCAGAGTGGCTGATGGGTGTGCCAAGGAGCTCAAGCCAAGAGGCAGCATTGAACATGATCAGCAGACGAGAGAGCTCTGGCAGAACACTGCCCTATAGCGAACAGCCACAGATTGCCAACCTGCCAAGGCCAGCTCAGCATTTCATCCTTCTTAGGTTGATAAAATGATTGCCATGCATTAGCGAATGCATTGGTTTTAAAATTAGGTATACTGCGCCTATGATGTCAAGCCTGGAATATACAAAATGCACACCCCACTGGCTTAATGTCACAAAAAGGGAATAACCTCACAAAAAAGGGGGCGCGCCCAAATAAATGATTTCGATCAGTACATCAGAAACCTGCAAAACACTAAACCCCATTTCAACCCAATTTTTTGAATATTTTATTAGAAAAGGCCTTTTAAAAAAAAAAAAAAGACTATGCACATGTAGTACACAATAACTCTTTCCTGGTACTGGTGGGTATCTTTTTTATAATGATCTTAAGACCATTCTGTTAAAAGTGGACATTTCAACAGAACCATTTTGCATACATAAAAAGCTTCTGTATACGAAGAGAAAAACAAAAATACATTTTGTAACAAAGATCATAACTCTCAGGGTGTAAGCCCATCACCACTTCACAGGTGACTCATCACTTAACAGGTGAAACACAACATACATATAACAATTTCTACAAATTAGATCCCACAAAGCTTTAACGTTGATGTCAAATTGTTGTTAACGCAAAAGGTGAGGGGCCGAAGTTTAAACACGGCTCCTCTCATGTTTAAATTTGGCATTACATAAGTCTTCAGCACAGGGACGTCATTTGGGGGTCGCCAGAGGTCGCAACTGCGACCTCTGAGGTCTCCCTTGCGACCTCTGTGGTCTCCCTTGCGACCTCTGTTAAAAAAAAAAGAAATAAAAAAAAACATTTCGGTTTTTTTTTTTTTTTTTTTTTTTTTTTCGTTTTTTGTAATGCAAGGTCCTGGAGTGGCTGGCTCTCATGTTCAGGCCCTTTAAAAAAAAAATAATAAGACAAACAAGAACAGGAGTGCCACAAGTCTAACACTTTCAGCACTGACCCTAAATAAGAAAGAATAGGAAACCAAATAATGTGTCTTTCTGGAATTCTGTACAATAATTGCTAAACTCATTAAAGATTTATTTCAGGCACACTTCAGGGGGTGAGTCACTGATTTAGTCTGTTCTTAAACGCCTCAACTCAGCCTTTAATCCTTCTGAGGTCGATAAATGAGTACCAAGACAGGTTGGGTGATATTGGGTGTATATTTTTTCTATATAAAGCGCTTAAGTGTAAGTGCTATATAGTAACACATCATTATCATTTGGTCATGGACGTCTGCTTGCATTCATAGTAATTTGGTAATATGGGCCTATACACACTGACCTTAACGCTACATATGGCAATCCATTCTTGCATGAAATGTACATCACATTATAGTGATATCGTAACCATATTTTTCGTACTGTACAATGCTGTGATGTCACTTCCTGTTTTGGCAACGGGTGAAAGGTTCGTGTTCCATCGCTTCCCGCGATATCACTTCGGGGTGGGGTCAAATGATATCAGTTTCTGTGATGTCATCAGGGGTCAAGGGTCGTGTGATGTCACTTCCGCTACCCCTGGCATTTTGGTGAAATGACGTCCCTGCTTCAGCAGTCCACAAATTTGCCTAAATACTTCTGTGTTCAGATGGACGTGTTTTGCCTTTCGCCAACTTAAGTTTTGGCGACAAGTGCAAATTATTTAGCGCTGAAGCCTTCTTCAAGGCAAAGAAAACATTGATGAGTGTCATGATGTATAAGTGCGCAGGGTGTGCAGTCAAAATATCGAATGAATAATGTCGAAAGTCATAATATAGAAAACAATAATGTTGAGAGAAAAAAAGTCGATTTTTTAATTTTTTTATTTGTATATATTTTTTGGGGTCCGGGAATAAAAAAAATGGGTAAAACAAAAAAAAATTAAGAAAAGGGGGGGTTGGGGAGGGCCCCCATTTCGAATAAAAAACGTAATAAAAAAAATGTTCTTTCTATATTATGACTTTCGACATTATGGTTTTCGATTTTATGACTATAAACCAGTGCGCAGATCTGTGATAACAAAAAATTCGACATCCCCCTAAGCATTGGGAAGCGGTATAGTATTATATATGGTTTAAAAATTAATTTAACTTACATGTCCTCTTCCAACTGGATTCCTTTCCGCATATGATATTTTTTGGTAACCAAGCCTGAAAGCCAGATCCCAGGTCGCGCAGAGAGAGAAACGTGGGGAAAGCCACCTGTCCTATAGAGAGATATTGCAGTATTGTGTGTGTGTCTAACTAGAGAATAAAGCATGTTCTCTGCCTCCTCGAGGTCTCCTTATTACATCTGGGAAGGAGAGGAAGCCAGGGTGCTCGCTCACTTCCTGCACCATGCTACTAATGCATCCTTGCCAAGATGATCCATTCCAATCTGTAGGTTGTTATCCAGTCCTGTTTTTTCTTTTTCATCCTGAGACTTGTCGTCTGAATTTTATAATGGAAAAAGCTCAACTACCAGTTTCGCAATGCAAAGAAAATAGCAGGCCTGTATACGCACCTACAGCTTGAAATGGATCATGGTGGCATCTTTGAAGCAGTAGGCCTCTGACACCGAGAGTGTGACTGCCAAGTGCCGCACTGCTCTGTGATATGACTGAAAAAAGCGGGCCTGGCAATACCACAGGTCGGTGGGTCTCATGCTGTTAAAGAGCGGAACTGCACGCGCGGCCCATTATAGGATCCTCTGGGCATTGTCAGGAAAGCAATTGTGCAGTTGTGGGGGCACATGTGATGGCATCACAAGAAGTGATGTCACATGAAGGTATATTCTGTTATCTTGTATTTGTATACAGCCTCCTGATATATGTTATGTGACGTTACAGTCATGACATCACAAAAAGTAAAACAGCAAAAAACGTCAGTGAAATTGGTACAAATACCCCAAATATAGTTGCACCAGAGACGTGTCAACATTGTGTTGTGCAAACCGTTCCGTGTTTTACAATCAATCATGTTTAGACAAGTGGGTAATTCAACATCATTAATGAAATGCAATTGCTGATCTGCAGCATAAAAACCCGTCTAAGAAACAGGCTGATCTTTTGCACCTGTTTCAAGTGGGGGCATGTGACGGCAGGGGTGGATGTCCTTCGCGCGGGCACCTCGCTGCGCAGATAAGGACACAGGAGCTCTCAAGCACACGTCCTCTTTATTATTAACATCCGTCTCCAACTGCCGGACCCGGCCCTCCCACGTCATCTCCCTCCCTGCCTCCCGCCTCCCCTGACCTGGAACAACAGTTTCAACGTGACATCCCCCCATTTTAAACAGTCACCCAACGGGGTGATAAACCGGACAGGAACATAGCTCGCTAAGCCATCCCCTCAATGAGGCAGCAAGGCTTATTCCTGGCCCTCTGTGGTCGAGAGCCGAAACGTTCACTAGAACCGCTGGCACCAAAACCGTCGAAATAGTCCTCTTGACCGGATGCTGTGCAATCCTCATGGTCACCTTGATAGGGATCGTCAGAGAGGTAATCGTTGGGTAGCTCTAGTCTGTCATTTAGCCTCCAGGCTCCAGACAGGGGAATTATCTTGAAATGAGAGAAATTTCGGGTGGTTGTGCCATTGTCTCCTTGTGCCGTGATCATGGAGCCCTTCTTCTCCATGACGATCAGGGATTACTAATGAAACATTGCCGTGTGTTCGTGCTTTTGAGGTTGTCTGACAGCAACAACATCTCCTACCTCTAGGTGAGGGTCTCACGCCTTCCGTCGCTCATCGGCATATGCTTTCATGCAATCTTTGGAAGCTAAATCCCGTTCTCTCATTCCAGTGTCTACAGTGGGTCGGTCTTCAGTCAGGGTGGCTTGTGGAAGTCTTGTCCGGATGTCTCTTCTGAACATTACTTCCACAGGAGTTTTCCCCGTAGAGCTGTGGGGTGTGCTTTGGTAGTCCCTCAACAGTTGGTGGACTACTTGCTCATACTGCTGACCTGTGAGCCTGGCTACCTGCAGTTCTCTTTTCAAGTTGGCCATGAACTTGAAAATGGCAATCATGACATTGGCCTTAGGCCACAATGGGGTGACCTTGTGGTGGTGGAACCCCATGTATTCAATGAATTTTCTGCAGCTGTGTCCATTGAATGGAAGGCCGTTGTCTGTCTTTACTGTCCGAGGAATCCTGTATGCCGTGAAGATACGATCCAGGACTGGTATGACTTGGTGGGCTGCAGTCGAGGATATAACTTGAGCTTCCGGATATCTGGAGTATTCGTCCATGACAGCTAGTACATATCTCCCCCCTTCTATTGGGCCGAAGAAGTCGGCCGCCACGGCTTCCCATATGCCCCCTGGCAGTTCAGACATTCTCAGTGGTTTGGGATGGTGATTCGGTGTGAGGAGGCAGCACGTGGGGCACAGTTTCAGAAGTTCTTCCACCATGGAGTCTAGCTGTGGAAACCATACCTTCTGGCGCAGCATGCGTTTCATGGAGACCAGACCTCTGTGGCCTTCATGTGCAAGCTCAATCACTCAAGTTTTAGAGAAGTCAGGATCACCACCTTGTGACCTTTCAGCAAGAGCTTGTCCTCCGAGAGCACCAACTCCTCTTTCACCTGTAGCAACTGATCCACCTCCACTCATACCTCCTCGGTTGCTGAACAATCACGTTCTTTGGCCGTTCTCCATTGGCCTGAATTGAGCCCCTCACATATTATTTGGCAGGCCTGGTCTGCTTCCACTTCTTGGGCTATCTGTGCAGGCTCGATCTCTTCGGGCAATGCTTGCTGAATTAGGTACCGAAGGTACCGGTCCACCACTGATGGCTGAGGGATACACTCGGATGTTGTGACAAAAAGTCTGCGGGATTCTCTTCCTTCCCTGGTCTATGGATGATTTCAAATTAATAGTCCTGCAGTCACAGCCCCCACCTTGCGATGTGGGGTGGCATCTTGGCTTGTGGGTTGCCGTATAAGAACAGGAGTGCTTGGTGGTCTGTCACTACGCGAAACAGCTTGCCGTACAGAAAGACGTGAAAGTGTTCACACGCGCAGACCACAGCCAGGCTCTCCTTTTCTACCTCGGAATAAGCCAGCTCAGTAGTCGACAGGCTCTGGCTTGCATATGTGACAATGTGTGTCTGCGATGGGTCTTTTGGGTCTATCTGGGCCAAGATGGCACCTAACCCGACGGGACTGGCGTCAACCATTAGTTCAGTCTTCCTTTCTGGATCATAGTATGACATGTTCTCGGCTTTTGCGACACTTACTCGGATCACCTCGAAAGCGTGTTGGTACCTCTCTGACCAGTCAAATACCGCATTTTGTTTGGTCAGCGCTCTCAGGGGCTCGCTGACCGTAGCAGAGTCTTTAATGTACCTTGAGCAGTAATTGGCAAAACCCAGAAATTACCTAATGTGTTGCTTAGGGGCGACATTTCATTCAGTGCAGCAGCCTTGTCAGGATCGGGTGTTATGCCATTTTCAGAAAATACATGGCCAAAGAAGCATATTGTGCCTTTCCTGAACTCACACTTCTCTTGGTTGAAGGTGAGGTTTGTGGTTTCCAACACTTTACACACTTTGGCTAAGGTCTCATCATGTTTTCCCACATCTGTCCTAAACACCAAGATGTAGTCACTATAGTTTATGCAGTTCGGGATGTGTTTTATCACATTGTGGACTTCAGACTGAAATATTTCTGCAGCCGAGGAGACTCCAAAGCTTAATCTCTTATATCGGTATAGCCCCAGGTGGGTAACGAACATCATGATGTTCCTGCTCTCGGGGCTTAGTACCAATTGATGGTACCGTTTTTTTAAAAGTCCAATTTTGAGAAGAGTTTGGCTCCATTCAGTAGATGGATCATGTCAGTAATGCCCAGTGGCATGTGTCTCTCTCCGTATGGCTTTGTTGGGCCTCCTAATTTCGATGCACAGCCTGATTGTATCAGAGCCTTTCTTGGGAACTGGAAGAATAGGCGACACCCATTTGGTGGGACCTGTGGCTGGTTCTATAATGTCCTGTTCCAGCAGCTTGTGGAGTTCATCTACCACCTTTTTTTGAATGTGCGCCGGTATATACCCCTGTAATGCTGTACTATGGGGCGCACCGTCTCATCTATGTGTAGCCTAACTTGGCTGTTCTGCAATTTTCCAATTCCTTTGAAGAGGTTAGGGTACAGACCTTGAATCATAGCTACTGGATCGATGTATTTATGTACCATGATTTTATACAGGACATGTATTAGACCCATCTCGAAGGCTGCCTTGAAACTAAGTACACAGCCACTCTCACTGTCTGTCGTCAGCACATGTATTGGCACTCTTTTCTCTTGTCCCTTGTAGCGGCACAATCCCTTGAATTGTCCTAGGCACTTGAGGGGTGTCTTGGCGCCATAAGCGTAAATGTCTACTGTGGCAGGGACCAATTTTGGGCAAGGTGGCAGCTCTTTGAAGACTTTCTCGCCGACTACGTTCACTGTAGCCCCAGTGTCAATGAGACATTTTGTTGGTCTATCATTGAGTTTTATGATCAGTGTCAGACTGTGTTCAGAGGCTACCTGATTACCCATTTTCTCTGGCCCTCTCTCTACCTTTGTCCCTGGCCAACCGACACACTGATTTAAAGTGTCCTTCCTCTCTGCATGTGACACATCGCTGGCCAGCATGGCAACTGTGAAAAAAGTAGCAGAAACGCACCTTTTAAACCCCCACCATGGCAAGAAGATGGCACCTTTTTCGAAGTGGTGGGAGGGTCTCCACCAGCTGCAGGACTCAATTAATCCTGCGTGGAGGGGGCTCTTAATGTGCGAGGCCCCATGTAGCATGATGCCTTTGACTGACGCACAGGCCGCCCATGCCTTTCACCAGGCCTGACGAGACTTGGCAGGAAGCTCTTTGTCTAAAGCCTGCTGCGAGTACAGGGCTGCTTGCTGGCAGTGCTGGAGTAGAGGGGTCTGTGGCAGGGCTCCAGCTGTTCTAGCACACTCGGTAAGAAAACCCACCACAGTGTGAAAATCAGCAACGTTAGAAAGGCGCAGGGAAAGCTGATGCAGAAGGTCTGGACAAAGGGAAGTCCGTCTTCATTGTCTGACCATCGAAGCATCTGCACTCCAGCAGCCTCTGCACTGCTGGCCAATGGGAACAGCACAGAAGGCGAGGGAGAGAGATGTAGATGCATGCGCACAACAAAATCGTGAATGTGCACTTTCAACACTGGGTGTCTTTCTGCTTGCTGTTCCAAGTGCCAAAATAGACAATTTCAGGTTTGCTATCATTGCCTATCAGATGTCACTCGGAAATCCACAGTGAAATGTATCCCTGTTTTGATTATTACTCATCTACAATTATGTATGTTATTTAGTTAAATACCATTGGTGTCTATTATTGAAGAGGCTACAGGCAATTGCAGCGTGTGCTGTTTAGTCCAGTAACCGAAGGGCTGTGGTTAGACATAAATATATTTCATGAGTTCCAATAACTGAAGAGTGACATCGGTTCAAACCTTATAACCTGCCCTTGTGGGCTATGCCAACTGCTAAATGCTTCCAACATGGGTTATTCAGCCAGAGGGGAGCAAGAGCTGGAATGGGTCCAAAGGACAGTTAGTAGCCAGTATACCAAGCAGCTAGAGTATTTGGGCCAGAACAATAGGTGACATGTTCTCAACCCTAGTAAGATGCTTGCACAAATGCATTGAGCCTCCAGTACACAAACGGGCATCCTGGGGCACGGTGTCAGGGAGCCTGGAAAGAAAAAACAGGAAATAAGGCTGAAAAGCAGAACGCCATCACATCCCTGGGAGGATAGCTCAGGGGCAACGTGCTTGTCTTGGAAGCAAGAGGACGTGGAGCAACACAGGTTCAAAACCACTGGGGTATTAAGCGCGTTATGAATAACCAATTACAACCCATAATATCAGGCTAACTAATGTGTATGCATACAGCAGTTCACAAAAGTGGCACTTTGGCCTCGGTGAGGTCTTAGCGATCTGCCTACAAGCATTGTCTTACGATACCAGATTTAACCGTAAAAGAGCAGGGGGCTGCAGTTTCCCAGTCCGTGTGGAAATTCTATGGAATAACCTCCCCCCTCACTTGCGGGCTGAACCTTCCTACCCCGTGTTCAGAAGAAAACTCAGAGCACACCTTTTCAGCTAACTCCTGAGCTTGTTTTCTTTTGACCCCACTATGTGCTCTGTGGCCAGCACCTCGATGGCCACGGGCTTTGTGTGCTTGCATAAACGCAAAAATAAATAAATAAATAAATAAATAAATAAATAAATAAATATGACGGATTGGCATGCTGGGGAGGGAGGGGAGCAAAACCAAACCTCAAAACTATTTTAAGAAGGGGCAAGAATCCGTATCAATCAGGTGCCACTTCCACATCAACATCCTTGAAGGAATAATTCCTGCTGTGGTGGGCTTCACTGGTCTGTAATAGCCCAGGGACAAAATTAGAGGACCAGCGAACTGAAGGCCTGACCGCCGGTCCAGGCACTTGCCGATTAAGTCAACCCCTGCGGGGATCATTGCTATTAGCGCCCCAGGGTTTAACCCCAAGGTGTTCAATGAAAATAAGCTAGATGACTGCTCTGAATGCACGGGTCACAGAGAAGGCTGCTGCCACAGAAATGGAAGCTGGGCTCCGAGTGGGGCACCATTTACACGAGGCAGTAGGCCGGGCATAAGGTGGGACGGGAGGCTGTGCCAGCTAAAGTTCTGGTGTGGAGCAATGCCAAGGCTGGTGAAGAAGGTACGATGCAGTTCGGGAGCTCGACGGGAGTCGACAGGCGGGGAGAGATAGTGGTGAAGGTTGCTGGGGTATCAGGGCGTGGCCCACCGAAGCAGACTCAGGGAGAAGGGCTCTTAGGATGGAAAGTGGGCTTACACCATGACTTTCGGCCTGTGTTCCTGCACTCCTGACTGGCCAGAGCCTTCTCCCCTTATGCTCATGTAAATTACAGGCTCGTCGTGGATTTACATTGCATCAAAAAAGCTGATTGGTTTCCATGGTGCTAGAATGACATCTGAAATGGAATTATTTTTTATAAGCAGTTCAAATATTTATAAAACATGAACCGGCTAGAAGGCACCAGGCCACTTTACAGAGTAAAATGTATAATGCCAATACAACTCTACAATAAAAGTACAAATACATCTGAATGAATGCAGTAGAAGCATGCAGCAAAGACAAATCGAGTAAGAGAAACTTACCAAACATCACCTTTTGTTTCCTAACAGAAGATGTTCTTCATCTAATCTAAGAATGAGTGGATCATAGTTAGCATATGGAATCAGTGAACAGTAAATTATATGGCCCACGTCTAGGCTGGGAGTTCTGACAACGTCCGGATCTTTGCTTGTTTGAAAAATGAATAGTGTTTGAAAGATGAACTTTGTCTGAAAGTTGAATTTCGAAATCACATTGATTTACAATTTGTGGAAATTAAAAAAGGTCTTTTTTGAGAAGAGGTTATTTTGTGTTCTTAATGTGCTGCGTATGAAGAGTCACTAGGCCGGTTTAAAGGGGCTTTCCCAGGGTGGAGTGCACTAGGGATATCTGTTGGCAACAATAGATTTGGGATATATAGTTACACACAGTGGTGGCCACATAAAGATCCTCTGGGTCCCGAGATGAGAGGTTTCACCTCTAGAGAGGTTGTTTAGGAGCAACGGAGGGCCAATGTTAGAGATAAACTGTACTCCTCTGGGCAGCCAATGGAGCAAGCGTAGGATGGTTGTGAGATAATCCAGGGTACTCGTTGCGGCATGTAACTATAGAAGATACTCAGGTTGCTGCAGGATACAATGTAAATCATATTGTTTTGCAGTCAGGGTATGACGCAGTGGTGTGCAACAATCTTCATGGCGTGGGGGCTTTAAAAGCCATGCCTGAGCCTCGTTTCCAGACAGAGGTTTTTTTGGCACATTGAAAGTAATCCATGAGTGTGTCCTGCTTGAGATTCTTAATTAACTGCACCTACAATTAGGTCAATTACCTGAAGATTTCATGCTAAGAAAATGAGGAATAAACAGGCGCGGCACCAGGACTTTTGTATCTGGGTCGGCCAGAGCTGCAATCTAGGGGGAGCTCAATTTCTGTTGGATGTGGTTGTAGGAGTAGCCTGGACTTCAAGGAGTTCCATCATACAGGTTTCCAAACAGGAATCGCACTACACATGATACATTCAGTTTTCAGGCCAACTCTGCTAAAGGTTACTGAAACCGTGTAAAGTTATCAGGTCAGTGTTTAGCAGCCATGGCAACTTCTGCGGGACAGGCTTCCACACAAAACAAAGATACTTTTTAGGTCCAAAACTGTAGGGTAGGTGACCATGTGAGGAAGGGCTGAAATGGTGCTGTACACACCATCCTAGCCTTTACGTTTTCAGGTGTGGCGTTATTGGAACTAATCTGTGAGGTGCAGCTTGATTCACTAGGCGTAGTAAGCAAGGCAGTCACATGTGAACATATACACTGCCACCTAGGGAGACAAAATTAAAATAAAAAGGATTGACAAAGCCAGCAGTTTTAGCTTTTGTGTAGGCACGGGACGAGCATTTGTTAGGCCCTGCCTTAAGGATACTGCGTGGTCATGAAATGGCTACAGCCGTGAAATGGTGTGAGCACCTGGGCAAATGATGTAATTACATGGCAAATGCCTATCTAATACATTTACACATGCCAAAACTGTTGGCTTTGTGAATGCTTGTTTTACCAGGACTTCAGTGCAAGAAGGAATATTGCTTATGAAATGGATTGCAGAAGGCCCACTTGGTTAAGATATTTGAATTACTGGACGCTCATTTACAGTGACAACTAGGACATTAACACTATGAAGACTGCCTAGAAAGGACCCTTGCAGGCAGGCCCTATGCAGCACACTATACGTACTTACATACATACATACATACACCTGGATCAAAGGGAGCCAAGTAGAGTGCATTTTGGGTGTTCATGGGCAGGTAGTGAGTGGATACATAGCGACACATCCCAGCTCCCTCTTATCTGTACTCCAAATGTAATCAGTATGGTGTATAGATTGCCCATCTCGCCATTTATCACCATTTATCAGCCAAAGCTAAAAAGGAATGAATGTAAGGTTTTCAATTAATAAAAACCACTGACATTGCCCTGGCCACCCTACCATGCCACCAGCCTTGGTCCTGCCACTAATGTGAGAAGTCCTGCCTGAACTGCTAGACGAAAAGGCCTGCACCTGGCTGGGTGGCTTAGGCCCTAGTGTAGAGGGGACCCAGTCAAGCAGCTGATCTGGAAAGCTACCTCTTGGTTTCAGGACTAAGACTTATTTTCCGATGGATGCTACCATTCTGTGAATGTCCAGACGTTCTAAAGAAATATGGCATGGCATGGTTGCCCAGAGTAAAGATTGTGACAATGATGAATGCAACTTTTAGATTCTACTCTGCTCTCTTCTCCAAAATGACATGTTTCCTATATCAGCCTTATTATTCACTTACGCCTCAGTACCTAAACCCTTAGACTATATAGTTTGAATGCAATTTGGATGTTTCCTTCATTGGTTATGCACTTGCTGCATCAATCTGGGTGCAAATTGCAATTCTCTAGTTTGTACCGTGGATGAGGTGCAAATCCTTTTCAGGCTGATAAAATGAGTGCCAATGAGATGGCGCATGGCCTATTCTCGTATGGTGAGAGTAGACAACAGAGTTTCTAGTTTTCTTAAACCCTGGGGAACGTTTCCCCAGTCTCTAGCAGGCAAACTTTGCAAGGCCGGGGGCCTTGAAATGCCAGGATGGTGGAAGAAAGGGGAGACAACTGTGTGGCAGATGGCGTGACCAAGATAAATGCACAACACACAGAACAGGCCTGTGGGGTACCTAAATCCTCTCTAACACCTGGGCTATATGCATAACACAATTGAGAGAGACTACTTTAAATTCAACATGTTCTAGAACAACCAGTCACCATCTCACCCTGCCCAAAAGAATCCTACTGTCCCTACTAAGTGCCAATAACCCTAGTGGATGGTGGTGGGCCGCCTATCCAGGGAAAGATATAGCGAAGCTGTCGCTGGTCCTTTCTAGCTGCACCTTTTTCTACAGCAGGGCCCACCCCTGGCTATCTCCCAAAACCTATTAATGTCAGTGTTAAAAGCAGTACTGTGGTGTGTTCCAATCCCTTTATTCTTGACACATCCATGTACCAAAATGATAAATTAAAATGCAGAAAACCACCCATATGATCAAGCAATATTACGTGGTTTGTGCCTGCACCGAGTTGGTGCAGAGAACAGATAATTAAGTTCTCCTACGTCATAGTTTTCTTAAAAATATGAAACATGCTTCCATCATGTTTAAAACAATTTCTTTGGAAAACGTTAACCGGTGTCAGCGGTATCGCTTAAGTCACCGCCTTCTTCAGGACTGCGTTATCCTTCAGTTACTCAGCGGATTGCACGGAGGGTAATGGCGTGCTCTTTACTTCTCTCCCCGTTCTGGAAATGTCTGCAGGGGAGACAAACACAAACACACCATTTGGGCCAATCGTTTGATATCATTACTCTGGCGTGAATCACTACCAACATCTCGCACTCAAGCTGCACTCATGCCTAACTCCAAGCAAATGCAGAATCTGTCGCCTGACGGGCCTGGAAGTCCCTGGGAGACAGTGGGAGAGCAATTGGCCGTATTCCATTCAAGCAGTGCACTGGAGGGGCAGAACCAGCAATCAGAGGATGAGCTATCCCTGTGTTTAGTTGGAGTTAGACATGAGTACAGTTTGAGTGTAAGATTTTGATGCAGGTGTACATTGCACTTCATCTGACTGCTGATTGGTACTTTGATGGCTTTGGGGCAAAGCAACAATCCCTAGCAGGGCTCCTGTAGTGGAGCCCCTCTGATGCTATTGGCTCTGTAGCTGCCATCACCTGGAGGAGAGATCATAACCCCTGTCACTCATTGTGTCAGCATCGCTGGACAGGCCTTCTGCCTTGGGAGGGTCTGGGGGGAGGGAGGAACTGGTCTACTTTGGACACGCCTGGCCTGACTGGCCACCTGCTAGCGCCTGGCATAGGGTCAATCTCCTTAAAAATGAGCGCATCCAGCGATTGCAGTACCTCGAAGTAGGTCCCATGCAGGGGGACTGCCTAAAGTGTATGATAACCCTTCGAGATGCAGTAAGTGTGTGTGTGTGCGTGTTTGTGTGTGTGCGTGCCCACACTACGCGATGCATCTGTCTTTGGGGGGGACTGTGCCCTGTCTTCGTCCACTGTGAATAGAGTCTATTGTGGACATGTCTCATGGGTAGACTGCCCGTTTCTGACTCTTCAGAGAGGCCGTTTTATTTGATCAAGAGCACAGGTTCCAACGCGCCTACCCAGCCATGGCAGGTAAAGTGACAGCTACTAAACACAATGAATGCTCCATTCATTCCATGTTTGCAACATCTAGATTAATGGCATGCACGTCATGAATGGTGACATTCTCCTCTGCTAATCCCCCACAAAGCCTCAGGATGACCCTCCGTGCCTTTCCCTTTAAGCTATCACTGAAACCCCTGTCACATAATAGGAGGCAGTATATTGTCTCTCGGGAGGGTTAGAAACAAGCGAACTACAAAGGAAAATGGAGCAGGGGCTAGGTGCGGCCACGGCAGGTGGGGAGACGTGCTCACGGGACGCTGTGGCTTTGCATAGAATGTGGCATTGCGTAGGAGATGCTGCTTTGTGGAAGGCATGGAATCCCAGCATTATCTAGAGTAGCAGCACACACGCCCATCAGCTTCCCTGCAAATTAGCAAGAAATAAGACAACTTATTTATTTATTTATCACATTTGTATAGCGCACAGCAGCCCTTGGGCATCTAGGCGCTGTTACTTGCAAAGATCTTATTTACAGGGTGGGAGCAGCAGAGATGCTGTACAATTATACATTAGGGAACATATTTGCATACAATTGTATATAAGTGTGCATACATAAATGATACATTTGTGAGGTTTATCGGTTAGCTAGTGGTCGTGGCGTACGTCAAGTGAAGAGCACTGTTTTCATGGCTTTGCGGAAAGCCATGAGAGATGTCTCGCCTCGGAGGGTGGGAGGTAGGGCAGTCCATACCCAGGCCAGGGGCATTGCCTTCACATGGCCACACAGCTTCATATGGCCAGTTACTGTCGTCTTATGCCAGTCACAGTCTCACATGCCAGTTATCGTAAAATAACAGCTAGCAGCACCTTACAATGTGGGGCTTTTGGGGGTTATTGCTGCAATAATACACCATGTGTAGCCTTATACTTAAAGGCACAGCAATCTTATTCACGCTATAGTCTAATGTGTCAGATATAGTCACCAGATGTACCGTACAACTTACATGTCTGGGTGCAGACCATCATATGCCATGTGCAGGCTCAAAGGCCCCAGAACAGCCATGTTATGCCATGTTAAGCCTCTGTTGCCAGGTATAGGCCTGGGTGTTGAGGTGCTGCTACTATGAGTAAGGTTCAGCCTATGCCAGTTACTGTCTCACATGCCTGGTACCATCACCTTAAGACAGCTAGAGCTTCACCTGTCTAGGAGCCGCTATCATCAACCAATGACAGCCACACTATGGCCTACAAAGCAGCACAGCACAGGCATAGCTATCAGCTGAGGCTGTAGATTACACACGATGCCTATATCCAGATTATGAAGCTTTATCTAAAGTAGGATGTCAGCATCGGAGCACTTGAGCATACAGTGCTAGCACTCGGGCATGTGAGGCTGTGCCTGCCCATATTCAGAAGGTGCCATTCTGACTGCTTTGTCCCAGTCACCCTTCCCACAGCCTGGCTGACCTTAAAAAGAACTTGTGAACCCCATTCACATGCTGACATGTGGACAGGCTCCTTTGGCTCCCAGCACACCAGCCTCAACCGATTTGCTTGGGGACGCCGGGCCTGAGGGGCCACGCGCCCCCTGGCTTCGGCGACATGTGCTTCAATGCGGCAGTTGATGCTCGCCCCTATGCGCAGTACTCTCTCCACACACACCCTGCTATTAACTTCCTGGTGGCACAGTGACGGTGACACCAGGAGGTCCCAACCACTTGTCACTTCCCTCGCCCATCAGTGTCTGGTAGGAACTGCCCCTAAATGAAGTTACTGCTTAATATTTAAAAAAGAATATTGTTAAGGGGTTTTGCTTGACCCTGATAGGATAAGTGAATTCGAGGAGGCACCAAGAGATCAGGCTCTCCTGATCAAAGATGGCGCAGTTGCGAGTGACGATACAAGTACTTGGAGCTATGGTTTGGTGAAGTGCAGACTGACCCGCGTGTGATTGAGCCAGCCCTTTTATTTAGATGGCGTAAGGGTCGGTTGCACATCATCAGGCTGTAAATAACAACCATATACCTCCTACAATCAAACTACATGCACAACATCTCACTGAATAACAGTATGGCACATATATATGTTGATCCACTCACAACTATTACGCATTTGTTATTCATACTGATCTCCAAATACGCGACTGGCGCCGCAGCATGCCCATTTGGTGGGAGCCACAAACTCCACTGCTGGACACTTGGACCATTCATCAAGTACCACCAGAAAGTGTGTATAATACCCACGTTCATGCTGTCTCACTGCCAGAGTGCTGAACTGCTCGGCGCGTTCTGAGTAGGTTGTGGGCAGTTTTGTATTCCAGTCGCCTGACACCACACATGAACTTGCAAATGGCCTCTTGAGCTCTGGCCTGAAGGTATGGCAATCAAACCCTTTCCTAAAGGCGGGCCTTGACTTTTGCAACACCTTGGTACCCTCCATGAGTGACTTTCTCCACCAGTTACTGGAGTGTGACAATTCTTGACTCACGGGACAGGATTCCTTTCAGCAATGTGGTAAATTCTGCCCAAAGCCTGTCATGACCACCTTGCAGACACACACCCCTTCACACACACCCACCCGTACACATAGGTTGCCTGGCCATTCTCATGTTCATGGTGCCAGTAGAACCAGGTTCCATGGGGGTACAACAAACTGGGTTAATGCATGGTGCAAATGGCGCTTATTGCATAGTGCATTGTTAAGGTAGGAAGCCAACTAGTGACTTCCTGGTTCCCCAAGATGAGGGGCTGATGAGCCATGGTGCTTGAATGTGTGGGTTACGGTCCTGTTGCTGGGAGTGGGTCAGGGGTGGACTGGCCTATGGGGAACTCTGGAGATTTCCCGGTGGGCCTCTGCACCCTGGGCCTCTTTTGTGTGGTAATTCCACATTTTCTCATAGGAAAAGCATTGGGCTTGCTGAAAATGTGTCATATGTGGCCACTCTGAAAATTATTTCCAGGGCCTCTTTTAGTTCCCAGTCCACCCCTGGAGTGGGTGCCTCCATAAGCCACACCCAGACAGTAATCCATGCTTGGCATTATTCTGCCCTTGTTGGCAGCGTGACGCTTACCAGCGCTCCAGCATCTGCAAAAGAAAGAACAGCAAGTTAGCAGGCATTCAGCTTCCCAGGATCTGTACCCAATCCCCACGCTTACCCGTGGAGTCGCGTGGCTCGCCTAGAACCAGCGCTGGCATTCAGTCCGGTTCCCTCGCTCCTCCTCCGCCCTCGGCGCCGGACCGCTATCAGTTGTTCACACCTCGCTCAGGAACTCTGCTTACCCGGCTGCGCCTCTGCAGAAGCTCATATTCTCCGCCGGACATCAGCGCCCGCGGAAAAGACAACGCAGTTAGCAGGCAAGTCGCACGCCCTTTACCTTGCATGCAAGCACCTCTCAGCTCAAGCTGTCACGTGATTTGTCGCAGACACAACAGCAAAGCCAGCGTTCTACCTCACGCCTCATACTATGGTCCATGCAAGACAAACGAAACAGCAATCGTTACTTTAGCAGTGAAAGATTGTATGAACTCGTGAAGAGCTGCTGCCCCCATCAGCAGCCACTGCTTCGTAGATTAAAGACTGCATCAGCCATTAAGCTTGGAATTTACCTGCACCTACTACTACCTCAACTTACCTCCGCTTACCAGGACATACTACAGCACTGCACAACAGCAGAGACACTGAGTAGTGTAGCATTGTCAAGCCACAGCTGGTCTGGGCTTGAGCTTCAGTGAAGCAACTCAAGCACGCATAAACCTTGGTGCCCCTGCCAGGGATAGCAGGATGGAGAGCCCACTACTTCTAATTAGCAGGTGAGCAGAAACTGAGAGGGATGCAAATCCCAAGGGAGAACCAGGGAGGTGGAGGGGAAGGTGCAAGTGTAGGAACTCATACCTGATCCGTTTCCCTCGGTGTAGCCACACAGACCACACCGTTCCATGTCCCAGTCGTAACATCAGTCCAGAGGCACCTGGTGCTCCTGCAGAGGCAAGGTTAGCAGAACGTGAAGCCAAAAGGTTAGAACCTCTGCCTGAGCGCCATGGAGTCCTCAGATGTAGATCAATTATCCCAGTTGTTAGGTGAGTTACGAGCCGTGGTCTATTCAGCTCGAGCTGAGACAAACGTCCTGAGGAGGGAGTTAGTGGTGAACAGAGATTGTACCGATGAGTTGGCCTGGCAACTGCTTCAGACCCAGACAGAGCAGGCTCTGCTGCCAGGTGGTGATCCTCAACTTCCTCCAGCAGCCCCCTTTCAGGTGGTAATGCCTTGAACAGTTCCATTGGCTCCTCCGAACGCTTCTCAGGAGACCCCAACAAATATGCTGTCTTCATGAATCAGTGTCGCCTGCATTTCCTCTGCAGGCCGGGGGTCTTCCCTACTGACCAGTCGAAGGTGGCCTTTGTTTTGTTGTATCTGGGGGGCTGTGCTGCAGACTGGTCCATCCAGTTGGTGAACCGGGATGACCCCCTATTATGCAATTTTCTCGGTTCCAGCAGGAACTGGAGAAGCTGTTTGCCCGTCACACTCGAGAGCAAGCCCTGGACAACAAATTGCTGTCACTACAGCAGGGCAATCAAGACCTGTTAGCAGACATAGCGACCTTCAATAGGCTGATTGCAGAAACCAATTGGCCTGAGGAGAAGAGAACCACCTTATTTTACAGAGGTCGGCGGGGGGAGTTAAAGGACATCCTGGCTCAGGTGGTCATCCTCCCGAGGGTTGCGTAGAGTGCATCGATCTGGCAGTACAATTGGATCATCGGTTACAGGATTGCAAGTCTGATCACGTAGGTTTGGAAGGAAGAACGGCGTACGTTCGTACTAGAGAAAATCCAGAACGTCATCTTAAGAACAACTCGGAACCAATGCAATTGGGAGGGGACGAAGTCTGCTTACAAAAGCAGAGAGGGAGAAAAGGAGACAACAACAGTTGTGTTTATACTGCAGAAAAGCAGGCCATTTCCTTTGTGACTTTCTGATGAATCCACCCAGGAAGATGGTAGGATCCCTGGATAAGGGCGAAGGTAAACATTATTTGGAAAACTCCAATGCCCAGCAAGTGTAGAGGTCAACTTGTCGAGCAAAGGGAAGGAGACTTAGATCTCTGCTGTGATCCTAATTTGCCACCAACAGCCTTCCAAAATGCATGCCTAAGAGGCATATGTTGACAGCGGTGCAGTGAGCAATTATATGGATCATGATTTAGCAAAACGGATTGGGATTACCATTCGCTCCAAGGCGGAAATCTAGAATGTCATGGCAATAGACAGAACCCAGTTATCCTCTGGACCAGTGATGCACTGCACAGAAGAGGTCACGCTACTTTGCCAGGACAGGCACAGGGAGCACATCACATTTGATCTAATAAGCCCGTCCTCTCGTCCGAGTCTTTCTTGGGATACCTTGGTTAGCAGTCCACAATCCCTGCATTGACCGGTGTGTAAGATCCCTGACCTTCTCTAATGAGTTTGAATGTACCTGCTACATGGCCGGCTGTGTCCGCTGGGAAAACAAGTGAATGCCGTTTTGAAAACAAGTTCCACTCTGGGCCTGTTTGGAACATTACCTCCCAAGTACGCAGAATTTTCTGATGTTTTTCAGAAGGAGCAGGCGGACAGCCTTCCTCCGCACTGGCAGTACAACTGTCAAATTGATCTCATTCCGGGCTCGCAGATTCCTTGTAGCTGGATATACGCACTAACCGAGCAGCAGAACCTCCATTTGAAGACCTACATAGACCAGTATCTGGCAAACTGGTTCATTCGCCTGTCAAAGTCTTCAGCAGTCTCTCCCCTCTTCTTCGTGCCGGAGAAGGAGGGGGACCTAAGGACATGCATTGACTATTGCTCGTTAAACCAGATAACAGTGAAGAACAGGTACCCACTCCCGCTTATACCAGTGCTCCTGGACCAAATGAAGGATGCACAGATCTACACCAAATTAGACCTCAGAGGGGCATACCATCTGGTGCGAGTCAAGAAAGGTGACGAGTGGAAAACCGGCTTCCTCACCAAGTATGGGCTTTACGAATATCAGGTGATGCCCTTCGGGCTTTGTAATGCCCCCACAACATTTCAGTACTTCATGAACGACGTCCTATGAGAACTGCTAGACGTATGTGCCATAGTGTACATTGATGACACCCTGATTTATTCCTCCTCAGCCGAAGACCACATCACTCATGTACGAGCTGTCCTGGAAAAGCTCTGACAAAACCAGTTGTATGCAAAACTAAAGAAGTGCTCATTCCATGTCTCTGAGGTGGAGTTCTCAGGCTTCGTTCTAACTCCACAAGGCATCAGAATCGACAATCGAAAGGTATACTTGATCCTCAATTGGCCTGCACCTACGTCTGGAAAAGGAGCCCAAAGTTTCCTGGGGTTCGCAAACATTTATCAGTTTTATGCCCCGATTCTCTCAGTTGGTCCATCCAATTACCTCCTTGCTTTGGAAGCACAAGAAATAGGACTGGTCTCCGGAGGCTGGAGAGGCTTTTCAGACCCTGAAACTTCAGTTCACTACTGCTCCGGTTCTACAACACCCAAAGCAGGACCTCCCATATGTGGTCGAAACTGATGCCTCCAGCGTCGCTACCGGAGCGGTCCTCTCGCAAAGAAACCCTGAGACGGTCCAATTACACCCAGTGGCATTCTGGTCACAGAAATTCTCAGTAGCAGAGCTGAACTATGCCATCACAGATAAAGAACTGTCAGCCATTAAGGCAGCCTTTAAGGAATGAAGGCACTACCTATTGGGAGCGGAACACACCGTTACAGTCATCAAGGACCTTCGAAATCTGCAATATTTGCGATCGGCCAAGGTGTAGTCTTCATGCCAGCTTACATGAGCATTGTTTTTCGCAGAATATGATTTTGTCATCGCTTATCAGCCTGAAGTATGCAATGGCAAGGCTGATGCTCTATCGCGTCTGGGTAAGGGTGAAGACGCTTATGCTACACCTGAACCAGTGGCCATAATCCCAAGAGATAAGCTCCTAGGCGTCCTAGCAGCTAAGCCCCCTCCCCTTGAAGACCTGAAGGTGGGAGTAAAACTCCACATGCCTGCAAAGGATTTACAAGCATGGGTTACTGGAGACACCCAATGTACAATTCAAGACAACCTACCATACCACCAAAGATGCTTGTATCTCCCGACACAAGCCTTACGGGAACAGGTGATTACCAGTTATCACAGTGCACTATTGGAAGGTCACCCTGGCATTACCAAGTCCATGGACAAGATCAAACGATTCTACTGGTGGCCAACCTGGGGTAAGGATGTTACTCAATTTGTCTTGTCATGCGAGATCTGTGCACAGAATAAGAACTAAAAACAAAAACTAGCTGTTCTCCTACACCCATTAGCTGTCCCCCCAATGCCATGGTACACCCTGTCGCTGGATTCCATCACTGATCTTCCTCCCTGTAATGGGTATAACACTGTTCTGGTCGTGGTGGAACTCTTCTCAAAGATGGCGCATTTCATAGCCTTGAAAGGGCTTCCAATGACATTGACTCTGGCTAAGGTCTTTTTGGAACAGGTTGTCAGGCTACATGGTTTCCCTTCGGTTCTAATATCTGACTGAGGGAGTCAATTTGTTTCCAACTTCTGGAGGAAAAGTTGCGCCCTGGCTAAGGTTGATGTGCGCTTATCCACAAGTCACCACCCCCTGACCGATGGCCAAACAGAACAAACCAACCAAACATTAGAACAATATCTAGGATGCATGCTTCATCAGACTGAAAAGACCTGGGTGGATGTCTTGTGGATAGCGGAATATGCCTACAACAATTCAGAACACATCTCTACAGGGCACAGCCCTTTCTATGTTCTGTATGGGCAACACCCGCGGACTTCCATCTACGATCCACAAGAGACACTAGAAATGCCAGCAGTTAAGACTCTGCACTCAACTATTTCCCAGGTGTTTCAGGAAGCAACAGAGCAGCTGACTGTTGCCAAGGAAAAACAAAAAAGGTTTGCTGATCGTCACCCAAAGGAAGCCCCTACCTATCAAGTAGGCGATGCACTATGATTGGCCACTAGACACATCCCTTTGAAAGGGCCCCAAGCTTTTCACTCCAAGTACCTGGGCCCATACACCATTGAGACTGTAGTAATCCCTGTTGAAATGAGACTAGCTCTACCCAAAAACATGCAGATACATCCAGTATTCCACGTCTCCTTACTCAAACCAGTCCAACCCGGCACTCAAATTAAAACACCTCCAGCCCCAGTGACTATAGAGAGTGAACCGGAATATGAAGTCAAGAGCATCCTAGATTCCAAATTGGTCCGAAAAACTCTATACTGCCTGGTCGATTGGAAGGGGTATGGGCCACAAGACAGTACATGGGAACCCAGTAATAATTTCCATGCACCCCGATTAATCAAAAGGTTCCATCAGAATTACCCAGTGAAACCAGGGCCCGATAATCCAACCTTGAGAGGGGCCTTAGGGGGGAGTGCTCTCATGACCACCTTGCAGACACACCCCCCTCATACTGTACACATAGGTTGACTGGCCATTCTCATGTTCATGGTGCCAGTAGAACCAGGTTCCATGGGGGTACAACAAACTGGGTTAATGCATGGCGCAAGTGGCGCTTATTGCATAGTGCATTGTTAAGGTAGGAAGCCAACTAGTGACTTCCTGGTTCCCCCAAGATGTCAGTCTGATGAACCATAGTGCTTGAACGTGTGTGTTACGGCCCTGTTGCTGGGAGTGGCTGGCTACATAAGCCACACCCAGACAGGAATCAGCACTTCGTGTTATTCTGCCCTTGTTGGCAGCGTGACGCTTACCAGCGCTCCAGTATCTGCAAAAGAAAGAACAGCAAGTTAGCAGGCATTCAGCTTCCCAGGATCTGTACCCAATCCCACGCTTACCCGTGGAGTTGCAAGGCTCGCCTAGAACCAGCGCTGGCATTCAGTCTGGCTCCTTCGCTCCTTCTTGCCCTCGGTGCCGGATCGCTATCAGCTATTAACACCTCGCTCAGGAACTCTGCGTACCCAGCTCCACCTCTGCAGAAGCTCTGATTCTCCACCGGTCGTCGGCGCCTGGGGAAAAGACACCACAGTTAGCAGGCAAGTCGTATGGCCCTTTACCTCGCATGCAAGCACCTCACAGATCAGCTGTCACATGATTTGCTGCAGGCACAACAGCCAACCCAGTGTTCTACCTCACGCGTCATACCACGGACCACGCAAGACAAACAGCAATCGTTACTTTAGCAGTGAAGGACTGTATGCACTCATGCAGAGCCATCAGCAGGCACTGCTTCTTAGATTAAAGACTGTCTCAGCCATTAAGCTTGGAATTTACCTGCAACTACTACTACCCGAACTTACCTGCACTTACCAGGACACACTACAGCAGTGCACACCAGCCGAGACAGTGATTAGTGTAGCATTGTCAAGCCACAGCTGGTCTGGGCTTGAGCTTCAGTGAAGCAATTGAAGCACGCATAAACCTTGGTGCCCCTGCAAGGGACAGTAGGATGGAGAGCCCACTACTGATAAGTAGCAGGTGAGCAGAAACCCAGGGGGATGCAATTTCCAAGGGAGAATCACAGAGGTGGGGGGAAAGTGCAAGTGTAGGAACTCATACCTGATCATTTACCCTAGGTGTAGCCGCACAAACCACACCGTTCCATGTCCCAGTCACATCATCAGTCCAGAGGCACCTGGTGCTCCCGCAGAGGCAAGGTAAGCGTAACAAAGCCTGCATAGGTCTTGAAAGGTGGCCCTTGCTGCTTCCTTGTGATCTTGCAGGCAGAGCAGCTGTTTCCACCTGCCCAGTTTTCATTTTGAAACATTTGTCAGCTGTGGTCGCTGCCGCAATTTCTTCCATGGTCATGGAAGCTGGGTTGGCTGCCAAGGTGAGCATGCAGACATCGTCTTCCTCCATGCACACTTCTGGTGCTTGCATCTTTGGGCCAAACCCAGGGTGATGTACCAAATAGTTTGAGAGATTCTCTATGTTAGTGAGAATTCTCATAAATGTGCTAATTCCCTTCACCTTAAAGGCCCCCAGCAACTTTGCTGGATTTTGAGGACTTGATTTTTTTACCTGTAGAGAATGTGAGCCTTTTTTCCACTCTCTCATGTATTTTTATGTGTTTTACTCTTGTGTTTTATTTGGTTATGGAGTTTTCGACAACTCCATAGGCATCATCTTTTAATTTGTGTCCCACAGCACCCTCAGTGCAGTGATACAGGGAAGCCTTTTAGGCTGTCCCAAGGTTTAAATACCTTCTCTGGGATAAACTTTTGTTTCCCAGAGAAAGTAAAGTGAAATTGACTGTACTAGTCTTTTCAAATTGCTATACTCAGCATACCCTATCTGACATTAGAGTGCTGGTGGGGTTACCTAGTATCCCCTGTGTCTAGAAAATCATGTAGCAGTCAAATGCTACCCTTTCCTATCGAAATGGCTGGTGGCAGTAGTTTTATAACAAACTACCATGATTTTTCCAGATCGCGAACAACAGTAGCGTTAAATCGCGGGAGCCATGTTTTTCAAGATGGCATCTGAGCCCCCTCTGTAAAAAACGGACCCGGTCTTCTTTTTTCGCTGTTTCTTTTTGGAAATGTCCTTCTAGAGTTTGTCTCTGCGTGCCAAACCATGCTTGGTCGCTTTGTTCCTACGCCTTTGGCGGGCCTCAGGACTGAAGACTGCCTCTGACGCCCGAGTATATGGGGTGGGCAGGAAGTGAGGGAGGTGCCCGAAACTCCCAGTGCTTAGTCTCTTAGGAGACCAAAATGAACTCTGGCATGATTGGCTGGCTGACTGTCCGGCAAGGGCAGCCACCCGTCTGGGTAAGTGGCAGATAGGCTGGAATGAATGGGAGGAAACTGGATAAAAGGCGAGTCTCTTGGCTTGGAAGGCAGAGTCAACCACTGGAACAAAAGAACCGAAGACGAGCTGGAAGAGGATGGCTGCTGCAACTCCTGGACTGTTGGTTTGCCCGGTGAAGCCCTGCTGCAGGTCTGAATCACCAAGTTCATCTCGACAGAGAAGCCCTGCAAGGACGACTTCTCCCTTTGAGTTGGTGGGACCAATCAACTCGACACTAAGCCACCTGGATACCATTCTTGGAACTGGTTGTATCTTCCTCAGAGTGCTGCAGGAAACCGAATAACCAGGGAGAGGGACAGCAGTTTGTGTGCTTGACTACAGCTACTGGAATTGAAGATTGCCATTTGCCAGCTTTTCAACCAGTCCCAGTGCGGTGCAGGAGTCCCCCGACATCCTCCCTCTTGTCCCCATGACTGAGGCTTAGGAACAGCGAGATCTGCAGGAACCGCCAGGAACAGAAGTCTTCAGCTGCATCGTTTTCTTCATTGTAAGGTACTGTGAAATCCAGACTGAGAGAATTTACTTCTCACTGCGAAAGTGCTTGAAACTTGAAACTTTGGCAACTTGCAGGCCTAGTCAGCTTGTGATCCAACATATACTTTTCCGTTTAACTACCAGAACTGCTTTATCCTATACAAAACTTTAACCCATTGACTTTGGCCTAACCCATTGCATTGAATTGACTCCTCTGGTGAATTCAAAGTATTTGCACTGTTGAAGGATAACTGCAATCTTCATTTTATTACCCTATGCCTTTTTGCTCCTACTTCAAATGTTCTTAATACCATTTTGCTCCTCCTTCAAAGTAGTTTAAATGCCTCAGAACCGTGCAGTGTAACGTACTGAAGTATATTTGTGTGTGAGATATATTGCTTCCTTCTAGTGAATGTTTTATAACTGACGGTAAAATAAATTAATACGTGTTTTACCAAGAAACCTTGAGTATAAGAGTCTATTTGAATACTTGTGATTGTAGACATCATTACAGCTCACATTCCCCTATTGAGATAAGCCTGGCTGCTCAGCAATGCTACCACAAAACTGTGTAGTACAGACTTATACCAAAGGTTGGTTTTGCCTACACCTGTAGTCCTAGTTGTGTGTAGTGGTCTCAAAGAGTACTGCATACTAACACTCTGCTCCTGGGTGGTATAGCAGCATAGCATCATATTTCTGCAGTTGGAACATCCATCAATTTGTTTTGGCAGGGATGCCTAAGGACAAGTCCTGCGATGATAAGAAGAAAAGGATTGTGATTTGTGACAACACCTTTTGGATGTCCTTATATATAGACATGGAATTGCTGATCCCCCCGGCCCCCAGAATGACTAGATGTTCCCGCTCAGCACATGAATATCTCTGTTCTATAGTGGTTAGAACTATTCTTCTATATGCAATTGGATAAGCGTAACCATTTTGGTCCATCTGCATCAATACTGTGCCCAGGATATAGTGACATGTATTAGCTACAACCTCTGTGGATTTTAAAGGGCCACAAAATGCCATGGTGGTATGGGGCCATGAGTGCTAACTTGGTCGCATGGAAGGCACATTCCTCCAAATTGGTCCATTGCCACAGAAAATACTCTTTTGTCAGATTACAGAGCGACTTCAAAATTGTTAATAGTTTAAGGACGCAGCTCCCACAGTAGGATACCATACACAGGAAGCTACAGACTTCTGATGGATTTTTAAGGGGCGGTGCTATATGGACAGACAATATGTTCTTGGGATGTATTGAGAGGCCTAATTCCCAGAAGATGTAGCCAAAGGATTGAATGTGGAAATGGAGAAATGTGCACTTGACCATATTCAGGGTTTGTTCCTTTGGAGGACATCCAGCAACCCCCTAATAGTATGTAGGAAAACATTTGCCATAGATCAAAGCCCACAACTGAGTCTTTTAAACCTATATAGTTCTTTGTTTGTTGAGACTGTAGTTATGCAGCAGGAGTCAGGGTGTAGTTGTGGAACAGATGGGCTTCTGAGTTTAGATCGAATTTCAAGAACATTTTGCCACTGTTTAAGTCTATTGTAATATCAATGGTCAACGCTGGATGGTATTCCTGTTTAATTGCCTTATTGGGAAGCCGCTTGTCCATGAAAATTCTGGGACTGGTTGCTTGGATTTCAGCTTTACTATAGACAATACCCTAATGCTTGGGCCAGAAGTATTTTCAATGATATCTGCTTATTCTATTTTCTCCAACTTATGTTCCACCATCTTCCATATAGGAAAGAGAACTTGGCGGTGTTATAGTACTACTGGCTGAATTGTGTCGACAGTGTCGAGTGTCTGTCTGCACCTCCGGGCACCCTGCTCCTGGAAGAGTACCTTCCATGCAGATTATAAATGAGAAACATCCTACATGTGCTTCCTCAGACCTCAGGTGTGCGTCTTTACTGACTTTGGTGACATAGAACTTGGCTCTTGCTTGTTTATAGTCATGATTCATACCAGGTATTGACCCACTAAAACCAAACCTTAGTTTGTGTAAGGGTGGGGTGTGGTGTGGTTGCTAAGAAGTGATTGTATGTCATGATGTTGGTGGATGGCTTCTGTTGACAGGCAGATTAATACGTCATTCATAGCTACTGCCTCTCCCCCAACGCAATATCGCACAGGTGAGAATCCTTATTCATTAAGGCGATCTTACCACCCTTATCCCAGGTAAGTACAGCAGGAAATTGACTCAAATGAAACTTAAATGAAACTAAGAAAGCGAGAATAAGCAAACTCACATGTGAAGTGAAAGTGAAACATGTGCATGCAATGACATGAAGCAAATATGCACTCACCATGAAGAAACACAGACACTAGGTTAAATATGCTTTTATACATGAAGAACATTGTGTGTAACCATGCAGACATGAAGAACATAACATAAGCATATGCATATAACATAAGCAATGTATAAGCTGAATACAGCACGAATGACACATGTATATAGCTCACTAACATAGAAACGCGACTGTACTGAGAAGCCATCTTTTCCAAAATGGAAGCAGCAGCACACATTGAAATGCATGAAGGCCTCGAGGCTTCATGAAATCACAAACATCTGAGTTTACTCAGCCAAGGTTACTCAGAAATTAGGGAGGATCTGGACTGATCGGAGAGAACACGAGATAACAATTCCCAAGGCACATGACATATTTTCCGAAGATTAATACTAATTCCAAAGGTGCATAATAATGATAAGCTAAACCCTTCGTAGGGAACAGATCGACTACATCCCTAGAGGCTGAGAAAGTAATAACACTTATATTAATTAAAATCCCAATAAATCCAGGGCGAAATAATTCAAAATGTGGTCCTCTCACATGTGACCCATAATTCAAGAACACTGTATGTTCATTATCCCCAGGCACAGATAGGGCACCTGCCTTAACTACACACATATTCTCAGAATTGAGGCACCATACAAGGTTAACTAAAAAGAGGTCGCTCTAGCTCATGGCCTAGGAATAAGGGATATTATCATTTTAATGGAAAGGAAGGCAGTTCCTGGGCCTCGATCCCCCTACTCATGTCTGGCTCATGTGTTGACGACCTGCCCATTTCTCAAGATGACATGTATTCACTATTATCAATTTAGAGGTGGTCTCAGTTGGAGCCATCTGATATGTAACGTCCAGTTAGAAAACAAACCCCGATATAATACATATATAGTCAATTCCCTTAACCAATCCCTTCATCCCATATTTTTTTTGTAACTAAGATTGTAGGAGGACAACAATAGTTATGTGTTTTTGATCCATAATCCGTTGTTTAGCATGAGAGCTCTGAGAGAGAAACGAGAATTCAATGCTTGTATGCTGTCCCTACTTTATGCTGGATTGTTAATAAAGTAGGTTTTGCCTTTAACTTTGACTATTTTTTTTTATTGTGCATTTAGTTCAATACAAAACTTTAAGCACATACATATAAAGAAAAAATGTAAATATGTAAGAATAATACAATAAAAGAACAATATAGTCAATAAGAACGAATAAGGATAAAAATAATAAAATAAAACAATTAACTATAAAATAATTCATAACACAATGGTCACATTTATCCTGCAAAGGTAACAAATACAAGTTAACCGCCATGTAAGCACTGTTGCAATTAATGCTTTTGAACCTTCTTCAGCACTTCCCTCCAAATATTGTAAACTGCTGACACTACCACCAGCGATGTGGACCGAAAAGGGCCGTCCAAAATTGGTCAACTGAGCAGTCCTCTATGTTGGTGACAAAGTCAGCATACTCACGTACATAGAGAGTTTTCAAGAACTTACAATTTGTAAGAATAAGACGACAAGATTCAACTTAAATGTGACAGAGGAGACAATGTCTATCCTTGTAAGGTATTTTGAACCAAGCGCCAACAAACTCCATAGTGGGCACCAAATCCAGTCGCAGATACAGGATGAAGTGTTTGAGATCAATAGGGAAAAGCTTAGTCAAATAGGTGGATGGAAAATTACTGCTAAAACTCTTTTGAGACAAGTCGCTGTACTGAGATTTGTCATGAAGTTTGTCAAGATTATTTGACAAATCCCAGTGTATAGCTTTCTTTTTAATTTGACTCCAAAGTTAGGGTCCACTGTTAACACATCTGGGACAAAGTTCAGTTGGGCTACGAATGTTACTACAGTATTCTTTGGATCTATGATAAAACTATTTTTATCCAAGGTCCCAGCACTTCTTCCCACTAATGAGAGAAGGGTGTTAGAATCCTGATTACTACTCATGAGCTTGGAGTACAATAATGTTCTTTGAATGTGCCATAGTGTCATTAATGAAGTAACCCCAAACTCAAGTCGCAAAGCCTCTATTGGAACTGAGTTGGGTACATTTATGACAGATCTCAAAAATTTACTCTCAAGCTGTTCTAACCAATCAATTTGCTTGTGTTCTGAGGCTACCATACCACAAAGTATGGTAGGCACCATACTGGCACGATGCACCTCAAGGAAACCTTCAATGTTATAACCACCATGATAAACGATGTAACATTTTCTGGCCAACCACTTTCTCCATACTTTTGTAGTGACCTTTTCTGGTAGAATTTGGTACACAGGTTAGTTGTAATGGAAAAACCCAGATATTTGTATTATATTACCCTACCCAACGGGGTATCTTTAATGCTCCATATATGAAATTCTCCCTACTAATGTGTTTTTTACTCAAACGCAACATGTTTGTTTTGGCTATATTTATAACCATCGCATTTACATTTGCGTAATCCACCAGAGAATTTATAGAATGCTGAAGGCCAATTGGGGTACGGTAGAACATTATTATATTGTCAGCGTAAGAGACCACGGTACCTGTTCGCAGTTGATCCTAGAAGGTAAGTTATTTACTTGCTGAAACTTCGAACTCAGGTCCGCTGTAAATAGATTATACAGAATAGGGTCTAGAACACACCCTTGCCTAAGGCTACTGTTAGTATCTTGATATTTAGTGCAGTGGCCAGCAAGGTTCAGACGAACCGTAATCAATGTATAAGTATACAACTGCTGTATACAATACAGCAGGTTATTTTCGATACCCCATGCAATACATTTTTTTTTCGAAAGAGTGCATGGTGAATAAGGTAAAAAGCCTTACTAAAATCCACACAACATCAATAAAGGTAAGCACCATTTGTGTTCTTTGTCTTGGCTATTAAATATTGCACAGCCCATATGTTAGAGGTGGTATTATAGTCTTTTCTGAAACCTGTCTGAAAAAGATTAAATGTTTCTTTTTCTTCAGTCCACCTAGAGAGTTTGCGCAAAAGTATGGAAGAAAATATCTTTTGGCTATTGTGCATCATGGAGAACAATCGATAATTATGAGGGTTTAACCTATCATCTTTCATAAAAATTGTAACCAAATGGATTTGTTCCAAATGTGCAGTATAAGGCCTGTTAATTTTATATGCTTATAGCGAAGGCCAAGTTTGTAGGCACAAGGTTCGGGATGGGCCTTTGATACTATCTTGGGTATACGATCGGGACCCGGAGCACAGGAGGTTTTCATTATTTACCCGGAGCACAGGAGGTTTTCTTAATTATGCTACGCAATGATTCCTCATCTACATAGAAGTTGGCCATGCTAGTGTGGGTAGTGTCATTTTTTAATTGGGTGTGCATTACTTCGAAATCGAAATATTGATCAGTGATATAACCCATGCATTTATTTTCAGGTACAGGATTCAATTCGATCGGGGAAATACCCTTCTTATAGTTGTTAAAAATAGACCAAAAAGCTTTATTGTCATGAGACTGCAACCACTCAAAAAGTAATAGCCAATTAGAATTTTTAATAGAATATTTGTGCTGTTTGTGCCAGTTCTTATATCTGGTGGCTAAATTATGTATTTGTAACACTTTGTCCTCAGAGCTGGTTACTGTATTGTTTTTAACCAGAGATTTTTTTCTTAAAAGTAAACCTTCTTTTTTCAGCAATGATGACATCATATGGTTGTCTAATTTAGTTTTTTGAAAGTACTACTAAAGACCATGTGACCGCGATTATTCCGTTCTTGAGTGCAGGATTTCCCAGCATCCCATTTCTGTTTAAACTTGGGTTTCCCAGACCATCTTTACATATGCTAGTGGATCAGATGGTTGGCCAGGGCACTCGGATTGTCAAAATGTCCTTGCCACTGCCCGAAGATAGAGAGGTGACCTGTGGAGACCGGTATGAAATGTGAACTGAGAGATGTCGGCAGGAGCCCCTGTGAGGAGTTTGACCCTCCGCATGGTGAGTGTGCACTCATCTGGGCTTTTTTTAAATTTAATACGAAATTAAATGATGGTAGATCAACTTCTGGAAAATATGTGGGGCTAATCTGAACACATTTTCCTATGCTCACTGCACGACATACACGTAGACCTCTGAACTCTGGGTGGACGTGGCCAGCAGACACAGTAGTACCCATCACATTTAGTTGGAATGTAACACCCAGGAGTACATCAAGGCATCCCAGAAGGGGTAGGGCAAAACCTTCCTCCTGCCATGGCCAGCCTAATTAAATAACAAATGCTCCATGGATCCGTCCTATCCTTTCTTGGCACTGCTAGTGGTAGTGACACATACTGATGAGAGTTAATTTAAGCAGGGCAACAAGATGCCTGGTCGCAGGGCTAACAAAAGACAGGAAAACCCAACACCTTTGATATGCATCTGTGTCAACCCGAAGCTAGCTCCCGCCTCTTAGTATCAATGACAGTGAGCTTTCATGTCTGGTACATGTGTTTACACTAGGCAACACAGGCAGGGGGACCCATTCAGAGGGTATGACTATGCAATTTGATGGAGACAGAAAGTCTGTTCTCGCCACAACTTCAAGGGAGACCTGCCATTAATCAGGAACGACAGAGAGCTCAATTAACCAGAGAGACCCTTTGATCCACAACAGACAGGAAGATGGGTGGAACTTAGTAGTACATGTTTTTACCCCTTTACCTTTTCTGTTGCAAAGCACGCATAACACAAGATTGTTAGTGGGGACCCAGGATTAGTTCAATGAGGTAGGCTTAGCCTACACCAATCACTGGGGCCCATTTGGCTTCAAAAGAGGGTTGAGCCCCCTTTTGGCAAATCATCTGAAGACTTTGCAAGGAGTAACAAGAAGAACTCATTTGGATCCTGGCTGAAGGTACAGTCTGCCTTACAGCCTCCGCCAGTGAAGGAAGGCCATGCTTTCCAAAGAGGGAAGCAATATCCCTTCCCTAAACATCTGCCAGGGAACAGAATGAGATACTGATTCCAGAGGACCCCCCAGCAGCTCCAAAACCTGTACCCAACCAGCACACAGCGTGACATGCTAGTCCCTGCAAGCAAGCTTCCTATATGGGAAGTGCCAGAGAGTCTCTGAACCAAACCAAGGACAAGGCCATTGCCTGCAGCACTTTCCTCAGCTTTGGGCTGTCCGCTGTAAAGGATGGCATGAGCCCAGCGAAGAAGCTAGGAGGAGTCCACCAACAAGCATCAGCCAGCATTGGCCTTAAGGAAACTTTTTCGATCCAGTCGAGCCCCTCGAGCTGCAACTGACTGCACCCCGGACTTTTGTCACGTTGCAGTCGCTTACGCCGCCTGAGATGCCTCAAGCAGCGCTTTAGACCCACCAACCAGCACTGAGACAATGATTCATGACCCCAAGCCACCATGTTGGCCGGACTGCAGCCATCCAGCCAGCCTTCCTCGCCGAACTGCTGCAACCTGAAACCCACAACTTTCTCCCGTCTTGAACTCTGTCGGTGAAGCTGCAAAGCTCCCTAAAAATGACTTGACCATGTCAAGCACCAAGAACTTCTACAAGCACACAGTACATTGTGGTTCTGTCCTCCTAGTCCTTCTCCGACAGCCCCTAGTGACATTTTATGACCCCTTGTCCCTTTCTGCTGAAACCAAGTATCCTTGAACTATTGCGATTCATTACTTTACCAACTACCCTTCTGTTAGTATCCAGAGTGCATCTCGAAACTGTCTGTCCTCGGCATGCTTTTTACAGGCTGGGTTGTATTAGGTATTGTGCTGGAATTCTCTGTTGTGATAATAATAAAGTAGATATTTTTATACAACCTTGACTGAACAGTCCCTTTTATCATTGGGTAATAATTGTATTTTCGCTATGTTGCTACTAACCAACGATCCACGACCTTGCAGAGATAAGCCTGCCATTCCATCCACGTTACCAAAATTGGACAAGGAGGTTTATACTTTGCTTGTGTATATAATCTGTTCAGATCCCTTCTAGTGTTCTAGAGGTGTGGGGCTGATTGATGGTGTAGAAACCGATATTCATCCCTGGACACCTAGTGCTCCGGAAGTTGATTTGTCACATTGATGGCAAGCGGTCGGATCAGTTGGAGCCTTGTGCACAACTTAGTCACCCAACGATAAAAGTACTGTTGCAGGCAACGCTTAGACACTGCGAGGTATTTGCAATAATCATGGATCTTGACATAGCGACTGTGAAAGGCATGGCCAAGGATGTCCTGCGCGTCCTATGTCAAGAGAGGGGACTTCTGCACAGCACTAAGGTTAATAAACCTGAGTTGCTGACCAGCCTCCAAGCATTGGTAGAAGCAAGGGCAGTTGGGGAGTAGACCCCAGGGGACGGGCTAAGTCCTGTGTACCCATATAGAAAAAGACCTTCCGGACGGGGATGTGGAAGATGTCGAGGAAGACAGCATGAGCAGTGTTTCTCGCCAAACAATCCGCCGGGGGGGAGGGGGCATGGTTTCTCATCACTCTAGAGTGCCAGTGAGGTCAGGGGCTAGTGCGGCATCCTGCTGGTCCCAGGCCTTGGCACAGTCTAAGTTACCCAGTAATTATACCGGCTGTTACTGAGGTAGCGTCTAGAAAGCTCCTGATTGAGGAGAGAAGGCTATCGCTAAAGGAAAAGAATTGGCCGGACAAGGTCACCATAGAGTGGGACAGGCTTGCCATAACGCTGCGCAAGCTGGCACTTGAAGAGAAGGAGGCCCACAGATCCGCATCTAGCGGAAGCAGCAGTAGTGGCTCAAACCAGAGTGCCTGGTATAATCCCTGGCGGCAAATCCCTAACGACGTAGTGCAGGCTTACGAAGAGGGGAATGATATTCTTGACTGGTTTGAAGCACTCAAGCATGCTTTTCAGTGGATGAGGTACTGTGGGGTGCAGCCCTGAAGAGTCACTTCCCGACACCAGGGATGGATGCAATTCTTCAGTTAACTCCTTAGGAAAGGCTTGTTTATGCGTGTAGGAAGGCAGCCCTCCTAAAGAAGTTCTGTAAAAGACCAGAACGGTAAATCAAGAGCTTCAGAGAACTTGGAAAGAAAAGTGGGCAGACATTTGAAGCGTTCACAGACTTGTCGTTGAAATATCTGAGCGGGTGGCTGGTAACAAAGTTGACACATTTAAAGGGATGTTCAATTTTATTGCATGCGAGCATGTACTGAAGAATTGTAAGGTTAACCTACACCAGCATCTTGTGGACAAGACTATCACAGACCCTAGGGAGCTTGCAAAGGCTGCCAACAGGTTTGCGAGTACTTGAGTCCAGAAAAAGTCTCAGGTAAGCAAACCTAAGCCTGAAGAGAAATCTTCAGAGAAAAAGGGAAAAAGGATGGGCCGGACAATGGTCCAACCCACTCCTCTTCAAAGTTGGGTCCCCAAAAGTATGAAGAGAAATACCAAAACTTTAGTTCAGCTGTACACACTTAAAGAGTGCAGGCACCCCTAACACTGGGACACCTGCGTTCTCACCAAGCAAAGGTTGCTTCGTGTGTAAGGAGCTGGGCCATAGGAAATGGTTTCCTGCTTTCAAGGGCTTACCCAAGCAAACCATAGTGAATGTTGGACTCTTGGAAGAGGCTATCATTAGTGTGGGCCTCCTAGAGGCGGACATCCCACTATGCCAAGGAGTTGCTGAATGTGGCCTGGTTACACTGAGTGGGAACGGTACCGGGTCTCCAGAAGAGATCCCTGTACCCAATAATACTAAACTCTATTTAGAACAAGTCTGTATCAATGGACACAAAACTCCTGCAGCCCGACACAACGCAGCTAGCCTTACTGCTGTCACCCGGCAGTGGGTACAGCCAGGCCAGTATATTGATGGGCCTGATTGTAGCATCAGTAGATTTGACGGAAAGAGTAAGTTGCCCTTGGCAATAGTAGAGTTCAACTGGTGTGGTGAAATGACCCATCACTTTGTAGCGGTGAAAGACTCCATCCCTGTCCCATGTCTGTTGGGTAATGATCTTCCTGTTCCCGAGATAGTCGCTGCAGCTACCCCATCGAGGGCCAAAGAGATCACCAGATTGAACATTCTAATTCTTAGGGTCTGCTAAGGGCCTTAGGGTCTGGAGCGCTTGTTGGAAGGACCAGCATAGCCGGCAGCCCCTAGTCAAGTTCCACAGACTGCTGAGTCACCCACTCCTGCAGAAGAGGGGCCATTAGTCACTGAGGACCCTTCTTTGCTAGCAGGGGACTTAGTGACATCAGATTTGCCTGGCGCAGCCCAGGAATCTGAGGTGGAGGACCAGGTGGGCGCAGATCTGAAGGGCCTACCCAAGCTGGATGAGTTTGCATCAGCTGGGGATCCAGATCAGACTGGCTTCTTCACAGCCCAGAAAGAGCTTCCCACTCTGGCAGGTCTGTGGAAGCAGGCAGAGGAGCAGGCTAAGGGTGAGGCTCCTGGACTTCTCAAAGTGTACTGGGAGGATGGACTCCTATACAGTGAGCCAAAAGACTCTGAGGGCGAGGGCACCAAAAGGTTGGCAATTTTCCAGTGGCATAGAAAGTTCCTTTTGGATTTCGCTCACCAAATTCCTTTAGCGGGTCACTTGGGTGTGAATAAGACATTGGACCGGTTATCTGTGCACATTTACTGGCCGCAGTTTGGTGTAAAGGTTAAGGAATTTGTCCAGTCCTGCCCGACTTATGAAGTTTCTGGCAAGTCAGGTGGTACCACAAAGGCCACCTTAATTCCACTACCTGTGGTTGGGCAGCCCTTTGAGAGAATAGGCATGTATATTGTTGGTCCTTTGGATCCTCAAACCAGCTCAGGAACAGATACATCTTGGTAGTGGCAAATCACACCACAAGGTACCGTGAGGCTGTCCCTCTGAGAAGCATCAAAGCCCCTGTGATTGTGAAGGCTCTGATTGGGATATTCTTCTGTGTTGGATTCCCCAAGAAAGTCGTTTCTGACAGGGGATCAAACTTCATATCTGCATATTTGAAGGCTATATGCGAAGAGTGTGGAGTCACCTACCGGTTGTCTACATCCTTCCATCCACAAACATATGGGCTTGTTGAGTGGCTCAAAAAGACCCTGAAAGGCGTGATAGGTGGCTTGGAAGAGCACCTGAGGAGAAAATGGGACATTTCTAGCATGCCTCCTGTTCGCCAACATAGAGGTGCCACAGAACGGAATAGGGTTTAGCCCCTTTGAGCTTCTGTTTGGACACCCTGTATGAGGTCCCCTCAGTCTAGTGAAAGAGGGATGGCAGAGCAACCCCTCGTCCCCTAAATGAGATGTGGTGGACTATCTACTTGGCCTTCGGCCTAGAATGGTGAAGTCCATGGAACAATCAATGAGAAACCTAAAGGACAGTCATGAGCTGATGAAGCACTGGCACAACCAGAAGGCCACAGTGACAGTCTTTTCTCAAGGCTAGTGGGTGTGGATTATGGAGCCTGTCAAACCCAGTACCCTTCAGGACAAGTGGACTGGGCTTTACTGTGTGCTGGAAAAAGTCAGTGAAAGGAATTACCTCAATGGTGATGGCATTAGTGACTGACAGAGAGACTGAGGAGACACAGAACCCCTCCCAGACCTCCTGCACTCTGAAGCCATGGATGGGTCAGTTGAAGTTGTCAATCTTGCAACAGACCTGTCAGAACAGCAACTGACAAACTATCACCATTTACTGGGACAGTTTGCAGGTCTGTTTTCTCTGACTCCGGGTCACGCAAATTGGTACACCCATGATGTGGATACTTGAGATAGTAAGCTGGTGAAGAGTATGATTCACCGGATGTTCGATAAGGTCAGGGACACCATCAAGGAGGATGTTTCTAAAATGCTGTCCCTAGGAGTGATAGAGCCATCCCACAGACCCTCGGATAGGCCAGTGGTACTGGTCCCTAAAAAGACCACTGGTGGGAAGACTGAAGTCTGCTTTTGTGTGGACTACATGGGGCTCAATTCTGTCACAAAGACTTATGCTCACACCATTCCTCAGGCAGAAGAGCTAATTGACCCACTTGGCACTGCCAAGTACATGAGTGCCTTTGACCTCACAGCAGGGTATTGGCAGGTCGGCTTGAAAGATGGAGCGAGAGAGAAGTCAGCAAGCTCAACCCTGGAAAGACATTATCAGTTCACTGTAATGCCCTTCGGATTGAAGAATGCCCCTGCCACTTTTCAGCAGATCGTTAACCAGGTTTTGTCTGGTCAGGAAAACTTGAGTCTCGCCTTTTTAGACAACATTGCTGTATTCAGCCACGCCTGGGAGGATCACTTATCCCACCTGAAACAAGTGCTTCAGGCACTGCAGAATGCAGGTCTGACTATCAAGGTCACAAAGTGCCAGATAGCGCAGACCACAGTAACTTACCTAGGCCACCTGTTCAGTGGAGGTAAGGAACAACCTCTCATAGCAAAGGTACAGGCTCTGAAGGATTGGGAGATCCCCACTCCACAGATGCAGGTAAGAGCCTTTTTATGACTTACTGGCTACTACCGGTCATTCATCAATGGGGATGGGACCACTGCCATGCCCCTGAATGATGCAACTTTCAAGAAGATGCCGAAAAAGTTAACTTGGACCCCAGCCTGTCAAACCTCCTTTCAAGATTTAAAGGATGGATTCTGCAGGGCTCCGTTTCTGAAAGTGCCAGACTATGGTCAGAAGTTCATTATCCAGGCAGATGCCTGTGATTTTGGTATTGGAGCAGTGTTAGCGCAGCTAAAGTCTGAAGGGGTAGAGCAACCCGTCGCCTAAATTAGCAGGCGATTGAGAAAAAGGGAAAGGAACTGGGCTGGCATTGAAAAAGAGGCTTACGCTGTCGGGTGGGCCATAAAGAAGTTGAAGCCCTTCATCTTTAGGTCACACTTTATCATCCAGACAGACTCTCTGCCTCTTCAGTGGTTAATGGCCATGCAAGGGGAGAACCCTACGCTTCTGCATTGGGCCATAACCCTACAGGGATTTATATGGACATCCATAACAAGTAAGGCTCCCAGCAGTGGAAATACAGATGGCCTCAGCCGGCACTTTCACTTTGATGACGAACCAGACCCTGAGTAGGGTGGTGGTTCACATGTTGAGGCTGAAGGGCATGTGAGGAATTCGACCATCCGCACGGTGGGTGTGCGCTCGCCTTCGCCTGGGCATTTTTGACATTTTTTAAAGAAATTGAACGGAACATGTGAGGGGCTAATCCGCACACATTTTCCTATTATCACCGCATGACAAACACATATATCTGTCTTCTCTTGGTGGACACAGTTTACAGGCGCACCCACCCCCTCGTCCAATTTAGTTGGAATGTGACTGCCAGGAGTCCACAAAATCATCTCAAGAGAAGGAAGTCAAAACCTTCCTTCGGCGATGGCCAGCCTAATTAACTATGAAAGGCTCCATGGATCGGCCCTGCCCATTGTCAATTCTGCTGGTGGCAGCGCATATTGATGAGAGTTAATTGAAGCAGGCCTGCAAGAGGCCTGGTCGCAGAGCTAACAATGGACAGAAAATCCCCAACACCTTTTTGACATACATCTGTCTCAACCTGAAGCTTGCCCCCGCCCCTCAGTATCAATGGAAGTTAAGTGTCACGTCTGGTACCTGTGTTTACAGTAGGCAACCCTCACAGGGGGACCCCCATTCAGGGATAGGAGTGTGTGATTTGATGGAGACAGAAAGTCTGTTCTCATCACTACTTCAAAGGAGACCTGCAGTTAATCAGTTAATCAGGAACCACAGAGAGCTCAATTAACCAGAGAAACCCTTAACTTTCCTGTTGAAAAGCACTCTGGTTATGACCTCACGCATAACAGAAGGTTGTTGGTGGGGACCCAAGATTGGTTCATTAAGCCATTTGGCTTTAAAAGAGCCAACTATTTTGGATCCTGGCTGAAGGTACAGTCTGCCTTACAGCTTCCACCAGTGAATTAAGGCCATGATTTACATAGAGGGAAGCAATGTCCCTCCCCTAGGCATCTCCCAGGGAACAGAGGGAGATACTGAATCCAGAGGACCCTCCAGCAGCTCCATAACCGGGAGCCAGTCTGCACACAGCATGCCCTGCTAGGCTCTGCAAGCAAGCTTCCCAGGTGGGATGTGCCAGAGAGTCTATGTACAAAACCAAGGACAAGTCAGTTGCCTGCAACACTCTCCTCAGCTCTGGGCGGTCCGCCATAAAGGACAACGTGAACCCAGAAAAGAAGTTAGGAGGAGTACATTGACAAGCATCTACCAGCGTCTGCCTGAAAGGAAATTTTTGAGACAATCAAGGATCTTGGGCTGCAACCGACAAGCACCGCACGCTGTTGTCACACCGCAGTCACTGAAGCCATCTGAGATGCCCCAACCAGTGCTTCAGAACTGCCGACCAGCACTGAGACAACGATTCCTGAGCCTGAGCCGCTGTGCAGGCCAGCCTGAAACCACCCGTCCAGCCTCACTCACTGAACTGACTGCCGCCTGATACCCGTAGCTGTTTCTCATCTTGAACTCTGTTGCAGAAGCTGCAAAGCGCCCTGAAACCGACTCAACCCTGTCGAGCACAAAGAAATTCTACAAGAACAAGGTACATTGTAGTTATGGCCCTCTGTTCCTTCTCCGAAAGCCCCTAGTGACATTTTACAACCCATTGCTCCCTTTGTGCTGAAACCAAGTGTCCTTGAACTATTGAGATTAATTACTTTACCTACTACCCGGTTTATAGTGATAATACCGAAAACAAAAATATCGAAAACAAAAGACCGAAAAAAAATATCGAATTTTTTTATGACTTTTTTTCTCGAAATGGGGGGTTCCCTCCCAACCCCCCTTTTTTTCTATTTTATTTTTATTTTAACCCTTTTTTTTTACTTACCTGACCCCAAAAACACATATAAATAAATAAATAAATAAATAATTCGATATTTTTTTTTTCGAGATTTTGTATTCGAGATTTTTGCAGTTCGAGATTTTGTTTTCGGTATTTTGACCGACCACCCTACTACCCTCCTGTCAGTATCCAGAGTGCATCCCCTTTCCTTCTTGAAACTGTCTGTCCTCTGCCTTCCTTTACAGAATGGGTTGTGTTTTGTCGTTTGCTAGAACTGTCTGTTGTGATAATAATAAAGGAGATATTTTATACAACCTTGACTGGACAGTCCCTTTTATCATTTGGTAATAATTGTATTTTCGCTGTGTTGCCACTAACCAACGATCCACGACCTTTCAGAGATAAGCCTGCCGTTCCGTCCACATTACCAAAATTGGTCAAGAAGGTTTATCATTTTTTTGTGTTTCCAGTTTGTTCGGATCCCTTCTGGTGTACTAGAGGTGTGGGGGTGATAGATGGTTTAGAAACCGATATTTATCCCTGGACCACTGGTTCTCCAGAAAGTTGATTTGTCGCAGCCACCATAGGTGGAATAGAAGCTAAGGTTGCTTCTGACAAATGCCTAGTAGCTCTGTCCAATTGCCACACACCACACATCCCCCAGTGAAAAAACATATAATAATAATAACAATACTTTTATTCTGTTACAGTTTAAAATAAACTTTATACAAACATGTAGAACACCAAACAACACATATTTACGAATGAACATGGCGAAAGTGGTAGCAAGTGGTGTTTGTTGGTGTTCGTTGGTGGAGATAACCACTTCCAATTGAGGAGCTGCACGACGCCCAACGGGACGAGACGAGCTACACTATGCCCCCCCACCCCCTGAGTGAAGGCACCCGGGGAGGAACGCAAAGAAGAAAACTATTCCTGTTTCAAAAAACAACTGCTCGTGAAATGACAAAAGTTGGAAAGCCGAAGCCGGATAGAACTCGTAATGAGGTGAGGAAATGCCTGTCATCTTGTCACAGCTGGCTGCACCCCCTCTCCCGTCTCCCACTCTAGCCTACTACAACCTGAGCCTTGTGATGAAGCGGGGGAGGAGGACTGTGCTGTGATGATCACGCCGAGGGGGGGCACGCTTTCCGGGCACAAAGACAGGAAGCGTAGGTTTAACTCTTATGCCTACCCTGTGCCGCAATTGAAGCAACTATGCCTACCACACTTAGAGCAAGTGGCCCAGGCAGCGCTGGCTCAAATGCACTTGACGGAAGAATTAAGGGGGGCTGCCTCATTATAAGAATGGACCTCAGTACAAACGAGTCCAGCCCCCAGCGACCACATGGTGGCTGCTTTGGATATGTCAGCAGACTATCGGTCGCAGCCGGATCACAACAGTATAGTGCCAATAGACTGCACTGCTTGGCAGCTTGAGGGAATGGCTACGCCCCCGAGTGCCCACCCAGTATATGGGAGCTATTCGTATTTTAATCCCAATAAGGAAAACATACGGTCCACATCACCTGGGTCACTGGAGGGAATGAGAGGGGTTGGGCCAGAGTCTGCCGGAGTGGCAATAGATACTCATGCCCTGCAACCCTTTGAATCAGCAGCACATACTGAAATAGACAACCTCCTGTGTGGGAAGCAAAAGGCAATTTCATCAGAAGTAGCCATTGCAAACTCAGAAGTGGCTACTATTTTGCTATGGAAGGGGGACAGGCCAACGGAAAACTGCCCCAAAGAAACTCAGAAAAGGGCAATAGGCACTAGCCCAAATAAAGCCTTCCTCACCAACCCTAGAAGCCTGATGGAAAGTCTAGGCATTGTGGACAAGCTACATGCCAGAATTTTGCAGGAACATGGTAACAAGGGATGTAGCTAAAACCTGCTCAAACAAGGCCCTTATCGATGGAGCTCCTCCCTGCTCTAGCCCAACCGTCGCAGACCCCCAATTCCATTTCAAAGAAACTTCGATCCACCAGAAATTATACCTCTAACTGGGAAGATCTGGAGGATTGGCAGGTTGCTGCAGAAGAGGTATGGAAGGAAAAAAGTGCTAACAAGGATGGATTGGAGTCAGGGAAAGAAATGATGCGGGTTGCCTCTGTGAGAACTGCAAGGAAATTCCCAATCGATTAATTAAGAGGAAATAAGCTGAATTCTACTCTAACTCTGCCTTGGCTGAGAAAATATTTCAAGATATAACAGCTCTAACAGGAAGAATTGACAGTGAGAACGGAAAAAATCACCACCTTGGATGATTTGTCATTACAGGAATCGGCAAAGAAAGCTGATCCACTGGCCCAACACCAAAGAGTATGGGAAGAAACTCAGCTCCCTAAGAGCAGTCAGGTATCCCTAGAACTGGAGGACTATCCTGCTTATGAACAAGGAATAGTGACGAACCTTGGAGTGGAAGGCAAAGAGAAGTATATCCGGGGCCAACTGATGCCCCCATCGGACTGAAAATCTCCCAGCAATAAGATACCAGAGGTGGACTCAGCTCATATTCAGAATACCGTGATGGCGGCACTGATGATCTCACTTGCCCTATTCCAAAAATTGTACAAGACTTTAAACACCTCATTGCAAGACCTATATACTGGTACCGAGAAAACGAGTCAACAACTATTGAACTTGGAACGTTTTACGGAGAGATTGGACACTGGATTAAAAGGTGAAACTGAGCGCAATAACAATTGGGAGAGTCACTTATCGGAGTTACTACAAAGGGAAATTAATGACAAGTCGCAATGGAGGCTTTCATGGATGACTATAAACGCAAGAGTCAATGTCGTAAGCAAACTGAGAATGTGCCCACTTCTACAATGAAAACTACAAACAGTACGGCGAAAAGTTCTACTTCTGTGGAACGAATGCCCATTCCAAGTTTAGAAATTCAATGGAAGGATCCCAGGAAGGGGCAAGTATCGAGTCAAAAGAAAGACCAACTGCCATTATCGAGAGAAATGGAAGAACTGGCACCGACTGAGTCAGAAATTGCTGTGAGTGACACTGTCCCAAGTAAGGTGGAGACGGTAGTACGCCCTAAGACTCAAGCAGCGAATAAGAATACAAACTTGAACTTTCTAGGACCAATTGGAACAGACATATCGGCTGTGAATTCGCAAAAAAAACTAGAAACGGGATGTAAACAGTCAGAAGCCATGAGCTTGAAGGAAGTAGAAAAGAAAGAGAAAGACATGAAAATTCTGAGAAAAAACAGTCTAATGGCTCGAGAGCCTTTCTTAGGAATATAAGAGCACCTCCAAAATTGGAACTTAACCAATGCGCGAAGAAAGCCAGATGTGAAATTGCTATTAGCAATGATTTGGCAGAGCTAAAAAAAAGAGAACCCTATAGAAATACTGGATGAAAGCCTGGATAACGACACCAATGAAGACCACTCCAAGGCTGATTTGAGTGACCTATTGGAAGCCATCAAAAATAATCAGGAGGAGGAAGAATGGAATGATTTAAATTCTGATGAATGGGGAGAAATTGAAGGTAATGTTCGGAAAGAGCTGGCTAAACTGCAGTTTAAAGAGAATCAAACCACCCAGATCCGAAACCAAAAGGCAGATAGAAAATTGGTCACAAAGCCTAGTGAAGGTCAACTGAAGGCAAAGGACAATAAGGAGACGGACTTCCTTACCTTGCAAGACAAAAGAAAGAAATATGCACAATCTGACAATAAAAATCAGCCCAAGTCGGCTAGGATTCTGACAAGAGCAAATCGGAAAGTAAGGCCAGTCAATAAAAAAACAGACCCAAGAAATAAGGATGCTCGCCTCCAAAGGACTCATCAGATGATGAGAAAAGCTCTCTCCTCTAGAGAGGAAGAGGGATGTAAAGTACGTCTAGTTAGTTTGATCAACCACTCTAAACAATCCTCAATAGAGAAAAAGTGGTACATTTACTAAGAGAAACATAAAAACTAAGAAATATGTCCTCAAATGATCAGAATAGTTGAATTCGAAAGTGAACAGAGGGTGGACGTAGTTATACTACACTTAGCCTCATCGGAAATTAAAAATCGTCTCCTAGCAGCAATCAAGGATCTGGACCGAATGGGTTACGAGCTATCGACCTAAAATGAAAACACAAGTGCATACAAGGAGAAAACTCGATATCAAAACCCTCTATGGAGCCCAAAAACTGAGGAACCAAATACCAGTGCTGTTCGTAATGGAGAGAAACCAACAGTGTGGAACAACGCTGCGAACGAGGCTGGGAGAAAATCTAGACTAGGGGAGAAGACGAAGGAGAGTGACCAGAAGTCCACTGTTAAGGATGATATAAAGAACCGGGATAAGCAAGCTGCGAGCCCCAGGTTCACGGATGACAACTCAAGAAAACAAATTAAGATCTTGAAGTCAAGGATTCCGGCTAGTGACCAAAAGCAGGACTGGGCGTGGATGGCTGGAGCCCTAGCAGCCGGCAAATCAACATAGAATGAGAAGTGCGGAAGTGGCAAGGATCTCCTTTGGGCCTCGTGGAACACCTGTTGCTCTCAGCACCTGTATTCTGGAGAGGGCAACTTCCTGGAAGAGTATGCAATTATCTGTCTCCAGGAAACGTGGATCAGGGAAAAACCGGTGTCTGAAAACTTCGAGGTGTTTATAAATCTGGCCATGAGAGGGACCATGGGAAGACCGTACGCTGGTCTACTAACCCTAATTAAAATTGGGAAAGGATTTAAGGTCATGGCCCATCGCACACCAAATCCCTATGTCCAAATCCTGGAACTTCAGAAACATCCAAAGAACAGTCCAACAAACCTCTTGCTAATAAACACGTATTGGAGCGAAAAAATCCCCAATCCAGAGGGCTATCTAACGGACATCATGAAAGCCCTGGATGAAGCAATACTCCAAGACTTTGAAAAATGTATAAAGATCTGCGGGGATCTGAATATAAAACTGCTCTAGAAAAATGGAAAGGTGACTACTATCTCTCAACTTAATGCAAGGGCCTTATGTTGGGCAACTGAAATGGAAATCAGAGACATGAAAATGCTAAATGCCCAAACCATAGGCGATCTGAGAGGGGCTGACACATGGCACAAAGGCCCTAGTAGAGCATGTCTCGATTACTGTTTCATCTCGGAAAAACTATTACCATGGGTGAAATCTTTTGAGATCAGAAAAACAAACAAGAGCAATCATGATCTGCTGAGAACAGAATTGTCTATATTAACAACAGAGCACCAATCTCTGATCACAAATAAAGTTCAAGTAACCTGGGGTATGAATAGACTAAGAATCCACCAAATTGATGAAGAACTATGATAACTGTATTCATGATAATCCTGAAGAAGTGGACTACCGATGGCTGCTGGATGAATTTGTAATAAAAAAGGGAACAAATAAGATGCCTCTTATTAATAAAAACATGCTTATAATACTGAAGTGGTATTAAAAAGAAAAGAATACAGATATAATCTAAAGAAAATAAAAAGATCTGATCAGGTGGATAAAGAGTACCTCATAAGAAAATTGAAACAAAAATATAAAAACTGGAGGATTGGCACCCGAGTAAAACGCTCCCAATACGATGCAGAAAAAATGCTAGCAGCAATCTCTACTAATAATTGTAGAAATCTTTGGGACATTATAAACCACGGGGAGAGCTTTCAAGCGGCGCTTTGCATATCACAGGTCTCGGAGGAACAATGTGTAGACCATTTCACTACACTTTTTGGGAAAAAAGTTTGGATGCAACCAGTTGAAAATGAGAAAACTAGTTATCCCTGGAATATCAAATTTGACCGTGAGGATATTCTAATAATGATCAAGAAGTTGAGCCAATCAAGAGCGGCCGGCCCAGATGGTATCTCTAACCACACACTAAAGGCAAATGAAGAAAAATGGGCGGATTTAATAATGCAATTGTTCTCCCAATTATTGAAAACAAAGAAAATACCACCATCTTGGAAAGAAGCCATGATCGTCCCGATCTTTAAAAAGGGAGATCGTAGTGATCCTGTAAATAGCCCTTCTTGATTCAATTGGGAAGCTATTTGCATTGCTAGCACTGCGAGACCTTAAAAAATGGGCTACGTCATCAGGGATCCATGACAAGCGACAAACCGCCTTTACAGCAGGAGTGGGAACTTCGCTGAACTTATTTATCTTGAATCTACTGAAACTGCAAACGCTCGAATCCAACACTAAGTTATATTTAGGATTCATGGACTTGGCCCAATCGTTCGACATTGTCAATCGAGAACATCTATGGGCCAAATTAAAAAAGTGGAACTGTCCATCGGTCTTGGTGGAAGCAATTCAAAGTTTATACATGAATACAACCATACAAGTCCGCTTGACCAGGGATGGCGCACTTACAAAAAAATAACTTACAGAGGTATAAAGCAAGGATGTGCTTTAGCACCATTCCTCTTTGTACTATACATGGCAGATCTGGGCGCCTCACAATGTAAGATCCGTGCTTTTCCCCCAAAGATCAATGGAGGGTCAATACCCTGGATCCTATACGCAGATGATCTGGTCTTTGTAGACCAGACAGCAATTGGCCTGCAAAGACGATTAGATGCCTTCAAGAAGTATCTTCATGAAAATGATATGTGGGCTAATGAAAACAAGTCTAAAATCATGATAATGGAATCCGCCCAGAAGAAAACCAATAAAGGAAGGACATCATGCTGGTTCATCAATGGCAGAAAATTGGAAAACGTGAACTCCATTATTTACCTGGGAGTCCTTATAAACAAAAACATAAACGAACATGGTCAACTGAACCTACTAAAAAATAAACTGCAAAAATTGACCAACCAGGCGAAGGCCATCCATAATCGATACGGGAAGTTCACAATAGGCCCGGTTTGGACGTTCTATAAACAAAAGGTGGTAGCAGTCTTGGCCTATGGCTCCGAATCACTCTTGAATCTCTCAGGGAAGGTGTGAGAAACTCTAGAAGCTTACTTTTGGAAAAAGATCCTGAGACTGCCTAACTCAATTCCGATGTATAGGATAAGATATGAACTGCAACTGGAATACTTAAGATCCATAGTTATGTGGAAGACCATCTGTTTGTTTGAAAAGTGCATAACCCCCACTCCAGCAATTCCCTTCGAGATATTAAAGAACAACGGAATCTCTAACGATAAACTTTTACAAATATGGAGATCACGCTGTATCGAATACCTGTCAGCAAATGGGATGGATATGAAAATGCTGACTGAGAACCTGACCAAAGTGAAAGTGAATTTACAAAGGAGAGACTGGATTGAGACGTTGGCAAAGCGGGAACAATGTAGCACTGGCTTTGTCCCGCTTTGGTAATGGAAGGCACTGAACCAATTGCCAAAGTATTTTGTCCAATTTCCGTCCCCTTTCTATCGAGACCTGCTATTGAGATGTAGACTGAACGTTCTGCCAACGAGGGAAGTTAAACTGCTGAGAAAACAGATTTCTTTGGACTTTGCATTCTGTCGCTTCTGCAACAACCGGGATGTCCCTGAGACACTAAAGCATCTGATGCTAAACTGTAAAAGTCTGATCGTAAACAGAAGGTTCTTTTTGGACAAATACAGACAATTATTTGATCAGAAAACGGAGGATGAGTGCTGGGAAGGGATATTGGTGGTGGAAAAACTGGGAGTGACCCTGGTGGCGCTCCAATTAGTGAAATCCTTAGAATTGACTTAACTGGATCAACCGTCCAATGGTATAAGACAATGGAAATTCGGAATGCACCTGATAAGGAACCTGTGCTGATGTATTGTTTAAGGTTTAAATGTAATAATTAACCAATAAAACATATATATAAAAATAGAAAAAATGTATACATATTCCTTATTATACAGTTATTCCTTAAAAATCAATACATTAATATGATATGATATGGCATTTATCAGATACATCTTAAAAACGTAATCTAACTCCATTCCTAATATGATATGACACTTTACAGTCTCCTATTCCCTAATGCTATGTGCTTAATGGGTCAAAGGATCCTCAAGTTTCGGAGCAGTGCGTAACCATATATAAATAACGCCAGGTGGGTTGAGACAGCATTCAAATTCAGACAAGTCCAGAACCCTGACGTTTTTCTGGTCTCCAAATTATGCACTATATTGCCATACACAATTACATATAGTTCCCCCAGCTTGGGGCAGCTTGTGAATACATGCCCCATCGCTTCCACGTTTGTCTTACATTCACAACTTCTGCAATGCCTAGCCTCCTGAGGTAACCTCCATTCAGTCCCCCAGATTGCACGCAGCGGCACCTGATTAATCCTCATCAATAAACGTAGCCTGCGTACGGCCGGATTAGGGCATATCATGAGATACTGTTGGGGTTTCAAAAAAGCATGCAACACCATTGCGACAGCTGTCAAGTTTTTTAGTGTACTCAAGTGGTCTTGATTTTTAATCCTGCCCCACTTATGTAGCTTTCCAAGAAATACCTTTTTAATTAGCACAGAATTTCTGGGTTTGTACAAATTCCGGGAATCAGTCCATTTTCCTAAATAAACCTACGTTATGCTTCGCATAATTATGCTCTCTGTCAGCATACTCAACCAGATTGCTTCTAGTTGGTGTGAAGATAAATGAACCCTAGCTTTAATGAACATAAGAACCCGCCTCTGCAAAGCAAGTAATCCCAAAGACACCAGGCACAGCTCAAGATGAAGGTACTCCATGGGAGTAGGGGGCGGCAAACCCATTATTTTACGCCAAAAAAGAGCTTCAATTTTGTTGAGCCATTCATAATCCCTCATTCCGAGGGCTTCCAGACCAAACATAATACCAAGGCAAAACCACTGTTTTTAAAGAATTATAATGCCGGACAACAAATAGCCTACATGTTGAAGTGAGAATTTATGCATCAATGCTATTAGTTGTTTTGCTTTCCTGATCTACTTCAATAATCTTTGTGTGGTGATTTTGACTGGTTAGTTCCAAACCAGGTATCTGTATTGGTCTGTAGAGGGCACCTCAACTCCGCTTACTTTATTATGGGCGAACAACATTAATCTGGTTTTCGCGATGTTAACACTTAATTCGTTTTCTACAGCATACATCTCTAATTCCTTCATTGGGTTCTTCATCCCCATGCACGTGTGGCTAAACATGATCAAATCATCTGCATAAAGCATAGATGTGACCAGGTTATGCCCCATTTTGGGAGAGTGCCTGGCCTTCTAATCTAAACGGACAGGCAGATCTATGAGAAAGAGGTTAAAGAGCACGGGTGCCAATGAGCACCCTTGCTTAACCCCCTTAGTCACTCGAAACGTTTCTGACAGTACTCCACCATTTCCCAAACAGGCGCAGTTGTCACTATGTAATGCTACAACAATTTCCAATAGCCAACCTTGACAGCCCATCCTCACCAATTGTTTCCTTAGAATAGACCAATTTATTGAGTCAAATGCTGAATGGAAATCTCTGTAAGCCACACATAGAGGTGGACTTCCTCTGATGCCTCTACGTAGAATCAGCGCATACAACATCCTAATGTTGTAGACTGTGCTTAACGCTGGTCGAAATCCAATTTGAAACCTGTGGAGCAAATTTTTGAAGCAGCCCAACTTTGCAATGCAGCCAGCACATACGATACGCAGGATTCTCCAGATACATCTGACATAGATAATAGTCTTTTAATTCCCGGGTACTAGCCTTTCGCTTGCCTTGAATACAGGTACTAGCAGCACATCTCTCCAAGACTGAGGAATTACTCTTTCGTCACATACATAGGTAAAAAGTTGAAGCAATATCGTTGACCAGCCTTTAGGATCCTGCTTCAGAACACCCACTGCCAACCCATTGGGCCAGGGGTCTCTTGAGATTTTCAAACTCTTAATAGTTTCACACAAATTATGCCAGCTAATTGGTAGGTCCCATCCCAGTTTGTCCCTCTTCAGCAATTTCCAAACGTTGCGTGCAACGTGCTCACTAAACCTTTTTCCACGAATGAAGCTTTTCCATTCCACCTCGGGCATAGGGTTAACTATATGACCATCTTTACTGCCCCTTGCCAGAGTCAGAATCCACCAAATGGAGCGGGTATTCTTCTCACTAATTGCTGCCAGCCAATACTTTGTTTTTCTAAAACGTGTCATTTCATTCCATCACAATGATTATTTTTACATTTCTTAATCTCTTCTATCATAGTTTTCGGTGACATCCAGCCATTCTTCTTAGGGCGGATTGCCCGTCGGAGATTGCGTTTCATCGCTTGTTTAGTGGGGGTCATATGCACGTTTCATTGAATTTGACTTGATACCGAAAAACCTGCACTGACTGATACCAACTTTATGTGTCATGGCATTTAGCCAGTCTTCAATTTCCCCAGTGATGCCAATCAGGTTTATGCAGGGGGATGAGGCCAGGGCATATCTTATAGCTGCACATGCTTTTTTGGGATACTCTCAGTACCAAGTAATACGATTTTTTATATGGTTAGTGCCCCCCTCAGCACCTCCGCAAGTGTGGCGGATTTTGAGCCCATTTGCCAAGTCACCTTTCCCAGGCAATCACTATGAGACCTACCATTTAAGAATGATAACTCCCAATCTGACATAAAGAAGACCCACTTTGACCCTTGCCCATTATGGCTCCTAGCAGTCGTTGCACTGACAGAGGGCAAATTGGCAAAGGTCGCTGTGGGAGGTGTTATTCCACACCGGGTATTCAGATATCCCCCAATCAGGATTAAGTTTTAGTTGTCACGCTTTCCCCAACTCACAAGAATTTCAACAATAAAATCATGCACTTCATTTGTGATAGCTCCCCCCAGGAGTCAAATACATTAATGAGTAGCATACAAAATGATGTCTGCAGCTCATTAAATGTGATCTCCACTGCAAGCACATTTTTACAACTACCCGGCTTGGTGATCACTCTGGACTGCAGTCTACAGTTAACTCCCGTGATTAATCCCCCTGCGGCCGGCCCACCGGCCCTTTTACTGCCAATTGTTGATATATCACAAAGTCATCCAGGCAGTAAGGGGTATACATCCATGTCTCCTGTAACATGAACATTGGGTACTGGACAAGCCATTCAGTAGTCACACCGTTAACAAAATGGGAATTGCCTCTGGTATTCCAGCAGGCGGTTTTCATATCTCATTCTGGGGTCGCCCCCAGACCTTCCAAAAGCCCCTTCAGCCATTTCCACCCCTTGTTATTATCAAAGGTGTCTGTATTTGTTAAAGTTTCCTTGGGGTGTGGCTGCAGGGCCTGCGGTGGCGCCACTGATTTACAATTACAGCCCTTAGTAGGTACATTCTCAGGAGTCCTATCCAGGTCATGTCATCGATAAATAATGGAGTCTTTATGAGCTCTGATCAAAGATGCTGTCTCTGGGAGAAAACAGTGTATTTTGTTCACAATATTAAACTTCAGACGCAGGGAATGAATAAAATCAAAGTCACAGGAACGTAATGCACGTAAAGATGGAATTTTTGCAAACAACTTTAGCACATCTGTTCTGTTAATATTGGGACGTAGGGAATCCTTTGATGTTTTCACTGATAATGTTCTACAGGAAGGATCCACCAGCTCCTCGCCCCTTACTGATGGCACAGGAGATAGTTTATCCTTCAGGTCCCACCTCTTCCCGTCTCCCAGGGGTGGAGTATCCCGAGAGACAGAAGAGCGGGGTCATTGATCCCGAGAGACGGAAGAACTGGGGTCATTACATGGATTCTTGCTTCGTCCAGGTGCCCACAGACCGATATATTATTTTGGGAGTTATCTTGGATGACCCAGTTCGCCAGTGTTCCAGCCTCCTGCTGTTTTTTCCTTTGTCTTTTGCTCACCTTTTTCGTGATTTTACAAGTTCTCGGTGGCTCCGAACCATTCGATCTAATGGTGGAGTTCATATCCTGCCTGCCACCTGATTGGCTAACTGCCTTCGTTAAGTTAGCCAGCCATTTTAACCTCTTAACCCTCCTTTGTTCCTTGCACGTCGGATAGGTTAGAGGGGAGACTATCTGCACCTGTGGGTCATTAGAGTTACAAAGGGGCTCTTGATCTCAATGGGCTCTGCATTTCCCATTGCTTCACTAAAAGGTGGTATTTCAGATGGCCCCACATTTCCAGCTCTGAAAAGATTTTGCTGGTGGAGAACTTGATTTACAAGCTCAGTTTGTTTAAGTAAATCCTCATGAATCCTGCCACAAAAATGAAGCACAATTTTCACTTCAAATTGTAAAACTTAATTACTAGCCGTGTGTTCAGAATCATTCATGCTCAATTCCGTTATGTCCCCGTTACTGCCATTACGTTCCGTATCCTGGTCTCTGGGGGAATCCGTATATAGATTAGGAGACGTCGAGAGATGCAGCAACAATGATAGAGCCATTGTTTGTTACTTCTGCTGCAGGGAAGTCCCCACCCTGCTCTGTCTCCTCGCTGGTCTTTGGATGCCCTGAGCTATTACAGAGAGTATAACACGGGTTCAGAAGGGAATTGTTATCAAAATCCACAAACGACTCCCTTAGTGCCTGCTGTTGGATATCCGAGATGAGTACTAGGGATTCTGCGCTCAAAGATTCCACCCCCGTCACGCCTTTTCCAATTCCTTTGGTCGGGTGACAGAATTATGGTGTTTTATTTTTATTTTTATTTTTAGGAGCTGCCTCCACCGGGGATGTGGTGATTATATGCTCTGTCTCCGTGTGCACACTCTTTAAGTTTGACATTCGCTGCACGTCATGTTTAGATCCATGCGGGTTGCCAAACGGCTTGTTATTTCACAAATTGTACTTTTTCGTTTCTGCTGGCCCTGTATCCAGCATTATCACACTGTTACAACGAGGAAGTTGCCAGTCCCGGACAGTTCCACTTGTTCGATTTTGCCCCACGCCCACTTTGCTAGTCCAGGAGAGAACACCAAATGGGACAACGTAGATCACAGTAAGGTTAGCAGAAAATCACAGCTCACCTGTCACCGCCCTCAGCAGACCACAGCAGACCACTTCTGTTCCACTTCTCCACTTCATGTTATCTGGGGTTTAAAAGTTTTTGTTCACGGAATAGGGCTCAGTGACCACAACTCCAGGCAAGGGCCACTGAAGAAAAACGTATGGCACTCAACAGCATACATCACAGCAGACCCCTTCTGCTCCACTTCTCCGCTCCATGTTTCGCGGTATCTGCGGTTTAAAAGTCTTTGCTCACAGAATTGCAGCACAGTCTTCAGAAAACCAACAGACAGAAATTCTCTGCTACAGTTCGACAGTTTTCGACCTAAAACAGTGACATCAAATCTACCTTTTGGCCAGTACCTGTGATTACATCACAACTGTTCAGATACTGCAGAATATGATGAACAAGCTTTGGCTCTTACACAAAGATTCAAAGAAAGGGGCTATGCCTGAAAATTCCTAAAGACTTCTGGAAAACGTGCTTGTAATATCCCACGAGAAAACACCCTAGAGCAAAACATCAGAACCAGACAGGAGAACCACATTATAGCAGTACTTCGCTACTCACCTCAGTTCAACAGTGTGAAGAAAGACATTCTCAATCCTTAATGTGGGTAATCAAACACTGCAACCCACTCATTTTGCCATAAAATGGAGAAGAAATATTAGATATTCACTAGTGAGATCCAACCACCCAAGGCTGTTAAAACATAATCACATAATATGCCTTGTTATGAATATTGACCTAAGCCCATTTGCATTACACAGAAAACCGCGTTCATAATGTTCCAACTTTGGATTGATGTCGCCGCCATTTTAAGAATTGTCCGCCATTTTGATTTCAACTCTTGTTCCATGTTCTAAAATGGTGGACTGTGTTTTCAACTTACAGTCGAGCCGAACAACCTTTGAGTTTTCGTTAATGTTTAGGATGACAGAGAGCAGATTGTTTGACCAATGTAAAGAAACCTTATAATTCGAGCAAACTGACATCTAAGTGTTGTCTGCGCTCACAAGCCTCATCTTCGTATAAACAAAGAGACAATGGAAAATAAACTCAGATCGTGTGTTCTGGCTCAACTGCATTGTAGCAATTCTTGGAATAAGGCTTACCGTGGATCAGAAAACCAACAGCCTCATTGTGACTTCATGGACATGCAAACTTGTTTAATCCTTTGTATAATGTTGTAACATTTGTCATATGGACTAGGCACAAACTCTAGCCAGTGAATTATTAGTTTGGAGAGGGGCTGGACAATGTTTCAAAAATGGCATAAATATGTCTGTGTTTAGATGTCCAGCACTCTCACCCCTCACTGCGTCTGCTGGTACACACTGCGAGGTGTTAGGAGCCAGCTGGCTATCTATTTTTCTTAGTAACTGTACAGTAATACAATATACTTGTATCTTTTCAACCCGTGATTGGCGTATTTCATTTCTGGTACTAAGCCTCGATATTTCTTTGGTCTTTCAGATGGTGCCCGAATAGGGACCCTCAAAATTGATGCCACCTTGCTGAAGAAAAGAAACAGCTATTGGACCGGGATCGGAAAGTGAGAAAAAGGGGGCCCCTTTGTATGAGATGCAACACCTCGACAGTACTGCACAATCCGATTCCTGAACGGTGGGCACGCAGTTCGAGAGGGCATCTTGACGAGGGTCCTCATATCGAGGCGGGCTGTTTTGCTGAAATTGCCAACCACGAGGGTCGTCCTTTGTAATCCGATCAGACCTTCTTAGTCATTTGTAATCAGGTGAGTCGTGCTCCGATTCTTAAGTATCCTGTTATTTGGTTTCAGTTTTGTGCTCATGAGTACAAACGATGCCAGGTAACAACAGTGATCTGATATGCCTGGGAAATTCTCTGCCTGTTTCAGGGGATTATTCCGCAGAGACAGACAATCTTTGGAATTTGGCCGACCGGCGCCACAGGAGGGGTCGCCGGCTTGTACTATCTACTGTAAGTACGGCATTGGTAGTATAGTATTTAACGATATTTAGCACAGACAAACTAGACATGCTCCCGAATTTCAGAGGCCAGTTCATGGTAGCTTTGAGATTGCTCGTTTAGAGTATTTGGAGTCTATATTGTTAAAGAAAAAGGCTAGGCCTGCAGCATTTGATGTAATTCAGAATTGGAAAAAGGAAGCTATACAGAAACTTAAGAGTAAAGAGAAACATGCACGTTGTCACATGTCTAAATCAGAAAAGGCATTATTGTATGATCAACAAAAACAGTCGGAGTCTGTTGGAAACATGGATAGGGCTTTCCAACTTGGTGTACAGAAAATATATCCATCTAAAGATTTTTATGCCTCAGACGAACTAATTGATAAGCTTTTAAACGAACGTAGGACTGTTGCCACTGCACCACCTCCTTATGTGCCTCTTCCTGCTGTCTTAGCTCTTCCTGCTGTTCCACCTCCTCCCGTTGCTGTCCCTGTTCTTCCCGTTGTTCCTCCACTGCCAGCTGTTGCTCCTCTTCCTGTTGTTGCTCCCCCTTCTGCATCTCCACCCTTACCGACAATTACTGTTCCTGTGATTCCGTCTTTGTTGCCAGCAGTAGTGTCTCCACTACCTGTTGTACAGGATTTGTCTGCTCTCTCTTTCCCAAGCGGTTCTGCTCTGCTTGTAGCAAATGAAGGGGCGAGTGCCGAATCAAAGCTAGTGACTCGTAGAACAGTCTCTAAAGCTAGAAAGAGAGAATTGTACGCATGGGCTAAGCAATGTATAGAGAAAGGTGAAAATCTTTGATCTAGAAAGTATTCCCGAACAGAATGTTTTGATTGAGGGGATGGGAATGCACTTAGCCGAAATGTGGAATGATTTGACGGACATGGATGTCCCACAAAGATTGAGGGATTTGAATGTTTTAGACTACTCAAGGGACACTGCGGAGAAAGTACAAGTGTATGTTGAGAGGGCTTTTGAGTTTAAAAGGGATTATATCGGTTACAGAATGATGAAGCAGATGATGATAGATTGGACACTCTGTATGTGCAGAAACCGTTTCTTCCTTCTTGTATGTCAACGAGTGAAGATACGCGAATTTGCACAAGGGATGCGCTTAAATGGATTTCAGAGGTTTCGATATCTCCCATGGAAGTATATGATACGTTTAGTCAATATACTCCAGAAACACAAAAGAAAGTGTTGCAGGTAATGGTAGAGTACCTGGAGGATAAGTGTATGAAGATTTGTTGTCCCGCAGATTTGATGATTATTAATAAGCGAGCATTTTTGACCGATACTGCTTTGACTATTTTGTCGTTCGATTTAGCTTTATAGCTTAACAAACGTTGCCTACTTTCCAATTGCCAATGAGAGAAGTTCCTCTGACATTTGTTCCTAAAGTGGAAATTCCAGCTGATGCCGTAGCAGGCACACCAGCTACCACTATCGAAGCTCACTATGTTTCACAATTTGTTCATGTTCCGTTCTCTAGACAGGAAGTGAATACTATTAGACAGTCGATTCCAGACATTAGTAAAAATCCAACAGGATTTTATAAAGAAATAGAATCTGTCTTGCATTCGTCAGTTTTCATGCTGGGTGATATAGGGCCTCATTACAGGTCGGGCGGTCCGGAATTAACAGTGGCGGTAAACCCATCGCCACTGTTAATTCCGGACCACCCGATCCCGAGTCCTGCAGGCGGGAGGTGATGTTCCCGCCAGGTCTGACCTGGCGGGTTGAACACCTCCCGCCTGCAGGCGGACATGGAAACACCAGCATCATCACGAGATGGTGCCAGTGTTTCCACTTCCCCATTTCCATTGAGTCCTATGGGACTCAATGGGAATGGGGATTAACTGAATTCCGCCTCCGGGAATTCCTGGGACACCAGGGTCGTAATGCCCTGGTAATTCCGGGAGTCACGGAGGCGGAATGGTAATACGAGTCCGGCGGTGACCAGGCGGTTTTACCACCTCGGTTACCGCCGGACTCGTGATGAGGCCCATAGACTTGTTGTTTCCTGTGATCCTGCCTGCTGATTTATGGAAACAGATTAGGACTGTAGATGATCAAGCAGGGCTGGATGACATGTGGGTTAACATGGTATGGTTAGAATGAGAAAGGAAAGCTGGTGAGAGACCGCCACAGGTGATACTGACATTGCCAGACAGAGTAGTTACTAAATTAAAGACTCTAGTTCCAGAGAGAAGGATAGTTTGGGACAAACTCACTGCTTTTACCCAGGGGGAATGTGAAGATGCTACCACATTTTTTAATCGGTTCAAACAAGTATTTTCTGATTTTGGCAGTCAAGATTTAAGCACCGAGTCAGGGAAAATGTCAGAAATGATGAAAGTCACAATAATCATTACAAATTTTAACAGCTGGCAGGTTACCCCAAGGACTCACCGTTACCTCTCTTCCTATCCTGTGACTGACACCTTCCAGCAGGGGAAGACTCTCCTTGTTCCAAACGGGGAGATGAAAGTGAAAGCCTCCCAAGTACCTCTTCCCCCACCCAGATAACCAGGTAGGAGAAGAGGTCCCAGGGAAACCCTCTGGGGAAGAAAACCCTGTGTCGAAGGTTGCGGGAAAAATGTCTTCAATTGCAGCGGAGATTCAGGTGAAGTCCGGAGGACGTTCGTCTTGAAAGAGAAAGAAACTGGTAAGTATAAGCAGGTAAGTGAAATATGGAAATGTAAGATGTTTAGGAATGTAGATTACCCTTAAACAGGAACGATGTGTGGAAAAAGGTGCCAGTCAGAAACTTCAGAAAACCTCTACGATAGTAAGGAAAGGTTGTGATTAGAACTAGTAAGAGAACTAGATCGAATAGGGGAAAGCCACGGGGGAATCTTTACCTGAGAGGCAAGAAGGGTGGAGCTAGGAGTTGTTTCGATAGTGCAGGGTTTAGCACGGGCGGTCGCAATACCGGTGTAGCATAAGCCTGTAACTATGAGAAGGAAGATAGAATAGTGAGTCGGGAAAGCTAGAGAAACGGGAAATCAATATGCCGGAGAGTCCCGAATGAAGCTTACCGCGCTCGGAACGAGACCGGTGGGCAAACTTAGGTGAGAAAGAGATGGAGTCCGTGGAATCGGGAGACAGAGAAGCGGTGAGGAATTCACTGAAATTGAGACAGGGTAGGAATGTTTAGAATGCCAAAAGGTTAGTGATTAGTAAGACGTATCAGGATACCTAGATGCAAACTTACATAGCGTTATTGTAGCAGAGTAGCAACGCATTCGTGTGCTGATCACAGGAACAGATATACCTACACTCGGGTAGGGAGACAGCACTTCCTGGATACCGAGTCGTGCAGAGGCTAGACCCGCATCTCTAGTTGCGGCGGCCATCTTGCTAGTAAAAATGGCTGACACCCGCCGTCCTAAGGTCCATCGATGCCACAAGGACCATTGCCTTCGGAGGGGCGTGACAGAAAAGGTTGTTTGTGGACAGATTTGTGCGTGGATTGTTGCCTGATATCCAATCACAAATTATGATTTCCGAGAGCACCTAGCAAGCTAAATCACAATCCGAAGTATTGCATATGGCTCAGTATTATGAAAATAGAGTTAATAGTGAAAAAGAGAGGATTGAAAAGAAGAAGGGAGATCTGAAAATCAAAGTATTGTTGCAACAGATAGTTAGAGGAACCAGAAGTGGAAGTACACAGTTTAGAGGTCAGTTTGTTCCACAGAGTAATGCGCAGATGGGTCCTATACACATGAACCAATGTGCTTATTGCAGACAAGAAGGTCATTGGCAAGCACAATGCCTGATCCTTCAGCAGAGATCAAATAACACATATGGTGCCATGGGTTGATGATCCAGACACCGCCATGTGGTAGGGGGTCCTGGTAGAAGCCAGTTCACTCAGAATCCTCAGTGATTCTCACAAGAAACAGCAACATAGTGTTGATAATAGGAATATTTATGATAATCCTTCGACTGCCTATCTTTCTGAGGATCTCGTCTTTGACAATATTGTTCCGTTAGGACAGCCCGGTGCCTATTCCCGTCGATCAGAAAGGGCCCTATGTAGAAATGAAGGTGGGGAATCGGCAGCATCTACTTTTGATAGATACGGAGTGCAGAGTGTTCCATAGATCATTCACGGGTTCCAAATATTCCACTGTCAGGGCAGAATAACATTTCTGTAGGGTTTTGTGGCACGCCAGTGGTTAGTCAGGTTTCTCAGCCGGTACTGATTTCACTGGGGCCATTCACGAATCAATGTCCATTTCTTCTAACGACGAATTGTGGCGAGAATTTGGTGGGGTTGAATCTGTTCAAGGAATTAAATGCAGTAATTCATTGTTCTTCGGATGAAGTACATTTTATGATTTCTGACTAGGCCTTTAACGACTGAATTGGATAAAGTTTCGGCATGTTTATGGGCGGTTGACGACAATGAAGTTGGCATTTTGCAAATTGAACCTGTTAAAATTATTTTGAAACCAGGTGTTAAGTTGCCACGTATTCCACAATATAAGATTTCAGTTGATGGTGAGCAAGCTTTAAAAAGCATAGTCTCAGATTTTGTTCATTGTGGAGTGATTGAGGAAATTGCAGGAAGTTTGTGCAATAGCCCGATTTTACCTGTATACAAGAAAGGGGATAATGCGATTCCTTTCCATTTTATTATTGATTTGCGTGATATCAATAAAATTGTTGCTCCACAATTTACAGTTGTGCCTGATGTGACCACAATATTAACGATGATTCCTGCTTCTGCTACTCATTTCAGTGTTGTGGATCTTAATAATGCCTTCTTTAGTATTCTTGTACACGTTGATAGTAGATATTTGTTCGCGTTCACCCTAGGGGGACGCTCGTTTACGTTCACTCGTGTGCCACAAGGTTACACTGAGAGTCCGAGTATTTATAGTAGAGCTTTGAAGGAGCAGCTCGATACACTTGAGCTGCCTTCCATTTGTAGATTGTAGCAGTATGTTGATGATCTTCTTTTAGCTGCAGACTCAGAAGATGCTTGCAAGGGGGCACCGTGTTGCTGCTTATCCATCTAGTGGAGCATGGGCATAAGGCTTCATTGAAAAAGTTTCAATATTGTCGACAGGAGGTCGCCTATTTAGGCTATCTCCTGTCAAAGGAGGGAAGAAAACTGCCACCTGAACGGATAAAAAGAATCTCTAGCATGTCTGTCGCAAATACACAGAAATAGGTCAGAACCTTAATGGGCATGGCTTCGTACTGTAGACAGTGGATCCCGAACTTCTCACTAGTGATAAAACCAATGTTGGCATTGACAAAGAAGGGCATTTCTTTGCCATTAACGTGAAACTTGGACCACCAGAAAGCTTTTGATCTGCTCAAGTCTGCATTGTGTTCAGCACCAGTTTTGGGCACACCAAATTATGACAAGGCCTTTGTGTTGTATGTGCATGAATGTGATGGATGTGCTTTGGCTGTGTTAACGCAGGAACGTGGGGGGAAGAATAGACTGTGCAGTTATTTTTCCTCCACGCTTGATCCTGTCGCATGCGCTTTGCCAAGATGAAAGAGAGCTGTCGCTGCTGCTGCGTCTGTAAAACAAAGTGAGGGTATGGTTTAGGTCACTCTTTAACCGTGATGGTACCCCACTCTGTAGACGTTCTATTGAACAGAACGCAAACGCAACATCTTACTTCAGCACGATTAACAAGATACGAGCTGATTTTATCCAAATTAAGAGTTGTTGCGCATTAAATCTGGCCCAACTATTGCCTCTTCTGCAAGACATTGATTGCAGTGACAAGATGTTACATGACTGCCTCTATACCATAGAGCAAGAAACCAAAGGCAGAATTGATTTAAATGACACAGCATTGAAAAATCCACAAGGGGAGCTGTTTTGCGATGGCTACTGCTTCAAACTTCCAGATGGTACATCCACTGCTGCTTATGCCATCACTACATTAAGCACGATTGTGGAAACCAAGAGAATTTCGCATAACTCCGTGCAGGCCGCAGAGATTATTGTACTCAAGCTTGTGAACTTTCCGAAGGGCTTAGAGTAAATATATTTACAGGCAGTCAGTATGCCTTCAGGGTGGTTCACAACTTCGGTAGACTATGGGCAGAGAGAGGTTTCTTGACCTCACACAGAACTAAAATTCAACATGGCACTTTGATAGTTCGGCTACTCTCAGCACTTGCGCTTCCTACTCAACTAGCAATTATGAAGTGTGCTGCACACCAGAAAGTAACAGATGATGTGGAGAGGGGAAATGCTTTTGCTTACAGGGTAGCCAAACAGACTGCCACAGATTTGTATTCAGAGATTTATGTAACAAAAGAAGCCACAAACACTTGTATAATAGTGTCATGATGCCCGCTCCCGGGGCGCCGGTTCAAGCCCGGCGTCCCAGAAAGCGAACATCCAGTCCCCAAGGAAGGACCCAGCAACCCCATATAGGGGCCCTTTGGACAGTGTCCTGGCGCCTATGGCACCAGGCTCATAAAAGACATCAGTCCTGGCGCCATAGGCGCTAGGCTCATTATGGGAATGCTTGGGTGCACTTACCTGATGCAGACCATGCTGCAGGATCCCGGCCTCCTTGAGGCCTGAAAGGAACTACTTTACCTGTGGGACTAATTTACCATCCGGGCGTGGTCGGGGAAAGATACATACCTAATTGGAGGAAGGATACATACCTGGAACTTCTTCCAAGGCTATTTAAACCCCACCCGAACAGCCACACGTGCTTCGCGTTGTTCTGCATCTAGCAGCTGGACGCTCACCGTGTCTGCTCCTGCATCCTGACTTCTGCCACGCCTGCCAGCATCCTGGATCACCTGCAAAGGAAGAGAAGAAGAGAACAGAAGAAGGAAAAGTCCTTACCTGCTAAATCCGCATCCCGGAGACATCTCGCCGACAATCCTGAAAAGGAAGACTTTAATTTAAAAGCTCATCGCGTCGATCGCTGCAGCGCTGCATTCCACTCACCTTTATAGGGCGCCTCCATGTTCAGCAGCGATCATCCGGATTCGCAGTCACGCCCCAGCACCTAGGGAGAAAAAGACCAGAACAAAAGGTGAGAGAGAGAAGGGAATAAGGAAAGCTAAATCTCCATGTTAAGACTTACCTGTTGATTCATTCCCTCTTCATTTCGGGTCCGCGCCGCATCCTGGCATTTCCGGACCCCGGCCCCTAAGGGGAAAAAAAGACATCAGCGTTAATGAGCGAATGAAAAGACATTACCAAAAAACGCTCATTAAAGACTTACCTGATTTCTACAAGGATTTCACCTCTCATCTCGGGTCGGTGCCTGTTCCCCGGCATTCCGCACCCCTGCCCCTATGGGGAAAAAGACACTAGCATTAGTACATTAATGCATGGACATAAGGGGAACCTCTTATCAAAAAAACTTACCTGGAAGCCAAGCAAGTTTGGTTCTCACCAATCCGAAAATCCAGTGAAGTAACTGGATACCAACGCGCCCCTGCATCAGAAGCAGGATGGAGAGCTCGTCCTTCCAGACCCTAAGGTGAGACGCTACGAGAAATCTCAGAAGGGTTTCAAGGAGGGTGAGAGGGGAAAGTGGGAGGCTGATTGCATTACCCCGCAGACAGTTAATCCCCTATTTTCGCCTACAGAAGGATACTTCTGCGAGCCAGAAAAGCCAGATTTGGGGGCCCGGTCCAGTCCGTCTTCCGAACCCTGCGCATCACCTTAGAAGAGGTCACAGCAGCGCGAACCAGGCCAGCGCCTCTGTGGGAGTCAGGTGAGCGTAACAGAACGTGAAGCCTTCCTACAAATTCCCACCCAGGCGCTATGGAAAGTTCTGAGACTGATCAGTTGGCCCAATTACTGGAAGAATTACGGGCCGAAGTACATGCCGCTCGTCAAGAGACTAATGCCCTCAGGAGGGAATTAATAATATCAAAGGAAAGAACTGATGACCTGGCCAGACAGCTTTTGCAAGGTCAAGCTGGGCAAACTTCTCTACCCGGTTCCGGAGGGAACCCCGCTCCTGTGGTTTCCAGTAACCCTGTGCAGATTAATCTACCTGGAAACATGCCTCTGGCCCCACCCGAACGCTTTGCTGGGGACCCCAAACGATTCGCCGTATTCATGAATCAGTGTCGTTTGCACTTCCTATGCAGACCTGGGGCCTTCCCTAATGATCAGACCAAGGTAGCCTTTGTATTGTCATATCTCAGCGGCTGCGATGCCGATTGGTCAGTTCCACTGGTTACTCAAGATGACCCGATTCTCCGTGATTTTCAAAGGTTTCAAGCAAGCATGGAAAGGTTATTTGCTCGACACTCTCAGGGGCAGGCTCTGGATGACGAACTTCTATCCCTGCGACAGGACAATCAGGACCTCCTATCCTATATTGCAACCTTTAATAGACTAATTGTGGAAACGGGATGGCCAGAGGATAAAAGAGTCACCTTGTTTTATCGAGGCCTTTGCGGAGAACTTAAAGATGTCTTGGCCCAAGTTGTAAATCTGCCCCAAGAATGCACAGAGTATATAGACTTAGTGGTCCAATTGGATCACAGACTTCAAAACAGAAAAGCAGATCGGTCCAGGTTTGAGACCCGGGTGTTGGTCAAGACCCATGCTAATCCCAAGGGAGTTGATGTCTCTGAGCCTATGCAAGTTGGAGGGGTTAAAGGACCCTTAACTCAAAAGGAACGTGAAAGGAGGCTGCAGTTAAAATGATGTCTTTATTGTGGGAATTCTGGACACTTTCTACGAGATTGCCCGGCAAAACCGCCCCGAAAGGCGGTAGGAGCCGCTGATAAAAACCATGAAGACTCTGTTTCGGGAAACGACTCCGCCCGACAAGTGTAGGGGTCCGCTTGCCGAGCTTGAAAACTAACTCTCAGACCTCGCATTTCATTGTGCCAATGGTTCTCGTAGATCCAGAACAGCCTAAGCGGTTGCATGCAATAAAGGCATACATCGATAGTGGGGCTATTGGAAACTATGTGGATCGTGAATTGGTCTCTAGGATTAACCTCCCTCTCCGTCCTAAAACCAGCAAAGATGTCATCACCACAGTCGATGGAACTGAAATTGCCTCTGGACTGGTAACACATTCCACTACTGAGGTGACTCTTATTGGTCCCGACGGCCATCGGGAGGGTGTTGTGTTTGATGTAATCAAGGCTCCACAGTTTCAGGTTATTCTTGGAATCCCTTGGTTAGAGACACATAATTCTCGAATTGATTGGCGAGCTAAGAGAATAACCTTCCCGGATAGTACACAAACCTGCTACCCAGAAAACCTGAAGATTAATCTAGCATCTGTAACCTCTGCCTCCATGCAACTACCTCCGGAATACCAAGACTTTCAGGACGTCTTCCAAAAGGAATAGGCCAACACGTTACCTCCTCACAGATCGTACGATTGCCAAATCGATCTGGTGCCCGGTGCACAACCCCCTGGTAGCAGGATTTATGTCCTTACCGAACCTGAGAATCTGCATTTGAGACAATATTTGGATCAATACCGAGCTAATGGTTTTATTCGCCCGTCAAAGTCCCCGGCATCCTCGGCTTTGTTCTTCGTGCCCAAAAAAGAAGGCGACCTTAGAACTTGTATCGATTACCGCGCATTGAACCAGATAACGGTTAAAAACCGTTATCCTCTGCCTCTGATCCCTGAACTCCTTGACCAGGTGAAGGACACTTGCATATACACCAAGTTAGATCTCTGGGGGGCTTATCATCTGGTACGAGTTAAAGAAGGCGACGAATTGAAAACTGCCTTCCGTACTAAATACGGATTATTCGAGTACCAGGTGATGCCTTTCGGATTGTGTAACGCGCCGGCTGCCTTCCAATACTTCATTAATGATGTCCTTTGGGAACTCATCGATGTTTGTGTTGTCGTATATATCGATGACATTCTGGTGTACTCCTCTTTGGAATCTGATCAGAGAAAACACATCAGGGCAGTACTTGAAAAACTGCGCCAACACAAACTATTTGCTAAATTGGAGAAATGTGTTTTCCATACCACAGAAGTCGAGTTTCTAGGTTTCATCCTGACACCCAAAGGAGTCCGAATGGACTCAAATAAAGTGGATGCCATCCTCAAATGGCCATCACCTAGCTCTGTAAAAGGGGTTCAAAGCATGCTCGGCTTTGCCAATTTCTATCGCAGGTTTATCCCGGAATTTTCACGCGTGGTACAACCCATTACTGCACTCTTGAGGAAAAATAAACGTTTTGAATGGTCTGAAGAAGCCGAGCAGGCCTTTCAGGATTTAAAAGCTAGGTTTACCTCCGCACCTATATTGAAACACCCGCGTCCAGATCTCCCTTATGTCGTCGAGACTGACGCATCCAGCCTAGCCATGGGAGCTGTCCTGTCCCAAAGAGATCCCGAAACCAACCAACTGCATCCCGTAGCATTTTGGTCCAGAAAATTCTTGGCACCCGAGGTTAATTATGCAATCACGGACAAAGAACTGTTAGCCATTAAGTCCGCTTTTAAAGCCTGGCGGCATTATCTGCTTGGCGCTCGACATACCATCACAGTGATCACTGATCACCGGAATTTACAGTATTTGAAAACCGCCAAGGCTCAGTCATCACGGCAGCTCCGATGGGCTTTGTTTTTCGCTGAATTTGATTTTGTGATTACCTATCGACCTGGCTGCAAGAATGGCAAAGCAGACGCCTTATCCCGAATTGGAATGGGAGAATCTGATACAAACTCAGAACCAGTACCAATAATTCCCGAACAGAGGATTCTAGGCATGACTTCGTTACAGACGCTTGAAGACATTCAAGCCAGAGTGAAACAACTCCTGGACCCTACAACCTTACAGGAATGGATGCAAAAGGGATCAGACTTTACCATAGATAATGGTTTACCTTATTTCCAAGGACGCTTATTCCTGCCACATAAGGAATTACACGAACTAGTTATTTCCGGTTATCATGATACATTAATAGAGAGACATCCCGGTATTGCCAAGACAGAGGAAAAGGTGAAACGACAATTTTGGTGGCCCTCTTGGCGAAAAAATGTTAAATCTTTTGTGATGTCCTGTGGTGTTTGCGCCCAAAATAAAAGTCAAAAGTAAAGACCAACCGGTCTCCTTCAACCTCTAGACATACCACCAGCACCCTGGCACACCCTATCAATGGATTTTATTACGGACCTGCCTCCTTGTTCGGGGTACAATACTATTCTGGTAAATGTGGATTTGTTTTCCAAAATGGCCCACTTTATTCCTTTGAACGGGCTACCTTCAGCTTCTGTCCTAGCCAAAGAATTCCTCGAAAATATTGTTTGGCTACATGGATTCCCATCTATACTAATCTCTGACCGGGGAAGCCAATTCATTTCCCACTTCTGGCGCAAATGTTGTGAAATGGCGCAGATCGACGTAAGATTATCGACCAGTCACCACCCTCAGACCGATGGTCAGACCGAGAGGACAAATCAGACCCTTGAACAGAACTTACGGTGTATGTTACAGCAATCTGAATGCAACTGGAAAGACATTCTTTGGATAGCCGAATACGCATATAATAATTCGGTACACTCTGGAACTGGCCACAGTCCTTTTTATACTTTGTTTGGGCATCACCCTCGAACCTCAAACCTTGACTCACCTCAGAACCTCGGAATGCCTGCAGTAGAACATCTGCATTCTACAATTACCCAAGCCTTCAAAGAGGCAACTACGCATTTACAACAAGCCAAGAGAAAATACAAGGAGAATGCTGATCTACATCGGAGTGAAGCACCTCAGTATCAGATTGGGGATCAAGTGTGGTTAGCTACCAGACATTTACCACTCAAAGGGCCTCGAACTTTTAACCCAAAATATCTGGGACCTTATTCTATTACGGCAATAATTAACCCAGTGGCTGTTAAACTTGATTTACCAGCTAGTTTGCGAATTCACCCTGTTTTTCATGTGTCACTTCTGAAACCAGTGGTACCCGGAACCCGACTACTCAAACCTCCAGAACCTATTCTAATAGATGGGGAGCCCGAATTCGAAGTGAAGAACATTTTAGACTCAAAAATGTTTAGGTCAAAACTGTTCTACCTAATTGATTGGAAGGGGTACGGACCTCAGGAGAGGTCGTGGGAACCCAGCGACCATGTGCATGCACCTCGATTAGTCAGGAAATTCCACCGACTCTTCCCAGACAAACCAAAATCCCCGGAGGGAACAACCTTGGGAGGGGCCTTGGGGGGGAGTGCTGTCATGATGCCCGCTCCCGGGGAGCCGGTTCAAGCCCGGCGTCCCCGAAAGCGAACATCCAGTCCCCAAGGAAGGACCCAGCAACCCCATATAGAGGCCCTTTGGACAGTGTGCTGGCGCCTATGGCGCCAGGCTCATAAAAGATATCATTCCTGGCGCCATAGGCGCCAGGCTCATTATGGGAATGCTTGGGTGCACTTACCTGATGCAGACCATGCTGCAGGATCCCGGCCTCCTTGAGGCCTGAAAGGAACTACTTTACCTGTGGGACTAATTTACCATCCGGGCGTGGTCGGGGAAGGATACATACCTAATTGGAGGAAGGATACATACCTGGAACCTCTTCCAAGGCTATTTAAACCCCACCCAAACAGCCACACGTGCTTCGCGTTGTTCTGCATCTAGCAGCTGGACGCTCACCGTGTCTGCTCCTGCATCCTGACTTCTGCCACGCCTGCCAGCATCCTGGATCACCTGCAAAGGAAGAGAAGAAGAGAACAGAAGAAGGAAAAGTCCTTACCTGCTAAATCCACATCCCGGAGACATCTCGCCGACAATCCTGAAAAGGAAGACTTTAATTTAAAAGCTCATCGCATCGATCGCTGCAGCGCCGCATTCCACTCACCTTTACAGGGCACCTCCATGTTCAGCAGCGATCATCCGGATTCGCAGTCACGCCCCAGCGCCTAGGGAGAAAAAGACCAGAACAAAAGGTGAGAGAGAGAAGGGAATAAGGAAAGCTAAATCTCCATGTTAAGACTTACCTGTTGATTCATTCCCTCTTCATTTCGGGTCCGCGCCGCATCCTGGCATTTCCAGACCCCGGCCCCTAAGGGGAAAAAAAGACATCAGTGTTAATGAGCGAATGAAAAGACATTACCAAAAAACGCTCATTAAAGACTTACCTGATTTCTACAAGGATTTCACCTCTCATCTCGGGTCGGTGCCTGTTCCCCGGCATTCCGTACCCCGGCCCCTATGGGTAAAAAGACACTAGCATTAGTACATTAATGCATGGACACAAGGGGAACCTCTTATCAAAAAAACTTACCTGGAAGCCAAGCAAGTTTGGTTCTCATCAATCCGAAAATCCAGTGAAGTAACTGGATACCAACGCGCCCCTGCATCAGAAGCAGGATGGAGAGCTCGTCCTTCCAGACCCTAAGGTGAGACGCTACGAGAAATCACAGAAGGGTTTCAAGGAGGGTGAGAGGGGAAAGTGGGAGGCTGATTGCATTACCCCGCAGACAGTTAATCCCCTATTTTCGCCTACAGAAGGATACGTCTGCGAGCCAGACAAGCCAGATTTGGGGGCCCGGTCCAGTCCGTCTTCCGAACCCTGCGCATCACCTTAGAAGAGGTAACAGCAGCGCGAACAAGGCCAGCGCCTCCATGGGAGTCAGGTGAGCGTAACAAATAGATGAAGGAATTGATTTGATATAAAATATTCAAGCTGTTGCGACTCCAGAAGAGCTTAAGCAATTGGCTGAGGGTTTAGCAAGTTTAGATGATGAAGGTTGTTGGATAGGCAATGTTACGAAAAGATGGATGCTACCCAATGCTTATGTCACTGCTATGGTTACGATGGCTCATGGGCCTACTCATATATGTGCTAGAAAAATGTGTGAACTGCTAGAACCTGTCTGGGTAAATGTAAACATTTCAAAGACTGCTGAGCGTTTGGTCCAAAATTGCATGGTATACTTACAGCATAATGTGGGAAAGGGTACATTGACACCGAGGGGTAGTTTTGGTCCCCACTCTGTGCCCTTTGAAGTGATACATTTCGACTTAATCGAAATGGAGCGCTGCCAGAATTTCAAGTATGTTCTGGTAGTCATTTGTGCCTTTAGTAAGTGGTTTGAAGCATTCCCTGTAAAAGATGCCACAGCAATAACAACAGAGAAAAACCATGCTTATGGAATATTTTCCTAGGTTTGGTTTGCCAAGGGTCATTTGGTAGGATAATGGTACACATTTTATCAGTGCTGTTATTCTGCAAGTATGCGCAGGATTACAGATCGATAAACGGTTCTATTCGGCCAGACACGCTCAGAGTGCTGGACCTGTAGAACGCCATAATGGTATCTTAAAGAATAAGGTGGCTAAAATCTGTACCAGTAGCAATTTCAAATGGCCAGATGCCTTACCGGTAGCTTTATTGTCCATGCGGATGACCCCACAAACAAGAACTGGACTCTCCTCCTATGAAATAGTAATGGGGAGACCAGCCAATATTTGGAACATGCCCAAGCCCAAGTGAATGAAAGACATGGAGCATTTGCTCCTTTCTGAATACTGTGACCAGTTAACTCAAAACTTGTATTTGATTTATCAACAGGTGTGAGAAGCCCTCACAGTAAAATACAAGGGGCCAGGTCATCGACTTCGACCAGGCGACTGGGTGCTCACAAAAACCTTTGAAAGAGCATCCTGTCACGCACCGCGCTGGGGAGGACCATTTCAGGTCCTGTTGGCACAGAGATCGCTGTGCGAGTAGCAGGAAAGAGACACTGGATCCACGCAACACACGTCAAGAAGATACCTTTTCCTCTGCCACTTGACGAAGGAGAAGAGAAGGAGACTGTTCTGTTCCGCACGACAAGTCTGTTTTGAACGACACCAAGGGTGTCTCAGAGATTTTTCCTGAGCCCGTGGGGCCTGGGGAGACTGCTGCTTTGCCTTGGAATTCTTCCTCTGATCTTTCTGCACCCTTGAGCAATCTTGCTTCTGTTTCACCACTTCCATCAGGAAGCAACGACACTCTGTTCGCAGATCACACTGTACTTGAGTCTTGAGGTATGATCTGTGTTCTTGGCACTAGACTTACAGCATAGCATCAGCTGTGCCCACAAGAAACCACCGTTGAGCTAGTCCCTTGCCTCTCTCTCGCTGAAATGGAAATAAGTGGCAGGGACCAGCAAAGTTACCTTCAAGCAAGATAAGCCACATGATCAGGAGATCACCGATGGACGAACTGAAAGAGCCTGATGGAGAGACTTTCTAAATGGACTTTGAGGAACAATGCCCTTTTCTAACTCTACTCGTACAGAGCAAGCTATTGGTCTTGTGGCTAACAAAGAATTTGAACATCAAAAATGGAGACTTTGTTACCAACTGAAAGTGTTCCCACTATGTCTTCACCTTTCATGCATCTGCACACTCTACCTCCTAGGGATTCCCAGCACAGAGAGAGTTACCACAATAACACTCTCCTATTAATCATGAATGCAACCCATGCAATTCTAAACAGAACAAATTGCTGGATATGTTCGCATTTGCCACAGCACGGGGAAAAAGGGCTGGGCTTGGACTACTGCATTCTATGCCTCACTAAGGGCACTATTCTTTGGTCGTTGGAATGACAGTATTTCTGGGAATTTTGATGGGAATAATCGGAATGAATTTGAAAGACGATTCCTGACACCTTTGGGATGTTTCCTTTTTGCAAATAGGAGCAAACTCAATGTTGCTTCTATTAGGCCTTCCGATAGACTTTCTACACCTTTCCAATCGTTAATCTCTTTCAAGATGGCTCCTGTAGGCAACCGGGATGCCATGCCTCCTTCTTACACTATCAACCATAACCCCAACTCTGTTTCCTTCTGTATACAAAGGAAGGGATGGTTCTCAGCCAATGGGTACTTTTGAGGGTTGTACCAACATTGCAAATCTAACTAGTGAGGACAGACCTTTGCATGTAGGTGATCCCGTTTATTTTGTCTGTGGCAAGGAAGCTTATCCTTGGCTACCTAGAGATTGGCAGGGCACTTGTTACTTGGGTATCTTGTTACCAGGGGTATATGTGGCCAGCACCTCTGAGGTCTCTAGAGCTCGTCCAAGGCGGGACGAGAATGGTGATACTCCTTCACAGGTTATGGGGGATGTATCGAAATCCTTTGTGCCATTCTGGGGACAGATAATGAATTCTCAGGATATTAGGAAACTAGCAAGAGTATTGGAGAGGAACATCAACAGAACCACCGATATACTATACAACATGACGCTGGAACAAAAAACAATCCGATTAGTGGCCCTTCAGAATAGGATGGTGTTAGACGTCATCCTTGCCGAGCGTGGTGGGGTATGTAAATTGGTGGGATCTGCTTGCTGTGTTTTCGTACCTGACTACTCCCCTACCATATTCAAAGCAATACAAAATCTGCATGTCTTGAGTACGGAAGTACATGTTCCTGAGGGTAATTGGGATCTTAGTGCTTGGTTCTGGGACTTTCTACGTTCATGGGGATGGAAGCTCTTTGCAGTCCTAGTGGTAGTCCTTGGTGTTCTATTGTTCTGTTGTTGTTGCATACAATGTCTTCCTGCCATATGTTCAATGTTAGGGGGATGTTGTGCGCAAACTATGGGTACATTAGGACCAAAAATACATGCACCCGAGAAAATGACTAATGTTTTTTTAATGAAGGGTATCACTATCAAGGATCTAATGGCGATTGATATTTCTGAAGAATGTGATTCGGGATGTACGGACATTGAGGAGTGGGGTTTTGAGTAAAGCAAATGTTTCAGTAATTCTCTTGGCTTAGGCCAAAAAGGGTTTGTTAAAACATAATCACATAATACCGCTTGGTTATGAATATTGACCTAAGCCCATTCGCATTACACAGAAATCCGCGTTCATAATGTTCTGACTTTCGATCGATGTCGCCCCCATTTTAAGAATCGTCCGCCATTTTGATTTCAACTCTTGTTCCATGTTCTAAAATGGTGGACAGTGTTTTCAACTTGCAGTCGAGCTGAACGACCTTTGAGTTTTCGTTAATGTTTAGGCTGACCGACAGCAGATTGTTTGACCAATGTAAAGAAACCTTGTAATTCTAATGAACTGCCATCCAAGTGTTGTCTGCGCTCACAAGCCTCATCTTCGTATAAACAAAGAGACAATAGAAAACAAACTCAGATTGTGTGTTCTGGCTGAACTGCATAGTAGCGATTCTTGGAATAAGGCTTACTGTGGATCATAAAACCAACAGCCTCATTGTGACTTCATGGACATGCAAACTTTTTAAATCCTTTGTATAATATTGTAACATTTGTCATATGAACTAGGCACAAACTCTAGCCAGTGAATTATTAGTTTGGAGAGGGGCTGGACAATGTTTCAAAAATTGTATAAATATGTCTGTGTTTAGATATCCAGCACTGTCACCCCTCACTGTGTCTACTGGTACACACTGCGAGGTGTTGGGAGCCAGATAGTTATTTGTTTTTCTTTGTAACTGTACAGTAATAAAAGATACTTGTATCTTTTCAACCCGTGATTGACGTATTTCATTTCTGGTACTAAGCCTCGATATTTCTTTGGTCTTTCAGGGCAGGCACTCCAGCTGCAACCAGCAGTACGGAACAAAACACGTCCTGTCAGGCTTTCACCATGTGGGCTATGCTCAGCGTGCCCCCTTACTGCCAGGTCGACCACACTAGACCTAGGTCTATGCACCCAGTGGAGGCACATCTCTTTTACAAACTGAAATGCAAGTAACATTATTTACATTTTCACTTGTCCCTGTAATCTAAAATACATCAGGATGACAGCAAGACCAATTAAGAAAAGAATGCAAGAACTTAAATCTTGCATACGTACCAAAAGACCTAATGTCCCATTGGTTGGAACACTTTAAAATAAAAGCACATAAGGAACATGATTTCACCTGGTCTATTGTCAATAAGGTATCCATTCCACTGAGAGGTGGAGACATACATGCCTTGTTATTAAAAAGAGAAAATAGGTGGATTTACAGATTGAAAACTGTCCGTCAAGGCCTGAATGAACGATCAACTGGCAAAGCCTTACGACAATCAGTTAAACCATCATAAGCCCTATTTTAGGACATGACTTCAACTAACCCCATGACTGAACAATGATATCTCATTGCCCACTTGTATTACAGGATCAACAAGATCAATTTGAAAATTAACCACCATGTACTCTCTGATGGCTCTAAGTACGCTTTACTTCTCCACCTTTATCCTTGGTTACAACAGCAGGCATTGTGATGTGATGCATCTGCAACCCAGCTTTGTAAAGCATTAAGGGGAAATACTAACAACACATCCACCACATCTACTATGCACTGCGTAGGCACTTTAGCCAGTAAAAGGAATATTCAAGATCATCCACAATTTGAAGATCGTACCAAATGGTTAAAAGCGTATGCAATGGATTCCATAATCTCCCTTTTGCAAACGAGGTATGGCCCGCTGCAAAACTAGAGCAGGGGTCCACCTAAAACAATCGATTCTGTACCAAAATCGGCACATAGCATCAATACACGAGGCCACTCCAAAATGACGGTCCTTACAACATCATCTTCACCGTCGGCATTTCACGCGTTTGGCTTCCATAGCAACATCAAGAAACAAAACAAACACGGTTCCTCCAACAGCATTAAAGACGCTGCTCCGGCTGCAATGACTTTTTGTGAGTGAAACTGTTGTTCTGCTACCTTGCGTAAGCTCTCCCCAATAGCCCGCGCACACATGCCCAATACATAGACCTTCACTCTTATCTGCGACCGAACGGGAGAGCTTTAGCACTGGGGTCCTCCTAGAGCCATTGTTGGGTAATTTCCCTCAACCATCAAGCTACCACTGGGGTTTGCTCTTTACTACTATAGTAGCCGTGAGCCTGCATAAAGTATGTGAATTTCCGAGAGGGCATATTTATATCTGGCGATAGGGGTATTCTCCAAATATGGGGACTTTGGCATAATAACATACACATATACTTATTAGTTTTAAGACACACAGTAATTACAAAATGGGCTCCCCTCAGCAAGGGTCAGTAAGTGCTACTTGTTTGGTTAAAACAAAGTCCTAAGCAATTTCATAACATGTTAATAGTTCACTTAATAGTGTCTTTCTAGTACCTATGATACCTCATTTGTTCTTCACAGGTGTGGAGACTGTGGCATGACAATATACTCATACACTCACTAGTTCTAAGATGCCCATTAACTGTAAAACGGGCTCCCCTCTGCAAGGGCTAGTAATTACTATCTTTTTGGTTACAACAATCTCCAAAATAATCTCACAACATGCAAATAGTCCACTTAATAGTGTCTTTTTAGTACCCAAGATACCTTATTTGTTCTTCATGGGTGTCACAAAAGGTACCACACCCCGATAAATTCTTAAATGAAAACCTACACTTGAATCACAGAAAGGACCTGTGAGTATTTAGCTTCATGTGTGTGTATGCTCTAAAACATTGTAAAAAGTCTATAGAAAAATTGGACATTAGTTGCAATATTACTGATCCTGTCGCTTGTGATTCTCAATAGAGCCAGTATGAATGCCTCTGCCTTTCCAATACTGAGGTGAGACCATTCCATACTATCAGACATTGGAAATGGTATTTGAGTTCCAGGAATACAGATACCCAATACATGCAGACAACACTTGAAAACATCAAAGAAGACCGTCCTGAAGAAGGTGGCATGAACTAGACAGAACACCGAAACCGGTTGACATTACGCGTGAAGACAGGAGGAAGGTTCCCGCTGCATTCCACGTCTTTCAGCAACAAGGAGATGTACCAATAAACTGGTCTACCTTTACTAGTTGAGTCTTCATAATACTTTCTTTTTTAAGTACTAGAGTAATTTATTTTTAACCACGGCACACTCATCCCAGTACAGGCTAATAAAGTAACCATTGCCAAAGTACTGGTGGAGACTTGCCTCCACTTTAGCTCACGTTTTAGCCCTCTAGTTACATAATGTGCAAAGGTCTCTCATGAGCAATACCTGTCAAACAACTACCGACAAACAAACAGGAGATAAAACAGCTAATGTTTGGAGCAGTGGTGGAAGTGGACGGAAGCTTACTAATTGAGGACCATCCCCTACTCTGATTGGGACTGGGGAAATATACAAAATTCTCACACAAAATGTTGTCCAACAAGAAAGTTATTTATATGTGAAGATGAATCACTATTATTTTAATAAAGACATGGTAGTATTAGGTGTTTATTCTATTAGACGCCTATCTAGTTAGACCCAGTAATCGATTGATATTGATATTTTATTTCTATCGTGCTCGTACACAAGTGTTTCAGAGCGTGACGAGGCAAAGGAGGGGAACATGGGAGAACAAAACAGCGATCTCACTAGGCCCAGTGACATTGAGAACGCACAAGTGCATGGGAGAGGGGTAGGGGAAAAGTGCATGGAAGGGGGAGAGGTGGAAAGTGCGAAGCAGAGGAGAAACAGATAAATAACAATAAATAAATAATAAAGGCAACAAGCAGTGGTGGTGCAGCCAGCAATTTGCAAGTGCTAGGTTTAAGGCAGCAGACAGGGTAGGTCGATAAGTGCAGGAAGAAAAGTGGTGGGGGCTGTATGGGTACAGATACAGACCATAGTGCAAGGGGTAGCCTGGAGGCAGTGCGTGAGGGTGGCAGGGTTAGCAGGCATCTGGGCCCGGAGGACAGAGGGTGGCCAGGTGTGGAGAGGGGGAGCGAAGGCAGAAGAAAAGAGGAAGGTCTTCAGGTTGTAGAGGAGGTCCCAGATATGGCCTGCATTCCAGCTACCCATTTTGAAGTACCAGGAACGTACACACCAAGATATGTGACGTATGATGAGCAAATAAATCAGGAGAGAGCCGCACTAGGGCCCTGCCCAGTGCCCATCAGAAGAGCAACACCTTTTGAAGTGCCAATAATCAGACAACCATGGGCAATAAGGTATCCTTTGAGACAACCGTACCAGCAATTGACACAAAATGAAGACTACTTACAAACTGACCCAGAAGAGACCCAAAAGGCCTTAATTGAAGGCAAATGGTGATGACACAAGGGCCCGGACAGACTCACTGATGAAAGAAACGACAACCAAAATGGTGACCTACAAAGACAAAATGTATGAAAATAACGTAATGGACATAGAAGAAGAGACGATGTTGAAATACAAAGAAACGTAACTATAATGCATGATGAAAGTATGCAACTAGCTAACACCTGTGCATAGGCTTGGAACGCAAGAAGCTAAGAAAACGGTGCGGCTTGCTATGCTTAGTAGAAGAATAGAGTGGCAAGCGCCAACTATATATCTACCTCAACGAAGCACATTATATAAGTGCAAGTCCACTTTATACAATAGCAGAATTAACCCAGGGTCAAAACAGGCCAGTATTCATCTTCTGGGAAGTCGAGGTCAAACCATGTGAGGGAGGCGGACAGTAACTTCGGAGAATCGAAACTTAAGAACAGAGCAGCCTGCCCCGCGAAGGTCGAGATAAGGAGGCCCATGCAGGTGGCAGGCCTAAAGGAGAATTAATTGCACAAATAGAAGGGAAAAGAAGCAGATTCATGGTGTACTAACACGTGACCAGCCGAGCGCAAAGAGGTACCAATGTCTGATGTCACCCAAAAGGCAGGAGATACCATAACTTTTCCTGACAAGAAGCTACAGTTTCGAGGCCAACCTAAGCCAACTAATTGACACATAACCCTAAAGTACTGATTGATGAAAGGGAGGCAGGGTGAATCGTGGGGCATACCGCATCTGGGTGACCATTCTGCATGCTGCTAATTAAAGTGGAAATGTATACTTAGGGTTATAGCCAGCCCAATCACACTGGGCCAAATAATCTAAGATCCTATAGATAGTATAACCAATGAGACGCTGTACTTTTAATAACGTTTTGCATGACTAGTGTAGAGGGAAGGGCGTAGACGCCCACCCGATAAGAGTTATCCAATCCTCACACTCTGTTACTATATAAAGATATAACACCTATACTTAAGTAACCTTTTCCAACCAATAGAATTGCATGACAAACTTTTAAGTGTTACACGTCAATGATGACGAATTGTTACTATAACTATTGCTGTTTGAATGAAGATCGTTGGGACTTGAAGCGAGACGGGTGATCGCATCACTGTTGATTTCAGTGTTTCCCCATTTTTTGTACTTGTCATTAAACGGACTTCCCTTTGCCAAACCATTGAGTTGTCCTTATTGAATGGTTTTGGAGTAAGAGAATCCCGCACCCCATCCACCACTATCTCGTCTTAAAGTACTCGAGGGTGAGCTCTGATCCTATGGGCCCATCAGAGGTCGCTCCCCCTCCTGTATACTTGGTAGCAGAGGATGGTTCAGACCATCAATTATTGATTATTGATTAAAATAAGACACCTATTGACCGTTGACACGAAGTAACTCTAGGTCTTCGGCAATATCACAAGTCCTTCGCCATTCGGCTGAGTAGACTGTGAAGCTTCCCGTGGACAATGGTAGTATAATTGTTCCAAAACTGCAGTGGGGCTTGAAGGGACCCGTTTAAAAAAAAACATAACCCTTCCCATTCCTAAGGGCAGCGGATCAGGTGAAAAACTGAAGGAGGCAGTAACGAAGGCGGTGATCCCGAGGGTTCAGAGAGGAACGATGCGAACGGTGAGTGAAACAAAAATTGAGTGCTTTGGCAAATGCCATAGGCTTTAGAACAAGTAAAGGAAAATGGTAACGGAGGGAGGTGGAAAAAATAAAATAGTCAAAAGTACAGAAGACTGTATATATATATATAAGGGGAGAATGACTCGAGAAAACAGAGGTTACCGGGGTAGACACCCGAGAAGAGAGAGGTTACCGGGGTAGAAACCCGAGAAGAGAGGATTCCAGGGGCGGACACCTGAGAAGAGAGAGGATACGCCTTATTCCTGCGCTTTAATATAGCGGTCAGAAGAAACCTGAACTCAGAGCCCCACATAATAGGGGATGACTAGGCTACCACCACATTTAAAGACTTAGTGAATGGGGTTCGTTTAAACTCCATGTAGGGGTAATGATTAGAGGCAGAGATATCTGTGTCCAGCTGGTGTATGTCTAGTCTGTTAAGTGTCTGTCGTACGTGTTCTGTTGTGTGTCACATGTAAGAAAAACATTTTTTTTGGTTTTTGTTGTTTAGAACTGATCAGGATTTTACACGATTCAAGAGTTGAGAAGGAATCGCATATGAATTGATGTTTTTGAGTAAATTGGTGAAATAAGAGATTTTGGTGGGAAAAAAAATTGGATTGGAGCTTGCAGTGTTTGCTTATATTGTTGGCGGTGTTAAAGTTGCATGAAATCATTGAAAAGTGTTGTATAAGAGGAGAATAAAACAGATTTAAGCATGGAAGACATTACTCCATTAGCACACTTATGTAAGCAACTATCGAAACACGCACCCAAGCTTAAGAAATATAGCACCGAGTGGGTTAAGGGTACCGCCCACAAGATGTTTATGCCATGGCCACAAAATGGGTCTTTATCTAAAGCTGTCTTACAGCATATGATGACTTACTTGCATGCCACATATACAGGCAAGAAGCTGGAGAACCGCTTTGCTGTTCTACAACTCTGGAAAATGTTCGAACAGTCCAAGGAGGAAGAGCCACTTGCAGATTGGATATTAAATGTATGCACGGAGGGGGGTGAGATGCCTAACGCGCCACCTGCCCCGCCTGAAACAGAAACCGAGGGAAGTAAGCCTGAGGGACTCTACCCATTAAGAGAGCTTAAAGGAGCCATAGGGTACAGCAACCCCGCTTATGAGTCACCTACACACAGAAGTGACGAAAATCAAGGGAAGGAGCAGGACAAGAATCTTACCTCTGCAATCCCGAGGGACAAGGAGAGACGCGATGATGAAAGAAAGGATCAGGCACGGAGAAGTGCATCTCTCGATAAGGAGCGAGAGGGAAAGAAGCGGAAAGGAAGTGAAGACAGAACTGATGAGATAGCATTTGCAAAAGACGAATGGATGCGAGGACAAATATTATTGAAACTCGATGGAAAAGGAAGTGATGAAGTGAGACCTAAAGAGAGGTTAGATGAGGCACAGAGAAAGGAGAAAGAGAATGAGTTAAGGGACGAAAGGATAAGAAGGAAAGATAGGTTGAGGCAAGAACAGCTATATCGCGAAGAGCAAGAAAAGCAGCTCGATCGCAACTCGAGAATAGCCTATGGGCAAGATAGACAGAAACAGCAAAAGTAACAAGAACAAAGGGACGTGAAAAAAGGATAAGGAGACGAAGGGATGAGGAAGTTCAAAGGGTAGATGAATGTAGAGATGAAAAGAGAAGGGAAGAAGATAGAGTCAGAGAAGCAGTGAGGAAGCGCAAAGAATTTGATGATGATATCGAAGGCAAGCGTAGACAAAGGGCATACAATCTCGAATATTTGGAGAGGGAAGTTAAAAAACCCGATCCAGTGGTAGATTGGGAAGACATTGAAGAATTCTTTCCCGCATATGATTCAGTACCAGGTGCGTCTATGGCGAATATTGATGATGACTTCGACACCAGAAGCATCGGGGAAACAATCGATAAAATATATGATGAAATGGGGCTAGAACAAATATCCCAGGGAGAGGGGGAAGACGAGCGCTTGGAAAGCACTCCTCTGTATGACACTGAGGATGTCACCCGAAGTAGTGGGAGTAGGAAACTGTCCCTGCACAGGTTAGAAATCATTAGAAACGATGATGACACAAGGAGTTGCGTGAATTGGGAACAACCAATGTCCGACTCCGAAGAGGAGGAGAGTAAGGCAAATGAAGAAGGGAGAAGACGCGAAAGGTGGCTCCCAATGGACAAAGGGGTATGATGGTCAGACAATAGCGAGTCCGCACCGAGGACATCAGAGTCTGCCGCGCAGTCTGACCGGCATGAAGGAACACCCCATGGTCAGAGGGGGTGCCGTCACCAGCCTATGTAGACAGATTGAGGACATTACCAAGCAGACGGCGATGCGGGAATATTACCCCTGCGGTAGATAGGAGAACTATGAGAGAAGAGAAAGAAGTCTGCGCATTCCAATTTCCGCTATTAGAAAAGGGCGGAGCAAGACCACAATATATTCCATGGCCACACATGGATCGAGAAACCTGAAGAACAAGCTTCCAATGTTGACATCGGGAGCCGGAAAGTGGATACATGAGTTCGAGAAAATGACAGGAGGAAACACGCTAATTATAGGGGACATTAAAGGTTTCCTGATCACCATACTTGGTGAGAGGGCAGATGATGTGTGGACACGGGCAGGATACCCTGGTGTAACTACAATTAACACCGTGCGCGACAGAGCGCCATTTTACAATTGCAGAGCAGCGGTATGGAAAACGCTAAGAGTGCTTTACCCAGACACTTCCGATATGGGAGCTATAATGACTCGAAAAATGAAGGAATCAGAAGATCCGTTACTTTATATCCAGAATTTCCAAGACGCGTGGGCACCCGAAACACATGAATCTTGGACAAAATCTATGCCTGTATTTTATCACATATTGTGCCAAGGGTTGCCAGAACCAGCACAGAAACAGATCAAGAAATTGGTAGGAGTTGAGGCTAAACCGTTGGCTGAAATACAGTTAACTATCGCGCATTACTGTAGATTGATGCAAGAAAAGAATCAAAAAAAGGAGGCAACTTGAAAGGGTGAGGAAGCGAAGCTGCTGCAAAAGAAATGATCAAAGTATGCTCTTGAAGGAGCCATGCTAACTAACCCAGCTGAACAAAACATGCAACAGGTGGCTAATCCACAGCAGAATAACCAGGGTGACGTAGGACTGTACCCGAGGGGAAGAGGATTTAGAGGAAGAGGATGGCAGAGCAATCAGGGAGGTTTCCAAGGTAATCAAGGAGGTTTTCAAAACGTGCAAATGGGTAATCCAGATATATCAAATGGACAAATAATCCGACGACCGCCAGCATGTTGGCTGTGTGGAATGACAGGGCATTTGGCGCGCACGTGCAGAAGTCAAGGCGTGTGGCAAAATAGCCAAGGAATGGGAGCAGGCACAGCAAATCACCCTGCAGTCTCACAACAGGGCGGTGCACAGCATCACACAGTGCAGCAGCAAGTGCCAGACATGCAGCAAGGTGCGCAACAAGGGGTACAACCACCGAACATGGGAAATTTGCCACAAGGGCAATCCCAACAGGCACCACTGCAACCTTTTCAGGGCATAAACTCCGGAAGGGGAGGCAACACTGGAAATGGAGAAAATCCGCAAGTGTACAGTGGGCCGAACTTATATATGAACTAGGACAGCTCACTGGGAACCCTGATGTGCTCTATCCTATCAATGACACCAGACCCTCATAGGGAACCTAGGGTGAATGTCGTTATAGGAGGTAAAGAATATTCCTTCCTAGTTGACACGGGTGCAACACGCTCGTACATAAGAGAAGTCAAGTTTTCCATGTCCGGTGAGGCCATAGATACTCAGAGTTTTACAGGAGCTCACAGTCGAGTTCCCTTTACAGACACACTCACAGTCTCTGTAGGAGAGTGCAAAATGAATGTACCTTTGTTGTATTCACGTCATACCCCAGTAAACATTTTGGGTTAAGACTTAATGACAAAATTGAACATGACGATTTGGTTCACGGAGGAGGGCATAATATGCTCCACTCCGGGAATGCATTACTGAAATGTATGCGAAATGATCAGAGCATACTCAGGACACATAGCCATGAAAGCTATACCCTTAGAGCCAGAAATGTTTGCATATGGCATGCGTGTGCTTATAGCAGGATTGCCAGGCCTCGCACATAGAACTATGAGAACCCCCGATGAGTTTTTATTCAGACCAAGAATACCCATGCATGAAGAGGAGGGACAAGTATTTCCCTTGATGATACATGCTACAGCAGTGCGAGGGAAAGTAACATTGGTTGAAGTTTACGATGATGAGGGCAGACAATGGTGCGCGATTATCGCCATTGAAGAAGGGTATCGAGTGACTGACGTCACCAATGACAATCTGTTTGAAGAGCAACCAGACTCATAAGAGACAAGGGTGGAAGTGAGTCTCGTATTTTGGGTAAGAATGATCAGGAGAGAAGTGCTTTAGAGAATGATGTTGGCGCTGAAGCGTCCGGAACATTTTGATGAGGATATAGCTAAGGTACCTGTCTCAGTATGGACTACAGGACTCTATGACGTAGGCCTCCTGAAGGGGGTGAGAGAAGTGAAAATGAAACTGAAACCAGGAGCAATTTTACTGAGAGCCCGACAATATCCCATATCCAGAGAGGCGGATGAAGGTATCGTAAAGACAATTTCCGCCATGATGGACCAGGGCATCTTAGTCACGTCAGAGTCACCATGTACCACGGCGGTTTATCCTGTCAAAAAATCAAAAGGGCGGTCTTGGCATTTAATCCAGGATTTAAGAGCATTAAACGATATTGTTGAAGCCGAGTTCCCTCTAGTCCCTAATCCATCTACAATCCTATGTAATATACCCGTCAAGGCAAAATATTTCATGGTGATTGCACCGTGATTCACAAGATCTGACGTCATTCACGTTCAGACAAATGCATCTGAAAAGCACAAGGCTGCCACAGGGATACTGTGAGTCCCCATCGATTTTCAATAGAGTCCTACAGATGGACCTAAGCAATATTGCATTAGAAAGTGTTGTTTTACAGTATGTGGATGATATTCTAATCTGCAGCGCCATAGAAGAGTAATGCAGACACGATTCTGTTCAGCTACTGACTGTATTGGCTAAGAAAGGATATAAGGTTGACAAGGAAAAGTTACACTATTGCCAACAGGAAGTGCTGTACATAGGCCAGTTGATCACTCATGAAGGAAAGAAGGTGACCCCAGAAAGGGCTGAAGCAATATTGAACACGGCTAAGCCACACACGATAAAGCAAATGCAGAGCTTTCTAGGCCTGTGCGACTATGTTAGAGCATGGGTTTTCGATTACAGCTCGTATATCAGGCCTTTACTCCAGGCCCTAAAGAAGGCCCAGATGACAAAGGAAAAGATTGAATGGTATGAGGCAATGGCAAAAGGGTTTGCTGAACTGAAGAGAGTGATTTGTACGGCTCCAGTTCTCGGAATTCCTAATTATGCAGAGGAATTCTACCAGTTCTCGCACACAGATAGCAGCGTTATGACGGCAGTGCTTGCACAAAGAACCTCGTTGGGGTACAAGCCCCTGGCATATTACAGTGGGATCCTGGACCCAGTAATGAAAGGCCATTTCCCATGAGAACAAAGTTTGGCTGCCACAGCGTTTGCCATAGTGAAGGCGACAACCATTGTAATGGGATGTTCCATGACATTATACATCAAGCACTCATTATTTGCCATTTTAGAGAAACCAAAGAGCACATTGACATCTCAGAGAGCTTCTGCTTATGAAGTGATCATATCAAATCCATCGATCAAAATAGTTTGATGTAAAACAGTGAACCTAGCCACGTTCATAGCTGAGCAGGTCACTGAAGAAGAACCGATACATGACTGTGTAAATTATGAAGAATTCTATGATGAAATCCCCAGGGTAAAAGAAAATGCCTTGGCAGGAGGAGAGATCGTCTTTATTGACGGGTCTTCAAGAATCGAACAAAGTGATGGGCAAAGATATACAGGCGTTGCTGTGATGAAACACATAGCGAATGGAGAATTTCGAGTACTCGTCAGTGCACGAATACCACCTCATTATTCAGCACAGGCTGCAGAATTACTGGCATTGATACTCGCCATCGAGAATCACGCAGACCAGGAAGTGATGGTGTACAGTGACTCCGCCTATGTGACGTCAACAGTGCACGCAGGCCTAGTACGCTGGAAAAGGAGGGGCTACCTCTGAGCAGACAGCACGCCAGTGCAGCATGCAGCCTTATTGGACAGGCACTACAGCTCCAGTCGGCATAGCTGTCGTGAATTGCGCCACCCACATGAAGGGGACAGATTTTGTGTCACGCGTAAACCATGCAGCAGACACAGAAGCCAAGCGTATGGCATCTAAAAGTGAGACGGTTATGGAAGTGGAAGTGGCGTGCACCCATGAGAGAATGATGGTGGCACGAACCACACCCAAAGCCCATAGCAATCTTGGGCAGACACAACAAATGGAGCTTCTAGGGGAGACCCCACAGGACGAGAAGAACCTGTGGAAATGTCAAGGGTGTTCTTTAAACCCCTCTGACGGACTGTGGCAGCAAGACAGCACTGGTAAACCAATAATGCCTGTAGCCCTACTAAAAATAGCGTTGGAACAATTGCATTACCCAATGCACCTAACACAAGAGAATCTAGCAGCAACGCTCGCGGAAGACTGGTTCATACCGAATTTAGCTGAGCATGTTGCATTCTTTATGGTAAACTGCATAATCTGCCAGCAATTCACCGCTGGGCACACATTAAAAGTAATGAGAGGAGTTAGCCCCAGGCCAAATGGGCCCTTTCAGCATCTGCATATCGATTACATCGACATGATTCAAGTATGCAACGGGTAAAGATACTTAATTGTAGTGGTTTGTCCATTCTCTAGATGGATAGAAGCAGGTCCATGTACACACCCAGACTCTACCTGTGCGGCCAAATTCCTAGTGAGGGAAGTGTTCCCTAGGTGGGGGCTGTGTGAAGTAATGAGATCAGATAATGGGGTTCATTTTGTAAATGCAGTCTTTGAACAGATTAGCTTGTTGCTTGGTATAAAGCACAAGTTCTCGTCTGTGTTTCATCCAGAAGGTAATGGGGTTTGTGAGAGGCTCAACGGCTTGTTAAAGGAAAGGATAGCCAAGTTGAAACTTACTCTAAAGAGGGGATGGTTACACTGCCCTATCGCACAGATGGGTAAGCTCTTCGGAACCAACCAGGCTCTGACCACCATCTTACGCCACACGAGATAGTCACAGGTAGGAGGATGAAGGCTCCCCTTACCCCTCGAGACAGAGCTAGATGTGATGCCTAGCCAACCCGGGAGGTCCTGGGATATGAAATGCAAAAGTACCTGAACTGCATGACATCCAGCCTCACTGTAATTTCAGACCAGCTGCAGCGACGACGAAAAGGGTGCAGCACAGGACAAAACACAAAGGGGTACGCTGCAACAGACCCAGCTCAAGGTCTACATGTTCCACTCGTCTTCCCTGGAGATACTGTATTGGTGAAGAACCATTCGAGGAAAAGGTGGGACGAGCCAAGATTCAATGGTCCTTTCATCGTGGAGGACTACACTCCATCAGCTGTGAAACTACAGGGCAGGAGAGCATGGATTTTTCTCAATGACATTAAGCCCTATATCGGAGAAAACCCCGTGCCTGCACCCCACCTCACAGAGACTACAGACAACGGGGAGGAACCACAGCACGTGCAGACAAGATCCATGACGAGGAAGAAGGACGCATGAGCAGTAAAGCAAGACAAAGAACCCTTTTGCAAATTACGGCTTAAATAGGACATTGCCCCTAAGCAAAAAGGGGATAAGGACATAAAAACGGACACTCTGTGCATCCTAGTTGCAGGGTGAAGAAGAAAATTGTGCAAGTAAGCCACAGCACATTGTTGACACGAACTTTTGAACCAAATCACACTTAAGCCTTGTTGAGGAAAAGACTATAACAAACTTTGACCAAGGACTTTTTACATTTTGAAAGCAAAATACAGTATCCTGATTCATGCTATATCAAGACTTTGTTTGGCAGCACTTATGGTGTCCTCCAGAAGAGGCATCACAAAGGATGTGCTCACCTATTTCCACATAGTATTGGCATCATATCCGTCACTGGTGGGAAGGGTCACCAGTGTCATAAACTTTCTACAAGATCCTGCCAACGAGAAAGTAATCTGGCACCTGCTTACTGTCATTGTGGAAGCCTTCATTGTACTACCAGAGTACAGTAACAAGGACACAAATGCTTCCATCACAGGCAATTCTAGATGAACTCATCAATACACTTTTCTTTCGCATAATCGAAGATTGTCCATCTATTGTTGGGAAAACAACTGACACTCTGACCTTTATTCGAGATCCAGCAAACACTGAACATTTGAGCCAATTGCTGAACAAAATGTGTTCTTTACTCGCACTCCATGCAGCCGGACAGTGCAAGCATTGTTCCCATCAAGAGAAGAGCCTATAATTCAGAACCCAGCAAGGCAGGGCAAATGTCCCTGTCACCTGAAGACAGCAGACTGGCACATAATGTCCTATTTTGCCTAGTTGCTGACTTTCAGAGATGGTGGGAGACATATCGAGGTTGACGTCCTCACCTTCATCAGAGATCCAGCTAATATCGCACAGATGGGAATGCTCCTCCATGGCATAATGTTACAAGTGGAGCTTTCTAACTTTCAGAGAGAGTATCTGAGGAGATTCTGAAGAAACTTTCCGCCGAGGGACAGAACAAGGAAGCAGAATTAAAACATGTGTTTGTTGTATTTGTTGATATTTTCCCCATTTCTGCACATTGATCAGTGTCCAGTATGTCCTCAGGACTGAAGCAGATTCAGGGGGTGGACTGGGAACTCACCTACTTTGAACATGCACAGTAAAAGTGACTTATAGAGAGTAGTATTCTAATCTTTGTTTCCCATAGTAGCAGAGGAACTGTATCCTGCATCAAGAGACAATTACCTTCCAGAAGAGGGGGGACACTTGTGAAGCACATGACACTTTATGACACAAACTGTTCAAATACTGAGTGAGAGAACAATAACACTTACATTCGGTAGATGATCGAGACGGGGGCCCAGAACAGTAACCTGGTCCTCCCACAAGCAGAGGGGCACTCTCGCTTCTCTGGAAGAAAATGCTGCCGCCTTACTTATCGCACTATAATGTACCTATGCATTGTGTTTATCTTAATTTTACTGTCATTGATGATCAGAACTGCATTTTTTATTGATGCACGAAGCGTTCCAATTTCAGTGCACCCACCTGATGATGCATGCATGAAACCCATAAAAGCACCCAGACCTTATATAGTTATTCTAGTCCCTACAAATCTGATGGTCAAGTAAATTAACTTGAAATGAACGTGATTGATAATGGTATGCACACACTTGAGGTAACGAATTAAAAGAAAAGCTGGAGACAGGGTCAGCACGAGATGAACAAAAACATATCACTGACTCCCACACGTGCACACACACTGAATGCACACAAACCAGGCCTAATGTCAATGACCACAGAACCTCAAATGAAAGCAGCAGAGAAGATGAGACTGCCTACCGAACAACCAGTCCCAGAAAATAATGAGAGAAACCGAGAAGAATCAAGAGAAAGGCCAACAAAAGCAGTCATATCAGAAGCCCTTAAGAAGACAGAAGCGGCTGCTGAAAAACTCACTGCAAAGACACAAATGTTAATAAATCTTTTATTCCCGTACATAGCTAGAGTGAGGAAACTGCATGAGGAACTAAAACATAAAACCACAGAGACTGTATTGACAAGCACACAAGTCCCAACACGAGGGACAAGTAGCAGGCCTACGATACAGGCCATATCCTGGGCCAGCAACAGGCTGGTGATTGATAAAGGCACTTATAGAGGGCAGAAGAAGGATGCCAGAAGAAAAGGAGAGAACTGCAAAACCTCCATCCACCCCATCGATACAGATAAAGAGACCTGCTCCTTGGACCAGAATGCCCGAGAGTCCTCCAGCAAGAAAAAGCCATATAGACGCTTTTAGGGATGTAGTTATAGCAAACTACAGAAAGACACTAAGAATCAAGAGAAGCCTACATGAAGATAACAATGAACTGAACGATTACCTGGACAGCACAGCACATCTAGGGAACAACATTTGGTACCAGCACATGAAAGAAATTGGAAGACGAACTTCAGAAGGAGAATGCTTCGTTTGAGCACTTCTACCGTACAGCATGGGGAAATCCAAGATCTTCGTGACTGTAGAAATGGATGGCCCAACAGCCCATTGTCTGTCACACGTAGCAATGTGCAACACCAGAGGCCAGTTCATGGGGAGGGATGCCTCATTGATATGTGCAACTGAAGCAGATTACCCCAAAGAAGATGATTACGTTCAGGACATTAAGACGAGAAATAGAGCTCATACTAAGAATCACGTGATCAGGTATGAGAAGCCTGAAGTTAAAGGAGCAGGAATAAGATGGGAAATAAACCCAAAACTGAACGTCCAAGGAAAAACTTCAGAAGAAGCTCAAATTTGGAAGAACAGAGGCCAAATGCAGATTTGGGGAACAGTAATTTCACCAGATGGATGAGAAGAAGGAGTGGTGATCTGCCGAGCAAGGATGATCCATGGAGCCTGCAAGGAAGCAATTGAAAACTCATAGAGGTTGTGCAAACCTCTATGGCCAAAACTCACAAGATTATTGACATTGGTCAAAGACAGAGGAGGACCCCTGCAGATAGTGCCACTGGAAAGTCCAAAATTGTGCTTCAGGAACAATGGCACGAGAAAGATGGGAGAGAATAAGGACTGCAGAGACATTTTTGATGCTCCAGGAATGACTAACGGAACTGCAGTAATTATTGATCATTACTGGGCATGTGTATCCAAAGCATATATCAGGCTGCCAAAGAATTGGGGAGGTATATGCACCATAGTGAATGTCCATGTTCCAGCGTTGGTGATTCCAAAGGGTGAACTGAATCTCGACAGTTTCCCGAAAGCAGATGATCACCTGAGGAAAAGGAGATCTGTGGAACTGATATCCCAAATGAAGAGAGAGAATTACTTCTCTGCCAAGTCAGAAGAAGCATTTCATGCAATCCCATATGAACACAGGCTGTTCAGCCTCACTTCATCGGTGTTCACAACAATCCTCATGCCAAGATTCCAGGTTGGAGCAAATACTAAATGGTTGCAAATAACCAGATGGGAGTTATTACAGACCATCAACACGACCATAAAAGGATTCAATGCAATCAAGGAAGAGTTAAGAGCCATTCGACTGATGACTCTCCAGAACAGATATGTACTTTACATGATCACAACGATGGATGGAGGTGTTTGTGCGAAAATTGGAGAATCATGTTGCACATTTATACCTTCTCATGACAAAGAAAATAGAACTTTAACAGAAGCCATAGGTATGCTAACAAACCCGCACAACCAGATGATCGACAAAACTGACGAGGTTGATGATGACAGCTGGTTTGGATCACTATTCTCATGGGTCCCACAATGGATGGCAGACATAGTCAAGTTCCTGGGAGCCCGGCTATTGATGATACAACTAGGATTTTGTGTTATCAAAACAATAATCTCGCAATGCCAGAAAACTGCGAAGAAAGCCATAGGGATGAAGATCATGATCGATGTCAATCCAGGATGGAAGCCCAGAGACACAACTGATCATGAAATAAGAGACTTTGTGAAGGCCAGCGAATATGCTCCAGAAGGAACAAAGTTTATGTATCCAGGAAAAGAAGAAAATATGAAGGAAAATGGATCTATTGCACCCCAAATGGACAGTGCCAGCTAATGACCTGGAACAAAGACGAACATGTAAAAACAGCAGGAAGTTTGAAAGGAGTGATAAAAATATGGACTCCAAAGACACACTCCTTCACACCATCATGTACAAACCCAGAAGACGAAGAAATGGACACAGAAGAACCAAGTAAGAAGAATCCAAAGGAAGAAGTGGTCGATAAACTGACCAGAGGGGGGAGTGTAGAGGAGGTCCCAGATATGGCCTGCACTCCAGCTACCCATTTTGAAGTACCAGGAATGTACACATCAAGATATGTGACGTATGATGAGCAAATAAATCAGCAGAGAGCCGCACTAGGGCTCTACCCAGTGCCCATCAGCAGAGCAACACCTTTTGGAGTGCAATAACCAGATAACCATGGGCAGTAAGGTATCCTTTGAGACAACCGTACCAGCAATTGACATGAAATGAAGACTACTTACAAACTGACCCAGAAGAGACCCAAAGGGCCTTAATTGAAGGCGAATGGTGATGACACAAGGGCCCAGACAGACTCACTGATGAATGAAATGACAACCAAAAAGGTGACCCACAAAGACGAAATGTATGAAAATAACATAATGGACATAGAAGAGACGATGTTGAAATACACAGAAATGTAACTATAATGCAGGATGAAAGTATACAACTAGCTAACGCCTGTACATGGGCTTGGAACGCAAGAAGCTAAGAAAACGGTGCGGCTTGCTATGCTTAGTAGAAGAATAGAGTGGCTAGCGCCAACTATATATCTACCTCAACGAAGCACATTATATAAGTGCAAGTGCACTTTATACAATAGCAGAATTAACCCAGTAATAAGGGTCAAAACAGGCCAGTATTCATGTTCCAGCCAAAGGCAAGACAGGAGGCCAGAATCGAAACTCAGCAAGAGGCAGCTTGTGCCTGGGAAGTCGAGGTCAAACCAAGTGAGGGAGGCGGACAGTAACTTGGGAGAATCGAAACATAAGAACAGAGCCCCGCGAAGGTCGAGATGAGGAGGCCCATGCAGGTGGCGGGCCTAAAGGAGAATTAAATGCACAAATAGAAGGAAAAAGAAGCAGATTCATGGTGTACTAACACGTGACCAGCCGAGCGCGAAGAGGTACCAACGTGTGATGTCACCCAAAAGGCAGGAGATACCATAACATTTCCTGACAAGAAGCTACAGTTTCGAGGCCAACCTCAGCCAACTAATTGACACATAGCCCTAAAGTACTGATTGAGGGAAGGGAGGCAGGGTGAATCGTGGGGCATACCGCATCTGGGTGACCATTCTGCATGCTGCTAATTAAAGTGGAAATGTATGCTTAGGGTTATAGCCAGCCGAATCACAGTGGGCCAAATAATCTAAGGTTCTATAGATAGTAGAACCAATGAGACGCTGTACTTTTAATAACATTTTGCATGACTAGTGTAGAGGGAAGGGCGTAGACGCCCACCCGATAAGAGTTATCCAATCCTCACACTCTGTTACTATATACAGATATAGCACCTATACTTAAGTTACCTTTTCCAACCAATAGAATTGCATGACAAACTTTTAAGTGTTACACATCAATGATGACACATTTTTATGATAACTATTGCTGTTTGAATGAAGATCGTTGGGAGTTGAAGCGAGACGGGCGATCGCATCACTGTTGATTTCTATGTTTCCCCGTTTTTTGTACTTGTCGTTAAACGGACTTCCCTTTGCCAAACCATTGAGTTGTCCTTATTGATTGGTGTTGGAGTAAGAGAATCCCGCACCCCATCCACCTCACGGTGCAGCTATCTCGTCTTAAAGTACTAGAGGGTGAGCTCTGATCCTATGGGCCCATCAGAGGTCACTCCCCCTTCTGTACAGGGTGCTTCCGGAATGGGAGATGGTTCTCCTCAAGTTTTAGAGTGGCAGGGAGGCTGTTCCAGAGGGAGGCCCCAGCTGAAGATAGAGATCTACCCCCAGATTGTTTCTTTGAAAAATGACTGACCCTGAGGGAGTTGGAGGTAAGGGAGCAAAGAGCTCAAGAGGGGAGGTATTTGCGGAGGGATAGCTGAAGGTATTTTGGACCCAGGCCCCAGAAAGCCTTGTGGACAATGCAGAGGGTTTACACACCCTACCTTTACATTAATATCTATGGATGTTAATGTTAAGATTTATAAACCTTTTAACTTTTTCACCAATCAAAAGAAAATATTTATTGTTCATTTGGTTAAGTGTACATTGTCAATATATTCAACCAAGACAAGCTAACAATAATTACAGGGATTTTCATTCTGTTGAAACATTCAAAGATTATACATTTTCAAAAATATATAAAAATTAGAAAAAACAGGAGGAGCAAACCAAGAAGAAATACAAATTACAAATCATTGCCAAGGTGCTTCTCTATCCAGCTAATAGATAATAAAACTAAAGAATCATGGCCATTGAGCAGATTTATGGGCTCAGGGGTCTGTGCTGGTCTCAAAATCTGAATGTAGGAGGCCATGAGCCTATAAGTGCGTGTGTCTACTTTCCACTCAAGGCTAAATACGTTGTATTTGCTCCTCTACTCTTTTAAATTACGTTTTACTGTTCCTATACTTTTATTTTAAAAAGAAACCGTTCCGGAAAGGTTCAATTTTATTTAAAGAAAGGTGTAGCAAGAAGTTGAAACTTGCACTTCAATGTTCCATTAAACAGCAGGCGCATTTGTTTGTGGGTTTGTATTGTGCGTGGGAGGTGGTGTGGCGATGGGGTTTGTGGTGGAGTGGGGCAGGCCAGCAGGGAGCATAGTTCTACTTCTTCTTTTCATGCACTTCGACCACTGGTTTGGAGCCATAACTAAACATAATATGCAGAGACTTGAGAAATGACAAAGTAAGGTGTTTTTCTCTGTTTCTCCTTAATCTAGTCACTATTACGTCCCCCTTTCTTCTCCCTCCAACACTATCTGTAGAGTAATCTTCAAGTCAAACCCAAATGAGTTACGTCTGCTCTTCTTCCAGCCGAGACATTTTCAGTATACCTATTACTGAGGAGCATTATAGATACCCTCTTACACAGACCATGAGTTCTATGGGTCGTATGCCTCCCCCTTTCTTCGTGTTAACACTGCACAGCATACACCACAGCAGACCACTTCTGCTCCAATTCTCCATATAACTCAAATTTATTATAAAAAATATCAAGCAGTTAGTTATCGTAGGTACCTTAAACTGATTTTTTGAAAACAATGTACACATTCTTCACCATACACAAAAAACAAAGAACAATTTGTGAATTACATACAAAAGACCACATTCATCCATCATATAGAGTCCTCTAAACCTCATATAAAGTATCTCATACAACATTTACAACTATAATTGTAATACTCTCTACTGCTAGTTAAGGGATTCATTGCCTGCATTCAATGCAGTTCAAATCTTAAAACTGAACCCAAGCCATCCCAAGCTTTCCCAGCCCAGTCTTTGTATATTATTTGGGAACAATTTCATCTCTTACTTTTGTGTATACTTCTCTCTACTCATCACTGATGCTATGCCCAGTGATTGTCTGTCCTCCAGCAGCATTAACAATCCTGCTACATGTTCACCTATTAGAGGGCCCTAGACTAAGAAATGAAGTGTTGCAGCGCCTAAGGTGATAGGGTATATATGTGTGTTGTGTGTGTGTCTGTGTGTATATCTTAATTTTTTGGATGTTTTATTTGACTGGGAAGAAACAGGGTGGCTAGAAAGTGCACTGCATGGGATACTACATGCCCAGCAGAGCACACAGGGCTGGTGGACTAGTTCTTGGAGGCAGGAATGTGGCAGAGAAGTTGGAATTTGGGTCTGGTAGAATGCGCACAGAAAATACCACTGACAGATCGGCCGCGCCTGAACGATCCCGATGAAAGCCCACAGAAATCAAGATTTTCATGCACAATATATTGCTAGTTGTCAGAATTAAAACTTCCATGACTGCAGCAAGGGAATGGCTGGTTACATCAGCAGGGATGTCGCAGAGTTACATATAATGGCGGCTCTGAATGCATTCCTCCCTGGTATAACAAAAGAGATACTTTTGGTAGTAAGATGCCCATTTATCTTTATTTTACTTCTGCTGCCCCATCTACAATGCACTGAAGAGTCCATCACTTCTGACCCGCCCACTTTCCTCGCAGCAATTTCCCCCGAAAGGCTGCTTTCGTCGGAGAGCGGCCTATTCCGGAACTGCGCATGTGTTTACTGCGCATGGAGGAAGTGGGCTGATCGTGGTGGCGGCGCAGCTTGTGAGGGAAGGAGGAGGTTTGGGGAGGAAGAGGGATGTGGATGTATGTGTGTGTATGTCGTGCCTGTGTGTGTGTCGGGGAACGAGAGAGCCGGACAAGGGTGGCTGGGAAAAACAGATGAGTGGGCCTGCTGGGAGAGGGGCGTAGAGGCAACGCGGGTTCAGAGGGTGGCCCCCGGATTTGGATTGGAGAGCGAAGGGGGGCGTGGAAAGGGAAGGACTCCATGTAGCGCAGAAATCTGACCCGGGCAAAAGGGGTTCTGTGAAATCGGTGAAATCGGCCTATAGGGAATCATCGTAGATCCGATCACTTCAGCTACCAAAGATCTACCCACCGCCAATGATGGTCTCTGAAGAAGTGGTCATGCTTTCACCAAAAGATGCTTTATTGATTATATTATTTATTACAGCACCAGTTTGCAGGCAGAACCTGTACTAGTCAAATATCTAGTGGAATAGTTTACAACCTTAAAATGATCTATGCCTTCCACCAGGATCCAAAAGAATTGATTTAGAAAGAGAAGCAACATAAGAATCCTGAACCCAAACACTACTGCACATCCAGCAGTGCTCTACAAAGAAACAAGGACTTGAGACAATAGCTCTGTGGTGGTACTAAGGGAGGTGTGTTGGTGCGGCATCACAATATGCCAACCACATAGATATCATGAACTCCCGTGCACAAAAGGATCCAGATGGTGACATCACTGAAACTGAGAGCCCATGCACGGATGCCATGCAAAGGCAATTGCTGCACTAAATGAAACATGCAGTAATTGCATTGCGTAAGAGCGGTAACCATTACAAGGGCATTGTGGTCAGTGATCTTTTGGCCATAAGCTAACGATGGGTTTGCGCTCAGCTCTTTACAGTATCTAAGAGTACATGCTTAAGAACGGCAATGGAGAGGGATTCTAGCCTGTTGTAGAAGAAATATTTAAAATAGAAAGGTTTTTATACATTTACGGAAATCAAGTGGGAGACTTTTTCAAAGCTTGGCCGTACGAACTATGCATGACTAGCCATGTCCTCTCGTCCTGCGGACATGTCGGTCTGAGATCAAGTACATTTAAGAAGACCTGAAAGGACATGAGGATGTATAAAGTTTCAAGTGTTTCTTAAGGTAAAAAGGTGCTTTGCCATAGACACATTTATGCTCAACATTGAGTAATTTAAAAAAAATGCTAGATTTTATAGGAAGCCAATACAGTGAAGAGTCAATGAAATATAACCATGTCATAACTATGCTGTGAGTTTTTGGTGGAAATTGTAGAGACTGAATGGAAGGTTCAGTGGCTCCTGTGTAAAGTACATTGCAAAAGTCTAATCTGGTGCTGATAATTCTATTTTACAAAATGCACTCTGTATGTATGCAACTGATCTATTTTGATTCCAACAGCGTCTCCGACGCCCTCCATGCCGCCGGGCTGTTTGTGCGCTATATACATATAAATACATAAATAAATAGCTCTAGTTATAATGGTGCATTGAGGTTCTGATAATAATGGTTTAAACTGCCTAAGTAGCATTAGTTGAAAATGTGTAAATCGCAAGATATAAGACACCTGAGGTGCCATCAAACGTGCTGAGTGAAAAAGGACTCCCAGATCCTAACTACTCTGCTATATTTGATCTAAGGACATTTCTGGGTAACACTCCAGAACTTTAGCATAGCAAACAGGAGCGCTAACAATCACTGGTCTCTGTTTTTTTCGTTGTTCAAACCCAACCAATTGTCGAACATCCAAAATGTAATGCATTGAAAAATATATCCAATTTTGCCATGATTAAATTGTGGAACTCATTCCAGCTTGAAGATAATCTGAGTGCCACCAGTGTAGTTTTGGAATTCCACCTCTAATTCTGATTGAAGGTCATGCATAGGTTTAAGATAAAGATTACACAGAGTAGGGGGTGATACAGGCACTTTGTGGCACACCAAAATTGAACCTTGACTGGGTCCAAGCAAGTGTTGGCTAGTTTTACCAGTGATATTCTATCGCAGAGAAAAGACGCTAGCCATGAAACAGCTTTATTTGCAGCACTGTGATGTCTCGAAATAATCTGTAACAGAAAGCAATGGTCCAGGTGTTAAAATGGCAGATATAAGAGGATCAGGAGGCCAGCTGATCCTTGACCTAGAATACAGTGGACAGAATCTGTTACATCCATGAAAGGCTGCTCTGTGCCTCTACGTAGGCAGAATCCGGGTTGACAATCACCTAATTATTACTTGGATTCTAAAGAAGTCTGAAGTTTCATGGATGTCACTTTATCCAGCATTTTCAGCAAGAACGGTGTATTAGAAATAGAGCACTAGTTTGTAGAGAATTCTGGATACAGGTTACCTTTTTTGTAATAATGTAGTAACCACGATTTGTTTTAAGTTAACTGGAACCAGACTATCTCGAAATTATGTGTTAACAAATCTGGTAATTGTGAAACAGATTAACGGGGTAATTCATAGAATTCAGCACAGAGGCAGCGCATGCGAGCAGCGCAGAGAGGGATCGTGCGCCAGCGTGCGCCAGCCGTGTGCGCTAAATAGCATTCTGGCGCACCGCGTATTCATGGAATTCCCAAGGCAAAAAGAACCCTGGTGCAGAGAACATCCTGCAGCGCCAGTTATGCCCCCAAGAACGCCCCTGGCGGGCGCAAGGAAAAGCCATCAAAATCCCCAATCCAGTGCAAAGGGCTGCGCTAACCCTGGACCAATTTACAGGGCCGCTACATAGCAAACGCCGAGTGGGGAACGTGTATTCCTGAGGTGCACTGGAATCATCACATGCGGTAGGGCCTGTTCGAGCGAGGTACGTGTATTACTGGGGTTCGCGGGGAGTTTCACACGCAGTAGGGCCTGTGCGTGCGGGGTACGTGTATTACTGGGGTTCGCGGGGAGTTTCACACGCGATTGGCCCTGTGCGAGCAGGGTACGTGTATTTGGGTGGTACGCAGGGAGTTTCACACGTGGTAGACCCTGTGCGAGCGGGTATGTGTATTTCGGGGGTGCGCGGGAAGTTTCACATGCGGTAGGCCCTGCGCGAGCGGGGTACGTGTATTTCAGGGGGTGCGCGGGAAGTTTCACTCGCGATTGGCCCTGTGTGAGCGGGGTACGTGTATTTCGGGGGTGCACGGGAAGGTTCACACGCGGTAGGCCCTGTGCGAGCGGGGTACATGGATTTCAGGGGGGCACGTGAATTGGCAGTGTGGGTCCTCCCAGGTGTGCCCTCAACCCCCTCCATGGGCCCTGCAGGCAGCCCAAACCACAGGGGACTACCCTGCACCCCTGGTCATGTCCCGCAGGCAGCCCATCCACCATGGGCATGCCCCCCAGCCAGGCCACATGTCACCTTGCACTAGTGATCACCAACTCATGTCCCCCTGCACCCCCACCCGCACAGCATTGAGGGGCACCTGCCAGCAGGCCCCCACTCATGTCCCAATCATGTCCCCTTGCACCCCACCCCCCAGCAGTGAGGGGCACCTGCCTGCAGGCCCCCACTCATGTCCCACTCATGTCCCCCTGCACCCCCACCCACCCAGCATTGATGGCCACCTGCCAGCAGACCCCAGTCATGCCCCACTCATGTCCCCCTGCACCCACACCCCCCAGCAGTGAGCGGCACCTGCCAGCAGGCCCCTACTCATTTCCCACTCATGTTCCCCTGCACCCCCACCCCCAGCAGTGAGGGGCACCTGCCAGCAGGCCCCCACTCATGTCCCACTCATGTGCCCCTGCACCCACACCCCCAGCAGTGAGGGGCACCTGCCAGCAGGCCCCCACTCATTTCCCACTCATGTTCCCCTGCACCCCCACCCCCCAGCAGTGAGGGGCACCTGCCAGCAGGCTCCCACTCATGTCCCACTCATGTCCCCCTGCGCCCACACCACCCAGCAGTGAGGGGCACCTGCCAGCAGGCCCCCACTCATTTCCCACTCATGTTCCCCTGCACCCCCACCCCCCAGCAGTGAGGGGCACCTGCCAGCAGGTCCCCACTCATGTCCCACTCATGTGCCCCTGCACCCACACCCCCAGCAGTGAGGGGCACCTGCCAGCAGGCCCCCACTCATGTCCCACTCATGTCCCCCTGCACCCTCACCCACCAAGCATTGATGGGCACCTGCCAGCAGACCCCAGTCATGTCCCACTCATGTCCCCCTGCACCCACACCCCCCAGCAGTGAGGGGCACCTGCCAGCAGGCCCCCACTCATTTCCCACTCATGTTCCCCTGCACCCCCACCCCCCAGCAGTGAGGGGCACCTGCCAGCAGGCCCCCACTCATGTCCCCCTGCACCCCACCCCCCATCATTGATGGGCACCTGCTAGCAGGCCCCCACGCATTTCCCTCTGCTCCCCCACCCCCCAGCATTGATGGACAACTGCCAGCAGGTCCCCACTCATGCACCCCTGCACCCCCACCCCCAGCAGTGAGGGGCACATGCCAGCAGGCCCCCACTCATGTCCCCCTGCACCCCCACCCCCCAGTAGTGAGGGGCACCTGCCAGCAGGCCCCCACTCATGTCCCCCTGCACCCCCACCCCCAGCAGTGAGGGGCATCTGTCAGCAGGCCCCCACTCATTTCCCACTCATGTCCCCCTGCACCCCCACCCCCCAGCAGTGAGGGGCACCTGCCGGCAGGCCCCCACTCATGTCCCCCTGCACCCCTACCCCCCAGCATTGAGGTGCACCAGCCAGCAGGCCCCCACTCATGTCCCCCTGCACCCCCACCCCCCAGCAGTGAGGGGCACCTGCCAGCAGGCCCCCTCTCATGTCTCCCTGCACCCCCACCCCCAGCATTGAGGGGCACCTGCCAGCAGGCCCCCACTCATGTCCCCCTGCACCCCCACCCCTCAGCATTGATGGGCACCTGCCAGAAGGCCCCCACTCATGTCCCCCTGCACACCCACCCCCCAGCATTGATGGGCACCTGGCGGCAGGCCCCCACTCATGTCCCCCTGCACCCCCACCCCCCAGCAGTGAGGGGCACCTGCCAGCCAGCCCCCACTCATGTCCCACTCATGTCCCCGTGCACCCCCACCCCCCAGTAGTGAGAGGCACCTGCCAGCAGGCCCCCACCCATGTCCCACTCATTTCCCCCTGCATCCCCACCCCCCAGCAGTGAAGGGCACCTTCCAGCAGGCCGCCACTCATATCCCCCTGCACCCCCACCCCCCAGCAGTGAGGGGCACCTGCCAGCAGGCCCCCACTCATTTCCCACTCATGTCCCCCTGCACCCCCACCCCCCATCAGTGAGGGGCACCTGCCAGCAGGCCCCCACTCATGTCCCCCTGCACCCCCACCCCCCAGCAGTGAGGGGCACCTGCCAGCAGGCCCCCACGCATGTCCCCCTTCACCCCCACCCCCGAGTAGTGAGGGGCACCTGTCAGCAGGCCCACACTCATGTCCCACTTATGTCCCCCTGCACCCCCACCCTCCTGCAGTGAGGGGCACCTGCAAGCAGGCCCCCACTCATGTCCCCCTGCACCCCACCCCCCAGAGTGAGGGGCACCTGCCAGCAGGCCCCCACTCATTTCCCACTCATGTCCCCCTGCACCCCCACCCCCCAGCAGTGAGGGGCAGCTGCCAGCAGGCCCCCACTCATGTCCCCCTACAGCCCCACCCCCCAGCAGTGAGGGGCACCTGCCAGCAGGCCCCCACTCATTTCCCACTCATGTCTCCCTGCACCCCCTCCCCCAGCAGTGATGGGCACCTGCCAGCAGGCCCCCACTCATGTCCCCCTGCACCCCCACCCCCCAGCTTTGAGGGGCACCTGCCAGCAGGCCCCCACTCATGTCCCCCTGCACACCCACCCCCCAGCATTGATGGGCAGCTGCCAGCAGGCCCCCACTCATGTCCCCCTGAACCCCCACCCCCAGCAGTGAGGGGCACCTGCCAGCAGGCCCCCACTCATGTCCCCCTGAACCCCCACCCCTCAGCAGTGAGGGGCACCTGCCAGCAGGCCCCACTCATTTCCCCCTCATGTCCCCCTGCACCCCCATCCACCAGCAGTGAGGGGTACCTTCCAGCAGGCCCCCACTCATCTCCCCCGGCACCCCCACCCACCAGCAGTGAGGGGCACCTTCCAGCAGGCCCCCACTCATGTCCCCCTGCACCCCCAGCAGTGAGGGGCACCTGCCAGCAGGCCCCCACTCATGTCCCCCTGCACCCCCACCCCCCAGCAGTGAGGGGCACCTGCCAGCAGGTCCCCATGCATGTCCCCCTGCACCCCTACCCCCCAGCATTGAGGGGCACCTGCCAGCAAGCCCCCACTCATGTCCCACTCATGTCCCCCTGCACCCCCACCCTCCAGCAGTGAGGGGCACCTGCCAGCAGGCCCCCATTCATGTCCCCCTGCACCCCCACCCCCAGCAGTGAAGGGCACCTGCCAGCAGGCCCTCACTCATTTCCCACTCATGTCCCCCTGCACCCCCACCCCCCAGCAGTGAGGGACACCTGCCAGCAGGCCCTCACTCATGTCCCCCTGCACCCCCATGCCCCAGCATTGAGGGGCACCTGCCAGCAGGCCCCCACTCATATCCCCCTGCACCCCCCAGCATTGATGGGCACCTGCCAGCAGGCCCCCACTCATGTCCCCCTGCACCCCCACCCCTCAGCAGTGAGGAGCACCTGCCAGCAGGCCCCTACACATGTCCCACTCATGTCCCCCTACACCCCCACCCCCCAGCAGTGAGGAGCACCTGCCAGCAGGCCCTCACTCATGTCCCCCTGCACCCCCACCCTCAGCAGTGAGGGGTACCTGCCAGCAGGCCCCCATCATGTCCCCCTGCAACCCCACCCCCCAGCAGTGAGGGGCACCTGACAGCAGGCCCCCACTCATGTCCCACTCATGTCCCCCTGCACCCCCACCCCCCAGCAGTGAGGGGTACCTGCCAGCAGGCCCCCACTCATTTCCCACTCATGTCCCCCTGCACCCCCACCCCCCAGCAGTGAGGGGCACCTGCCAGCAGGCCCCCACTCATGTCCCCCTGCACCCCCACCCCCCAGCAGTGAGGGGCACCTGCCAGCAGGCCCCCACTCATGTCCCCCTACACCCCCACCCCCCAGCATTGAGGGGCACCTGCCAGCAGGCCCCCACTCATGTCCCCCTGCACCCCCACCCCCAGCATTGATGGGCACCTGCCAGCAGGCCCCCACTCATGTCCCCCTGCACCCCCACCCCCCAGCATTGATGGGCACCTGCCAGCAGGCCCCCACTCATGTCCCCTGCACCCCCAGCAGTGAGGGGCACCTACCAGCAGCCCCCCACTCATGTCCTAGTCATGCCCCCCTGCACCCCCACCCCCCAGCAGTGAGGGGCACCTGCCAGCAGGCCCCCACTCATGTTCCCCTGAACCCCCACCCCCCAGTAGTGAGGGGCACCTGCCAGCAGGTCGCCACTCATTTTCCACTCATGTTCCCCTACACCCCACCCCTCAGCAGTGAGGGGCACCTTCCAGCAGGCCCCCACTCATGTCCCCCTGCACCCCACCCCCAGCAGTGAGGGGCACCTGCCAGCAGGCCCCCACTCATTTCCCACTCATGTCCCCCTGCACCCCCACCCACCAGCAGTGAGGGGCACCTTCCAGCAGGCCCCCACTCATGTCCCCTGCACCCCCACCCCCCAGCAGTGAGGGGCACCTGCCAGCAGGCCCCCACTCATTTCCCACTCATATCCCCCTGCACCCACAGCAGTGAGGGGCACCTGCCAGCAGGGCCCCACTCATGTCGCCCCCTACATGACATAAAGATGCACAATCATGGCCCACTTCTACACCAAAATACCACAGCACGCCACCCCAGTCTTGAGACGCTATGATTTCCCAATCCACCCCACACTAAAGTCAACTATGTACATCAACACATGTCCATCAGACACACACACACACACACACACACTGGTAGGCATTGATTGTGTAAACCCACATTTTCAAATGCATGAACCCAATGAGCGAATTACACACATGGAAGTAAAATATCAAAATGTATTATGGACAAAAATAAAGCAATGAAATGAAAGCATAAAAAAATAGCAATCATGAAATGAAAAGCATGTCCAAAAGATGAGTAAATGAAAAGTACAACCAATACAAATAAATCCAAAAGAAAAATACTCCAAACTCTCCCTCCACCAAAGCAAATACAAAGGAAACGTAAAAAGAAAAATCCATTAATCCATGGTGAAATCCAAAGAAAAAGTTCAAATAAATCCATTGTCCAACTATGCACAATCCATTGTCAAGGGTCCATGAGCCCAACAAAAGATATTAAACCTACCTAAGAAACTACCTAAGAAAAAAACTATATACAAATGTGTGGGGCATAGTCCAATCACCCCAAATCAAATGAAAATGAAAATGAAACCTAACACTAAAAACTATTTACAATGGCGGCGGGCTAGTCTGACGGCTCACTTTTCGATGTCCTGGGCCAGGGCATCATCAAACTCCCGCTCAATGTCCTGGAGGCGGTCCTCTTCCATGGCCCCAAGGGTTCACAGGGACGATGCCATGTTGGACTCCAACTCCCTGAGAATAGCCTCGAGGCACTCGGCCCGCCTCAGTGCCCTCCGCATGGAGTTCTCCGCCCTGACCATTGTGAGCCGTGCCTCTTCCGCCCGCCGCCTTTCCGCACTTATGGCCCGGCCCAACCGCTGCCACACGGAAGACACTTCCAATCCTGGGTCCTCCTGCCCTCTGACCAATGCCTGCCCCTCTGATGTTGAAGGCCCCGAGCCATCATTGCTCCCACCATGTTGCTGCTGCTGGTGTGCCTGCGCCCTGGCTCTAGCTGCCTGCACGTCCTCCTCCGGCTGGGGTGCAGTTGTCGTTGTGGCCACTCCTGCTGGACATCCGACTCCCGACTGTGGCAGGGATGTGTCCTCCACCAGCCTGGCCGCTAGGTCAGAGGCAGCTCCACAGGGTACCCAGGTGATACATGGGTGGGAAGATGGCATGGAGGACGACTGGCGCGTAGGGGGTTCAGGTGAGGAGGGGGTCGTAAGAAGGTCCAGCACACGGAGGAATCCAGCACTGGTGACCCGTCCCAGTAGGTCAACGCGGTCAAAGAGAAATCCGAGATGACGTGCAGTGTCTTCACGAAAACACCACAGGTCACCTCGCATGCCCTGTTGATGCAACGCTATCCCAGCCAGGACAGGCTCAACCCGGTCCCGGATAGCCACGTCCGCAGGGAGAGGAAGGCCAGTTGTTGTGCGCTCACCCCCTCCCTGAAAACGGGTCTGAACTTAGGCATCCCTGCTGGTGCCAGATGATGCAGTCACAGGATCAGGGACAGGATTACACACAGGCACCTCCGCGGAGGCCTGTGCTGCCTCCTGTCCCTGCCCCTGCACTGCACCACTAGCACCAGTGGAATCCCCACCTCCAGACCCCGTGTGTGTCCCTTCCACGGCCTCCTCCTCCTCCAAACCCCCCACCAACCTGGATGACTCCATGCCATCTTCCTCCGTCAGGCCCTGTGGGGTCTCAGCTGCCCATTCTGCTGCCGAGGAGTCCATCTCCAACCTCTGCCTCTTGGACCTACCCTCGGCAGCTGTGGCCTGGGATGCGGCACCAGACTCCTCACTCCCTGACGAGATGACAATCTGGGAGGGGAGCCGGGCCTTGCGTCTCCGGCTGGTGGTGCGATCCCTGCCGCTTTACTCCACAACACCCTCTCCGCCCTCTTCATCAGTTGATGCTGCAGACAGGGAGAGATAGAACACAGGCATCAGGGCACTGTACAATGGACTGATACACACATGACAGTTGTACATGAGTGGCAGTGTCAAACTTCAGACATGGCATCACACTCCCCAACACACATGTCATTTCAACTCACACACATGAGCAATTCAACAGCAATATTCCACCAGGCAGCACCATCCATACACAAAGAACAGTACGAGCAGCCGAAGGTGAGCCTGACGTCACATGAAACACGGGGAGTGCACAACACATGCACACACGCCACCAGACCTACATGCAAGTGTACATCTCCACAAACTGTGGCAGTGATGACATCCCCATCCATGTCACATCTGGCATTCTGCCTTCTACATGTCAGTGTCACATGCATCCATGTTGCATCACAGTTGCACACTTGTCAAATACACACACATGCACATGTTCACAGTGCAGATACATGCAGCAGGAACCACCATCCATGTGTGACACCACAACCATGCCAACATACATACACAGAAATTCAAACATGTGTGCTCCCACACCTGCATTTGACCAGCATGCTTACCAAAACAAAAACCATCGATGTGTCTCACACATGAAAGGACTCGCATGTGTCAGCCTCACACCCATGTACATACACATCCATACATGGCCCTACAAAAACATATGTGCAACCTGTACACTACTGTCACACCACAACATGCACAGCGTCCAATCAGTATGCATGTACACTTACCGCTCGACTCCTGACGGGTCTGCCTCTCAAGGACCTGGATGTGGAGCGCTGGGCGTATGAGTTCCAGGACCCTCATTTGGTGGTCTGACAGCTGGCCCCGGCACCCCTTGGCATCCGCTGCCTTCAAGAGGCGCTGGGCTTTGTTGAGGGTCCTGGACCTGAAGTCCTCCTACCGCTTCCGAACATGTTTGATGTCGCAGACTGCCACCCCCTCCTCATTGATGGCAGTCACGATGTCCATCCAGATCCTGGTCGGTCCTTCATTGTCGGTGCGTGAACTTCCAAAGAGGGCACCATACTGCCCCAGGACTTGCTCCACCAGGACACCAACTTCCCTGGCACTGAAGCTGGTGGCCCTCTGCCTCTCTGGCTGGGGGTTACCAGTGATGCCAGATGGTGTTGTGCCCGACATGGCAACCCCAGAGACAGGTGTGGGTGGGCAACTGGGTCCTGGGGCTGGGCTGTGGAGCGATGGTATCCCAGTCGGGAGTCTTTGGTTCCAGCAGGGGTGGTAACAGCAACTGCACCCCTGGCTGACGTGCAGGCATCAAATGGCAGGGCACGTGGGCAGCAGGCAGGCAGCAGCAGATGGCAGGTGGGAGCGTGCTCGGGGCTCTTAGGGGCAGGAAAATGGCCTTTTGAGCAGGAGCGTGGTCTTCCGTGTGTTTTCGCGTGGCCAGCTTGACACGGAGTGATTTGGCACGTGAAAAAATTGCACGTCAGCGTGTAATTCGAGATAAGACCCTTAGCGCGTAAGCGCGTCTGTGACGTGACGTGCAAGGGCGTTTCCCTCAACACGGGTGCATGTTCATTGTACACGTGCAAAAACTGCACGTCCGAGTGTCAGCTCGTGTAATTGGAGGAAAGGGCTTTAGCGCGTACACGCGTAAGTGACGTTGTATGTGTGGGCCGGTTTAAAAGGTATGTGTAGGATGCCATTTTCTTGTACGTGCTTTTCGTGGAGAGCGAGTGGGTGAATTTTGTACTTCTTGTCGGTTCACATGCGATAACTTCACAACGGTTCAAGTTCGTACTCCCTGTTACCTCTGACAGCGTTCAATTCTTATTTTGGCCTGTTTCCTTAAAAACCTTTCAATTCTTCTTTTGTCCTGTTTCCTCAGACAGTGTACATTTCTTCTTTTGGCGGGGGTGTTGCGTCTTTTTCACGTTCTTTTTCCAGGCATACGGTGAGTCGCGCATGTATTTACCAACTGTGCTTGCCCCGTGTGTCGCGTACCCCTTCAGAGGTCATTGTAGGCTGCGTGTATTACGCGTACGCTTATTTTTGTCACAGACAGCCTTGCTAGAGCACTAGGGTATGAATTCCATCTAGTACCCTATCCCTTTCACCCCCAATTGCCCAGGACAATAGTTTACTGCAACTCCCATATGCACAAGAACATCAGTGCCATGGTTGGGAGGCGATCAAGCGGTAAGGGAGGCAAAGGTGGTCGACCTCAAAAATGTGGGCGTAGTGGGCACGGTAGGGGACATGGCCAGGATTTGCAGGGTGCTTCTAGACCCCCGTGTGTGGAGGACCAATGAGGGACACCCATGTCCCCCCATGGTTGTGGGAAACGTTGCTGACACCATCCCAACTCAGCCCTTGTTGGACCGCCCCATTTTGCCACCTGAACCGGCACAGGATGACTCCCAGGCTGACCTCCAGGTCAGCAAGTCTAAGCCACGTGTGGCGGTGCAAGTTGCTGTCACCAGGCCACGTGGATCTGGGGCAGCAATGTCATCTGCTACCCCAAGTAGACAGGGTGGGGAGGCTGCAGGGGTAACTGCAGCTCTATCCACCCCAGCTCTGAGTCTCCCAGCCAGGACAGTGTCGGTCAAGGTTCATCATACCGACGTTGGCCCTGCCAACATCTCCCTGCAGCCAATGTCTGCACCAAGACCTATGGTCATTGTGCATTCGCACACTCCCAGTACCCAGTCCACCGGCGCTTCTGCCCCCACTGACAAGAGCGGCGTAAGCCACTCAGGATCTGCACCAACTTTGAAAAAGAAGAAGAAGGGTGCTCTGGCACTACAGGCTGAGACCCCAGACACGGCTACACACTCCGGGACGTCAAGGAAGCCTAGCTTTAATGACGCCAAACTTGATGCACTTGTGGCCTACATAGCCGCAAAATGGTGGTGACTGTAGGGTGCAAGACCACACCTGGTCAACGTAGGGCACACTGGCAGACCCTCGCAGACATCATTAGTGCCCTTGGATTTGTGAGGCACACAGCTGATGATTGCTACAAGCGGTGGAATTACCTGAAACGCAGAGCAAAGAACAAGCTGACCTGAAATCATGCCTCTACTCTGGTGACTGGCGGTGGGTCTCCACCAGAGGACAACCAACTCACTGAACATGAGTCTGTTGCTGGAACCTTCCTCACAGAGGAACAGATCCAAGGCGTGGGAGACCTACCAGATTACGACACATTGTCCGGTGGGTGCCCATGCATGTGTGTGTAATCCATGTGTATGTTGTTTGGGTGATGGGTTCTGATTGAGTGCCAGGTGAGGGTGTATACTCCTGAGTGGTATGGGTCACCGATGTGCTTCCTCCAAAACATTCACCGGCCTTGGATTTGGGTATGACAGTATCCCTTCTGCCCACAGTAGCAAATTAGCGCCACATTACTGCAGTTGCCCTCGAACTGTCATCTTGCAACAACATTGTTCTGAATTTTTCAGTGTTCATTCAGGCTGATTGTTTGAATTGTCCCATGTTTGCAACGCATTTTTCTGCCCTAATGCCACATATGTGACATGCTTCTGTCATTGATTTCACCCCACATTGGCCCACATTTGTTACCTTGTTATGTGAATGATTAGACCATTCAGGCTGATTGAGTACTGGCATGCTCATATTAATTTTTGGGGCCTGTTTGAATGTGGTACATGATAGTTGTTTCCTGTCATGTTGAAGTGACCAACGATTGATGTGTACATCTGCCTGCCATCACTGTATTATTGTACACTGGATGTATCGCAGTGTGTGGCACATGCGTATTTTGTCACACTATTTAGCATTTTTCATCTCATCATGTCCATCTCACATGGATGGGTGACAGTACTCATTCACTGACATATGGCTGTACTTGTCAAATGTACCATGGCTATGCTACATGCCATCTGTGTGCTGGCATGTGTCATGTATGTGTATTAGACATGCCACTCACAGGCTAATGTGTGATGCCAGTGCTACCCGCATGCAGCAAATCTGTTGCTTTTCCATCTTGGTGTCCTCAGTGTCTGCTTTTTGCCTCCCATTCCAACTCATTGACAGTGCATGCATGCCAGGGTTATAGTCATGTGGGACATGTGTAAATCATGTACTGGTTCTCTGGCTTGTTAGGCCTATGTGTGTGCTATGTTGCTCATGCCTGTTTCCATTTGTTGTCTTTCATGTTTTTGCAGGTGATGACGCACTTGATGCTGTTGAGGTTGAGGAGACAGTGCAGACCCAGGAGGAATCTCAGGCATGACCGGGCACCAGTGGAGGACGTGGTGTGGTGGTGGGTGAAAACCCAATTTTACTGCAGACCATACTGTCCAGGGGTGTCTCTGGGTGCACCTCCCTAGACCTCTATTCAGGTGCTGAATCGGATGATGAGACTTATGTGCTGTTGCAGGTGAGTGTTTCTGGCAGGGATTCTGTTCTGTCCAACCCACCTGCACCAGGGGTAGAACCCTCTATGGGGATGTTAGTGTTGGTAAGTCCGCCTTTGGCGGTTACGGATGCAGTGTCACACTCCACAACATCTGATCCTGTTCCTGGGCCAGCAGATCAGAGGGGGAATGCAGTCCTGCAGCCTGAGGCAGTGCCAGCACAGCAAGGTGCTGATCGCCTTGCCCCGTACAGGTGTGGTGGCCGCCGATGCGGTGGTCGTACGCCACAAGCCAATACTGTATGGGAAAACTCCATGTACAGTATAGCAGCCCAACAGGGAGCATCGGTTGAAACGATGGCTCCGGCAATTCTCCCCCCTGAAAGGCAGATGGAGCAACAACAGCAGGCAACAGACTCCATTTGCCAATCACACAGGGAAGACATGTTGGCGTCCAACAGGCACCGAAGGGCCACACTGGAGACTCTGCGTGAAGCCATATCTATAGAGTCACAGGGCCACAGGGAAGCCCTGCAGGTAGAACTCCATAACCTCAGGGAGACTCTGGGTGAACTTGAGGCTTCCCGAAAGTTTAGGTCAGAACAGCAGCTGGAGCAGCTCACACGTTCGCTCTCAGCTGAGCTGCAGGCAACTCGGGAGGAGATCCGGGCATCACGCAAGGCCATGCGTGCAGAATTGCAGGCAACCCGTCAGGTGCTGCATGGGGATCTCTGTACTATCATCCTCCAGAACGGGACCTTACACACCTGCATGCTTGCTGCAATGGAGGAGCATACCAGGGCTTTGCGTGGGCTGCCTCCCATAGCACCACCACCTCCTGATGCAGCAGCAGAGGGTGAAGGGAGCGATAGCAGCAGTTCTCCCACAGTAGCGTAGCCGTGCAGGCCATGAGCCCATGGAGGTATTTTTTTTTCACAACATCCACGCAGATGGGTGTTGGTGTGCACCCTGTCCTCGAACTTCCTGGGTGGCCTCCCCCCCCGAGCCCCACATGGCCATTTTTGATTTTAATTTTTATTTTTAATTTTTTTTTTTACAGTGTGTTGCCTTGTGTGGCTCCCGTGGGCATCCACTGTGTATTCCGGCTGGGCACATGCAGACTTGTCCTGTGTTTGGGTTAGATGCTTGGGTTCCTGACACACACACCCCTCCTGCTTCCCGTTTCCATGGGCTTGCAAAGGGTGTGACCAAGTGACAGTGACTTACGCAGTGACATTGGGCTCCCATGAGCTGTGTGGGCAGTCTGTAGTCATGACTGTGTGGACATCCCTAGTGGGGTTTGTTTTTGTCTTGAACACTGCATGGTGTATTGATATGTGCTTGTGCATCCATGTCTTCCTCCTTATTCGCAGGTACCTTCTTCATGTCTTCACAAAGCCGTCTCCTTTGCAGATGCAGTTCATGTTGTATGCAGTACATTGACACATTTGCCTGACAGCAACACTCTGCAGTTGGAAGGGGTCAATGTGCTGGCTTATTCAGGTTGTAAGACTTGCACTACTTTGAGTTTGTACTGTCATATTTTGGCAATGTTTCATGCTGTGCTGCTGTATTGTGTTGCTGGTAAGTATTTGGTCATGTGTGCAGTTTGTTATTGATTACTGGGAGCATATTGTCTGTGGCCTGTTTCCATTTGGGACAGTGCACTTTGTGACACTTGTGTCATGTGTTGTGCATTCCTTTGTTTGCTTTCACATTGCATGACATGCCATGTTGTGTCGGGTGGCATAGATGGGGAAGGATTGGGTGACATGGCGCTATTTTCATGTTGTATATTGCAAGGGGGTAGTCATTCATGCAGCATAAATGTGTGTCTTTTTGTGACACAGCATTGGTTGTCTTTCGGTAGGTAGGGATGCACACAATGTAACACTTCCAGGTGACCAATCTCAGGCTGGTATGGTTGTGACAGTTGACTGTCCCTTATGTCATCATCATTGATTGTCAGCTGGAATGTGCCAGGGCTGTGTGCACTCCACAAGGGTGTGATTTTAGGTGAAGTTATTAGCCACCAGCTGCATACAGGCTGCCTCACCACGTGCCTTTTCCCCTCCCATGCACAGCGGCCGTGCATGTGGTTGGGAATGTGGGGGCACCACCGTGTCCACCAGCAGGCCCTGGCGTGTTGCAATGTTGTGCAGGACACATGCTGCCACTATGATCCTGTACACTACTGGGGGCGCATATAGCAGCTGCCCATCAGAGTGGTCAAGGGAGCGAAAGCGTAACTTGAGCACTCCGAATGTGCACTCCACTATGCCCCGGGTTGCAATATGGGCTGTGTTGTATCTTACCTCGGGTGGTGTGGTGGGGTTCCGAATTGGCGTCAATAGGTGGGTGCTCAGAGGGTAGGCACTGCCCACTGGGGAGGTGATGATGGGTATCATTAGTGGGGTTGTGACATTACTCAGTATCTGACATGCATGCATGTGCAGAGGCATTTATACTCACCAAGCAGCCATGTATCGCCATGCCGCCCATCTTCTAGGTCCCGGTTTAGGGTTGACATTCTGTAAATGAAACTGCCATGGGTGGACCCTGGATAGTTGGCATATACTGAGGTGATGATTCCCTTGGCATCACATACTACCTGCACGTTGATGGAATGCCAGTGCTTGCGGTTTCTATAGATGTGCTCAGTTGCCCTGGGAGGACATAGAGCCACATGGGTGCAATCAATGGCACCTAGCACTTTGGGGAAGTGTGCCACCCCGTAAAAATCCTGGATGGCAGCCTGCCCTTCTGCAGGTGTTCTGGGAAGGTATATGTGCCTGTGGACTGATGGGCGTGCAGTCATGATGGCCAACACCTGGTGTAGTCAGCCTGACTGCGTGGCCTGTGACACCCCCCCCACTATGGCACTTGTCCACTGAAATGAACCAGTGGCTAAGTGCAGTCATCTTCCCACTCACTCACCAGGTCGAGTATTATGTGAGGTGGAAATCTGTACCTCCCATACACCTCAGGCATCCCAAAAAGGCTGGTCCTGGGTGTGAAAATTCTGGCCCTGACTATCCTCCTCCTCCTGCGGTGTCCCACGACCACTGCTGCGAGGGACGGTATATTCATCGTAGCGTCTGAGCTTGTTCGTTGTTTGCGCACACTTTTATGCTGCACGGGTCCGCGTACGCCTGCTTCCTGCTGGTATACGTGTTTCCGGATTAGCGCGTCTTTTTTGGCGCACGCGTTTCCCCAGTTCGATTCCATGAATACGTGTTGTAGGCATGCGTGTGGGTGTTCCGCGCATTTGCCTCCTGTACTTCCCCCGTAATGCCCCCTTTTTCATGCGTTGCTCCCCATTCCGCGCGTTACACCCCATGTTACGCCTACTTTTGTTGTGTGCACCGTGCTATGTGTGCTTTCGCTGTGTGCATAGCGCACGCCGTTTGATGACGTGTGTGCCCGTGTGCGCCACGCAGGATTATGGCGCACATCCCAGTATTTACACGCGCACGGACTTCCATGAATCGATGTGTGCGGCTTTCGCACGCTTTCACTCCGATTTTCGCACTTGCGTTGCGATTCGCACTCTTTCGCACGCTTGCGCAGAGATTTTCGGTGCACATTAATTCCATGCATCGGCCTGCATATCTGCACCATTTTCTACGATGCTAGAGAGGCATGGATCTCCGGCACAATTTGTTGGGTGGAGGCTGAGAATAATTGATTCAATGTCTTGTGGAACAAGAGGGTTGAAGTCAAAGAGGAGCCTGGATGTGTATACTGCACTGTTAGCTGTTTTAGTAGCAGGTGTGAGATTTGTTTGTGTGCAGCGTAACCATGCCTCGATATTTGTGTCTTTCTTGTGATAAATCCATAATTGTATTGATTTATCAGAGAAATAGAATTGAAGCCGGTTGCATCACAAGTGAGATTGAGGTACATCGCTCGTATTAGAGATATATTTCTGCTGATTCCCTAAATGTTTGAATAATGCTCTCATTGACTTGGCTGCAGAATCAATCTGCTGTGCAAAGAAACATAATTGTGATTGGTTATTTATAACAAGCTTAATACCTAGAGGTTACCCAGGGATTGATCCTGTGTTGCCCAGAAAGCACATTGCCCCTGAGCTATCCTCCCGGCCTATGACTGCTGATTTATATTTCAGTGTCTCTAATCTAAGAGCAAGGCTGTGGATCTCCTCCATTTATATGTCAATATATCTACATACCCTTTGTATGCAATAGGAGGAAAGCTGTACGCCATTTATTTTTTAAATTTTGACTTCATTAGTAACAAGTGGTGCTAACCAATAGTAAGTTGGGGGAGATTTTCATAGTATCTTTTGGTGATGCCTTGCATGGTATCGACATCCTTGATCTTAGAATCTAATTCACTTAATCCATCACTGGGTTTATGTACCATTAGGTTCTTAACATTTTTGTCGGGAATGGAAATAGTGCCATTGCAATTGTAAGGCGCAAATGAAGGCTAAGCCAGTTGAAAAGAAACCAATGCGGTGGTCTGACCAATTAACTGGTGACACATGGAATGTTTTGGGCTGGACATTATAAGTAATCATCCAATCTAAGATGTGCCCCTTTATGTGGGTGGGTTGCATATGTCTAAGAATAGAACTGAGCTCTTTGAGGGACAAATCAAACGGGATAGCTATTGAATCATTAGGATCACTATAAAATTCACATTGAAATCTCCTAATATGATAAGCAGAGTGGTCATTTTAATATGGAATATGTTCATCTCTAACATCAATCTGGTGAAAGTGATGTATTGGAGGTCTTGGTCCCCTCCCCCTCAAAATGAATATAGGTAACACGATAGGCTGATCAATGGTTCCAGTATTGCAAAAATTAGAATTATAATGCTTTTTGAAGGAAAGGCGCACATATGGGGCAACATCTTGCACATATGGAGTTGGAATGACTCAGGAAGTGGAGGGTATCTCCAGTTTTCTCATATATCATAAATATCTAGCAATGTAGTCCGGAAGCTGGATAGAAAATGAGTTATGTTCAAAAGTAAACTGGTTTGCCGCTTGGTAAGCAAGGCTGAACATCTAGGCTGGACAGACTGAGGTAGATTCTAAGATGGATGCCAAAATAGAAAACAACTTTGGGGCCAGGTGGCAAAAGGCCTGGCTCATTCTGATCTGGAATATTCTTTGGCAGCATTTCAATGGGAGATAAGCTTATCAGGTATTGTATATTTAGAATTTCCTGGCAGAAAAAGCAGATGTGATTGATAGCAAATCAGATGAGAGCATGGTAAGGCTACTAATTAGACAGGACAGCTGCTTATTTAGAAACAAATAAACTGAGCTCATGAAGTTTCTCACAGTATGAGCTGCCAAGTAGATCTAGCAGGCCTTGAGAATCAGATAAGGGCTGGTTCTTCGCAGGATTTGAAGGATAAATAATTATGTTTAGCTGAGACTAGAATGGGTTAATCAGTCTATGTGTCAGTCAGATGGAGCATGCCAAGATGAGCCAATGTGGGATTTGTGAGCGCAAGCAAGCCAACCAATCAAAGATAAGGAGGGCTTATATTAAAGCATTATGTCATTGATAAAAAGTGTATTAAAAAAAAGCAAGCTGATTGTTGGAGCTCAGTCTGCCTTCCAGCCTGTCTTCTGAACCTGTATTAAAGATGACTTTGATCCTGCATCCCGGCATCCGTTCCTGCTTTGTCTTGTCTCCAGTGCCAGAGTCTGCAGCTGTCAAAAGCTGATTAGGGGATGCAGAGGGTCCCCTTTACACTTGGAGACCGTACAAAGGGACCCTAAAGATTCTTCAGGGACAAGAACCCAGACCTATGCTAACAGAGATGGGGAGATGCCCAGGATAAGTGACAGAGTAAGTGAATCTGCAGTGTGCCCTCAGTTGTTGGGGGAAGTCTCCCTATGGCTGTCAGCATAGTGTGGCACACTTTGACATCTGTGGATTATGGTATGTATGGAAAGGGGACAAAGGCAAAGAAGGAAAGAAATAGCATGTTATGCATGCATATATAAGTAATCAATAAGTAGACAATAATGAATCAATAAGTAGCCAATTATAATCAATACATAATCAATAAGTAATCAATAAGTAATCAGAAAGTAATCCATAATTAAAAAATAGATATATAATCAGTTAATAATCAGTAGGTTAGAAAAGCAACTGTGTAGTTTAGATAAGTAACAGGGGGGTTGTTTAGAAAAGACGAGAAGTGTCTGTAAGACGAGGAGCGTCTGAAAGCCCGGTTTTCCTAGTTCAAGGAACTTTAGAAGGAGTCATTTCAAAACCCAAGTGGGTATATTAGGCTGCACACAGACTGGTCTGTGAGAGGGTATGATTCAAACTCCAATCAGAGTATTTAGGGGTAGATATAAAGCAAAGAGCGCTGAAGATTAATGTAAAATATCAACTAGTCTGTCTGTGTGTTATGTGTCTGTTTTAAATTAAGATGTGGAAGAGCGACAATGAGTGTACAAAATTGAGATAAAAATCAAGAAATTATATTATTTATTTAAGAAAGGTGATTTGCACCAATCTAAAAATAGGCAGAAATCTGTGGAAAAAGTACAGGTTTGAACAAACCACTGAAGGGTGCGCTCAAATGCGCTAGCTGAAATGCCATCGAGAAAGAATCAGGCAAAATAATAAATTGCAGCCATAATTGTGACTGACTTTGCACCCTTGAGGTGGGCAGATGACGGTAGCTAGAAGGTTAATTAAAATATACCTACATACTTGACAGCTTTAGGAAGCCAAAAAGCGTCGAACGATAAAAATCAGCAAAGCGCATCATGCAAACGAAGACCAGATAAAGATAGGACATATATGAGAGAAATTAATCTTGCCTCAAGACAGGCAACTGCGCAGATAGATAAAAATGTTCTTTAACTTGAAACAAAAAACTGACACCACATTGCTTTCCTGCTTGGGAAAATAAAGCTTATGCGCCTCATTAAGAGTCCGGTGGCAGCCGTGCCGGCAAATACTGGCACGACTGCTGCCGGAATCATTTTTTCTTTCAGCGCCTGGCAATGGGGACTTAGGGGGCATTACAGCCCCGGCAGTCCCGTAATTCCCTATTGCCGGGCGCCAGAAAGAATTACTTCCCATTCACAATCGTGTCCCATTCGACTCAATGGGAATGAGGAGGATAGATGCACCTGCACCAGTCATGAATGGTGCCGGTGCATCTGTCAAGGTCTGCGAGCCGGTGCTGTTCCGCCTGCCAAGTCAGACCTGGAGAATGCCGGTCTGGTAGCAAAGGTGCCGGTAGCTTACCGGCACCCTTGTTACCGGACCGGCATACTTGTAATGAGGCCCAATGAGATATAGGACATGTTCTAAAAATAACATTTCAAAGAGATATGACCACTTTTTGGATGTGCTACGCAGCTAAATAAAGGCTAGCCCTGGCAACACATGATGAAGATTGAAGTTCTAAACCATGCTGAAAGTTGTTAAAAGCTCCTGTTCATAGGTAAGAGATAAGGAGCTGGAGTCAAGAGTTCATTAAAAATAGTTGCAGGAATTCAAAGTTACGCAGAGTTTGAAAAAAAAGATAGTTTTTGAGTCAAAGCAATTGTGAGCTAAGTTTTATACAAACAAGAGAAGTTTGTTGTGTGTGTTGACAGGAATGACAAAATGTGTGTGTGTGATTAAAACAGAAACATTTAAGAAGGTTTATGGAAATGTGACCAAAGTCAGTAAGGTTAAAACTGACATATGTATAAGAATGTAAGGAACATTTTTAGTGGTTTATTGGTGTAGCTTTGAAAAATTCATTTCTTTTGGTGCCAGGTTTATGGTATATATGTATATTGTTTGTGTTTTATAGTAGGACACTCAATTATGGGTGGATTTGGTTGACACCCGCCGAGTAGACTGACAAATAAGTAGGTTCTGAGAAACAGTATTTTTTCAATGGCATTAGTGCACAATTGTTAAAAGCAGATGCTAAGAGAAAGTGCTGAATTGAATTAATATATTATGGGGTAATTGGACCCCTGGTTGTGTAGTCAAGCAGGGGTGTATATTTTGAAGAACTGGCCATTTTGCCTGGAGAGCCATGTGTGGTTGAACTGTATTCTAAATATATTATGTTGCACTTAGGAGGCTGCTCCACAGTTATTGTATATGTGTGTGGTCTGAGGAGGCCACATTGGATCGCTGTTTGGGGTCACACGGGTCGCTTCCCATTATGGAGGGGGTTGGTGGTTATTCCTGGGATTAGTGGTGGATGCCTCTTTGTTAAGCACACAGTAGATTGCTCCTGATTTGTTGATTTTATGTTGGGCAAGTAGCCTCCTTGTTGATGAAGGATGGGGCATTTTTGACAGAGTATAGATCAGAAGGCATACATGGGCATAGACAAGGGAGAGAGGAAAAATATTTGCTAAAAGGTTTTCAGTGCGCTTTGAAAAAACGACTGATTGTAAAAGGAAAGCACACAAGAGTGCTGTAGGTAGCTAGAATGGTCAGAATATTGGTAATTAGGAATATAGAGAAGGCAAGGGATATGCGTTGCAATACAATGTAGAGTCATGGGGTGTTATACATGCAGGTTTAGGTATGTCAACCAACGTCAGAGCAGACTGGATAGGTGCCAAGAAGGGGAATAATGTTTCCCTCACCATACATTATATCTATGCAACATAGGGGCATTTGGAGAATAAAAATGTATGAATGTGTCCAGGATCACACAAATTGTGAAGCATGGCGCAGAGAGTAAAAATGCAATTATGAGTTCAAATTACATTGAAAAGTAGGCTGACGTGATAGAGGGTGACATTAGACTAAGCACAGTGACTATTTTTGGGGAATAGTAAGAATAAGTAAGAATAAATTAGATAAAAACACATTTTTAGGGAAAATATTGGGAAGGCATGTATTAATGCAAAATTTGTATTTAAAACTAGAGAGGCAGTAAGCAATGATGGGAAGTGCTTGCAAAGTGCACTGAGGCTAAGGTCATACAATATGAACAAAGGGCATGATATATATTTAAACAGTTGTATTGTGAAAACATGAATTTAAAAAACTATTTTTTATAGAAGCACACACCCTGATGGTCTGACTTCTGAGAATAAGGAATCCACTATTTAGGGGTTTTTGCAGGGTTTTGTTAAATGAAAATGTAGTTATGGATAAGTACAAACAGGCTTAGCACTGATGAAGAAAAATGCGAGAATCTTGACACAATTATTGAAGCGACATGGATGATTATATGTGATTAATTGATTTATTGGGGAAAAGAAATAGAGATGATTAAGGTTAGACATGATATGTTTATGAGGAAAGGGGAAGTGACACACACGCACTCACACACACACACACACACATGCATGCACACACATGTGCATGCACACACACACACATGCATGCAAACGCACATACACACACATGCATGCACAGACACACACATGCATACACACACACATAGGTACGCTCACATGCATGCACACACATGCATGTGCGCACGCACATACATGCACACACATACACACACCCCCACACACATGCACATGTGCATACACATACATGCACACACATGCATGCACACACACATGCAAACACACATACACACACATGTACACATGATCTTATGGAAGCACAGGCAATCAATGAATTATAGGCAATGCACATAAAAACACACATAGGTAGCCAGAAGAAGGAATTCAATATTGCAATGAGAATGAAAATATGAAGTGAAATATAAGAATTGCTGGTCTTTCTGAAGTATATATAAAGGAAGATGAAGATTTGCTTGTTTATATTCAGGAGCACTGAACTCTTGAGAGCGCGAGCAGAGGTGAAAACAGTGGCAGTGTAATACCACATTTTATGTGAGGGATTGCCTGGGCAGGTACAGAGAGAACTTAAGAAGCTTGTGGGAATGGAAACGACACCGTAACCTGAGATACAGTGACTATAGTGCAATCACTGTAGGCTGTTACAGGAGAAGGATAAAAAGAAGAAAGATGCTAGAAAACTTGAGAAGGCCAAGTTAGTTCAGAAGAAATTGTCAAAGTATGCCATAGAAGGGACAGTATTGACAAGCAGGGAGGGACTGGGAATACAGCAAGCAGTGGGTATATCTCAGGTGAATAATCAGCGCCAAATGGATCACGGATGGGAATGGGTTTGTGCCACAAGGCAGAGGAATGGGAAATAGAGAAAGAGGTGATTCGCAGAATAACCAAGGCAGTTTTCAGAATATGCAGAATGATAAATAGAATGCGCAAGGACCATTTAACGAAGGGGGACTAGTCGGAAAAGCCCCTCCTGTATGTTAGACATGTGGGATGACAGGGCACAGTGTGCACATGTGTTGAAGCCAAGGGTTTGTTTATTTTTGTTTGTTTATTTTATTTCAATAGCGCACCCGACCCTGAGGTATTTGGGCGCATTTGAGCAGGTAGGAAACGTTACAGGCATAGGTACATAGTTGGTGATACATTTACAGTTGAACAGTACAGAGTCATAGTACAATATTTACGGGTATATGCATTGGATGGTATTTGTAGCTGTAGAAGTGAGTTAGTTCTTGTTGACTAGCCAAGAGATGGTATTTCTCTTGAAGTTGGTAAAGTGCTGCGTGTTCTTGATGGAAGGTGGGAGAGTGTTCCACAGTTGGGCTACTAAAACAGGGAAGCTACTCCCTCCTGTCTTTTTTAGTTTATATCTCGGGACAACTAGTGAGGAGATGATGGCTGATCTGGTGACCTGTGTGGAAGATCTGACAGTGAACCTTTCGGTAAGGTAAGGAGGGGCTGTGTGGTTCAGAGCTTTGAACGTTAGACACAGGGTTTTTAGCTCAATCTTTTCCTTGATAGAAAGCCATTTGTGTTGTTTTCTTGTTGAGGATATATGCTCATTCCTAGATATATTTAAGGCAACTCTAAGTGCATTATTCTGCAAGATTTGTAGTTTGTTGAGCACAAACTTGCTGGCACCTACGTACAGTCTGTTGCAGTTGTCGAGCTTGGATAATATGAGAACTCTAGCTAGAGTGAGGCAACTATTTGTGGATAGCAGTGGTCTGCAAGCTCTAATAAATTTGCCTGTGTAGGCAGTGGCTGATGTGGTCATATTGAGTTGTTTATGAAGGTTGGATGTAGTGTTGAGGTAAAAACCAAGTGTTTTTACTTGTTTGGCTACTGGGATATTATGTCCATCAATGTTGAGGAAGGCATAATTTGGGCTAATCTTGTTGATGTTAGCTGATGAGCCTACCAGCAATAGTTCGATTTTATCATCATTCAGGCATAAGCCATGGGTGGCCATCCATGCCTGAATGATGACATATATATCGTTCACAAACTTTATGTCAGTGTCATAAATGCCAGTTAGAGGGAGGAGGATCTGGGTGTCACCCATGTAGTTCGTATAGGTGACACCCAGGCGGTCCAGTTTGTCGAATAACGGCTTTGTGAAAATGTTGTAGAGGGTCAGTGATACACGCGATCCCTGAGGCACTCCACATGTGATGGGTCTGGGGTATGCTGCTGCTGATGGTGAGAAAACCTGCATAGTTCTGTTGTTGAGGAATAATTTGATCCAAGTGATAACTGATTGGGAGAAATGAGCTGCCGAAGCCAGGTGATTACAGAGAACTTCGTGGTCCACCAGATCAAACGTGGCTGATAAGTCTAAGAGTAGCAGAATTGCAATTTTTCCTGTCTTTGAGTTCGCCAATCTGGCTTTTTAGATCAATCAGTGCCATTTCGGTCCCATGTTGAGGTCTAAAGCCAGATTGCCAAATCCCTAATAGTTGTCTAGTCTCTAGGTAGTCTTGGATTTGTAAGTATGCAACCCTGTCCAAGATCTTCAGCAGAAAGGGGACTGTGGTGATTGGTCTGTAATTTGTTGGTATGGTAGGGTCTAATGTTAGTTTTTAAGAAGTGGTAGGACCCAAGATCCCTTCAGGTTACTAGTGACAATGCCTGAGGTGAAGGAGGCGTTTATTAATTTTGTTATAAACGGGGCCAAATCTCTAGCAGAGTTCTTGATGGTCTGTGCAGGGCAGCAGTCGCCTTGACACCTATACGGTTTTAAGGAGGCACTGATTTTTTGGACCTCTACTACCAACACTTTTGAGAACTTAAAGCCTTGGTGGTATTGAGTGCATGGCTCTTGAGGCTGAGTGGTGGAGTCTAGGTTGATTAGGTTATCGCGTTTGTCAGCTATTTTTGTTTGCAGTGTGGCAATTTTGTTGCTAAGGGCATTTTGGAAATTCGTGCACCAAAGTTTGTCTTTAATACATAAATCGGTTGGTGGGTTGAGCGTCTCCATTTCTTTTAGGATAATGAAAAGCTCTTTTGTACTAGAGCTAGCTTGGTTGATACTGTTGTTGCAGGTGTCCAGTTTAGTACGGATAATATCCGCTTTGTATTTGGCCGAGAGGTTGGTGAGGTTAGATTTATTCTCTATTGATGGGGAGAGTTTCCAGATAGTTTCTAGTTTCATTTTTTCTGTTCGAAGAGCTTTAAGCTCCGGGGTGAACCAGGAGTTCAAGTGTCCACTCGGTATCCCTTTACCTAGTTTAAGTGGGACCACAGCGTCTAAGGCTTTAGTCATGGATACGTTATAGGCATCCACCAATAAGTCCGGGTCAGTAATATTCGGCAGATAATTTAAGGTGCGGACCACCAAAGGCATGATCGCCTCCACAATAATGAGCCGTTTATTTCTGGTAGGGGAAGGTTTACTTTGAGGTATGTTTGTTTGGTAGGTTATTGGCAGCAAACTCAAATGAGAAGGTAGCCCCTAGTCCAAATTAAGGGTGAGATACTTGTGATAGCAATGTTGCAGTTCAAGTCTACGACCCAGTCGAGGGTTCTCCCTTTTTCATGCGTCAGCTGGGTGATATTTTGAACAAATCCATGCTCTGAAATCGTATTTGCTAAGGATAGTGTGTTATGGTCATTGGGGTTGTTGTAACCCCGGTTAAAATCACCTAGGATTAAGGTTTCTGAGGTGGTTTTAATATTTTCTGTGAGTAAGGTCATCATGTCTTCTTCGAATCCTCCTATGAGCCCAGGGGGTCTATAAATTAAGTGTATTGTGATTGTGCCTGTGTGTGAGGTCTGTAGCTTAGCTGTTAGCAGTTCACATTATTATAAAGGTGTTGAGGAGACTAATCTGATGTCTAGATTAGTTCTAGAAATGATTGCAATACGCTCTCTTCTGGAGTTGGGTCTGTCCATTCTAATGATAGAATAGTTGCCTGGCACTGCGACGGGCCAGCAACTGCGTGCAGCCATGTTTCTGTTACCGCTAGAAAATATAGGTTATCTGTAAGGATAATGTCTGCTATGTCGGTAGCGTAAGCTATCAACGACCTAGCGTTTATTAGTGCTCCTTTAAACATAGGAGTGTGGTCCTTGGGTATGGTGACGTTACGTTGAGGCCTTTTAGGTTGCATCTGGTTCTTTGAGCTCTTTTTGCAACTATGTTCCTGGCCAAAGGTCTAGTTGAGGTAGTAAGCCTAGTTTTGGACCTGTTGACATTACGTGTAGGTAGGTTATGCGTAGGTAGTCTATTACCAAGCCTGTAATTTCTAGAGCTTGTAGGGCATGGGCTGTGGCTGAGAATTGTCGTGTCTTGCGCATGTGTACGTTTATAAGATAAGAGTACTGAGGAAAGTTCAATTGGTGGTGACGCTGTGGTAGAGTCATTAATGGGTGACACCAACGTGGAGTTAAGAGTAATATTAGTGATAGTAGTTAATTGGTCAAGGTTTAGCTTAAGTAAGAAAGTCATTGGTCTAATTGACTTATTGAGTAGATTGATTTTTAAGGCAGGTAGGAAAGGAGTGGCTCTAATCACGGATGTATATTCTTTAGTTGTGGATATGGTCAGACAAAGGTACCCCCTTAAATAAAATGGTGGTTGACTGTGCTGGTAGGCAGTCCTGAGGGGGCCTAGCATTAGTAACAATAACGTGCATAGAATGTACATGTTAGGCTATGATAGGCAGTTGTGGCAGTTAAGTCAACTTGCTAATGTAGGAGTGGTACCCTGTACCCTCCGCACACAGTAGGCTAGTTGGCTATAAGTACATAGTGCGAATACATTTGAGACAATAGACAAAGTACACTTAATGCAATGGGGTGGCTGGTTCTGCACATAGCAGGCTAGTTAGCTAGACATGCATATGGCGAATACATTATGATACAATGGGTAAAGTGCACTTAATGCAATGGGGTGGCTAATTGGCAATGCAAAGTGTTGGTTCACATAAAGTACAGAGGGCAAATTGGCTAGAAGTGGAGTGGGCAAGAAAGCTTCATGCAATAGGTGACTTGGTCATACAATGGGTTATTTCACAGCAGATTAGTGTGCATGTATTGTGGGAGGCAACTTGATTTAGGAATTAGCCGGATTATTTGCACAGTAAGGTGGCAAGTGTGGACTCGAGCCGTGGAAAAGTATCAATGAAGCCATAGCTGAGGTCAATGGGAACGTACAGGGCAGATGTATTTATCGTAAAGGAGTACAACAGTGAGGCTGTGATGTAAAGTGGGCGTAGGTGCCTAGGTAGTAAGGTTAGTGCAGCATGATTTCTTAATAAGCATAGATGATTAAGGTTCATGTGAGACTGTCTAAGCCTAGTGATGTGACGCCTCAACTGCTAGCATGGATGTGGAGGCATTAGATACTATTGCACCCCAACAGCCTTTTCGTATGCTTGCTGGTAGGTAGGGTTTCAAAGCACAGGTAAGAATCCAGATAGGAAACAGAATGGTATGCTAACATAAGTGCACATAAAACCGTGAAATCAGCAACATGTACAGTATTGCGCAGTGTAACCTCAGGATGTGTGTTGCGAGTAAGAGCTCACCTAGACGGTACTTGGCATAAATCGCAGTATGAATACAGTTGAAGACTTACGTATTTATGCTCTGTCGTGGCCACCATAAGGTACAGCTCATGGTGAGCAGGATGGCGTGGATAGGATTAGTGCCTACAAAGTTTGAGTTTGGTCATGGCCTTATGGAGAGGATGGCAATCGAGCAGAGTGTTAGGCCGACGGTCGCCTTCGGCCAAGGCAGGCTTAGGCAGGCCCTTATTCTGCGGCTCTTCATCTGCATTGCCGGCTACGCCTTCCGGCTTGGCCTATTGGGTGTAGGCAGGAGAAGGAGCCAATCAGACTACGCCTGCTGAGGTACCCGGAAGCAAAGGTACGGTGATCGTGGGTGTGACAGTCATTTTAGAAGGATGTTAGAATTTTGGCCAGAAGTGGGAACCGTAGGTAGAATACAGGATTGTGCCCACAATTCCACAGGTAGGCAGTTCAAGAGAATGCAAACAATAAAGATCAGTAAATTATTAACGTGCTTGGGACTAGGTGAGGATTCAATGCCTAACTTTCGGAACCCTGATGCTGATGCACAGCTGATGCGGGTGTTGCGCATCGGGGTTGGATCTGGGAGAAGCTCTGCAGTGAGGTGTGGGAGAGGGCTCATGCCCTCCCTCCGTCAGGTGGATGGTTCACAGAGTGGACTTGGGCAGGCTTAGGCAGGCCCTTGTTCTGCAGCCCTTCGTCTGCGTTGCCTGCTACGCCTGCCAGCTTGGCCTATCGGGTGTAGGCGGGCAAAGGAGCCAATTAGACTACGGCTGCTGAGGTACCCGGTAGCAAAGGTACAGTGTGTGGGATGTCTTGACCCACTTTTGCTCTGCCACGCGGCATCACTGTGTTCTGATGGTGCCAGAAACATCAAAAAGGCGGCAAAACCCTTGTGCGTGCCAAAACCTCTGAAAACCGCGCTCTGCAAAACACAAAAAGATGGCTGCCCAATATACCACGCATGTTGTCAGTGGTGGAACAGGGATCTCACTCCTGAAACATATCACCGGGCTCCACAACAAGTAAAAATGGAGTACAGAGGGAAGAACAGTGCTCTGCTAAAGGAAATCCAAAAATCTTGCTTTAAATCTTTTTACTTTGTTCCTGAAACTGCAGAATGTCGGTATAAAACACCTTTAAACATCCAGAATTCTTGCTGGGTGCTACAATTCACTTAGGTCAAGAAATCATTGTGAACATACAATTTACTGAAAAGCTGAAAGTATCAAAGAAACATCTACAGCAAAGGTTGCCTGCCTGTGGAATCTGTCAAAATCTGGACGTAGTACCCTCGGCCACCTGAATGACAGCTGTCAGAAGCCTGCATGATAAACTTTAAAACATATATATAAACTGAAGTCAAATGTTTGAAATCAAAGTGGCCTGTTACTGAGAGTAATCTATGTTGTAATCGTTTGAGCCCATGGTTTAAAATCTGAAATAAGTGTTTTAGCTGCTAGTTTGAAACCACCAGTTTGTTTTTAAGTTAAGGAAAAATGCAACAGAATGAACATTAAATTTAAGCCTGGCTAAAACCACCCAAACTGGAATAACAGCTCTCCTTCCAGCTCCTCTCCACCAGGAAATCACACCTATGAGATGATTATAGGGTGGAGGGAAGAATTTGGTCTGCAGTGGGGAAGAAGACAATGGACTTCCTCCAGCTAAAGGAAAGGCTAAGTGTGAAGGGTCATAAAATGTCCTCTGCCAAGGAATCAGGGAGGAGTCTTCTCCTGAACTGAAGGGAGACAAAAAGAGGCAGAGACAAACAGCTATCTGTGGCTGAACATTCACAAAAAACATTTTGTTAAAATACATATAACTTACTATGTAAAATTGTGAAAAATGTAGAAATAACAGCATTGTTAATGTCATTTCTGGATGCATGGGTGAAAAGGCGCCAGAACTCTGTGACATGTTCGGGGAAGAAACTGTGGAAAATGTGATATTACACGAAATTTATTTAGGCTAGAAGTATGAAACGTTATACACTTATGCCAATGTTATACGTGCACACTTGTACAAATTTGCTGATAAACTGGGCATTGTGTTCCTGATAAATAGGGCGGAATTCGGTGGAAAGCAGACACAAGATCCTACAGCGATGGGATTTTGAGGAGTATTTGCTACTCAAAATATGTGATCTATATATGTGGTTGTTAAAGAGGTTGCACATGTGGAAATATGTATTGCGCCAAAAGTAGATTTTGTGTTCGGGAGGCTAGGGGTGGACTCTAGGCCTCATAAACCCACACCATTAGGGCGACACCCTGTTTCTCTCCTCCTATCAAGGCAGAGAGGAGACTTTGACCAATCCCTGTAAAAGGGGAGAGCTTAGGATAAACCAGCACACACACACCCTTTATCATAAGCATGAATAGAGACAGCTCAGCACTCAGAAACACAGACAGATTCACCCACTATCCTGATGCTGGCGAAGCACCCTGCAGCAGAATTATCCATCTTACTTACTCCAGACTCCAGAAACTTGGCAAAGCAGAAGGGCCCATTTTATAGCTGAACCATTCTCAGCTAGGCCTTACATTCCAGAACCAGAATCCCACCACCTAAGGGGAAGCTTCAAAATATATACAGCCAGGATGCACTGTATTGCTTGCCTGCTGAAACCATTATCATCAGAACCAAAAAGGGCAGACCCAGTCCATCCTGTGCCATCCTGTGACCAGAGTGCATTGCAGATCCAGTCCGTTCTGCCGGGCGGTGACCAGAGCGCCTTGCTGATTGCAGACCCAGTCCAGTCCGGTGTGCCCAGCAGTGTGTTCTGACCAGAATCCCTGACCAGAATCCCTTACCAGAAACCTTGACTGGAATTACTGACCAGAATCCTGATGGTTCCATGCAAAAACATATCTAGTGAGTATCTATATATAGAACTGTGTCACTAGCATATGTACTGTCCATAGCCAATCCCTATCTTAAATCCATCCTACCTTGTCTTCAGAACCTGCATTGTTAGGAGTACTTTTTGAATTGCCTGAACTCTCTGTCCTATCTCTCCTATTTTCCTCCTGTGCTAGTATTGTTAAAACTATCTTTGCGCTGATATTTTTCACCTGAAGTAGGCTAGCTCAACTGCAGGCAGTCGCCGTGATCTAGTGGCTGTGTTCCTGTGTGGTATTCATTTATTCATACTCATCCTCTAGTGTAAGAAATCCTTTTTGTCATTTTAAAAAGCCCATCCCCGTTTTCCCATTCTTGCACCTATCTCGAAAAAACAACCTCCACTAAAATGTCCATAACGTCCTCAGTTTTTGTGCTAGAAACAGAATTCAACAACTTCTGCTCGTAGCTAATATCCACAGCTTTAATTTGCATCTAAAACCACATCCCAAATCCATACGGTTCTCCTGTAATCGTGATTATCGCGCACTGAAAAGTTTGTTGCAAATTTCGTTTTTGGCAATTTATTATACATGTAAAACATCTTTTGATTGCTCCCAACCACACTTTTCAGATTTCACATAGTTTCTTAGTATCAAATCATTGCTAGTGTTTGCGTGTAACTATCCAAAGCGGCTCCCATAAGAATTTAAACAATTTCAGCAATTTAAACCATATTTAGTGTTTTTTCCTAATCCATTCTCAAGATAACTTCAAAACCATTCTGACCGCTTGCCAATCTATTCTGTTTTTCTCTTGTGTTGCTGGGGGGAAATTGGGATTGATATTTTGTTTGAATTCTGCCATTCCTGAATACCTGCTCTCTCTTCTCATCTCTTTACATTGCCTGTTGGGGGGTCGAGGGGTGTGCAGGGTGAAATAGTAACCACACTGCTGTTTGATCTGAACACACACAAAGTATTATTTATGTGCTGAATTGTTTTGCTCACTATTACTCCTTCTGTATTAAAGAGATTATTTAGTGTTACATCACCCCATTGGTGATTATTGTACACCCATTAAAACATAGTGTGATTGAATTGTAACTGCATAAATAAATATTTTAACTTTGCAAAACAGCCTGATTCCTGGTTCAGTGTGACTGGGGCAGGGGTGGGGGGGTCCAGGAGATGGGCATGATATGAGTGGTACATCGTTCAGAATGAAAGAACTTTTAGACAAAACTAAATAAGGATTTCAGTTGTGCATTACACGCTAGGCATTGACTTATGTGTGTGCCGGATTGAAATCACTTACAGATTGGGGGCTTGTCACGAGATCCTGAATTAGACATAACACTTGTGACAGTCTAACACAGTATGCTAACTGACGGGGTACATACACCTTGTCGGGCTACCACACTGTGCTACACTATAAAAACACCCTTCAATAGAAATACTCAAAGGAGTTGGGCCTGTTTTGCAAAAATAAAATAACTCTGAGATAAATCAGTAGGACATTAATATTTCCGGAATGGCGCCCCCAGTGGAAATTAATATGGCAAAAGAACACCTATTGCACAAATTGTTTGTCAGGGGTGAATGGGATGAGCAGGATGAGAATGTTTGGCTGCAGGAAATCAAACAACAAATCACTGCCATAGCATTAGATACATGGCAGGACCAGGGTCCATTACACATGGCACTTAGTGAGCAGTATATGGCCCCAAGGGTAAAAGAAGAGCAGTGTAAAATTGCCAAAATATCCACACTGGAGTAATAAAGGGAAAATATACCGAAAACCTAGATTTGGCAAAAAGGCAAGTACAATCCCTAGAGAAGGCCCAAACTGATCTGGACTCTGCAGAGCAAAGGCTACAAAAGAGCCAAGAATCAGAGAGTGGAACCAGACAGTACCTGACAAAAGTAAAAGAAGATCTGGATCTCCTGCAGCAAGAGAGGGTAGAGCAAGACACCAAATTACTGACACTGCAAAAAGAGTGTCAAGAAAGGTTGGACTCTTTAACAAAAACTGGCAGGACAATTAACTTTTAACAGAGTCTGTGCAGAACAGCTTCACGTCTTACAAGACTAGATAGACCAAGTAAAAGAAGAAAATAATAAATGAATTCTTAAAGACTTTAAATCCCAAACAGAATGTGATAAAGAGCGCCAGAAAGATGGGGCATTCAAAAAACAAAGGGACGACCTGGCTGCACAAAGGGGTACTCTAATTCAGGAAAGGGACGCCTTAGGCCAGGAAGTCAGCTATTTAAAAAACAAGGTGGAAGAAAATCACCTGGCCCTTCACGGACTGGGTGAACTCAAAATGGACTATGAAAAGCTGTTAGAGCACACCGGGAGGGTAGAAGAGGCTCTGGCAAAGAATGACCAAGCCAGTAAGGACAGAACTCAGGAGGTGAGCCTCCTGCAGCAAAGGTTGGCCCAATACTCCCCAATCAGACAGGAAGCACAAACAGAGACAATGAGGCTCTCTGTGAAAAAAATGACAGGCTCCATAGACAGGTAGCCATGCAGGAACAACTAATAGAAATCAGTAAGGCCTTAATAGAAGAACAAAAGGGTCAGATTCTTGCATTCCATCAGGGAGTAGGGGCTGAGAGAGATGAGGTCAGATGGGAGAGGGAAACCCCTGAGCATAACCTCAGGAACCCTGGCACCAGAGACTTTAATCTATTCCATTCCATGGACTCTGCCACCCCCATGTCCACTGGCTCACATGAACCAAGGGCCACGGGAAAGGTAGACTTCAACCCAATGGGGAATATGGTGCTGATAGGTCAGCGCCTCCCAGAAATGGATGGGCCGGCATCTATTTACAAGTTCCCAAGTGCTAGGGCCATCTTCTCTTATCAGGGAGACTCCAGTGAGGGGAGAATCAGAGAAATGGATCCTCAGAAATATAACTCATAAAGAGATCAGGCAGTGAAATCTGGTGGGGAATTAATGAGATTAGGCCCACTAAGAGCATACTAAAAACCTCTTCCCAGCTAGGACAGTGGGGGGGGGGTACTCATCCTATCCGGGGAGCAAGGAAAAGTCAGAAGACTCTTCTGAGTGCCACAGGACCCAAGGAACTAGGAACCCACATTCTGCCAGCCATTCCCAAGCTTGCAGAATCCGGGAGAGTCTAGAAGACCAGACAGCAACCTCTGGTGGCAGTGCCTCTGAGTGAGAGGATGAGTGGACCAGGGTGACCAGAACCAAAAAGGCCAACAAAGTCAAGAAGGCTTCGCTCAAGGATCCCCTGAAACAAATAAAAGCTATTAGGAGCATCATCACGCCGTAACACAAAAATGCTAAATATTTGGTTTGGGAGCACCTTGAATTATTTGAGCAGATGATGGAGACTTTCCATCTGAAGGACCGCCAAACCTGTATTCAGTATGTAAAGTGGATTTTCTCCTGAGTACTCCACCTTCTTTGCGGGGCTGGAGGATCAGAATCATTCCAGATGGTCCATCTACAGGGCAGCCATCCTGAAAAATGTTTCCATTCATAGGAACCCTCAAGAGGCTCGCAAGACAGCCAACAACTTACAATGGTGGGAAGACCAGGCCCCACAAGAATTTGTTCAGGAATTAAAACGCGCCTTTGCGCAGACCACTAGAAGGGTGCGCACTGACAGTAAAGAATTTGTGAACACCTTCGTTCATGCTCTCCCTAAGTATTTTATGACCCAGCTAGTGAGGGACTTTAATGAGAAAAGATCACTAGACTGGATCATTGAACAAGCAACGCGCATCTATGAAGTACAGAAGCCATTGGAAAATAAAAATAGTAGCAAGAGCCCCAAAACAACCAACACCCCTGCTGCTGCTAAGGTGGCAGAGGTTAAGGTTTCCCCCATTTTAGATCTGGAGATGGGGGGGCCTAAAAACCTTCCCGCGCAGAATCAGACCAACTCCAAACCCAGAAGGCCCTCGGACCAATCCCAAACAGGGGGCCAGGGACCAATCCCCACAAATGGGACCCCTAACTCCCCTGACTACATGAACCCACGCTACAAGGGAAATAGACCCATCTCGGGCTGTGTGTGGACTCCTCCAGCCCAAGGGGGGGTTATCCAACCAGACAGCAGGAAATCCTGGAAACTTCCCTCCTCATTTCCCCAGGAGGGTAGTAATCCCCAAAATGCCGGACCCAATTTCTTTCCCCGATACCCGCCAAACTTCAACCACCAAAACAGCCCATCCTTCTTTCCCCACTTCCCTGAGCCCAGACAGCGCAATCCAGGAGAGGGGAGGCCAGGGGTGGAGGTGTACCCAAACTTTCCTAACCAGGGGTATTTTGGGAGAAGAGATAGTTACCCTTCCCGGGATCAACCCAGGGTAGATCTGAGGACCTCTTACCAGCCAGAGCAGGTGTCCCAACTAGAGCGCCAGATCCAGAACAATTCACAGGATCTGGGTCGCATGCTGAAGGCTCAACAGAACCCTCAGATGAGCATGGCGGCTCAGAACTCCTCGAATCCTGGGTCTGGTGCTCCAGAACAATGACGGGGGAAGAACCCCGACAACCCACCGGTTCCCAGGGAGGAGGCACAAGGGGAAGGAGGGTGAAAAGCCTTATAGGAAGCTTATTTACCCACTTGTGAAAAGCCCCTGGAAACCCAGGAACCAGAACCAAAATCTCCTGCCCCCGAATGTTTGCCACCCAAGGAACCGAGGGGGGCGTAAGAGAAATAAAGAGCCTAAGAAGACCCATTTTGTGGAGGAGTTGCAAATCTTCCAATTTGAACGAGAGGGGTCCTCAGAGAATCCTGGAAAAAGGATCTTCTCCTTCAGGGATGGGGGAACTTCTCCCAAAGAAAAATGGGTTCCAAAGGATCCAAATCCAGCTTGGGTAGATGTGGGGAGCGAGTTAGAACCGCCCATCATCAAAACCCAGAAAGACCAGCATGAAAATCCCCTGGTTCAAACCCATCCTGGTGACTGCCTCCGAAAAGGGGGGCAGCCCAGAATCAGTACCAGGGGAACCCACAACTTCCCCCACATCTAGTTGTCACCTTTTTCTTACAGGTTCCCAAGATCCCAAACAGAATCCTGCCCAAATCACCTCTCTTTCGGTATCTAAAGCAAGGAAGTTAACCCACAAGTTGGCCAAAACTGTGCATTTGCCCCCTTGAGGAAAAGGAGGGAAGATTGTATGCCCCGGTCCAAATACAGGGGCAATGTACAATTTTGGCACTGGTGGACACTGGATCCCAAGCCGCCCTTCTGTCAAAAAGGGTCTTTGATCAACTGAATTCGGGAAGGGCGGAGAAGTATCAAATTCCTCTCACTCTCTTCCTGGACAACTTCAGAACTTCGACAGGAAGGAAATTTCCGTCGAGGGGACTGCGGATTTGGACATTAAAATTGGGCGACACAAGGTGAAGCAGCCGGTCATAGTTGTAACTCCAGAGGGCACACCTTGTTTACTATGGAATGACATCCTGCGTAGATTGTCTCCCCTCATAGATTGTGTAAACAAGGTCCTCTGGACCCAGACTAGCCGACCAATAAAATTGAAACTGAGTGTCAACCATGTTAGTTTAAATGGCACATGCCACATGGTTGAACAAAAACCTGACCAAGTTGAATTTCACTTCCAGAATAATCAAATCCCAGATGTGACAGTAATTGCAGTAGGACCACAAACTGGTGATGGGGAGTCCTCTCTATTTCTGAAAATCAACCTTCCTTCCAATCTAAGGTGGCATTCCACACTTGTGGGAAACACTCTGAAATTCTATACAAATTTAATATCAGAAAATCCCACCCCTATATTCCAAAAAGATGAGAAATCAGCTCAAAGCTTGACTGATATTCAGAAACTTGGAGAGCAGTTGTTCTTCCCTATCCAGTTAAATGAAGGGAAGGACTCGCCCGAGTATGTGTGAACAACGTTAAGAGCTTCATCAGCGAGGCCATGTTCAGCAAACTCCCAAAAGATCCAGTCATTCCCACATTTAAACTGTTAGACAAATGCGAAATTGACCTGGAAACACCCAGTTCCAAACATCTCCTGCCTAGCAGGTGTATGCTCAAAATTTCCATAGGCAACAAGAGATTGGAGAGAAAGTCACCATCCCAGAACGGACCCGACAATTCCCACTGGAAGTAAAAATTAAAAGAGGACAGAAACTGAAAAACCCTGATGCCTATGTCCATCTTAATGCTAATTTTCAACAGCAAGGGTTGGGGGTAAATCCAACACCACTAGTCAACATAGAACACAACACCATTCCAATAGAGGTGGATAACAGTGACCTAAAGAGTATCACTCTGAGCGCATGCACCATTATTGCAATGGCGGTTGATGACCGACATTTCTCCATAGATTTAGGTAATTAACTGTTAGGACCAATCCCCAAGGACTGTTTTGACAGTGATGGCGACGATGACACAACACCAGACAGGATCTTCACCCGGCATGGGGGGAATTTCCTGGTGTACTCTTCCTGCCCTTATGGTAAGGAAGATGTGACCTGTGACTTCAGGAGGGATGAGGTGATCTTTCAAGTCCACGAGGACTGCCTTCCCCACCTGAAGCCATCAGTGCAAATCAGCACTCTGACCAGGGACTTCTTCACCCAACTGGAGGAGGCCACTGAGATAGCCAAGCCGGAAGTCTTTCCAGGCTTCAGGCACATGGTTTAAAAGAGAGTCAACCTAGCTGATGCCTGTGAGACTCTGGAGCAAAAGCAAAAATTGGAACAAGTTTTCTTTGATTTTCAAGATCTCTTTGCGGTGGACTCATATGACTTTGGTCGCACCGACATCCACCCAACAACAATTCCCACGGACCCTGGCATGATTCCAGTGTTTGTGATGCAAAATCGCTTGCCTCTTGCATCAATGGAGTCCCTTACTGAAATAATTAAGAACCTTGAGTCCCGTCGGATAATTCGTCCAGTCCACAGCACCTTCAATAATCTGATGCTGGGGATTTTGAAACCAAACGGCCAGTGGAAACTCTGTGCTGACCTAAGGGAGCTCAAAAACGGATCCATACTTCCCGATGGCCTCTTCCCTACATTGACCAAGGGCTGGCCCAGATCCAGGGGTCAAAGGTATTCACTGCCATTGACCTGACCAATGGGTACTGGCCTGTACCTGTCAGTAGGGAGGACCAATACAAGCTGGCCTTTACCTTCGGGGGCAGCAGTACACGTGGACCCCGACTCCCTTTGGATACATAAACTCCGGCAATTCATTTAACATTTTTTTACACAAGGCCATGCGCGACCTGGGTAAAAGGGGTAACCTGGCCTATGTAGATGATCTTCTAGTCAAAAGCTCAGCTGTGGAGGAACACATAGCGGAGATCCATTATGTCCTGACACAGTTGAGGGCTGCCGGAACAAAACTCTACTTTCAAAAGGCACAGTAGTGCAGAACCTGTGTCAATTTCTTGGGGCATGAGATAACTCCTCAGGGTCTCTGTCCCCAGGAAAAGAAAGTGGAAGCACTCCATAAATTAAAAGACCCCACAGCTCTGCAGGAAATAAGGAGCCTCCTTGGACTAACTAATTACAGCAGAAAGTTCATTGAGGACTACCCTGAGATCACAAGACCCCTGATCCACCTTTTGAAGGGGGGGGTCAAGTGGGAGTGGGGTCCAGAACAAGCCGAGGCAGTAAGACAACTAAAAAGAAGCCTCTCACAAGTGCCTTGCCTAGCTTACCAGGTCAAAAACAAGGAGTTCTTCTTGGAGACAGGGTTCTCAAATACATGCTTCACCAGAGTATTATATCAAAAGCATGACAAGGTCAATAAAGTAATCTTGTATGCGAATAAATCTTTATCCTCTGTGGAGGAAAAAGTCAATGATTGTGAGAAGGCACTCCTGCCAATTGTGTGGGCATTGAAGAATTACTGCTCGTTTATCTAGGGGGAACACATCATAGTGGAGACTCCACACCAACCTTTGCAATATCTTCAGAGTGACAGAATCCGGGCCAGAAATGTGAGTAATTCCTGAATTACTTCCTGGATTCTGTCCATGCAAGGCTTTCCTGTGGAGGTCAGATATGGCCAAAACAAGACGAGTCCCCTCGCACAAGGCCTTGCTGACTTGCATGATTGTGCCAGAGAAAACTGTCTCGAGGACGAAAGTCTTAAAATCAAGGACAACATGGAGGATACCTTAATTCCCCACACAAAGTCTATGAAGAAGACAAGTGTGAGGGAATGCCCACTGTCTATGTGGATGGGTGCTCCTACCATGTTGCCAACAACAGGGAAAAATAACTGTGGCCGGCGTAGGGATTGCATGGGTGAATGATGCCCCAGAACCCTCTGCTGGGTACAAAATCGGTCCCCCAAGTAGTCAAGTGGCAGAGCTGATGGCTGTGCATCAAACCATCCTCACTGCTGCCCAACACCAACTCCACAAATTGCTCATAATCACAGAGTCGGATTATGTACAGAATGGGTTTCTGGAGCCCCTGGTTAGCTGGAAAACCAGAGGCATGCTATGTGCTAATAATAAACTGTTGAAACACGGAAAATTATTACAAAATATTGATGATCTGGTCACCTCGAATGGGATGACCATCTACTGGAAAAATATCAAGGGTCATTCTAAAGTAGAGGGACCAGACACAACTGGAAATGACCTAGATGATCAGATGGCCAAAACTGGAGCCATCCAAGGGGATCTACTTGATATCGAGTCCCTGTTGGGGGAAATCCAAGTCACAGCTATCACTAGGTCCCAGACAAATGCTTACAATGAACTCTCAACTGCACAATGGAGTAAGGAGACCCCAGATGCTGATTTGATTACAGCTCAAAAGGGGGATCCAATAATTGGTAAGTTTTATCAACACATTGAGGACCCTGAGAACTTTCCCCTGATGGATACCGATTACATAGGGAATGAGGACCTCAGAGTGTTGATGAAATGTCCAAAAATGTTCTGAATCCAAGACGGTTTGTTGGTGTGGAGATCCATAGCTGGCCATGACCAGTGGGTGGTCCCCACCTCATTCCGAAGCCTGATGCTAAGTCACGCCCATGATGCGGCCACAGCCGGTCATCGGGTATTTCATACGACACTAGAAATCTTGCGAGAGGTTGCATACTGGCCACACATGGGGCAGGACCTCGACCAATACTTGAAAGGGTGTCTTGTGTGTGCACAATTTCAGCCAACATCACTCACACAACGTGCTCCCCTCCAAAAGAGGGGGATGACACTGCCCCGGTCAGATTTACAAGTTGATTTTATCGGGCCCGGGATTCGCTCCTCTAGGGGGAACAAGTACATGTTGATCGTAACATGCTTCTTCACTAAATGGGTGGAATGTTTCCCGGCCCCAAATTGCAAAGCAGAAACAGCAGCTGCCCTGATGATCAATCACATCTTCTCACGTTTTGGACTACCCCAAAGGATTGAGTCAGACCGAGGTAGCTACTTCACTAGCAAAGTGATGACAAAGATTTTGGAGATACTTGGGGTCAAAAGTAAACTACACATTGCCTACCAACCAGCCTCTAGTGGTGGAGTTGAGAGATACAACAAGACTATTGTGAGCATATTAAAAAAAGTTTGTGGCAGATTCTGGGACAAGTTGGGACATTCGATTACCCCTTGTCCTGATGGGCATCAGATCTCCCCTTCTTCTTCAGAAAAAATGTCTCTGATTGAGCTGACGACTGGACGAAGGATGGTGCTTCCCCAGCATCTGCTCTACAGAACCCAAGAGCAAACCTTGATAAATGCCTCCACAACTCATGAGTATGTTGAGAATCTGAGAAAACACCTTCAACATGGTTTTGCCTATGCTCAGTGGTATAGATAAAGATCTGCAGACAGTATGAAGACCCACTATGACCTTACGACAACTAAAAAAGAATACCAAGTAGGAGACCGGGTCTACTTGTACAATTTCCAAAGGAACCAAGCCAAACAGCGCAAATTTCTCCCTTGTTGGCAGGGTCCTTTTGAAATTGTAGACAGAATCTCATCAGTTGCCTACAAAATCTGCATCCCCAAGGGCAGTTTGGCAGAAGGGTAAGACAAGTGGGTCCACATCAACCAGCTGAAGTATTGCCATCCCAGGCATACTCTGCGGCAAATAGAGGAGCCAACCGGAAACCCAGAGGTGTACATTCCGGCCCCCTAGAAAATTCCAACTGTTAAAACCATTCCACCTGTCAAATTCATTTGGAATTACAGATGGGGGGTATTGTAAACAGTATTCAATGTATGCATCTACCCCACTACATGAATAGTAGTGGGGAAAATTCCATAACATGCTCTGTTCTGTCTCATAGCACTGAAACCAAGGATTCCAAATACCAAGGAGGACAACTCGGGGACCGGGAGGAAAGACCCAAGGGGCCGGAGTATCGCTCCATACTCCCATCCAGAACCGGCGCAGAGAACCTGTCGATCCAACACTGATGGGAGAAGCGGACGACTTTCTCCAGCTGGACCAAAGAATCAAAGAACATCCCAATCTCCTGACTTCCCCTTGATGGGCGGTCAAACTTAAATCAGCAGGGGGGGCTCTGTAGGATGTCTTGACTCACTTTTGCTCTGCTATGCAGCATCACTGTGTTCTGATGGTGCCAGAAACATCAAAAAGGCCGCAAAACCCTTGTGCGCACCAAAACCTCTGAAAACCACGCTCTGCAAAACACAAAAAGATGGCTGCCCAATCTACCACACATGTTGTCAGTGGTGGAACAGAGATCTTACTCCTGAAACATATCACTGGGCTCCACAACAAGTGGAAATGGAGTACAGAGGGAAAAGCAGTGCTCTGCTAAAGGAAATCCAAAAATCTTGCTTTAAATCTTTTTACTTTGTTTCTGGAACTGCAGAATGCCGGTATAAAACACCCTCAAACATCCAGAATTCTTGCTGGGTGCTACAATTCACTTAGGTCAAGAAATCATTGTGAACATACAATGTACTGAAAAGCTGAAAGTATCAAAGAAACATCTACAGCAAAAGTTGCCTGCCTGTGGAATCTGTCAAAATCTGGGCGCAGTACCCTCGGCCGCCTGAATGACAGCTGTCAGAAGCCTGCATGATAAACTTTAAAACATATATATAAACTGAAGTCAAATGTTTGAAATCAAAGTGGCCTGTTACTGAGAGTAATCTATTTTGTAATTGTGCCCATGGTTTAAAATCTGAAATAAGTGTTTTAGCTGCTAGTTTGAAATCACCACTTTGTTTTTAAGTTAAGGAAAAATGCAACAGAATTAACATTAAATTTAAGCCTGGCTAAAGCCACCCAAACTGGAATAACATCTCTCCTTCCAGCTCCTCTCCACCAGGAAATCACACCTACGAGATGATTATAGGGTGGAGGGAAGAATTTGGTCTGCAGTGGGGAAGAAGACAATGGACTTCCTCCAGCTAAAGGAAAGGCTAAGTGTGAAGGGTCATAAAATGTCCTCTTCCAAGGAATCAGGGAGGAGACTTCTCCTGAACTGAAGGGAGACAAAAAGAGGCAGAGACAAACAGCCATCTGTGGCTGAACATTCACAAATAACATTTTGTTTAAATACATATAACTTACTTTGTAAAATTGTGAAAAATGTAGAAATAACAGCATTGTTAATGTAATTTCTGGATGCACGGGTGAAATGGCGACAGGACTCTGTGACATGTTCTGGGAGGAAACAGCAGAAAATGTGATATTACACAAAATGCATTTAGGCTAGAAGTATGAAATGTTATATACGTATGCCCATGTTATACGCGCACACTTGTACAAATTTGCTGATAAACTGGACATTGTGTTCCTGATAAAAAGGGCAAAATTCACTGGAAAGCAGACACAAGATCCTACAGCGACAGGGTTTTGAGGAGTATTTGCTACTCAAACTATGTGATCTATATATGTGGTTGTTAACGAGGTTGTATATGTGGAAATATGTATTGTACCAAAAGTAGATTTTGTGTTCAAGAGGCTAGGGGTGGACTCTGGGCCTCATAATCCCACACCATTAAGGTGACACCCTGTTCTCTCCTCCTATCAAGGCAGATAGCAGACCTTGACCAATCCCTGTAAAAGGGGCGAGCTTAGGATAAACCAGCACACACACACCCTTTATCATAAGCATAAATAGAGACAGCTCAGCACTCAGAAACACAGACAGATTCATCCACTACCCCGATGCTGGCAAAGCACCCTGGAGCAGAATTATCCATCTTACTTGCTCCAGACCCCAGAAACTTGGCAAAGCAGAAGGGCCCATTTTATAGCTGAACCATTCTCAGCTAGGTCTTAAATTCCAGAATCCTACCACCTAAGGGGAAGCTTCAAAATATATACAGCCGGGCTGTGCTGAACTGCTTGCCTGCTGAAACCATTATCATCTGAGCCAAAAATGACAGATCCAGTCCATCCTGCGCCATCCTGTGACCAGAGTGCATTGCAGATCCAGTATGTCCTGTAGGGCGGTGACCAGAGCGCCTTGATGATTTCAGACCCAGTCCAGTCTGGTGTGTCCACCAGTCTGTCCTGACCAGAATCCCTGACCAGAATCCTGACGGTTCTGTGTAAAAACATATCTAGTGAGTATCTATAGATAGAACCGTGTCACTAGCATATGTACTGTCCATAGCCAATCACTATCTTAAATCCATCCTATCTTGTTTTCAGAACCTGCATTGTTAGGAGTACTTTTGAATTGCCTGAACTCTCTATCCTATCCCTCCTATTTTCCTCCTGTGCTAGTATTGTTAAAACTATCTTTGCGCTGATATTTTTCATCTGACGTAGGCGAGCTCCACTGCAGGCAGTCGCCCTGATCCAGTGGCTGTGTTCCTGTGTGGTATTCATTTATTCATAGTCATCCTCTAGTGTAAGAAATCCTTTTTTCATTTTAAAAGCGCATTCCCGTTTTCCCATTCTTGCACCTATCTCGAAAAAAAACTGACCTCCACTAAAACTAGAAATAGAAGAGGTAAGCATTGGTTCACACAAAAAGTGTGTGAACAAGCTATTGATCAGTCTTAGTAATAAGAGGACCCAGGTGAGTACAGAACAAAAAAGGCAGTAAGGGATACAGTCCTTTTAAAAAAAGTAGCATTTTCCCAAGAAAGTGCAAACCAGGTGTGAGCACAGAATAGCATATATATACACACGAGTATGGCCATATCGTAATGACGAGAATGAAGAAGACTTTGGATAGAAGGTGGAGTAACCTTTGTGTAATTCTGGTAAATTGTGAAATGCCAAATGGGTACATTTGGAAAAATACATTAATTATTTAGGGTAAGCAAAACAATGTATTTCTTATATGTCACACTTGCATGCATTTAATAGGAGCAGTCCTGGATTCAAAATAACAGGGTTAGGCAAGATTAGTGTAGGTAGGATGGTGACAAATGAGAATCATGTCTCAACAGAATAAATGCATCAAAGAACGAAGAGACTGCAGTCCCATGCTAGCAGAATGAAGACTTAAAAAGTACAGAGAAAATGTTCAGCATGGTAGAAGAAAACTAACGAAAGACAGGCCTGATTGCTACACTAATGATAAATCATTTCAAATGTGCACCAACAAGTTTTTTTAACTTTGCAGAGCAGCAGCTTACAGTTCAGTGGGCTGGGAGTGTTAGGAAATGACCACAGTAAACATTTTTTGATTGAAAGAAAGGAGCAAGGGTCTACGCTAGGGAAATACCTGACCACTTGTCAGTGCCAATATGACTTTGCCTCTATTTCGGTTTCTGCAGGGAGCAAGAATACAAAGAAGCGTCTTTGTCTTCTTCAGCTACGGATGCACCAAGAAGATAGAAGGAGGCGATTGAAGAAAACACATCCTTTTTTGAAAAAGTGTTTGAATTTGTTAGGTTGTCGGTATGTTGTTTATTATTTTTATTTTCAAGAAGGGAACCACAAGACTCTTTGGTCTGGGAATGTCAACCACAGGGGAAAAATGTTTCCTTTAAGTATATTATGCAGTTTCTGAAAAAAAGTCCATGAAAAAGAGGGCAATGCCAGGAAAAAGGCAAAGATGCATGTTATATTGTCTCAGGTTATAGCCAAGCTCTGGTATCAGCCAGTATGCATTAAGTATAAAGTAGCAAAAAGATGCGTGAAAAGAGAGAAAGGAGTAACCTTCCTATTGTATTAGGAAAATAGAAAATTAAGTAGAGATTGTTTAGGAGGCAGGAGTGTTTAAAAGAAACATATAGGAATTTTAAGAGTTGGAGTCGAGGAGGATGTACTGACGATAAAGATACACTTATTTTTCAAAAGAAACTCATTCAGTTTTATATTACAGATGGATGGGAGATGTCACATACAAGGTGGTTGACTGCAACTGATCCTGCAAGCAGAGAGAAAAGGTCGAGGGACCCACCCAGATGCCCAGCTACAGTTGTTGTTTTTGAAAGATTGGCCCAATGAAACTCCCCCATCCTTGTGTTCACCAAAAACAATTGAATGCCCCCCAATTGACTATATGACTTTAAAAAAGTAGATTGAGAATCCAAGCACTTTATGGTGAAATAAACATTGAACACAGAAGGACTGTCCTATGTGTAAAGGGCACATAAAAATGCTGCACAGCAGCTCACAGGACAAATTAAAATGGACTGACCATCGAGAAAGTCCATAGACGCAGAATGAGATAAAACAAGATGAGTCGGGTAGAAGATGTACCGATGGAAGAAAGTGTTGATGGAGAGATGATGGCAGGAAACAAGGAAGTGTTATGGGGTGGGAGGAAGAAAAAAGTGTACAGTAAAAGTAAATGTGGATAATTAAAGAAGAACATTGGCTGGTGGGTTCCCTCAAGCAATGATTTCTCTCGATTCTCATAGTGGCTAGAAATTCACTTTTGTGCATGATAGGTTTACATTGGGTAATGGGGGTAGGATCCAGACAAAACTAAATAAAGTTGTTCTTGAGGATAAACACATAAAAGTTAAAAAGGGTGAAATGTTGCAAATGATCTTCCGACAAAAAAAAGATACATATATGTTTTGGATTAAGAGACTACAAAATGATTGGAGTCACTGTTACCTCCATAGAAATGTTTTTATGATGCCTTCCATGTTGAGATAAATCATCCCATTGAGGGGGGTGGCTGCGACATGTTTGGATAAGTACACTGAATATGGGGGATGGTGGACACTGTGTGTAGTGGTCGTGTATTGAATAGGTGTCTAAATACAGACCAGAGGGGGGAGTGTTTTAGAGGTCCTAGACCCCTCCCCCCTCAAACTGTATATAGGTAACATGATAGGCTGATCAATGGTTGCAGTATTGCAAAAATCAGAATTATAATGCTTTTTGAAAGAAAGGAGCACATATGGGCAACATATATTTTTGGGGTCAGAATGACTCAGGAAGTTGAGGGTGTCTCCAGTTTTACTCATGTATCATAAATATCTAAAAATGTAGTCCGGAAGCTGGATAGAAAATGAGTTCTGTTCAAAAGTAAATTGGTTTGCCGTTTGGTAAGCAAGGCTGAACATCTAGGCTGGACAGACTGAGATAGATTCTAAGATGGAAGCCAAAATACAAAATGGCTTTGGAACCACGTGGCAAAGGCCTGACTCATTCTGATCTGGAATATTCTTTGGCAGCATTTGAATGGGAGATACGCTCATCTGGTATGGTATATTTTGAATTTCTTGGCAGAAAAAGCAGACATGATTGATAGCAAATTAGATAAGAACATGGGGAAGGCTACCAATTAGACAGGACAGCTGCTTCTGTAGCAACAAATAAGCTAAACTCATGAAGCTTCTCACAGTATGAGCTGCCAAGTAGATTTGGCAGGCCTCGAGAATCAGATAAGGGCTGGTTCTTGGCAAGATTTGAAGGGTAAATAGTTATTTTTAGATGAAACTGGAATGGGCAAATCAGTCTATGTGTCAGTCAGACAGAGCATACCAAGAGGAGATAATGTGGGCTTTGCGAGTGACAAGCAAGCCAACCAATCAAAGATAAGGAGGGCTTATATTAAAGGATTATGTCATAAATAAAATGTGTATAAAAGCAAGCTGTTTGTAGGAGCTCAGTGTACCTTTCAGCCTGTCTTCTGAACCTGTATTAAAGATGACTTTGAACCTGCATCTGGGTGTCTATTCTTGCTGTGTCTTGTCTCTAGTGCCAGAGTCTGCAGATGTCAAAAGCTGATGAGGGGATGCAGAGGGTGCCCCTTTACACTCATGCTGACATGCGGTGGCCAATATATTGCAAGGAGCTTTGCACATGGATGCCCTGATGGGAATTTGATGATGCTTAGAGTCTCTGAGTCTAAGATTTCAATGTGAGGATTTATTTGGAAAGTTTTTGATTCTCTTAAGGTAAGAATACCATCTCCTCCCTTTCTATTTAGCCTGTGGGAAATGAGCATGATATACCCATCTGGCAGAGAAGCAATGATTGCAGCACCAGAAAAGTCCTTTAGCCAGGTTTCAGTGATGACCACGTAATCAAGATTCTACTGAAAAATAGTTTTGTGAATTTCAATGGAACGGGATGGAACCAATCTAGCATTAGTAAGAGCCCACCACGAGTTGAGCAAGTGATTGGACGTAGCTTCTGTGTGAGTTATGATAGGATTCTTTCTAATTGGAAATGATGTAATATTCTGGTGTAGAGAGACAGGAATCAACCCTTTTCCTGGTTCTGCTGGTTCTGTGTAGTATTATACATTTGCCAAGATCCAACCGGATTGGGCAGTGCTTTACACAGAGGTATGTACATCGTGGTAGGCAAAGGGAAAGAGACATTATTTTTGAGTTCCATAGAATAAAGAAGCACAGAATTGATCTATTGATTTTCTTTAGTAATGGTAAGATCTATAATGGATATAGTGAACCGTTTTACATAAAGAAGATTCACTAATTCCTGTAACTAATTGCAACATTTTTCAAGGGGTCTTGAAAGGCTCCAATACCTTTGCCACACAACTGATGTTTTAAACAAAACAGGTTCTTGGCATAAGAGCATAAAGTCATTAGAGAGAATTTGCACATAATCCCTGCTAAATATGCAGAAATAAAGTTATTTTTCTGTCGTTATTCATTGCTACAATGTGCGTCTAATCTGAACGTGACTCAAAATAAAAACTTAGCATTTCACAGAGTTTGGCAGATATTTGTCATTTACAGATCCGCCTGAGTGCCTGGGGACCAATTTTGTTGGTGACAGTGCGCGGTACAAATACCTTTAACATTTAACATTTAACATATGGCGGTGCCTGATTCTTTCCCCCAAAGAGAGCAATTAAGGTATTCCCTTTGTTGGAAGACTGCTTTTATCCTGCCTACGATGGGCTAAGTCAAGTAGTTTCAAGACCAATGGTTACTCGTTATCCTTGAGGTGGAGATGAGCATTTTCAATATCTCTGAGATGTGAGGCACAGGGATATAGTTGGGTGTAATCAACCTACCAATAACAAAAAATAAGTTGCTTTCCCAACAGATCAGCTAACAGCTACATGTAGAACACTGGCTTTTCATTGTAAATAAAACTCACATACCGGGCATCGTGATTGGCTGGCGCCTCTCCTGAAGGTGATAATAGAACATAACATCCTTATAATGCACCGGTTGGACATGGAAAATGTGATATGAGTGAGTGCTTGGTCAGAAGAAGCAAAGCTCATGTGACATGGCTGCAACTGCCCATCATGCATTGCTCCCCTTAGACTAAGTTCTCTAGTTCATTACGACCCAAAAGTAGGACAGGTTTACCAAACTTCACAGCACCTGTTGACTTTTTCAAAATGCTAATACAGATGACCTTTTTTGTTATCAAATCGAATAATTTAGCACCACTATGTAAATGTGGAGGCTATTATAAGTCAGTGTGGGGGTGCCGTGGCTTTATAAAGCATTTTGTTTGCAGCATTATACTTCATTGGGAACGGAATTTAGCAGAGATTTATAAAACCTTTACAATGTGCAGCTGGAGTACATTATTCTGTTTATAATTAGACAGTTTTATTTTACACAATGGTTTGTGTTGAAGTATACAAGGCATGGCAGAATGATGTATACTTTGTAAGCATTAAAATACTATAATACAATAAAACAAAAGCTCTTTCTTAATGTTCATCCTCATTCAAAACCCCTCAATGAGTCAATATCCATCAAAGAAGCGCGCAGCTCTCATCAAAATGGCTCCTGAAATCCTACCTCGCCCGCCACGGCACAAAGCAGTGCTTGTTTTATGGAGCTGGACATAATTCTTAACAATGACAGGCGGGTGATGGCGCAGGAAGGACACGGGCATACTGTACGCCCCCCACCCACCCTTCTTCCCATCATTCAGCAAAGGTCCAAGTGTTAAAAGGTATTCCAAGTATTTGGGGACTGTCAAGAAAGAGCTTGCCTAAAATCTCGACTGCCATCGTAAGTCTGTGTGTGTTTAACCCCTGTCGGTCTACAAGACATTGTTAATCTGCACCGCACACCTGTTGGCAAGAGCAGCCGCGGCTGATTACTGCCTGCAGAGCATCTCCGTCAGTGACTTGCCAGCGCTGTAACTACAGTAGCGTTGATGCGAGTGCTCCTACAAACGCAGCTCGGTTTATTCGAGGACAGCACTGCTTTCAGAAATGCGATGCAGACATTTCTGCTCCCTTGCAGAATAGTGTGTACGTACCAGTGTGTGCTTGGCAGCAGTGTTTCCAGAAGCACGAATTACTGCTCCATTGCGCCAGCTACTGCATCATATGCGGTTGTTTGGTTACATTGTCGAGTGGCAACTTCACCGAATTCGCTTTTGCTGTATTTTAGGTAGATGGTCAGTGGCGGTAAGGTATACAGTAGCCAGGATGGAAGGAAGCTTTGCCCCCCAACACCCCCCCCCACCTCCTCTGCGATTTATGTTAAAAAAGCAGCAAAATTGGTCCAAAACAATTTCGGAAAACTTGACATTCCGCAAAAGAAAAGGAAATAGGCAAACGCTCATAGAACCTTTTGTTTAGTGGGGTTCATCTTGTGTGGGTTTATATAGGGTGGACATTATGCACCTTTACATGTGACCTAAACGTACCCTCATTTCATGTTTGGCGGTATTTCTGCAGAAATACCAGCACATTCCATTGCTGTTACCGCCACTCGTTCAGGCCGGATAGCGAGTGGTAGCATGGTGGTGCTCATGCCCATGTTTGCAGGCCATGGGACTACTTTGGAGATGTTTCAGAATTCTCATGGGTAGTAATTCCACGCATGGTTAATCCAACCCTTCTTATTGCACATAACGTGCGCGCTTACGCATTAGACAGCACAGCTAACCCCCTAGGTCACATGCCCTCCACATTACAGGGTCAGGCTGCAGGCCGAAGAGGGATGCCCCTAAATCACACGTCCTGCGCCGTGCATGGTCAGACCTTCGGCAACAGAGCTATCTCCCTAAATTACCTGCACTGTAGCTTACATGCTCAAGCTTTAGATAGCAAAGCTATCCCTCTAAATGCAGAGCCCAGGAGCCACAAGGAAAGTAGAACATGGGCAGTCGACCAAAGGGAGCCCACATGGATAGAGCATATGTCTCTCCATGGCTTTTAGAACCAATTGAAAATTACGCAAACACATAACTGCTGAACCCATATGCATGCATTGGTGTTGGCCGACCCCTTACCCTGACCCGAAATAATTTGGCTCACAAAATGTTGTCAAGTGTTGGCAATAAAAGGCTGTAGGATTTTATTGTACAGATATGGTTAAGGAGATAACAATAATCACATATCATAATAGTATCATACCTTTGTGCACTGGGTCCTGCCACCTTCTCATGTCCCACAACTTGTTGTGGGCACTGTACAGTGCCTTGTACCTCTTTTCCTTTGTTCTTCTCCCTTATTTTGTAGGGTGTTAGGGTTTTGTGGCAAAGAAGCAAAGGTTGAAGACACTGAGTAAACAGCAAACCTCCTGTTTGTTTGGGTCCCTGTTCAGGGTCCACAAACATATTGTATTATCTCAGAGCATGCTGCTCTTATTTATAAGAACCAGGGGAGCCCTGGGTCTTTTATGTGTATAGTAGTGGGGGCTGTGCTCCAGCCCCCGGCCGGGTAGCCGACTGTCTGGCCCCCTGGGGGGGCAGGTCTTTGAACCTGAGCCCTGCCTGACTGTTGGTTTCATTAGGTGCTTAGCACCTTGTTGCTTAGAGGAAGGGTGAGGTGATTGTTCACACCTCACCCTTCCTCACCATTGTGTAGCAAAGACTGTGCGTCTCTGCAGCTGAGAGAGGGAGAGAGATGCAGGCAGAGGGGTTGGGCTGCCCCTCTCCTGGCCTGCTGATGGTAACAATAGTTACCCTGTCTCACCGTGGGCAGCCCTGCGGCATTGCCCAGTTTGCCAACATTCTTCCTCAGACCTCATACCAACTAGTGTTAAAAGTTGTAGATACAAGAGCACAAATCACTCAGCCCCCCACTTTCTGCAGAAGGGAAGCCTTTCTGCTAATTTCTCTCTTTTGTAGTGTAAATAGCAGTTCATGGGTGAGGGGGCACCTTTTTGGATCCAGGAGACCCCCTTTAGGAACAGCTCAGACCTTGTGCATATGCTAATCCCTGACAGACGCTCCCTACCCTGGGAAGCACAGCCTTTAATATCTAGCTGAATAAAGTATGGCATATTTGCAAAGATTCCATCATTCTGCAAAGCTTTGCATGATCATCGGCCCGAAGCGCCTTGCCTAGCAAAGAGCCTGAGAGATTGCAAACTCAAGATGTCAGTGTTCTTGGACTGTCCATCCTATCACCCCCGCCCCATTCACACACGTTTTCTGTCATTGCCGGCATGTTGCTCTTCACCTTCTTGCACCTAGTGTGCAACCCCTTTAGAAAAGGTGCTGCACTTTCAGGCACTCCGCACTCCACCTTCTACCATTTCTGCTCCTCGTTTTATAGTGAAGAACCCTCTGCAGGGTTGCTGCATCTACCTGATACCGAAGTTCTGGTGCTGCCTCAAAAACTGGTTAGTTGTTGCCACTGGGAAAGGAGGGATGCCATTTTGACCTGTGTAAGAAGATTTTCGGGTTTGTGGGAGACAGCAGAGTAGACCACTAGAAGGAACAAGCAGGGACTCTACCTCCTGCCCCGGCGGCCTGACATGTGACAAATTCCTTCTTGCCATGCTGCTCCAAATTTCGAGTATCCCTTTGTCTGAACCAAAGGTTCTCCACTCCCATAACCCTTAGCTGTTGCTTATGGTAAATGAGTGAAGTTTCCAGGTTGCAGCCTTTGCCGCTCATCTGCCAACTCACAGATACTTGTTTTGTTGACTATGGGATACAATGTATCAATTTGAGATAGCGAGAGGCAGAGAGAAAGAGAGAGGGATTGTCAGCAGCAATGTGAGCTAGTGAAGTGGGAGCTGTCTGCAAGAGGGCAGTGGTTGAAGTTTTTTTTTGCCTTGTAAGGTCTGCTCCCCCGCTCCCCTGACTAAGCGACACTCCTCTAAAACCTCCTTCCACCATACACTATGCACACAAACCCTACCACAGAGTGCTGCCAAAGAACTAGTGATTAGCATATTAACCATAAAAGTTCCATGACTAAGCTCTCCTCTTTAGCCCTATCACATTATCTCACATCAGCAGTTCACCAGACTGAAAGCGCTGTAGTCTATCAGGTCTTCGGCACTTCCCCATGGGTAACATAATCCCAGGTTTCTCAGTCAAATCCATGAAAAGCAGATTGGCGCATACGAACTAGGTACTTCAAACCTGCACCCATGAACACTACAGATTTTGCATCCGCCTCTACCACTGTCCCACTAATGACCCATCCTTTTTTTACAGACCGAAGTGCAGCAAGACCACCAATAGTGGCAGAAGGGTGCTATACAGGACCCCTTACATTACCTACTACAAGGTCAAACTCAGAATTTAACAGATGGTAAAACTGGTGGTCCTTCTGTTGCTGCCCAAAAATGTGGTGATAATGGAATTACCTCCAAAAATGTACTGCACCAGCAAACCCGTAATGTGGCCCATGAACAGTGAAATTCCTCTGCTTTGACGTGCACTCTTTTTAGAGAGAGAGACCTGTGAGTGCACTGGGCTTCAGTTGTACCATCATTCAGAGTTTGCTTCTTGCTATCTAATCTTTTACACTGGATTTATAATCAGTGGGCAGATGAGCGGGAGCATATCTGACATACATCAGGTAATTTGGCTACAGTAGATATTTCTTAACTCATTTCATGGAAGCCAGCACAAAACCTGCTCCTCTCTTGCAATAGTTACTCTACTACACATGTAAGTCATGTCTACATCTCAATTTTCATGTCTCTGATATTGTATTAAAATATAACATGAAAACAATTGTGCAAAGGGCAACTCCCTCTTTGGGCAAACTAGGGCAGGAAAGGGTTTAGGGCCAGAACCCATGGTCAAGCAAGGACTTTTCTGTGCTCACCTTTTGCCTAACTCATGCTTGCACATACAGATCCTTGGACCACGTGACTCTTCATTCACTACGGAGCTGCTGTTACTCTCAAAGAATCAATGCACGCCCCTGTTTTGGACCTAGCTATTGCCCTATTTGAATCCACCTCAGAACTTCCACCTGCTCCTTCCAAACCAACCTTTCTCCTTCCACTTGCCAACCTACCCTCTCCCTCTTGGGCTGCACCCTTTCCTCGCTTCATTATTTCTTCTACTCATTCCTATTTGTACTCATTCCTCTTCTTCAATTCTTACATAACCTTGAGCCACAACTCAGTCTAACATTTCCCTCACACTCTCCCTTCTCTACCTCTACACACACAACTCTCAAATCTGATGCTTCTGATCTTCTAGGATTTCTAATCTCATCTATCCACTTCACCTACTATACAAAACCTTCTGCTGTCCCCACCACATATTACACTTTCACTGGATCTCTGTAATGCAAAATCCGTCTGCAACAAGTCTTCCTACACCGCTTGCTACTTCTTCTCTTATTGCCCTCAACTTTCAAGTTTTGCTATCACAGAAACCCGGATCTCTGATCATGACTCTGTTACACTTGCATCTTTCCACACTGACTATGCTACCTTCTCCTACTCTCCTCTACCTGTTAAGAAGGGAGGTGGAGTAGGATTCCTTATCAATAAACCCTGCACCATGGCCCCTTTGCCACCTCTGACACCACCTCTTCCTCTTTTGAACAACCCACTATTTAACCCCTACCTTCTACTCAAGTCACTGTTCTGGCACTTTTTTGACCGCCTGGTCCACTCGACTCATTCTACCTGAACCTGAACCTTTTACTTGATTGATGTGAGGGGTCAGAAATGCGAGACTGACACAAAGGTAACGTTTTCTCAAGGATTGCCATTTATTAAATGAAAAAGGGTAAGATAAACGCATATCTTTCCTTATCCTAACGAGGATGTCTCTACCTAGCAAACTAAACTTAAGAAATATGACCTACGGTCAAAAATGCTATGACCCTCACTTTAATATGTACAACAAAATAACCCATGGAATATTTGGCTGTCTTCAATTCAACACAATAAAATAAGAGTTCAAACTTATAGGTTTTTGAAACTGACCAGGATTGGATTCCCGATCCCTAGGATCAATGCAGGAAAACCATTGGAGAAGTTCTGTTTCAACAAAGTTCTGTTCAGTTCAATACAAAAGATCTTTTCCTTCAAATGCGACTTTCCACTTAATAAAGTAAATGTCTCTTTCATAAACACTTGTCCAACAAATCACAGCAATGGTTGTCTTTCCCAATATCCTTCTTGGTAAAGCAAAAATGTCTTTATCTTAAAACATAAGTTCATAAATTAAAGCAATTATCAGCATATCACGTTTCTTGTTCAAATGAAATACTTTTGTTAGGATAACACAGAAACTACTGCTGGAAATTCCTCACGTGTTCTTCAAATGAAATACTGTTAACAAGTTATTTTAATTATAGCACTTTGCCACAAAAACCTTCCTGGTTCACTCGCCTGCCACGATGTAAGCTCCTACAACTACAATTATGCTTTGTGGCAACATTTGATCCAATATTCTCCACACCAGTATCCTTTGCAGGGAGGGTTGAACAACGCCTGCCTCTTTTTAAAGTCTCTTGTCTCTTGGTAATTTGGGATACAGGTCTCTCCAAGATGGTATCCCAGATAGTTGCATCCTTGTTGCCTTTCCTCTGCTCCTTTATAGCCTTTCAGCTGTTGGCAATGTGGGTTACAGATTTGCCTCAATGAGTGTCCCATATAAGGGGAACTGCCCCATTGTTGCCTTTCTTCTGCTCCTTTACAGATTCGTGGCTACTTGGCACTGCGGGTTACAGGTTTCCCTCAATCAGTGTCCCATATAAGGAGAATTGCACCCACGTATTGCTTTATTTGCTCAGTATTCAAAAGTAGTGGTTTCTGCTAAATGTTCTATTCAGAGCTCCCCAGGGTTACCTGCATATTTAGGCCAACTCACCAGTCTTCTTCGGCATCTCCTTTTCCCTTCAGGTGCTGCACAAGAACGTCTATCTTCTTTCCGGTAAGCTCCAGAATAACTCCTGCGGTCTGCACAGCTTTTTACCAGAGCTCTGACAGCTATGATGGTCCTCCTGCACACTGGAGCATTGCTGGTCGGGTTGGGAGCACGTCTCCTTCTCGGAAGGGCTTTTATTCTCAATACCACTTCCCGCTGTGCTTACTCTGCCATGCCACAGGCCTTCACAACTGGCATCGGCATCAGATGGCATTCTTCTGTCTGTTTCTGTGACCGACACAGCGTTATGGTCTGCCTCTGCCCCAGCTACTCCTTCAGCGTCCTCCTCTCCTCACAGCTGCAACTTGTTCTTGAGTTTAAATGCTCCGTTCAGGTGTTGTGATCTAGGACAACTAGACCGCATATTCTGGTTAAGGGCATTGTTGATCCTTACTAACTCTGGGTCCCTCTTCTTCATCCCAGTACCTAGGGCATTGTGGATACTGAAGTTCCTAATGGTTGTGGTGTTTCAATGTTCAACTATTTTGGATTGCTTTGTGAAATTAGCATTGTCATAGTTAGGGACATTTGTCTTAAAGGTTTGTGTTTTAACATTGGGATTTGAACCTCTATTTAAGAAATGATTATGAAAATAAGAGGATGTTGTATTTAATTCCTAAACCCCAAAGTATACACCTTATTCTAATTAAATGACTTTTCACAAACTGTTCTATAGGTATTTTCATAGGAGGGATTTGTACAATGGCAGCATGCCATTAAATATTTAGGATCTCATCCTCATAAGAAGATGAATACCACGTCTCTCCCAAAGGAGTCACACCTTCCCCCTGACAGCCATCTCCTCCCATGTGATCTTCCCACCTGATACCACCCCAGGATTAGGATCCGGTAGCGGCTTCCTTCCCCGGCCACTGTCACGACCCTCACCCAAAACCCCCTCTGGCAAACCCATTGGCCAGGTGGAGTCAGGACTCGGGCCTCTACAGCCTGGCATCCTCTTCAAAAGCCCTCATGGGGCCAGTCCTGGTGCCTATGGCGCCAGGCTCAGACACCATGAAAAACAATGTGCTTGGGAATTACTTTATTGTATTGTCAGCCAACATGGAGGCATCCACATAGCTTGGTTCCAAGCTATGCGGTCTAAGTGTTTTGGGTGTGGTAGCCTAGGGACTACTTTACCTGGACTATTTTGTGGGGGCTATTTAAACCACACCCGAGCAAAACAACACACTTTGCGTTACTTTGAAGCTTGCAACGTGACACTCACCGTGTCCAGCTATTCCCTCGAACCTGGGAGAAGCACAACCTGCAAGGAGACAAAAGGAACATCATTAGCAGCAGCATCTTACCTGCAGTCTTCATCTTTAAACATTCGCAGCTACGGAGAACAGCTTCCTCGAATCTGCACGCCTCCCGGACAGAACAACCTGAAAGAGGAAGATAGAGACAACATTAAAGAAAGCAGTAGAGACATTTACAAATTGCGAACTGCTCAAAAGGCTTACCTGGCAGGTCGCCTCTTGCCTGGCACCACTCCGGACATTCCACTCGCGCTGAAGAACACCGCGACCTACAAGGAAGGAAAACACAGGTTAGCAAAGGCAAGACTTTGCAGCGCTGCGCATAGCGCTTCCTTACCGCATCATAGCGCTCTTAATGCGCCATCATTTACCAGCGGGGCTCAACCAAGCCAGTTCGCCGCGCTAAAGCTCTGCATACCTAAGGGAGAAAAAAAGAGACATTTTAAACAAAGAAAGGCATGCAGGATAGCAACAAAACTAAAGAACAGCAATAAGACCTACTTGAACAATATCAAACGGGCCGGGGTCAGTGAAGTAACTGGACCGCACTCGCACATGAAAGACAACGCGCCCCTGCAAAGAAGGCAGGACGAAGAGCACACCTAATTCTACCACAAGGTCAGGAGAGGGTGCCAGAGGGACTGAAATCATACGGGGGTGGAGGGAGTATACTTACCCCAGTCGGTCAGTCTTGAACACAGTCCTCCTGTATTTTCAGGCAGAACCTTCCCACAGACTACATCAGGGCAAAGCTGAAAAGCATACCAGCGAGTAACCCGGCTGGGTGGCGTCCCTGTGGATACCAGGGGAGTGTAAAAGAACGCAAAGCCTACCATAACAAAACCACCTGGGCACCATGGAGACATCAGAAATGGACCAATTGGCCCAATTACTAGGAGAGCTTCGTGCTGAGGTTCATTCTGCCCGACAAGAGACTAATGCCTTCTGGAGAGACCTAATAGTGACCAAAGAATGCACTGAAGAGATTAGCAGGCAATACTTGCAATCACAGGCAGGACAGACGCCTCTACCTGGAAGCAATCTAACGATGCAAAACCCCGCCATACCACCCACTCCGGTACAGATCACGTTACCAGGAACAGTGCCCCTGGCACCACCCGAAAGGTTCTCAGGCGACCCACGGAAGTATGCAGCATTCATCAATCAGTGCCGCCTTCATTTTCTTTGTAAGCCTGGAGCATTTCCAAACGACCAAGCTCGGGTAGCTTTTGTTTTATCATACCTGAGTGGTAGTGCAGCAGATTGGTCGGTGCCATTGGTAACCCATGACGATCCTCTATTACATGACTTTGGGGGGTTCCAGAGAGAAATAGAAAGATGTTTTGCTCGCCATACCCAGGAACAAGCAGTAGACAATGAACTCTTGTCCCTCTGACAGGGGAATCAGGACTTGTTAACATACATTGCTACCTTCAACAGACTGGTTGCCGAAGCTAGGTGGCCAGAACACAAAAGAACCACGTTATTCCATCAAGGCTTACGAGGCGAATTAAAGGTCGTTTTAGCCCAGGTGGTTAATCCACCCAGAGACTGTGCAGAATTCATAAATCTGGTCATGCAGCTAGACCACCGGTTTCAGGACCGAAAGGCAGACCAGTCTAAGACGGACCATCGGACCGTGTATGTTCGACCAAGGGAAAACACACCCGTGTACCTGAAAATGCTGTAGAACCCATGCAGATTGGAGGGATACGGCCTCCATTAACAAAACAAGAGCGGGACAAAAGAAGACCACAACAGCTTTGTTTGTATTGTTGGAAACCAGGACATTTCCTGAAGGACTGTCCAGTAAAACCCCCAAGAAGAACAGTCGGGGCCACAGAGAAGGATGAAGCTAAGGAAGCGGAAAACTACCAAGCTCGTCAAACATAGAGGTCAGTTTGTCAAGTGAGAAGAAAGAGTTGCTTACCTCGCACTTTGCAATACCAGTGATCTTAATTAACCACCAACAGTCGTCAAGAATGCATGCCATTGAAGGATACATCGATAGCGGAGCAGTTGGAAATTATATTGATCAAGAACTGGCAGCAGAGATGGGGCTTCCTTTTTTTTCTAAGCCAACTATGGACAATGTAACCACCGTGGCTGGGACAGAAATCCCTTCTGGACCAGTAACCCAGTGCACAGCCAGGGTAACCTTGCTGTGCCAGGACGGACATCGGGAGTCTATTTCATTCGATCTCATCAAGGCACTTGAGTTCAGGCTAATACTAGGGATGCCATGGTTGGTTGCTCACAACCCTTTGATAGACTGGCGGGCATGAAAATTAACCTTCCCCGGTGGCTGCTCCCCTGCCTGCTATTACCAAGAGGAGAAACCCGACGTCTGTATCCCCATGACTCCTGGAGCGACAGTATCAACCCTGGGAGCAACTAATACCTTGCCAAGTGAATATCATGATTTCCAGGATGTTTTCCAAAAGCACCAAGCCAATACATTTCCACCGCACAGGCCCTATGACTGTCAGATAGACCTTGTTCCTGGTGCACAAATCCCTGGCGGCAGGATCTACGCTCACACAGAACCAGAAAACCTTAATTTGAAATCCTATTTAGACCAGTACCTTGCAAACGGATTTACCCATCCTTCGAAGTCCCCCGCAGCCAGTCCTTTGTTCTTTGTACCGAAAAAGGAAGAAGACTTGAGAACCTGTATTGACTACCGCGCATTGAACCAGATCACCGTAAAGAACCGCTACCCCTTGCCACTTATCCCTGAGATGCTAGACCAAGTTAAAAAGGCTGAGATTTATACCAAATTGGACCTTCGAGGAGTGTACCACCTGGTCCGAGTCAGAAAAGGAGATGAATGGAAAACCGCGTTCCGTACTAAGTATATAGATGAAATAGTATATACAACTCCAGACCCAGTACCTATTATACCTGAAGACAAACTCTTGGGTATCACGACAGCCTTAACACAAGCAGAACTACGAAAAGAAATCCAACGGACAAGGAATCCTGATGCCTACCTCGCATGGCAAACTCAAGGAGAACAATATACCATCAAGGACCATCTACCCTTTTTTAGGGATCGCCTATATGTACCCAAGAAGGAATTACAACAGCATATTATTTCAAACTATCAAGATTCACTGATCGAAGGGCATCCTGGGGTCGCCAAAACCCTAGCTAAGGTGAAAGAGAACGTTTGGTGGCCTACCTGGCGTAAGGACATCATTCAGTATATTCAGTCCTGCGGTGTCTGCACACAAAATAAATCACAGAAACAAAAACCATCTGGTCACAACCATTGGACATTGCACCAGTTCCATGGCAAACTCTTTCCCTTGACTTCATCACTGATCTACCTCCAAGCTAAGGATTCAACACCATCCTTGTAGTTGTGGACTTATTCTCGAAGATGGCCCATTTTATTCCTCTCAAAGGCCTCCCAGATGCAGCCACTTTAGCAAAAGTGTTCCTGGAGGGTGTGTTTAAGCTACATGGCTTCCCTTCGGTTCTGGTCTCTGATCGAGGCAGCCAGTTTGTTTCAAACTTCTGGAAAAAATGTCGCAGATCGACGTTCGGCTATCTACCCTTCACCATCCCCAAACGGACAGCCAAACCGAGCGAACCAATCAGACACTCGAGCAATATTTACGGTGCATGCTGCACCACGAACAAAGGAATTGGAAAGACCTACTATGGATAGCCGAATATGCATATAAAAATTCTTTGCATTCAAGCACGGGACAAACGCCCTTCTATACCCTTTATGACAGACATCCACGTACCTCTGAACTAGACCTTCCAGCCAGCTTGGAAATGCCAGCGGTAAAGACTCTACACACAACCATTACTCAGGCTTTCAAAAGGGCAAAGGAACACCTTATTCATGCCAAAGAAAAACAAAAGAGTTTTGCCGACCAACACCGGAAAAAGGCCCCTGATTATCAAGTAGGAGACAAAGTTTGGTTAGCCGCTAAATTCATACCCATGAAGGAAACCCGGACCTTTCATCCCAGATTCTTAGGACCCTATACCATTAAGGCAATTATCAACCCAGCAGCCATGAAACTGGATTTACCACCTAATCTACACATCCACCCGGTATTCCATGTGGCCCTCCTGAAACCAATGCAACACGGCACACGAATTGGGACACCACCTAAACCCATACTTGTTGACGGAGAACCAGAATTCGAAGTCAAAGATATCTTGGACTCTAAATACTCTAGGACCAAGCTATATTATCTCGTCAATTGGAAAGGATTTGGACCACAAGACAGATCCTGGGAGCCCAGTGAGAATATCCACGCACCACGTCTAATCAGGAAATTCCCAACCAAACCTGGGCCAGACAGAAGGTACACCATGGGAGGGGCCTTACGGGGGAGTGCTGTCACGACCCTCGCCCAAAACCCCCTCTGGCAAACCCATTGGCCAGGTGGAGTCAGGATTCGGGCCTCTAGAGCCTGGCATCCTCTTCAAAAGCCCTCATGGGGCCAGTCCTGACGCCTATGGAGCCAGGCTCATACACCATGAAAAACAATGTGTTTGGGAACTACTTTATTGTATTGTCAGCCAACATGGAGGCATCTACATAGCTTGCGGTCTAGTGTTTTGGGTGTGGTAGCCTAGGGACTACTTTACCTGGACTATTTTGTTGGGGCTATTTAAACCACACCCGAGCAAAACAACACGCTTTGCGTTACTTTGAAGCTTGCAACGTGACACTCACCATGTCCAGCTATTCCCTCGAACCTGGGAGAAGCACAACCTGCAAGGAGACAAAAGGAACATCATTAGCAGCAGCATCTTACCTCCAGTCTTCATCTTCAAACATTTGCAGCTACTGAGAACAGCTTCCTCGAATCTGCACGCCTCCCGGACAGAACGACCTGAAAGAGGAAGATAGAGGCAACATTAAAGAAAGCAGTAGAGACATTTACAAATTACGAACTGCTCAAAAGGCTTACGTGGCTGGTCGCCTCTTGGTTGGCACCACTCCCGACATTCCACTCACGCTGAAGAACACTGCGACCTACCAGGAAGGAAAACACAGGTTAGCAAAGGCAAGTCTTCGCAGCGCTGCGCATAGCGCTTACTTACCGCATCATAGCACTTTTAATGCGCCATCATTTACCAGCGGGTCTCAACCAAGCCAGTTCGCTGCGCTGAAGCTCCGCATACCTAAGGGAGAAAAAAGAGACATTTTAAACAAAGAAAGGCATGCAGGATAGCAACAAAACTAAAGAACAGCAATAAGACCTACCTCAACAATATCAAACGGGCTGGCGTCAGTGAAGTAACTAGACCGCACTTGCCCATGAAAGACAACGTGCCCCTGCAAAGAAGGCAGGGCGGAGAGCACGCCTAATTCTACCACAAGGTGAGGAGAGGGCGCCAGAGGGACTGAAATCATACGGGGGTGGAGGGAGGATACTTACCCCAGTCGGTCAGTCTTGAACACAGTCCTCCTGTATTTTCAGGCAGAACCTTCCCGCAGACCACATCAGGGCAAAGCTGAGAAGCATAACAGCGAGTAAACCGGCTGGGTGGCGTCCCTGTGGATACCAGGGGAGTGTAAAAGAACGCGAAGCCTACCATAACAAATCCACCTGGCACCATGGAGACATCACAAATGGACCAATTGGCCCAATTACTAGAGGAGCTTCGTGCTGAGGTTCATTCTGCCCGACAGGAGACTAATGCCCTCTGGAGAGACCTAATAGTGACCAAAGAACGCACTGAAGAGATTAGCAGGCAATACTTGAAATCACAGGCAGGACAGACGCCTCTAACTGGAAGCAATCTAACGATGCAAAACCCCGCCATACCACCCACTCCAGTACAGATCACGTTACCAGGAACAGAGCCCCTGGCACCAGCAGAAAGGTTCTCAGGCGACCCACGGAAGTATGCAGCATTCATCAATCAGTGCCGCCTTCATTTTCTTTGTAGGCCTGGAGCATTTCCAAACGACCAAGCTCGGGTAGCTTGTGTCTTATCATACCTGAGTGGTAGTGCAGCAGATTGGTCGGTGCCATTGGTAACTCATGATGATTCTCTATTACATGACTTTGGGGGGTTCCAGAGAGAAATGGAAAAATGTTTTGCTCGCCATACCCAGGAACAAGCAGTAGACAATGAACTCCTGTCCCTCTGACAGGGGAATCAGGACTTGTTAACGTACATTGCTACCTTCAACAGACTGGTTGCCGAAGCTAGGTGGCCAGAAAACAAAAGAACCACGTTATTCCATCAAGGCTTACGAGGTGAATTAAAGGTCGTCTTAGCCCAGGTGGTTAATCCACCCAGAGACTGTGCAGAATTCATAAATCTGGTCGTGCAGCTAGACCACCGGTTGCAGGACCGAAAGGCAGACCGGTCTAAGATGGACCATCGAACTGTGTATGTTCGACCAAGGGAAAACACACCCCGTGTACCTGAAAATGCTGTAGAACCCATGCAGATTGGAGGGATATGGCATCCATTAACAAAACAAGAGCGGGACAAAAGAAGACAACAACAGCTTTGTTTGTATTGTTGGAAACCAGGACATTTCCTGAAGGACTGTCCAGTAAAACCCCCAAGAAGAACAGTCGGGGCCACAGAGAAGGATGAAGCTAAGGAAGCGGAAAACTACCAAGCTCGACAAACATAGAGGTCAGTTTGTCAAGTGAGAAGAAAGAGTTGCTGACCTTGCACTTTGCAATACCAGTGATCTTAATTAACCACCAACAGCCGTCAAGAATGCATGCCATTGAAGGATACATCGATAGCGGAGCAGTTGGAAATTATATTGATCAAGAACTGGCAGCAGAGATGGGGCTTCCTTTGTGTTCTAAGCCAACTATGGACAAGGTAACCACCGTGGATGGGACAGAAATCCCTTCTGGACCAGTAACCCAGTGCACAGCCAGGGTAACCTTGCTGTGCCAGGACGGACATCGGGAGTCTATTTCATTCGATCTCATCAAGGCACTTGAGTTCAGGCTAATACTAGGGATGCCATGGTTGGTTGCTCACAACCCTTTGATAGACTGGCGGGCATGAAAATTAACCTTCCCCGGTGGCTGCTCCCCTGCCTGCTATTACCAAGAGGAGAAACCCGACGTCGTATCCCCATGACTCGTGGAGTGACAGTATCAACCCTGGGAGCAACTAATACCTTGCCAAGTGAATATCATGATTTCCAGGATGTTTTCCAAAAGGACCAAGCCAATACATTGCCGCGGCAGAGGCCCTATGACTGTCAGATCGACCTTGTTCCTGGTGCACAAATCCCTTGCGGCAGGATCTACGCTCACACAGAACCAGAAAACCTTCATTTGAAATCCTATTTAGATCAGTACCTTGCAAACGGATTTACCTAGCCTTCGAAGTCCCCCTCAGCCAGTCCTTTGTTCTTTGTACTGAAAAAAGGAAGAAGACTTGAGAACCTGTATTGACTACCGGGCATTTAACCAGATCACCGTGAAGAACCGCTACCCCTTGCCACTTATCCCTGAGATGCTAGACCAAGTTAAAGATGCCCAGATTTATACCAAATTGGACCTTCGAGGAGTGTACCACCTGGTCCGAGTCAGAAAAGGAGATGAATGGAAAACCGCCTTCCGTACTAAGTACATAGATGAAATAGTATATACAACTCCAGACCCAGTACCTATTATACCTGAAGACAAACTCTTGGGTATCACGACAGCCTTAACACAAGCGGAACTACGAAAAGAAATCCAACGGACAAGGAATCCTGATGCCTACCTCGCATGGCAAACTCAAGGAGAACAATATACCATCAAGGACCATCTACCCTTTTTTAGGGATCGCCTATATGTACCCAAGAAGGAATTACAACAGCATATTATTTCAAACTATCACGATTCACTGATCGAAGGGCATTCTGGGGTCGCCAAAACCCTAGCTAAGGTGAAAGAGAACTTTTGGTGGCCTATCTGGCGTAAGGGCATCATTCAGTATATTCAGTCCTGCGGTGTCTGCACACAAAATAAATCACAGAAACAAAAACCATCTGGTCTCCTACAACCATTGGACATTGCACCAGTTCCATGGCAAACTCTTTCCCTTGACTTCATCACTGATCTACCTCCAAGCCAAGGGTTCAACACCATCCTTGTAGTTATGGACTTATTCTCGAAGATGGCCCATTTTATTCCTCTCAAAGGCCTCCCAGATGCAGCCACTTTAGCAAAAGTGTTCCTGGAGGGTGTGGTTAAGCTACATGGCTTCCCTTCGGTTCTGGTCTCTGATCGAGGCAGCCAGTTTGTTTCAAACTTCTGGAAAAAATGTTGTGCAATGGCGCAGATCGACGTTCGGCTATCTACCAGTCACCATCCCCAAACGGACGGCCAAACTGAGAGAACCAATCTGACACTCGAGCAATATTTACGGTGCATACTGCACCACGAACAAAGGAATTGGAAAGACCTACTATGGATAGCCGAATATGCATATAAAAATTCTTTGCATTCAAGCACGGGACAAATGCCCTTCTATACCCTTTATGACAGACATCCACGTACCTCTGAACTAGACCTTCGAGCCGGCTTGGAAATGCCAGTGGTAAAGACTCTACACACAACCATTACTCAGGCTTTCAAAAGGGCAAATGAACGCCTTATTCATGCCAAAGAAAAACAAAAGAGTTTTGCCGACCAACACCGGAAAAAGGCCACTGATTATCAAGTAGGAGACAATGTTTGGTTAGCCGCTAAATTCATACCCATCAAGGAAACCCGGACCTTTCATCCCAGATTCTTAGGACCCTATACCATTAAGGCAATTATCAACCCAGCAGCCATGAAACTGGATTTACCACCTAATCTACACATCCACACGGTATTCCATGTGGCCATCCTGAAACCAATGCAGCACGGCACACGAATTGGGACACCACCTAAGCCCATACTTGTTGACGGAGAACCAGAATTCGAAGTCAAAGATATCTTGGACTCTAAATACTCTAGGACCAAGCTATATCATCTCGTCGATTGGAAAAGATTTGGACCACAAGATAGATCCTGGGAGCCCAGCGAGAATATCCACGCACCACGTCTAATCAGGAAATTCCCAACCAAACCTGGGCCAGACAGAAGGTACACCATGGGAGGGGCCTTACGGGGGAGTGCTGTCACGACCCTCGCCCAAAACCCCCTCTGGCAAACCCATTGGCCAGGTGGAGTCAGGACTCGGGCCTCTACAGCCTGGCATCCTCTTCAAAAGCCTTCATGGGGCCAGTCCTGACGCCTATGGAGCCAGGCTCATACACCATGGAAAAACAATGTGCTTGGGAACTACTTTATTGTATTGTCAGCCAACATGGAGGCATCCACATAGCTTGCGGTCTAGTGTTTTGGGTGTGGTAGCCTAGGGACTACTTTACCTGGACTATTTTGTTGGGGCTATTTAAACCACACCCGAGCAAGACAACACGCTTTGCGTTACTTTGAACCTTGCAACATGACACTCACCATGTCCAGCTATTCCCTCAAACCTGGGAGAAGCGCAACCTGCAGGGAGACAAAAGGAACATCATTAGCAGCAGCATCTTACCTCCAGTCCTCATCTTCAAACATTTGCAGCTACTGAGAACAGCTTCCTCGAATCTGCATGCCTCCCGAACAGAACGACCTGAAAGAGGAAGATAGAGGCAACATTAAAGAAAGCAGTAGAGACATTTACAAATTACGAACTGCTCAAAAGGCTTACCTGGCTGGTCGCCTCTTGGCTGGCACCACTCCCGACATTCCACTCACGTTGAAGAACACTGCGACCTACAAGGAAGGAAAACACAGGTTAGCAAAGGCAAGTCTTCGCAGCGCTGCACATAGCGCTTACTTACCGCATCATAGCGCTCTTAATGCGCCATCATTTACCAGCGGGGCTCAACCAAGCCAGTTCGCTGTGCTGAAGCTCCGCATACCTAAGGGAGAAAAAAGAGACATTTTAAACAAAGAAAGGCATGCAGGATAGCAACAAAACTAAAGAACAGCAATAAGACCTACCTGAACAATATCAAACGGGCCGGCGTCAGTGAAGTAAGTAGACCGCACTCGCCCATGAAAGATAACGTGCCCCTGCAAAGAAGGCAGGGCGGAGAGCACGCCTATTTCTACCACAAGGTGAGGAGAGGGCGCCAGAGGGACTGAAATCATACGGGGGTGGAGGGAGGATACTTACCCCAGTCGGTCAGTCTTGAACACAGTCCTCCTGTATTTTCAGGCAGAACCTTCCCGTAGACCACATCAGGGCAAAGCTGAGAAGCATAACAGCGAGTAAACCGGCTGGGTGGCGTCCCTGTGGATACCAGGGGAGTGTAACAGCCACATGGGAGGAAATCTCAGGCTGGGGTCTAGTGATGACCCAGCAGGATTCATCACAGTCACTTCTCATCAATATGGCCATTGTCAAGCCGGGGGACTTTATCCTTCCAAGCCCTCTGCAGCCAACTGCCTTCAACTTCACTCCCTTCTATCTGGCCACTCTGTGTACTCCCTCTAGGGCCATCCTACCCACTACTGGGGGATCTCTAATGACCATGCATTTCTCTATAATTCACTCTCTTCAGCTGCCCTCTCTGTTGACCCCTATCTCTCTCTTATTATGCCATTGTGCACTTTACTAGCTCAGCCTCTCCCCTCTTCAATGAACATTGGGAAATTCAAGCAGGGCTCTCTTGCCCCTTACCTTGATGATATGAGGGACCTCTCTCCTGTCTCTCTCCCCTTTTTATGGCTTACATTGACTTTGCTTTTCTGACTTTCACTATGTATTTATGACTCCCTTTAACCAACACTATCTTGCACCCACACTCACACCTTCCTGTCCCTGTCCACAGCCCTGAATAACCCCCAAGATCCAGACGCTCAAAGCAAACTGTGACCTAAGATGCTGGAGCACATTAAGACACTTGCCATCCTCCCAGCCAACAGCATTTCCCTTGTTATCCTCACCTCTGCACTCGACTCTGCCATGTCCTCCCACTTCACACACCTAATCTCCTCCATTCCCAATCACCCATTCAGACTTACATCTTCCCTCCAAGCTTTGCTCCCACCCCCCAAGCCAACATCCATTGCCTCCTCCCTCTCTGTTAATGACTTTGCTCACTACTTTTCTTCTGGGATTGATGACACTCTCACAGCCTTTCCCTCCCGAACCCCATTCTAGCCACCACACCCACCCTTCTTTTTAAACAACTACTCCCCTTCCTCTCCTATGAAATTACCCTCCATCTTTTAGAGTGCCAACCCATCTTTTTCTCATATCACCCTGTTTGCTCTGTCAACTGTGAAGAACTTCGTCTCAATCACCTGCCCATTTCACTCAGCTTTTTAGAATGTCTCTCTCTCCTGGGCTATTTCTGCACCTTTCAAATCTCCAAATGCCCTACAGCTGTTAAAGAAACACTCTTCTGAGTGAGATTTCCCTCATTTCCCATTTTTAAATGTCCAGGAGTGGCTGGTCTTCAACCACATTACGAAGTACCTTGAGGATATTGGCTTTGGAGATCCACATCAATCTGGCTTCTGTAGTAAACACTCCACCGAGACTGCCATCATGCATGTTTCAAACTCTCTGATACTTATCACTTCAAACTCTCTTTGATACTCCTCCTTTTGGAGCTCTCTGACACTCAGGACTATAGTTGCAACAAATCTGCTCCCATCTGTGTTGCCTTCTTAATGGAAGGCTGTTCCTTTAAAAACTCCTGGAATACCAAATCCTCCGACCCCACACCTCTCCCTGTCAGCGTTCCCCAAGGATCAGTCCTTGCACCTCTGCTGGTCACCCTTTAAAACTCTGTCCTGGGAAGACTTATCTCGTCTTTGGCTTCCACTATTCCCTCTTTGCTGAAGGCATTCAAATCTTTTTCTTGTTACCCTCCTTCGCCCCAGCCATCTTAGAGTTGGTTATCACCTGTCTCAATGCAATCTGCCACTGGATGGCTCGCTGCTGCCTCATGCGAAACTCTTCAAAAACAGAATTCATCTTTATATCGGCCTTCAACACCATGCCTACTCTCCTCTCTCCTATCAGCTTGCAGCATTACCTTCTTGCTTACTTGCCCAGGGCATTCAACATTGTAGTCCTTTTTAATAGAGACCTCCAACTGCAACAATGTGTCCCACCTCTGCTGCTCCTATTAACCTTCCCAACATTCAGGAAATTCATACATTTCTTACTTACCACGACACGAAAACTCGAATCACCACCCTTTTGTTTAGCAAACTTGACTACTGCTCAACCATATCACTCTCCTCCATCCTTTCTCTAGATAAAGTCCTAAACTTTGCTACCCACACTCTCTACAACCAACCCAGATCGTCCCCCACTTCCACCTAACAGCACCATGTTGGTTGGCTCTTGATGCGCAACTGCTCCCTTTTCAAATTTCTTTTCCTAGTCTGCATAGCTATCAAGGGTCTTGTTCCTTAATATTTGTCTGACTGTATCTGTCTACTCACCATCTGGTTCCCTTTGTTCCACCTCTGCACTCAACATCACTGCCCCATGCTCTCCTGTGCCTCCTCTTACTATCGCTCTTCCTCCCTACTCGTCTGCTTCATTGGAACGTGATGCACATCACAATCAATCAGTCTGACTGTGGATTTTTTCAAAGCTCGACTTAACCCTCACTTGCTTGCCAAGGAGGAAGTTCTCCCTGACCTCACCCCCATCCTCCTGAACTGACCTTACTTTAATGGTAAGTTTCAAAATGTGAACATCTTGTAGACATATTGAATATAGGGCTCAACGCTTAATTCAATAAAGCATTGAATGTATATTCTGGCTTTGTCTTGCTCATCTGGGATCTGAAGCTTTTGAAGGCATAGATAGTTGGCTTACATTTCAGCCTAATGTCCCTGCAAATGAATTGCCTGCTTGATAGTGTTGAGTCTATGCAGAGGTACATGTGTAGGAAACAATGAATATTCCTCCTCACCAGAACTATGAGTGGAGGTTTAGATTCTATTGACACAGCACGGATTATGGATGACACTTCTTTACTAAATTGCAAGCAATAAACAACATTTCTAAAAATTGAAATAACAGACAAACCTCACTAATTACATTGATTTGCACACTGAAAATGGAAAAACAAAAACTGGTACAGGACAATCCCTGGAATCCATGTAAGTGAGATAGTGCCCGAGATGCTGTAGTAAACTGAAAGAGAGGAGCGATGTTAGCGAAGAGAGTTGAGAGGGATAATACTCAGATCCCTGTTGTTCATAGAATCTAAACATCCGCTCAAAATCAGTAGAAGAAGACAATGTTTAGCACATCTGTGATAAAAAATGTCGATCCCTGTAGCGTAAAGATTTTGCTTTTGAACTCCAATGCTTTGACATCAGAAGATCCTCTGTGGCAGATTAAGCAAATGAGGAGAGGCAATTCAAAAGATAACATCTTTAAGGAAAGATGTGAATGAGGTGTCAATGTGTAAATGCAATAAAAAATGAAATTAACATCCCACACGGAGGACATTTTAAGCGTAGGTCAATGGCCGTGAAGGCTCTTCTCATCAGGAAATGATTTCCTACTGGCTCTCTGAATATAAGCAATGTCAATGTAAATAACAGAGCGATAACCATTAAAGGAGCAGTAAGCTTTCTCTTTTGGAAACTGTAAGGAATTTACTATTGGAACTAGAAAGGCAGAAATGTGATTGCTGTTCAAATCCAAGCACCAGCTAGTCCAGAGGTACCAGACTTTCAAGCAATGTGGGCAAATGGAAGGAGCTCAGGAGCATCAGATAGTCCAGAGGTGCCAGACTGTCAAGCAATGTGGGTAAATGTAAGGAGCTCAGGAGCATCAGATAGTCCAGAGGTGCCAGACTGTCAAGCAATGTGGGTAAATGGAAGGAGCTCAGGAGCATCAGATAGTCCAGAGGTGCCAGACTGTCAAGCAATGTGGGTAAATGGAAGGAGCTCAGGAGCATCAGATAGTCCAGAGGTGCCAGACTGTCAAGCAATGTGGGTAAATGGAAGGAGCTCAGGAGCATCAGATAGTCCAGAGGTGCCAGACTGTCAAGCAATGTGGGTAAATGTAAGGAGCTCAGGAGCATCAGATAGTCCAGAGGTGCCAGACTGTCAAGCAATGTGGGTAAATGGAAGGAGCTCAGGAGCATCAGATAGTCCAGAGGTGCCAGACTGTCAAGCAATGTGGGTAAATGGAAGGAGCCCAGGATCCTTTGTTAATGGAAGATAGTCTGCGAAAAGACAAATAATGCCTTTCAAAATATTCCACAGAGCTGAATCACCTTGAATATCCAGACCCTTAAACCCATTCTTAACAGACCCTGAGAAGTGAGAACCTGGGGATTGCCAATTAGGTCTGTGAGAAGAGTAGCATGAGATATCAATCTGAGGAAGTCAGTTAAAATTTCTGCAAGTTTGGGGTAACACACTTGAGAAGGACAGGGAGACGTAAAGAGGACAAGTCACCCCATATGTATGCATGTCGTGAGGAGAGTTCTGTGAAATATGGATAACAGAGGGAATGCATTGCTCGAGATTGGGCAGTCATGAAGGATTGCATCTAGAGCCAGTAGTTCTGGGTCAGCCCTCCAGCTGAAAAATCTGGCAAGTTGGGAGTTTAGGCAGTAAATTAATACATCTATATTTGCTATATTTGATGGCCCCAGATGTGAGGAATTCGACCATCTGCACAGTGGGTGTGCACTCATCTGGCCTTTTTTGATATTTTTTAAGAAATTGAATTATAGAAGATCAACCTCTGGAAAGGTGTGAGGCTAACCTGCACACATTTTCATATGCTCACTTCACGACAAACCCAAAGACCTGTGTACTCTGGGGGGACACAGCCCACAGGCGCAGTCCTCCCGGCCACATTTAGTTGGAATGTGACACCCATGAGCAAATGAAGGCATCTCAAAAGGGGGAGGTCAAAACCTTCCTCCTGCCATGGCCAGACTAATTACATATCAAAGGCTCCATGGACCCACCCTGCCCATTGTCAGTTCTGCTGGTGGCAGTGCATACTGATGAGAGTTAATTGAAGCAGGCCTGCGAGATGCCTGGTGGCAGAGCTGACAAAGGGGAAACCTTTTTTATATGCATCTGTGTCAACCTGAAGTCAGCTCCTGCCTCTTAGTATCAAGGGCAGTGAAATTACATGTTTGATACATGTGTTTACAGTAGACAACCCTTCAGGGGTACCCCATTCAGAGGGTAGAGGTATGTGATTTGATGAAGACAGCAAGTCTCTTCTCGCCACAACTTCAAGGGAGACCTGCGCTTTGATCAGGAACCACAGCGAGCCAAATGAACCAGAGAGACCCTTTCATCCACAACAGACAGGAAGATGGGAGGGACTTAGTAGTACATGTTTTCACCCCTTTACCTTTCCTGTTGCAAAGCACTCTGGTTATGACCTCACACATACCAGAATATTGTTGGTGGGGACCCAGGATTAGTTCATTAAGGTCGATTTAGCCTGCAAGAATCACTGGGGCCCATTTGGCATTAAAAGAGGGCTGAGCCCCTCTCTTAGCAGATCATCTGAAGTCTTTGCAAGGAGTAGCAAGAATAACTCATTGGGACCCTGGCTGAAGGTACAGTCTGCCTTACATCTTTCACCAGTGAAGGAAGGCCAGGAACTCCAATAGGGAAGCAGGTTCCCTCCCCTATACATCTCCCAGGTAACAGAGGGAGATACTGAATCAAGAGGACCCTCCAAGCAGCTCCTGAACCGGTACCCACGCATCACACAGCATGCCCTGTTAGGCTCTTCAAGCCAGCTTCTTAGGTGAGAAGTCCCAGAGAGTCTCTGAACCAAACCAAGGACAGGGCTGTTGCCTGCAACACTCTCCCAGCTTTGGGCCATCAGCCTTAAAAGACGACACAAGCCCAGCAAAGAAGCTAGGAGGAGTGCACTGACAAGCATCAACCAGTGTCCACTTTTAAGGACATTTTCAAGGCAGTCGAACCAGTCATGCTGCAAATGACTGCACTGATGACTGTTATCATGCCGCAGTCGCTCACGTCATCCGAGACACCTCGACCAGTGCTTCAGGCCCGCCCACCAGCACTGAGGCAACAATTCCTGCCCCTGAGCCGCTGTGTAGGCCATCCTTCAGCCATCCAACCCGCCTCGCTCACCGAACTGCTTGCCGCCTGATACCCGCTGCTGTCCCCCATCTTGTACTCTGTCTCAGAAGCTGCAAAGCGCCCTGAATCTGACTCGACCCTGTAGAGCAACAAGAACGTGTACAAGCACAAGGTACATTATGGTTCTATCCCCCTGGTGCTTCCCCGAAGGCCCATAGGAACATTTTATGACCCATTACTCCCTTTGTGCTGAAATCAAGTATCATTGAACTATTGTGATTCACAACTTTACGACTACCCTCCTGTCAGTATCCAGAGTGCATCCCCTTACCTTGTTGCAACTGTCGGTCCTTTGCATTCCTTTACAGGGTGGTTTGTACTTTGTAGTGTGCTTGAACTGTTTGTTGTGATAATAATGAAGTAGACATTTTTATACAACCTTGACTGGACAATCCCTTTTATCATTGGGTAATTATTGTATTTTTGCTATGTTGCAACTAACCAACAATCCACGACCTTGCAGAGATAAGCCTGCCATTCCCTAAGCGTTACCAAAATTGGACAAGGATGTTTATAATTTACTTGTGTTTCCAATCTGTTTGGATCAATTCTGGTGTACTAGAGGTGTGCGGCTGATTGATGGTTTAGAAACCAATATTCATTCATGGACCAGTGGTGCCCTGGAAGTTGATCCGTCATACCCCAACTCTGAAAGAAGAATGAAAATATATTCATGTGCAACATCCAGTTTCTTCTGTCTTGCATATGACGAGTTACAGTCGGTGACTGCATTTGGTATCCCATAAGATATTCTGCTTGGATGAAAATATTCCTGTCAAGGTAAAATGGAGGAAGTTGTTTGATAGCTCTGCAAGCTGTTTGGAACAAGTTCCTCCTCTTTGATCAATAGTGTAAACAACAGAACACTTCCATCCCAATTGACAACAGCTAGAGCAGATGGTCCACATATTAATGCCATGGGCAGACCACAGTGGTTCAGGAACAAGACTGTGTGCTTTGCATGTGGAGTCAGTGATCGCATAGCCAATAAGCAGTGCTTTCCAACCAAAGAAGCAACCAGCAATAGATGTAATAAGTGCGGACATTTAGCAAAACTGTGCAGAAGCAATTCAAGTGCAGTGAGGTATCTAGATGAGAATGGATATTTAGCTTGTGAAAACATGAGTGAAATGCTAATACCAATGGTGGAAGCGAATGATGTGAATGTGAATTAGAAATTATGGCAGATTCAGGTTCTATTATTATTATTGTAATGGTTTTATAACGCAGCACACTCCAGCCAGGGACTTCTTCCACTGACAATTAATGCAAAGATTCTCACAATACAGTTAATTGAAACTCCCCACAATTTACATGAATCCTAAATGGCAAGACAATAAAACAATTTCAAGCATGTGATGGTGCAAAGGTTAAGCTCTCCCCCTGCAACACTCACCGCCAAACCTCTGATAACTTAATTCTTTTAGGAAGGAAAGCAGTGGCAAGGAGTCAGGATAAAGAGGGAAAAATTGGATTGTGAATTCAGCCCACCACCCCAAGATGGGAGGTCACAGAATAAAATTAAAACTTGTTTTAGGAGCAAAACAGCATAATCAGATTTTAGTTGTTACTCGCACGGTTGCTCACAACCATGGTGGGATAACTAGGACAGAAATTCTTGTTGCTACACTTGAGAAAAAAGAAAGCTTACAGACTACTAGCAGTTCACCAAGGCAACATGAACACAGGTAAGAAAATTGATTTGGGAATGAAAACAAATGCAAAAAGAAAACACGTGCGCAAATGGGAATTTTGTGTCACACGGAATTGGTGCTGACAGCAGCCAAGTAAAGGGCTTAGCTGTCAAAATCGGAAATCAGTTTCAAGGAGGAAAAACAGAGGCATATGCAGGTAAGATTCTTGAGAAAAGGGTTACTCTTAATAGGATGAGTTTGGGGTTTTTCTATGGGATGAATGCAAATCGGAATTGGTAGCAAAGCACAATACATAAGCAAATTCGTTTTTTGTTAAACAAAAACTATTTCTGTTGAGACTATCTTTTAATGGCTATAATTATTAAAGAAAGGCACTTGACATGAGGTGGTTGATTTCGAATGGTAACCAGCTTACCGTGAATCTCTTTATAAGGGAATTCATTGATTTAATTTCAAATAATGCTAAGGATTTATACAGACTAGGGAAAGACTTATCGAGGAAATGCACTAGCATACACAGGCTAATACAGATTTGTCTATGGAAAGGTGGACAGATTATACTGGCAATTTGGTATTTGAATGGGATTTCAATGGGGCGCAAGGGTCAAAAGAGTGGGCTATGTAATTTGGGTACTGGGTGATGTCATACTTACAATGTAAGCTTAAATGTGGGGTTCAGGACAGCCAGTGAGGTCTCTGAACAGCTAGGCCAAGGGACCTGGTCACTCTGGATGGCTGGGCCAAGGGCTCTGGTCACTGGGACAGCTGGGCCAAGGGATATGGTCATTGGGCTCTCCTGGAAGGGATGCTGGACAGCTAGGCAAGGAATCTGGTCACTGGGGTTCTCTTGAATGGGATCAGCTCCCCCCTCCTTTCTCCCTGGATTCTGGTATATGTGCCTGGATCTGGATAGATGGATGTGTCTCTGCTTCCCTGGATCTTGAAGTATGGATTTCAGTGGATTCTCTTGTGTTTCCCTGTCTCCGCTTTATATAGCCAAAATGACATCATCGGTTTACAATCTGGGGCATGGGGGGAGTACTCTGGACTTACCCCTCTCCTGGGATAGGGCAGCCTACCAGTGTTCCCTCCTTTCTCTGGGCCGATTGGTTCAGGGGAAATGACCTCATTTGTGTGTTTGCATTTATGACCTTTTGCCAAAAATGAGTTATCGATCAAAACTTCAGATTTACACCAGCCACTGCCATAAGAAGTAAATATGCAGATTCACTAAGTGACAGGGAATTGGACCGTCTGAACGCCGACTCTGTGTGAGGTTGCATCGCCCCTTTGGCACACTTTCACCATTTTTGTAGAATGCATAATATTTAAAATTCTGCCAATAACTACACATATTCCCAATAACATCTTGCATATTCCCAGCTAGTTTCAGATTTGTACCATTTGTAATTCACCCCAAAAAGTGCCTTTCATTGCCATTTCAGTTCACCAAGTGGTAGAAACATGTACTTGGTCTCCTTTACTTCTCCTAAAAATCCCATGAAAATCTGCATACATATTAAATTACTGCTTATTCAGGGTGCTGGGAAAAATGTCTTGAAATACACAATGGTCTTTAATGTTAATGGGTTGGATTTGTCACATGTGTGAGCAGTGCTACAGCTCCCACAGAAAGCTGTCTCAGCCAGGCTTGGTTGAAACAAAGGACTTTTATGATTCCCTTTGAAGTTTTGACAGTTCCCCCTCCAGAGTAGATGCTGGAGGAAATTGCATGTCCCGGTCATGCACCAGCCCTACTGGCTTCCTTTGTTCATTCTTGCAGGGCTGCCAGCTAGTCTAGCGGGGCCGTGAATCATCACACTTTTGTCCTGTCCATGTGTCCTTGTGGGCCAGTTCCCTTCCGGATGCAACTTTTACCCACTGTTGGAGGCAGGGCTTTGTCATTGAATTCAGTGCATGGGCCAGAAAAAAAACACTTTTACTGGCTTCTGAGTCCTTTTCAAGGAAACCAACTTTGGTGAGAACAAATATAATGTACATTGAATGGCCAAACCCCCACTCACATGTACAATAATATTTCTGTGCGAGCAACATCTGTCATTTGATATTTGACTTTAAAATGACATTTTTCTTATTTTCTCATTTTAAAGCACAGATTCAAACGTGTTCAGGTTTTTCCTTTCAAATTGCAAATGTGGTTCTGGAGCCCATGGGATTATGTTTCAATTAATCTTTGGTAGGGCTTTTGCATAGACTGTTGGTTCGTGGACACAAAGAAATACTGCCAAGCGTTTCTTTGAAATTGACATGGGAAAAAAGAGAGAGAGCCGTGCTATTTCTTTCCTTTGCTGTAATTTGAGTGCAACGGTTCATTTCAAAAGGAAACAGAAGCCTTGTTTGTGTGAAAACAGAATTCTTTGCTTTTCAAATACTTTATCAGTGAAACAATGCTGTTCTTGAGATGTATTGCCTCACTTCTTGGCAATCAGATGAAATACACATGCATGGCTGTGTTTAAATGGAGCGCACACTTTGTGGTATTTAAAATGAAAGAAGGAACAAATTGCAATGCCATCTTGAATGCAGGTCATTTTCTTATGATTTATTTGAAGTCAAATGCAGCCATTCTTTGGGGTGGCAGTGTTCAAAGTTCGACACACATGTGCCAAGTTGACAAAAGCACAGCCATCGTTGTGGCATTGTTTAAATTAGTTTTCTTTTGGTTGTAGAGGAGTTCTGCTTTGGGCCTTAAATGTACCCCACAGATTCCCCCCTGCTCTTCCGTGACATTTTTTTGAGGGATAGTGAGGCAGAGTGGGGTTCATTTGGCAGAATTCTCCTTCCTCTAGAAGTGGGAATCCAGGATCCCCTTTCGTCTTTGGGTTGGAGGGTATGGGGCAGCACCCTCTTTTCTTCCTTCCCTTCCAGGTCCCCAGGGTGATCCTCGGCAGGCTAGGAGGCAGTGACGTTAATTATCTAGTAGAAAATAGATAAAAAACAAGTTTTAGTATATTTTACTGACATTGTTCCCGGAAGCTTTACAACAGTGGAAACATGATTACCGTTTACAATTGCTAAGACATGAATCGCTCTTATTTTTTACACTCATACCAAGTAAATTGCTCAACAGAACAAGGACACCACTTGACATTTATCACATCTTTTCTCATTTTTACAATAACATCAAATAAAAATACTCCCTGGTATATAGATGTACCTCTGCATCTAAATACTTCCCTCTGCTTTGTTTTCTTTCTTCTCATTCTTCCGGTGGTTCCTCTGCTTAATTTACCTTTGGCTCATCAATCAGCTGTAAAGTGTGTCTGGGGTGACAGCTTTTTAACTGATTGATGTGGACCCATTATTCTTCTGACAGTTCTCCTTTGGGGATGCGGATCTTACAGGTGACAGGTGAAACTTTGTCTACAATTTCAAAGGGACCGCACCAGGAGGGGAGGAATTTTCTGCTGCTTGCTCTGGTTCCTCTGAAAATTGCACACATAGACCCTGTCTCCTACTTGATATTCTTTATTAGTAGTTTTTAAATCATAGTGGGTTTTCCTCCCCTCTGCGGATTTCTCCGCTGAGTGTAGGCAAAAGCATGCTAAAGGTGTTTTCTTACATTCTCAACCTATTCATGTGTTGTGGAGGCGTTAATCAGTGTATGCTCTTGTGTTCTATAGAGCAGATGCTGGGGTAGCACCATTTTACGGCCACGCATTAGCTCAAATGAAGACATTTTGGCCGCAGATGGTGGTGTAGATCCGATGGCCATCAGGAGAAGCAGAAATCGGATGTCCCAACTAGGCCCAGAGTCTGCCTCAAACTTCTTAAGAATGCTCAGAATGGTTTTATTGTACCTCTCATCTCCCTCACTAGAGGATGGATGTATGCAATATGGAGTTTTCTCTTCACCCCAAGTATCTCCCACATCTTTGTAGTTTCTTTGCTGGTGAAGTGACTTCCTCAGTCTGACTCAATTGTTTTGGGAAGGCCGAAACGTGAGAAGATGTGGTTGATCATCAGGGAAGCTACTGTTTCTGCCTTGTAATTTGGGGCTGGGAGACATTCCACCCATTTGGTAAACAAGCATGTTACAGTTGACATGCACTTGTTTCCCCTAGAGGAGCGAATCACAGGCCCGATAAAATCTTCTTGCAAATCTGACCAAGGCAGTGTCATCCCCCTCTTCTGGAGGGGAGCTCGGTGTGTGAGTAAACTTGGCTGAAATTGTGCACACACAAGACACCCCTTCAAATATTGGTCGAGGTCCTGCCCCATGTGTGGCCAGTATGCAACCTCCTGCAAGATTTCTAATTTAGTGTGAAACCCCTGATAACCGGCTTTGGCTGCGTCCTGGGCGTGACTTAGCATCAGGCTTCGGACTGTAGTAGGTACCACCCACTGGTCACATCCAGAGATGGATCTCCTTACCAACAAAACGTCTTGGATTCTGAACATCTTGGGAAACTTCATCAACACCCGGAGGTCCTCTTTCCCAATGTAATCGGTTTCTGCCAGAGGAAAGTTCAGAGGGTGCTCAATGTGTTGGTAAAATTTCCCAATAATCGGATCCCCTTTTGTGACGTGATCGAATCAGCATCTGGATTCTCCTTACTCCACTGGGCAGTTGAGAGTTCATTGTGGGCAAGTGTTTCAGACCTGGTGACGGCAGCGACCTGGATTTCCCCCAGCAGGGACTCAATCTCAAGGAGATCCCCCTGGATGGCTCTGGTGTTGGCCAACTGATCAGCCAGGTCATTTCCGGTTTTGTCCAGTCCCTCTATTCTGGAATTACCCTTAATCTTTTTACAATAGATGGTCATCCCATTAGAGGTGACCATATCATCAATGTTTTATATTATCTTGCCATGCTTAAGTGGTTTATTGTTTTTACACAGCATGCCTCTGGTTTTTCAATTAATCAGGTGCTCCACGAACCCGTTCCAGGCATAAACTGAATCAGTGATTATGACCAGTTTGTGGAGTCAGTGTTGCATGGCAGTGAGGATGGCTTGGTGAACTGCCATTAACACTGCCACCTGACTACTGCAGGGACCGATCTTGTAACCAGCAAAGGGCTCTGGGGCATCATTCACCCAGGCATTCCCAACGCTGGCCACCAGATCCTTTTCCCTGTTGTTGTCAACATGGTAGGAGCACCCATCCACATAAACATTGGGCATCCTCTTGCACGTGTCTTATTCATTAACTTTTTGCGGGAATTCAGGTATGCCTCAATGTTGTGTTGGGTTTTGAGACTTTCGTCCTTGAGACAGCTTTCTCAGGCACAATCATGCAAGTCAGCCAAACCTTGCGCAAGGGGACTCTTCTTGTTTTAGTCATATCTGACCTTCACAGGAAAGCCTTGCATGGACAGAATCCAGGAAGTTATTCTGGAATTACTCACATTCCCTGCCTGGATTCTGTCACTTTGGAGGTATTGCAAAGGCTCATGAGGAGTCTCGACAATGATGTGCTCCCCCTGTATGAACGGGCAGTAATTTTTCAATGTCCACACCATTGCCGGGAGTGCCTTCTCACAATCGTTGATTGTTTCCTCCACAGAGGATAAAGTCTTACTTGCATAGGAGATGACTTTATTGACCTTGTCATGCTTTAGATATAATACTGCTGTTAAGCATGTATTTGAGAACCCTGTCTCCAAGAAGAACTCCTTGCTTTTGACGGGGTAAGCTAGACAAGGCGCTTGTGAGAGGCTTCTCTTGAGTTGTTTCACTGCCTCGACTTGTTCTGAACCTCACTCCCACTTGACCCCCCCTTTAACGAATGGATCAGGGGTCTCGTGACCTCTGTGTAATCCTCAATGAACTTCCTACTGTACTTAGTCAGTCCAAGAAGGCTCCTTAGTTCACGCAGAGTTGTGGGGTCTTTTAGTTGTAGTAGTGCTTCCACTTTCTTCGCCTGGGGACAGAGACCCTCAGCAGTGATTTCATGTCCTAAGAAGAAGTTGACACAGGTCCTACACCACTGTGCTTTCTGAAAGGACAGTTTTGCTCCGGCAACCTTCAACTGGGTCAGAACATAGCAGATTTCCAGTATGTGTTCCTCCACAGTTGAGCTTTTAATTAGGACATCATAGGCCAGGTTACCCCTTTCACCCAAATCGGGCATGGCCTTATGCAGAAAGATTTAAATTCATTGCTGGAGTTGATATATCCAAAGGGAGTCCGGGTCGATGTGTACTGCTGTCCCACAAAGGTGAAGGCCAGCTTGCTCTGGCCTTCCCTACTGACAGGTACTGTCCAGTTTCCATTGGTCAGGTCAATGGCAGTATACACCTTTGACCCCTGGATCTGGGCCAGTCCCTGGTCAATGTAGGGAAGAGGCCATCGGGACATGTGGACCCGTTTGTTCATCTCCCTAAGGTCTGCGCATAGTCTTCATTGGCCATTTGGTTTTAGAATCCCCAGTACCGGATTATTAAAGGTACTGTGGACTGGACGAACTATCCCACGCGACTCTAGGTTCTTTATGATTTCTGTAAGGGACTTCATAGACGTGAGAGGCAAGCGATATTGCTTCACAAATACTGGAGTCATCCCAGGGTCCGGGGGAATTGAGGTAGAATGTATCTTGTTGTGACCACTGTAGTACTAGTCAACAGCAAAGATATCTTAAAAGTCTAAAAACACATGCTTCAACTTTTGCTCCTTGGTCTCACAGGCATCAGCAAGGTTGACCCGCTCTTCAATCATCTGTCTGAAGCCTGGGAAGACCTCGGGTTTTGCAATGTTAGCAGTATCCTCCAGCTGCGTGGAGAGATCTCTGGTGAGGGTGTTGACCTGGACAGGGGGTTTCAGGTAGGAGAGGCAGTCATGGTGGACTTGGAATATCATCTCATCTTTCCTGATGTCACAGGTCACCTCTTCCCCCCCCTTAAGGGCAGGAAGAGTATACCAAGAAATTCCCCCCATGCTGGGTGAAGATCTTTTCTGGAGGTGTGCCATTGTCACAGTCATAGCAGTCATTGGGGATCGGTCCTATGATTTAATTCCCTGAATCCATGGAAAAATGCTTGTCATCAACTGCCATTCCAATAAAGGTGCCTGCACCCAGAGTGGGATACTCCTAAGATCGTTGTTATCCACCAATATTGGAATGGTGTTGCGTTCTAAGTCAACTAATGGTGTCAGGTTTAACCCCAATTCCTGCTGTTGGAGATGAAGATTGAGGTGTACATAAGCGTCCAAATTTTGGAATTTCTGTCCTCTTAATTGTTAGGTAAAGTGGGAATTGTTGGGTCCATCCTGGGATGGTGAGCACCTCTCAAATTTGAATTTCAACTGCCTACGGTAGCAATTGAGCTGACCAAAATGCCTTTCGGAATCGTCAAAGCCCATAGGGTTACCCCCCAGTCAGGACCAGGCTTTGTAATTTATGAGATCCAAATTAATTGTGAACAATTTGAGAATGTCACTACCTAAGTAGAATGCAGAGGGGACATCTCGCACAACCCAAAAATTATGCTCTATGTTTTTACAACCTATGGTCATTTTTAGCATGCACCTGCTAGACAGGAGAGGTTTGGAATTGAGTTTCCAGGCTCATTTCCCACTTATCCACCAACTTAAATGTGGGAATGGTCGGATTTTTGGGGAGTTTCCTGAACAACGCTTCGCTGATTACGCTTTTTCCATTATTCAAGCATACTCTGTCGAGAACAGGCTCCCTCCCCTCATTTAACTGAATAGGGAGGAACAGCTGTTCACCCATTTTCTGAATATTAGCAAAGCTTTGAGCTGGTTTTCCATCACTTTTTATCATGGGACTTGGATTTTCAAATTGTGGATCGGTATAAAAGTTCAAGGTATTTCCTTACAGTGTGGAATGCCAATTAAAACTGGAAGGAAGGTTGATTTCCAGGAATGGAGAGGAGTTACCATCACCAGTTTGTTGTCCTACAGTAAATACAGTAATGTCAGGTACTTCATTGTTCTGAAAATTGAACTCCACTTAGATCGCTGTACAACCATGTGGCATGTGCCATTTAGACTGACATAGTTGGTGCTCTGTTTTAATTTGATTGGGGGGACCTTGATCACACAGTTCATCAGGGGAGACAACTTCCTAAGGAGGTCATTCCCTAAAAGATAGAGGTTCCCCTCTGGAGTCACAACCATAACCGGGTGTTTCACCTTGTGTCACCCAATTTTAATCTCCAGATCTGCAGCCCCCTCGACGGAATTTTATTCTGGTCAAAGTTCTGAAATTGTCCAGGAAGAGGGATGAGGGGAATTTGGAGGCTCTCCCCCTTCCTGAAATAAGCTGCTCAAAGGCCCTTTGGACAGAAGAGTGGCTTGCGGTCCGGTGTCCACCAGTGCTAAAAATGCACATTGCCCTTGCACTCAGATGAGGGCATAAAACCTACCTTCTTTCTCCTCCAAGGGGCAAAGGAAATGGGCATTTTGGTCAAGCTGGGTCGTTAGTTTCTTTATCTTGGACTCCGACACTGTGGGATCTTGGGTGGTTTTAGGTGTCGGAGTTCAGGAATGTGTAAATAAAATTTGACATCCTGATTTTGGGATCCCCTTTTGTCCTTGATTCTGTGCTGGCCCCACCTCATCCTGGAGACAGTCAGTCGAATCAGTTTGCGGGTAGGATCCCTAAACCATTGTTAAGTTCTCAGGATGACCTTTCTGGGGTTCAGGGATGGGTGATTCTGAGTCCGTCCCCATACCTACCCAGTCTGGGTTAGGTCTTTTGGGACCCAATTTTCTTTGGGAGTAATTCCCCCATACTTGAAGGAGAAGACTTTCTTCCCAGAATCCTCCAAGGATTCTTCTCCTTCACACTGGAAGACACTGACTTCCTCCACAAAATGGGCCTTTTTGTCTCTTTGTTTCTCCTACCCACCCTCTGTTCCCTAGGTTGCAGTTTTTCGGGGGCAGGAGATTTAAGTTCCGGTTCCGGGGTGTCTAGGGGCTTTTCATGAGTGAGGAAGGAAGCTTCCTCTAGGGCTTTGCATCCCCCTTCCTCCCATGCCTCCTCCGCTGGGACCGGTTGGTTATCAGGGTTATCTACCCATCATTGTTCCGGGATGTCAGACCCTGGATTCGAACTGTTCTGAGCCACCATGTTCATCTGAGGGTTCTGCTGAGCCCACAACATACGACTCAGGTCTTGAGTTAGGTTCTGGACCTGGCGCTCCACTCGTGACACCCGCTCCGGCTGGTACGGGAGTCTTGAGTCAAATCTAGGTTGTTCTCGGGAAGAGTAACAATCCCTTCTCCCGGAGTAACCCGGGTATCGAGAGTTTCCCTGGTAGCCCTCTACCCTTGGCCTCCCCTCTCCCTGATTTGGTGGTCTAGACTCCTGAAAGTGGGGAGAGTAAGGAGTGTTGTCCTGAATGTTGGGGTTTTGAGGGTACCTGGGGACAAAATTTAAATTATAATTTGGAAGATTACTGCCCTCCTGAGGGAAGTTTGGAGGGAAGTTTCCTGGGGCCGTACTCACCTGATTGGTCCACACATACCGCAAGATGGGTCTGTTGCCCTTATACCTAGGGGTAATGTAATTGGCAGAGTAAGGGGGCACATTTGTGGGGTACCCTGTCTGACTACTACCTGTTTGTGACTGGTCAGAGGGTCTTCTCTGCCTCTGATTTGGTTGGTTAGGGGAAGATGTATTTTTAGGGCCCCCATCATTTCTAGGTCCAAAATGGGGGTAACTTTCACCTCCGCCACCTTGGCAGCAGCGGGAGTGTTGGTTTGTTTGGGTTTTTTGGAAGGATTCGTGTTTTCTACAGGCTTTTGACCTCGTAGATCTGGGTAGCTTGCTCTATTACCCAGTCCAGGGTCCTGTCATCATGGAAATCCCTTACCACCAACTGCGTCATTATGTACTTCGGGAGGGCATGAAAACAGGTATATAAATTACCCACTATTCATGCGCACCCGACTAGTGGTTTGTGCGAATGCCCGTTTTAATTTGTGTACAAATTCTCTCAGGCCTGGTCCTCTCCACACTGTAGGTTGTAGGCCACGTTGCAAGCCTCCTGAGAGTTCCTGTGTGTGGAGAAATTGCTTCAAGATGGACACCTTGTAGGTGGACCAACTTCAATGGTTCTGATCCTCCAGCCCAGCAAAGAAGCTGGAGTACTCTGGGGAGAATGTCCATTTGGCATATTCTCTAGAGTACTGATGATTTTTAATGTATAACATATAATGGTCATATAGTTCCAGATGTTAAGAGACTGAATATTTGACATTTTTATGGTACAGGTCATGAAACTTCTAATAGCTTTTATCTGTCTAATAGGGTCTTTCACCAGAGTTCTCATTTGTTTGGCAGCCTTCTTTTTCTGCTGTACCTGCGTCCATTCCCCGTCAGACTCAGCGCTGCTGCTATTTGAGTTCCCACCCCTTTCCTCTAGGTGCTCCCTGATTCTTTGAGATTGGGAGTCTCTCCCAGAATGATGGGGCCTAGTATCTACTCCCCTGTTGTACTTTGGGCTCTTCGGGTCACTTCCCTTGGAGTCCCTCTTTCTCACAGGGGAGTAGTCATCTGACTCCTCCCGGCTACCGGGGTTGGTGGAGAACTCCCCCTACCACCCTGACAAGGTGGAGGTTTTCAGAATACTCTTTTGGGGCCTCAACTCAGACTCCTTTTTCTCTGCAAAACGAACCAAGTGGTTCCTTTGTAGCTGAAGTTTCTGCAAGTCTAGTTCCCTGATTTTCTCATCATAGGAGTCTTCCTGGTTTGATCCGTCAGCCATAATATTTTTGAACAGGGATGCCCGTCCATCAATCTCTGATGAACGCTGACCTAGCGGCTCAATCATGCGAGGCCTATTTGAGTCTGGCTGCCTCATGGTTTCTGGTTCATGGGAACCTGTGGACATGAAGTTAGCAGTGTCTTGTGTATACAGGGGGTAAGTTGGCCTAAGGCCCTTGTCAGAGAGGGCATCATACTGTAATCAGGGGTTGCCCTGCCACTCTCTGACTGTTCAGGGCTCCTCAAGACTTGATTTAACCTAGCACACTCTTTTTCTAACTTCCCAAGTTTCTCCTTCTCAGCCCCTACCTCTTGATCGTATGCAAAGGTCTGAGACTTATGCTCTACTATCAGGGCTTGACTGACCTCTATTCCCTTCCCTTGTGCTGCTACCTGGCTCTGGAGTCCACTGCTCTCATCACAAAGGCCTCAATTCATTTCTGGGCCTCTTGTATTGCCTGGGGATACTCAGACCATTTTTGTTGCAGGAGATGCATCTCCTGTCTTTGCACATTTTTGGCCTGGGTGGTCTCTTCTAGATCAACTTCTACTTGTCTCATATGCCCCATAAAATATTCATATTCTACTTTTAGTTCAGCCAGTTCCCAGAGGCCTGACTCACTTCTCTCCAGGTCTGCCTTTAATCTGCAGACTTCCTTGCATAGGGCATCTTTTTCCTAATATGGGGTGCCCATTTGTTCAGTCATGTCGTCCCTCTGTTGCTTTATAGCGCTTAGCTTCTGGCGCTCCTGGTCAAATTCTGTTTGGGAATTGAGTTCCTCAATGATGAACATATTATTCTCCTCTTCCAATCACTGGATCTGATTTTGTAAAGTGGTTATTTCCCCTGAGCAGGCTCTATTGTATGTCACTTGTTGGTTTAATTTTAGTCGACTCTCTTCCAGAGAGTCAACCCTTTCTCTGAACTCCTCTTTTAATGTAGCTAATTGGGCCGCCTGTTCTGAATTGGTTTGTTCCTGTACTGCCAACTCCTCATTTAACTGTTTGAGGAGATCTTCTAATTCTACCTCAGAGTTTAGGCTCTCTCGCATTTTTTCTTCTAACTGCGTTAATTCACACTGGGTTTGATTTAAAAGGTCAGATTGATTTTTTTCAGAGGTTACACTTTCTTGGTATTTTTCTACCATAGCTATCATGTGGAGATATATGTAGGTAGTGCGCTGGACCATCTGAATCTGCTCCTCTTTGATGTTCTGAATAAAATAAAACTCAGTCAGTCTTGATATAACAGACCACTGTCCTGCCACACATCCATGCTTATGGAGGTAACCTGTCAGGCCTCCTGCTCCTGCTCTGCCCATTCCCCTCTAATAAATAGTTTGGACAGAAGGTGCTGCCTAGCTATGTTAATCTCTGCGGTGCTCATTATAAAGAGTGTTCTTCTTTTGTTTAGTTATCTATGCAGGGACAAAACTGTACCCTGCTCTTGCCTAGTTTATTGTTAACTTTACTTTACTTTGAGACACAGGCCTGATACCTAGGGTATAGGTTTTGGGGTGGATGCCTTTACAGTGTAGCACAGTTTTCTAGCCACTAAAAGAATCACTTCCTTCCATGGGTTAGTCTGCTGTGTTAGACTGTCACAGGTGGAAAATCTCAGCTCAATCACGGCACGAGTCCCCACTGTGCAACAGTTTTATAACACAGCACGCTCCAGCCAGGGACGTCTTCCACTGACAATGAATGTGGTGCACAATAAAAATGCTTTTTATTTTACATTCAACCCCGGATTCCTTATTTGAGTAGGCCCCCAACCTGTCTCACACCCACCTTAACAAACACCCCGTGTAATAATGGTCTAGGAACCAGGCCGGTGAGTAACAATCTAATATTTATACATTTGAAGGTTCAATGAAAAATCAGAGCAAAATCAAATAAATGGGCAGCAACCACCAATGTGGTGGTAATACAAAGATCCTCACAATACAGTTGATTCAAACTCCCCACAATTTACACAAATCTTAAATGACAAGACAATAAAACAATGTCAAGCATGTGATGGTGCAAATGTTAAGCACCCCCCTGCAACACTCACCCAAACATATGCTAACTTAATTCTTTTTTGATGGAAAGCAGTGGCAAGGAGTCAGGATAAAGAGGGGAAAATTGGATTGTGAGTTCAGCCCACCACCCCAAGATGGCAGGCGAAAGAAGAAAATTAAATCTCGTTTTAGGAGATTTTACTAGTTGCTTGCACAGTTGCTCACAACCGTGGTGTGATAGCTAAAAAAGAAATTCTTGTTGCTACCCTTGAGAGATAAGGAAGCTTACAGACTACTAGCAGGGCACCAAGGCAATGTGAACACAGGTAAGAAAATCGATTTGGGGATGAAAAAAAATGCAAAAAGAAAAAACATGTGCGCAAATGGGAACTTTCTTTCACACGGGATTGGTGCTGACAGCAGCCAAGTAAAGGGATTAGCTGTCAAAATCGGAAATCGGTTTCAATGAGAAAAAACAGAGGCATATGCAGGTAAGATTCTTGAGAAAAGGGTTACTCTTAACAGGATGACAGTTTGGGTTTTTCTATGGGATGAATGCAAATTGGAATTGGTAGGATAGCATAATAGATAGGCAAATTCGGTTTTTGTTAAACAAAGACTATTTCTGTTGAGAGTACATTTTAATGGCTATAATTATTAAAGAAAGGCACTTGACATGAGGTGGTTGATTTTGAATGGCAACCAGCTCACCATGAATCTCTTTATAGGGGAATTCATTGATTTAATTTCAAATAATGCTAAGGATTTATACAGACTAGGGATAGACTTATCAAGGAACTGCACTAACATACAAAGGCTAATAAATGTTTGTCTATGGAAAGGTGAACAGATTATACTGATAATTTGGGATTTGAATGGGATTTCTATGGGGTTCAAAGGTCAAAAGAGCGGGATATGCAATTTGGGGACTGGGTGATGTGATACTTACAATGTAAGCTTGAATGTGGGTTTCAGGACAGCCAGCAAGCTGTCACGACCCTCGCCCAAAACCCCCTCTGGCAAACCCATTGGCCAGGTGGAGTTAGGACTCGGGCCTCTAGAGCCTGGCATCTTCTTCAAAAGCCCTCATGGGGCCAGTCCTGGCACCTATGGCGCCAGGCTCATACACCATGAAAAACAATGTGCTTGGGAACTACTTTATTGCATTGTCACCCAACATGGAGGCATCCACATAGCTTGGTTCCTAAGAACCAAGCTATGTGGTCTAGTGTTTTGGGTGTGGCAGCCTAGGGACTACTTTACCTGGACTATTGTGTTGGGGCTATTTAAACCGCACCCGAGCAAGTAAACACGCTTTGCGTTACTTTGCAGCTTGCAACGTGATGCTCACCGTGTCCAGCTATTCCCTCGAACCTCGGAGAAGCAGAACCTGCAAGGAGACAAAAGGAAGATCATTAGCAGCAGCATCATCTTACCTGAAGTCTTCATCTTTAAACACTCGCAGCTACTGAGAACAGCTTCCTCGAATCTGCACGCCTCCCGGACAGACGACCTGAAAGAGGAAGATAGAGGCAACATTAAAGAAAGCAGTAGAGACATTTACAAATTAGGAACTGCTCAAAAGGCTTACCTGGCTGGTCGCCTCTCGGGTGGCACCACTCCGGACATTCCACTCGCGCTGAAGAACACCGCGACCTACAAGGGAGGAAAACACAAGTTAGCAAAGGCAAGACTTCGCAGCGCTGTGCATAGCGCTTACTTACCGCATCGTAGCACTCTTAATGCACCATCATTTACCAGCAGGGCTCAACCAAGCCAGTTTGCCGCGCTGAAGCTCCGCATACCTAAGGGAGAAAAAAGAGAAATTTTAAACAAAGAAAGGCATGCAGGATAGCAACAAAACTAAAGAACAGCAATAAGACCTACCTGAACAATATCAAACGGGCCGGCGTCAGTGAAGTAACTGGACCGCACTCGCCCATGAAAGACAACGCACCCCTGCAAAGAAGGTAGGACGGAGAGCATGCCTAATTCTACCACAAGGCAGAACCTCCCCCGCAGACCACATCAGGGAAAAGCTGAGAAGCATACCAGCGAGTAACCCGGCTGGGTGGCGTCCCTGTGGATACCAGGTGAGCGTAACACAAGGTCTCTGGACAGCTAGGCCAAGGGATCTGGTCACTTTGGTTGGCTGGGGCAAGGGATCTGGTCAATGGGCTCTCCTGGATGGGGTGCTGGACTACTAGGCAAGGTCTGGTCACTGTGGACAGCTGTATGGGATGCTGCTCAGCTAGGCAAAGGATCTGGTCACTGGGCTCTCTTGAATGGGATCAGCTGCCTCCCCTCCTTTCTCCCTGGATTCTGGTATATGTGCCTGGATCTGGATAGATGGATGTGTCTCTGCTTCCCTGTATCTTGAAGTCTGGGTTTTGGTGGATTCTCTTGAGTTGCCCTGTCTCCTCCTTATATAGCCAAAATGACATCATCAGTTTACAATCTGGGTGGGGAGTACTCTGGACTTACCCCTCTCCTGGGATAGGGCAGCCTACCAGTGTTCCCTCCTTTCTCTGTGCCGATTGGTTCATAGGAAATAACATTATGTGTGTGTTTGCATTTATGACCTTCCTTTGTCTCTCAAAACTACTTTTTGCAAAAATGGGTTATTGATAAAAACTTCAAATTTACACTAGCCACCGCCATAAGAAGTAAATATGCGTATTCACTAAGTCACAGGGAATTGGACCATCCGAACGCCGCCTCTGTGTGAAGTAGCATCACCCTTTTGCCCATTTTTGCCACTTTTGTGGACTGCATAATATTTAAAATTCTGCCAATAACTACACATATTCCCAATAACATATTGCATCTTCCCACTTAGTTTCAGATTCCTGCCATTTGTAATTCACCCCGAAAAGCACCTTTCATGGGCATTTCAGTTCACCAAGTGCTAGAAACATGTACTTGGTCTCTTTTCCTTCTCTTTAAAATCCCATGAAAAAACTGGCATAAACATAAAATTACTGCTTATTCAAGGTGGTGGAAAATATGTCTTAAAATACAACTTTTCTTTAATGTCAGTGGGTTGGATTTGTCACATGTGTGGGCGGTGCTACAGACCCCACAGAAAGCTGTCTCGGCCAGGCTTGGCTTGCAACAAAGGACTTTTATGATGCCCTTTGAAGTTCTGACAGTTCCCCCTCCAGAGTGGATGCTGGAGGAAATCACACCTCTCGGTCATGCACCAGCCCTACCGGCTTCCTTTGTTCATTCTTGCAGGGCTGCCAGCTAGTCTAGCGGGGCCGTGAATACTCACACTTTTGGCCTTTTCATGTGTCCTTGTGGGCCGGTTTCCTTCTGGATGCAACTTTTCCCACTGTTGGATGCAGGGCTTTGTCATTGAATTCAGTGCATGGGCCAGAAAAAACAGTTTTACTGGCTTCTGAGTCCTTTTCAAGGAAACCGCCTTTTGTGAGAACAAAGATAATGTACATTGTATGACCAAACCCCCACCCACATATACAATAATATTTCTGTGCGAGCAACAGCTGTCATTTGACATTTGAGTTTAAAATTACATTTTTCTTATTTTCTCCTTTTAAAGCACAGATTCCCACGTGTGCAAGCTTTTCCTTTCAAATTGCAAATGTGGTCCTGCAGCCCACGGGATTATGTTTCAATTAATCTTTGGTAGGGCTTTTGCATAGACTGTGGGTTCATGGACACAAAGAGATACTGCCAAGAGTTTCTTTGAAATTGACATGGGAAAAGAGAGAGAGATGCGCTATTTTTTTCCTTTGCTGTAATTTGAGTGCAATGGTTCATTTCAAAAGGAAACAAAAGTCGAGATTATGGGAAAAACATAATTCTTTTCTCTTCAAGTACTTTATCAGTGAAACAATGTGGTTCTTCAGATGTATTGCCTCACTTCTTGGCAATCAGATGAAATACACACGCAGGGCTGTGTTTAAATGGAGCGCACACTTTGTGGTGTTTAAAATGGATTAAGGAACAAATTGCAATGCCGTCTTGAATGCAGGTCATTTTCTTATGATTTATTTGAAGTAAAACAAATGGAGTCATTCTTTGGGGTGGCAGTGTTCAAAGCTTGCCACACATGTGCCAGGTAGACAAAAGCACAGCCATCATTGTGGCATTGTTTGAATGTGGTTTTATTTTGGTTGTAGGGGAGTTCTGCTTTGGCCCTTAAATGTATCCCACATTATTAGGGTATTTATTGAGTGCGGACCTAGCTCCAGGAAGCAGCAGAGCAGTTTACAATCATAGTGGGAAGAACACAGTGAGAGAAGCAGAGGAAAAAGGAGGAAGGAGCTAAAAGGGGAAGGCAAGGGCGGCAACTGGCATCAAGGGATCACCAAACAACCCAGGGAGGAGAGAGTGGGGAGCAGATCACCGCATTTCAGGTAGGGTGGGGAGTGCAGGGTGCGTGGACCTACGTGTTATGGAGGAGCCATTACTTGAAGTGGAAGGTCTTGAGCTCCTTCCTAAACTGTAGAAGCAATGAGACAAGTCTGAGGTTAATGGGGAATAGGTTCCAGAGTCTTGGAGCATTGACAGAGAAGGCCTGTCTTCTGGTTCTTTCCTTCCTGTACCGTCAGAGTTTAAGTCGGCACATTTCCTTACTTCTGGTGGATTGCAGGCCTCCGGAAATGCTGAGTTTCTCAGTGAGGTAGTTTGGGGACTTCAGGTACGTAGATATACTGTAACTGGTGCTGATACATATCTCAGGTTCAAACTTGAAGATCTGATGGAATCTGACATAAATCCTAAGGGTTATGGGGGAGTACCAATTAAGATCAGGGCTGTCACATGAGGTGTGATGCCCTGGCAAAACGTTTAGTGAGGTCCCCTTATTATTGTTTGCACTCGGCCAGCGGCGCCACCGCAACAGGAGAAGTGAGAAATCTCCCATTGAGTTTGTGTAGAGGAACCCAAATATGGTTCATTATTATGTCAGCAAATCGACTACAGCAAAGTTATGTTTCTGTACTGAAGACAAGTTCACTCCAGACTAACAATTTATTCATATGCATAGACATATCTAGGATGGTGTGACGATGTGTGGTGTGTGATGCCAGCTTTAGGGAGTGCCCTGCCCCTTTGTGTGCATTAAAACACACATCATATGTAGTGACAGGTAGATGATGTTCAGTCATGGCTGATACATTTTCGAACTGGAGAGGCCTAAATGTTTGCACCAATTATGTGGGGTTGACAGAGCACAGTGAGGGAGCACAAACCAAACAAGAGATGCTTGAGAGGGTTTCTCGCCCCAAAATTGTTTCAAAACAAATTAAAATGGTGCATTTTATAGCACTTTCTTGAATAATTATGTTAAAAAACCATAGAGTTTGCAATTGGGTTTGTATGGTAGCACATGGAAAAATCCCAATAGATGTAAGACATGAACCGCACAAAAGTGAATTTTCCATTGCATTTCATGCCACCTTTGCCCACAACATATGCCAGTATGAAAAATGTTTCATGTTGGCTGTTCCCATACATGTCCATGCATGCTGCTCAAATATATGCCAATGTTAGCAAATAAGGACTCACAGCCAGTAAAATATACCATGCCACGGAAAGTATATCCAGACTGGCTGTGCCCCAAAAGTGTTGTTACTGGCTAGACTGGACAACATTCAATGTAGGCCAGTCTAGCCACCTAATAACACTTATGTTTTCTTTACCTAGGCCAGGCTGAATATGAGTTTCAACATAACGATTGGGGCCCCCCAATTGCTTAGAGCGGAAAACAGACTGAGGCACCCGTTGGGTTCATACATTATAATGGAGACAAAGAAATACAGCCGAGAGTTAATAGCCGCTCATTATCACAAGAAGGCCAGCTAGCAGAGCGCTGAAACACTAAATGCCAACTGACAATCTTTAAATCCCCTTTGTCGGAAGCTGGCTGATGTGGAGGAACCGGTGTTAAAAAGCAACAAGGTGATAATATTTCTGTATACCCCAGGGAAGTGACATCTGAAAAGGCTCCAGCAAACGCAACTGTAAGGCAAGCATTCCAAACCGCTAATTTTAAGCCCCAGAACTAAAGGAATATATTGCTATGTTACAAGACTAATGACTGGCAACATGGGGGCATTTGCTGTTGTCCCCCAAAGCCACTTTCAAATGAAAGAACTGAAAAGCCCCGGCGAGACAGCCAGCTAGCAGGGGGGTGATACACTAAATGCCCACTGAAAATCTTTAAATCCACCTTTGTCAGCAAGTGGCTCATTTGGAGGAACTGGTGTCAAAAGGCAACAAGGTGATGATACTTATGTATACCCCATGGAAGTGACAGCCGGAAGGGCTTCATCAATCGCGACTAGTAAGGCAGGCATTTGAAAGTGCTCATTTTAAGCCCAAGAATGAAAGAAATATATAGCTGTGTTACAAGACTGATGACTGGCAACATGGTGACATTTGCTGTGGTTTCCTGAGGCCTCTTTCAACTGAAAAGCCTGAAAGGCCCCGACACTGTTCCTAGCTCTACCCTTATGCTTGCTTTACCCTTGATGCATAGTTCCATGCATCCTGGGTAAAGCAATACATCAGCCCCCACAACTTAATTTAGTGGTGGGGACTGGCACATACAAAACTTTCATCCACCAGTCACACAACTCCTTGCATGCACACATACATAAAAACAAACCCATCATTGTCACCAACATGTATGCTCACATATATACACAGTTAAGTTAAATACATATATATATATACACACACAAACACATTTAATTTTAAAACAAAACACCGCCATAAAGCAATCCAGCAGCCCCCACCCCTAAATTTAGTGTCCTGCTAGACCAGTACATTTAGGTATAGGTCTGGCACATATATTTAACACGTTCACCTACGCGTTCACACACCAGTCACACAACTCCTTGCATGTAAGCATGCATAAAAACAAACACTGGAGGATAGCTCAGGGGCAGCGTGCCCGCCTTGGAAGCAAGACGACAAAGAACAACACAGGTTCGATCCCCGGGTCTGCGCTTAAAAACCTCTGGGTATTAAGCGCGTTATAAATATCCTATCATAACCTATCATACCATTGTCACCAGCCCACATGCATACACAGTTAATTTAAATACACACACACAAATATATATATATATAAATACACACACACACACTTAATTTTAAAACAAAACACCTTACCTCAATGCACCTTTCTTCCTACAAGCCTGCGCAGTCACGGGAGGACTGGATGGCCCTCTCCAGCACCTAGACACAATGCCTGACAGGAGAGGAGGTCTCTCCTGTCATGTTTACTATGCGGAAACCAGCAACATGAACGTCCCCTGTGTCAATAAAAAACACGGGTGGACTGTGCTGCCTTCCACTCCGGTGCAGGGGGGTGCTGCGAGGCTCCTCCTAAGAGCGAGTCCCGAGCCAGATTACCACCTCTGACCTCGTGATGGCCCTGATTAAGATATTAGGATCACACATGGTAAACATTGAATTCAAAGGGGAGAGGGCACTTGGCAAATTGTATGTGGCAGAAAGGGGGGTACCTCCGCTGAGTTGGAAGCACCAAAGGCATTTTAAAATTACATTTGAGAGCGAATACGCCTGAGTCGGTTATGCTTGTAGAGAGTGACATTCACAGCAGATACAAGGAAGTTTTCAAAACTAGGTTAGGATGCTTGAGGGATTTCAGCCATAGGATAATTATTAAAAATGGTGCTAGACTGTGGTGCATAAAGTGGGTCCAGTCCCACTTATTCTAAGAGAAAAATTAAAAGAAGAGTAAGACAAATTATGCAACATTTGAGTTATTGAAGCAATAGAAGCAATAGAAGCAGCAGAGTGGGCTTCTTCAGTGGTAATGCCAAAAAAGCAGGATGGTGCAATAAAGATGTGTGTGGACCTGCGATCCCTAAATGCCATCAAAGGGGTAGACCGGCAGCGCCTTCCTAAAGTACACGAAATTATATCTCTTTTGCCAGGGGCCAAATACTTTACAACCCTAGATCTATCAAGTGCATACCATCAAATAGTACACCCCGAAATCATTTGTAACACCATTTGGCACATAAAGATTTAAAAGGATGGTTTTCGGTCTTGGGTGATGGAGAAATAATTCTGTGATATGCCTAATGTCAAAGGTTTCCAGGATGATATTCAAATTTTTACAGTGGACATACCCCATCATGATATGTGTTAGGAGCAGGTACTTTGAATTCTTAAAGAAACAGGATTAACCACAAAGAAAGAGAAATACACATTTAAAGACAGGGAAGTAACATATTTGGGACACATACATAATGAGCAGGGCATTCGACCGAAACCACATTGTGTAGATGCAGTATTAAAAGCACTAGCACCACATGGTAAGGGCATGCTAAGAGAGTTCGTATAGCTTGCTGAATATTTTTCAAAATTCATAGAGGGTTTTACAACCAAATGTGTCCCATTATGCAAATTGTTTAAGAAGAATAAAAACTTTGCAGACTGAAACACACAATCACATCTTTACACGGTTTAAGAAATGCATTGTACAAGCCCCGACAGTATGTTTAACCCACTAGATAGAACCATACTAACAACGGATGCTAGTAGTGTGGGATGAAGGGCAGCATTAACACAAGTAAGGGGAGGACATGAAGTGGTTATTGCTTTTGCATCTAGAACACTACAGGGAGCAGAAAGGAATTACTCCACGATAGAAAGAGAAGCCGTAGCTTGTCGTTGGGCTGTAGACCACTTTAGATTTTTTTGTGTGGGGTATTCCTTTTGTGATAAAAAAAGTAACTTAAACTACTGGTTCATGCTTTGATGGGGAGAAACACATGGACCTAATTGAGAATACATCACTGGGCATTAGCATTACAAGAGCTTAATTTTGCTGAAGTTTACACTCCAGGCCAAAGGAACGTAGTTATCACGTCTTTCCACTGGAGAGTGATGATACACTTCCTGCAGAACAATTTTACCAAGAACACAATTAATTGTGGGTAGAAGGGGATATACTATGTAGTGGTGAAATTGTTTTTGCTCCTAAAGGAGTATGCCCACCTATACTGAATATTGCTCATAGAGGCAATTTAGTTAGATCTATGACGAAATGGAGAGTAAGAGAGTGATACTGGTGGCCCAACATAGATGCGGAAGTTGAACCCATGGGGCACACTGTCTATCATACGCGGCAAGTGATAAATCACATGTTATGATAAAACTCCCGTTACGTACAGTCAAGACACTGGCTCACCTGTGTGAAAAGTTAGGGTTAGGCATAATAGTAGGGCCATTGCCATGGTATTACGAAGGAAAAAGCTTCTTGTTTGTACTGATGGACTATCCTGCAAAATGGCCGTATGTGCAGTGGTCAGAAGACGCTGCAGCCAAATCAGTTATAGAGTTTTTGGACAAAGTTTGCAGAGAAGAAGGACTTTCCTTTGTATTGTTCACAGATTATAGGGTACAGTTTCAATCAAATGTAGCAACTGAATTCCTGGGCAATGCAGGAGTGGGGCATGAAACAACAGCCTTGTACATTCCGAGACAAAATGGTATGGGAAAGAGATTTCTCCAAGGAACACTTCAACGAGCCCTCATGCCCAATTTAAATATTCGGACATTGACGAGTGATATGGTTTGGGTGTATCACACAACACTACATTCCACCATAGGGTTTACCACATTCATAGCACTAAAAGGCAGGAGACCATTGTGCGAGATGTCACCAGAATAGCTGGTCACATCTGGTCCTGAACAGAGGTGATCTTATCAGAAGAGCTCAGCAGTGTCAAGACCTATAGATGCACTGGTTTGACGAACGTAAGCGTGTGCGTGTCAGTGCTTGGGTCCGAATAAGGACTGCGAGGCTCAGGGAGACAGGGGTTCCCCAATGTATCTCCCATCAGGAGAATCAACCATATTATGGGAACTTAGGTAATATCGGGCAATGGGCCCAAGTGGAGTCAGAGGGAATTAGTGAAATGTCATGAAGCAGAGTGGAAAGGAATACGACAAGAGATAGATCACTGGCAGAAGCAATGGTGGAGATGGTATGAACTCTCGCGAGAATAACCCACAACAAGAAAAAGTGAGCAGAGAAAGTCATGACGTAATAGTTCCCCAGGAAGAGTTGGAAAGAGTATAGAATGAAGGACACCCAACCTAATGGGCTAACTTCTAGTGACATAGTTCAAGAACAGGCAATGATAGCAGGATGAGAAGAATGAAAAGAACTGTCTAAAACAAGCGAAGAAGATATGTGCAGGGCATTGCACCGCCTGCACCGAGCCCCAACACAATGTAAATACTTTGTGTTGATTGGTTTACATAAAGGGGAAGGAGTGTAGCGGGAAGTTAATCCAATGGACTCCAGGCGCGGTACTGAGCACCAGTGCATGTTATGAAATAAGCGTGCCGGTGGATGGTGTCGCACGGGGAGACGAGGGACAGCAAGAAGAGGACAGGAGGGTGTGTAGCAGGGGGCGGGCTCAATTTCAAGGGATCTAATTAAAGCAGATGCGTACCTGCACTCTGGGCCCAGGTGTCTTCCTCCTTAATAGAAACTTTTGAGATCATGTGTGGGGCACAGTTTAGTCACATCCCTGACCCCACCCTCAAGTGTTTTAGAACATGCACCCAATTTCATGACCCCGACGTGGCGCTGTATATTTTGAAAGTTCTGAGAGCCTCCAGTGCTCCAGCCCATGCTCTGCAAAGTGCACAATGCCCAGTTGCCCATAAAGACATTCACTCAATCTTAGTTTTGGCTATTAGGTGAAGCGGAAAGTGCTGTCTATAAGGTGTAACTATTCTCATGGGAAGTGAAGATAGGCGAGAGAGGAGATAGGAGGGGGGACTCACAGCTTCTGGTTGTTTGGTTATTTACCCTCCAAATGACCACCCATTGCCATCCTAGGCCTTACGACTCTTCCAAAACACTACCTGCCCCTCCCCACCCAAAACACATTTTCCCCACACACGGAATCTCTTTCAGTCCAGCTCTGTTCCTCCTGAGCAGCCTTCTGAAAGGTAATGGCTAAAACCAGCAGCTGATGTAATAAAACGCTCTTAACTATGTGTGGCTTCAACCACTTGATTTAAAAGCAGTTTTTGTGTCCTTTCACTGGTTCCTTGCACTAAATTCCTGTTACAAATCTGCATTGCAAAACCAATTTTGGCGTTTGTATAAGCACTGGCACTGCACTAATATGCCCAGGTACTACCACCATTTTCCAGCAGCCCTTGCCATCTGATGGCCAAGTAGCACCATTATGACAGTTCCTGGGAAAGGTGCATTCTATCTATGCCTGCACAAATGCCAAAACTTGCAGCTTTCTTATGCTTGGCAGAGAGACACAGAAAGGTAACATTATTTTTACATATTCACGCTTGCAGAGTGTGTCCTTCGGCTCGTGGGCCAGCTCCCTGGGTGTTGTGCGGTAGTGGAGGTGTCCCCCGTGCCCTGCGTGGGCTGCTGTGCACGTGGGAGGCAGAGGACATTATTTATATTTTTTTTTATTAATGGGCGCGTGCTGGGCGCGAGTGTAGGTGCCTGCGTGCAGGGGAGCCGACTTATGAATTTCCCGGGGGGGGGGGGCAAATACAGGAAGTGACATCACTGGCAGTTATATGACCGCAAATTTGCATGTAGTTGCCAACTTGGTGCAACGGCGCGCGGGGGGGCGGGTGTTGGCGCACGCAGTGCAGAACAGTGGAAACATTGGCTAGCATGCACTGCATATACTAAAGTCAAGAAAGAAGGAGATTTAAGCCTTCGAGTTGCATTCCAGGAAGACATCACTGCCCCTACTCCACCGCTCTATAATCGTCCAGCAACACAACTAGGAAGGGAGAATCAAATGCTTGCTAAACAGAAGGTACAGCTGCAAGGTGGAGTACCACCACCACCACCAAAAAAAAGTTCCCAATTCAAGGGAAACGAGAAGTAAAGACGTTTCCTAATTAAAAACTACCAAGCAAGACGTGTGTGGTGCCATAGTTCACTAAAACATCAACAATTCAAACTTACAATAGTGCTGCTGTAGATTGGCCAGCCACAAGTGACATATGCTAAGATGTTACCTCTGGGTAACCAGATAGAGTTAGGGATGTAGCTTAATCTTAAACCTTTCAGTGGACACATCAGATGTTCTGCTGAAGTATAATGCAATCCTGGCTGAAGTATAATGCAATCAAGTGTTGTTTCAGACTTGGGGGGAAGAGTGTTAACTGCTTTTAACATTGTAGTTTACCAGAAATTCTGGTAAAGTAGTGTACAATGTTAAAAAGCAGTTACCCAGGCTCACCCGGCACCCAGGTGATGTTTGGGACTGATGGAAGCACTCGCGTCTACATGTTGTAGCCATGGTTGTCTCCATGTTTTAAAAACTCCCACTTTCCGGGTTTTCAACATTCATTTGAAACACCCCTTATTCAGAAAATAAAGGAGTCAGTAAAAAAGCCAATGCTGAAAAGCCTATTTCGTACAAGTAGTAAGACCCAAAGGGTAAGAGCGACTGTATAGCAGACCATGCCAATGTAGGATACTCCAGGATTACCTTCAGTCAAAATTCAACCACTGCAATGTTCCTAAATTCAGATTGCAGAGTAGTATCCGACTGAACCTCAAACAGCTCTTCCTGGGCATCAAATGGATGATGCACCACCTCCTCTGCCAGAAAAGTCTGCATCACCCAGTCATTCATGCCAGCATTTACTTCAGGGAAGTAGTCATCAAAGCTGGACCTTAATGTTGCTAGGTGGCTTGCCCAGCTCCAACTGTTCTTTTGCAAAAGTCTAGCTTCCTCTTGAAGGCAAATACGTTTTCATTCATTCTTTCCTCTGTGTTCCCATGTCCACAGGAATGCCCCCAAAGGTGGGATTGGGAGTTTCTGGGGTGGTGAGTTCTAGTGGTCTTAGTTTCCTTTATAAAATACACAAATCACATAGTATGTCAACCAGACAATGTATCATTGTGTACAGCTTAAAGGGGGCCACCTGACCCAAAGCAGCACACTAGGAGATGTATTTTGGAACAATCAACTTTGTAAACACACCTCTGGTTTAGATTGTAAAAAGTGCTTGTGCTGCAATTACAAGCTCCCAGTTAATAAAGTCCAGACTTAAAACACTTGATCAGCATTCAGTGAGTAAAATAACCTTATAAAAATAAAATGCAGCTTTACATAAAATTACAGAGAATTTTGGGATTATCAGGCACTGGCAAGCGGGCTCTGCTGTTGCTGTGGGAGAAGTGAGACTTGCAATGGCGACAAATTTAAGGTTAATAGCTGCCGTTTATCACAAGATGGCAGGCCAGCATAGATCTTAACCACTGAATGCCCACTGAACAGCTATAAACCCTTCTATGTCAGCAAAAGGCTGATGTAGAGGAACCAGCGTTAGAAAGCAATGAGTTAATTATACTGTACCATATCCCGTGGGAGGTGATGCCCCCCCAAGACGCAGTGAAGGCCCCTGGTGTCAAAAGGTTGAAAAGTCCTGCCGTCTCAGTCCCCACAGTCCTAACTTCTCCCCCGCTTAGAGTGGAAGCAGTCTGCGGCACACAGCTTGTAATGCAAATCGCACATTTTAAGTGTCAGGACAAAAAACAGAGAACTGAATACATTGCTGAGGTAAATGAGTTCTGACTGGCAACACTGGTAATACCGTATAGAGCCACATTATCGCACCGCCCAACTATGAGTTTGAGGGCAAAGGTGGAGGAAAATCCTCCAGCAAGAAGCTGGAGGTATTTCCTCCACCATACCTCCCAAAATAGAACAATTTGGGATATTACCACCAGCAAAATTACTACCAGCAGTAATACCGCTGAAATCCACCATGGAGTCCTATGTACTCCAATTAATGGCAACTAACACTGCCTACCACCACTTGTAATCCGGCAGTAATACCGCCAGACCAAGTGGCAGTAAGGGTAGTACAGTTTGGAGGTATCTCGGCAGATTTACAGGCCACACAGAGACATCACCTCTCTCCATGTTGTCTTTTATTGTAAAGTGGATTACCAGGTTTCAGACCTGTAAGATACCCCTGTCTCCTCAGGTGACTCAGACCCCCACCATTCCATCCTACATAAACTTGATGCCCCCAGGCTGTTCTTCTAGTCTACTTTTATTCTACCCATGTAGATCCAGGAACGTCATACTCCTGTTACTTTCATGGATTATTTTACTTCCTGTTCCTTAAAGTCAGGGGTCTTAAACATGTGGCTCTCCAGATGTTTTGGACTACGACTCCTATGATCCATCACCATTGACTATGCTGACTGGGGCTGATGAGCATTGTAGTCCAACACATCTGCAGAGCTAAAGGTTGCAGAACCCGGCGTCCAAGCAGAGGCCTGGAACTCCATACTGCCACAAGCACCTTATCATTTGACTCTGGCTCTGAAATAGAGACTTTATGCCGGCCCTTTACCCACAAACACTGGTTGTTAATATTATACCTTGGAGCTGCATGCGTTAATAGCACTATTGCAAGAAACAGATGTTCAGGGCGGGCGGTAAAAAGACTTCTGTGGGTCGTATGCGGCCTATGAGTTCACAGGGTTTGGTTGACCAGGGAATAGCACACGAGGCATGGAGTTGGGACAGGATGGCAGGTTAGCTGCTGGCAACCTTTCAGGTGGCAACCGTAAACCCATGAAGAGGGAGCGGAGATGTGCAGTGCTTCTTTGCCCCCCTGATTCTCTTATTTGTCGAGCTACATTTTCAAAGCCTCTCTCTGAATGGAGCATGAGTGCATTCATCTCTCAGTTGACTCACACAGTTATTGTTCTGTCTGCATCTTTCATGTTTTATAAAACAGCACCCAAGGTTGGTGGCTCTCAGGGGGTAGGGAGCCTGGGACGCTCCAAGGACATTGAACTGGCAGCCAAGGGTGTTTTAGCAATGCGCTACTTTTGTAAACAAAATGAATCCCCATAAAATCTTTTTTTTTGTGACTGCACCAGTAAATCATCAAGAATCGATGACTGGGAGAGAGGCTGCAGGAGAGCGATTCACCCTTATTTGTATGGTACAGTAGCACAGATAGGAGAAAGAGGCTGGTTGGCTCTCGACTTACATCTAACTGTTCAGTAGCACACCTGGGAGTGGGTAGTTGAACTGGCTTTGGGGTCCCCGTTTCTCTGTGATAGCATACTCTTGAGGGCATACTTTTTTAATGAACATTTAATTGCAACTGCATGTGTACACCAAGTGCTTAATTTGTAAAACAGTAGGTGACTGTGCCCAAATATGTTCTAACACTTCTGTGACACTTGGGCAGTTCCACACCACTGCTGCCGCCCAGGGTCGGACTGGGACAAGAAATAGGCCTGGTCACCCAACAAAAAGTGGGCCACCCCTCGCCTCAAAAAAGTGGCCCACCCCTCGCCTCACGACACTTGACCCCACACCAAAGTGACATCCCGGGAAGCGATGAAACACAACCTTTCACTCCTTGACAAAATAGGAAGTGGCATCAAATAGCATTGTTCCTAAGTAAACTACATTACGAAAAATATGGTTATGATTTCACTAAGGTGATATACATTTCATACAAGAATGGATCACCATACGTATCATTAATATCTGTGTGTATAGATCCATATTGTCAAATTACTGTGACTCCAAGCAGACGTCCAAGGCCACATGATAATATGGTATTATATAGCACTTACCCTTAAGCTCTTTTTTATAGAACAAATATGCATACAATATCACCTAACCTGTGTTGGTGGTACTCATATCGACCCAAGAAGGATGAAAGGTTTTTGAAGAATAAAAAATGAAAAAATAAATTTGAAAAAAAATTATTTTTTCCCCCCAAAATGTTTCAAACCGGCCCAAGCATGGCCTGAAACCGGCCCTTACTCCCCAGGGATGATTTCAGCCAGGCCAGGGCCCAATCCGACCCTGCTGCCACCACCCATAGTGCAACAGAGGCTGGGCCTTTGTGGGGCCTCAGGCTCCATTAGTAGCCTATTCATGAAGACAAAAAAAAGCACACACATTCTTTTGCCGAGATGACCATCATCAAGGCAAAAGAAGGTGTGCGCTTTTTCTTTTGTCTTCATTAATAGGCTCCTAATGGATCCTGAGACCTCACAAAGGCCCGGCCCCTGTCGCACTTAGCATGTGTGGCAGGGGCCTTGGATCGGGCTGCTGCTTGTTAATGAAGCAACAGTCCGACCCTTTGGTCATTTAACCTTTTTTTTTTTTTCTTCAAACTGTGGATGCGCGCCCCCCCTGGGCATGAGGCTGCGGCCCACCAGAGTGGCGCGCCCCACAGTTTGAATACCGCTGCCTAAGCCCTCCCCTCCAGGACCATACACCAATGAGTCCTAGAGGGGGGGCTTAATCGCACATTTTCGCGATTATACCCGGCCGGAGAGAAGTGATGCAGTATCGATGGAAAGGGCCATCGATGCTGTATCACTTCTCTCCGGCGGGGGGGGGAGGGGGCTCAGCCCTGACTTGATTTTGCGGAGGGGGGGGCTCGGGCCCCAGAGCCCCCCCCGTACTCGGCGCCCCTGCCTGCCTGGGATGTAGGGTGGCCTCTTGGGGCTTGCGTGTGACGTTTATTGATGTGCCCCTTGTGGGTCGGTGCGCGGCACGCTTACTTCTGTCACCGTCAGCTTTTTTTTTCTCTCCCGCTCCCTGGGCCCCTGCTGGAAGGTGTGAGTAATCTCAGCAGGCCTTGGGGTTGCCAGGGAAGCATGGTCGCGTCTGGGTTCTTCGTTGTGCGTGTTGTGTCAGGCGGTCCTGGGGATCCCGCCTCGTCGCCAGTGTGATGCCTGGCCCAGGCCGGGGGCAAGGGCGGGATGGATAGGCCACGTGGCCCTAGTGCGCAGCGCTGCAATCAGACATGGGCCAGGTCTCTTGGTTTCTGGAGCGGGGGACTGCCATTTTGGCAGGTTCCTCCTCCCTTTATTCAGTCGTCCACGTGACAAGGATCAGACATCACACTTACCACGAGAAATGTACCTTAAAGCACATTTGTTTTGTTTTGCGACACGTTTTTGTCGATGACTATGTATATTTCCTGCCCACGTCTCATCTAATTATGCATGTAAACTCGGCCTCACCAAATCGTTCTTAAACCACCCAGTTTTGTGGCAGCTCGCGCCGGCAGGCGGCAAGACCAGGAAAGCGACCAAATGGTTTAATTGACCAAATGCCAGAACAAAAAAGAATGTTATTCTGTAAGCGCAGAACTGTCACGTTGGCCATGGGAACCTCCATCTGTAACAACATTCTAGCCTGGCCAGCAAGGTGTACTAGAATCCATTCATTGTGGAAATGGCGGGCGAACGCGCCAGGAAAGCTGGCATGGCGGGCGCCGCCCCTTAGTGGGGGCGGTCCAGGCCACCCTCCCCCCCCCCACCCGTAAGAAATGACGCCCCGGGGGGCGGGAGGATGATGTCATACAGGGCCCGCCCCCCTGAAGGGCGCGAAAGCGGAGGCGCAGGGCGGGAAACCGGGGAGAAGCCGGCCATAAAGGCACGGACTTGTGTGAGCAATCACACTTCCTCCCTCGGTTTCCCGTCTCGCCGGAGCTCCGTTCGTTTTCGGTTTTTCGTGGCGGGCTTTCCGCATCGTTGGCAGTGGACGAGAGGCTGGCGATAGGATCGAAGGTGGTGTCGGTGGTGTTCCAGCGTCGGAAGAAGGAGGACGGGGCTCGTGTCGGTGCCAGAGGTCGTGGACGAGTTCGCGGGAGTTCCCGGTGGCTGCAGTGGTCGGTTCGAGGAGCAAACGTTAGAGGTAGGCACATGGGGATATATGTTAGCAGTGATGTGGAGGCGGGGGGGGCGAGATGGGGACGGTGTCGGGCCCGGTTCTCGGTGGGGGAGGGGAGGTGCATGCGTATACAAGGTCGCTGGGGCAGGGGCTGCTCGAGGGGTTGGCATCATCGCTAGGGGAGGGAGGAAGGCGGCGGGGATTGCGGTGTTGTTCTATCGAGCTGGGGAAGGGCGGATCGAGCGATCGGGACACCGCATCGGGACCGGCGGCGAATCACTTTGGTCCTTTGGCTGTTCCCTGTTACCCCTTATTCCCTTGGGGGGGCCTCCGTCTGCCTCCTGAATTCCCTCTGCCACCCACGTACCCTGATATAGTGCTTGTTGGCTTCTCACAGACGCTGCTTTTAGCAATCCAGTAACTGTGTCCCTCAGCGAGCGTCCGGTGATTTCACAGCTCTTATGGTTATTTCTTTTATGTGGCAAGCATGCTTGTGTTGTGTGTCAGCTCTGCATCGCAGCATGTGGGAATTCTCAGCGTTCGCGGCGGGGCTGGGGAAAGTCTGCCGACGGAGCTTCGCATGGGGCCATACACGGCAATTTTATTCGACTACAGCTGCAGGTCCGGGAAGGGACTCGCTTTCACCGGTGTACAGGCGGGGGGGGGGGGTGGAAACACATCATGGAGGGAGGGAAGCGGCGGGTTACAAAGTTTCCAGGGCATGTTGATTTAGAGCCGTTTCCGGTCCCCTGTCCAGCCCTGCTTCTATTTCAGGATGTGCAGGAATCTCGCAGAGGGCGGTTACTGCGCAGCTTTACTTTTGCGACGTTTTGCCCAAGGTTATTACTGGGTTTCAGGAGTGAATAAATGTATGGGGGATGGGATAGGGGTATGATTGTCCCTCTAGGCTGGCTCGGTGGCAACGTGCTCGCCTTGCAAACAGAACGAAGCAACAAAGGTTCGAGCCCCGGGTCCGCCCTCAGAAACCTCTCGGGATTAAGTGCCTTATAAACACGCAATATTCCGTGAACGGCGCCGTTATCAGCGGGGAGCTCGGCAATATCACGTCCGACTAATATTACATGTCTTGGCACTGCTTTACACCGGCCCAATAACAATGCACTTTACTTAGAAAAGCAGAATTTAATTTGGGCCTCTTCAAATGGCCGGGCGAGGGTGGGGGAGGGGAAGTGCTTGTGAGGCCATAGCGGCCATGTTATGGGCGGCCCGCGGGGCGGCGGGGGGAGCAACACTCATATGACTTCAGCAGTAGTGAGCCAACATTCCGAGCGGGAGGGAGGTGGTAGGGAAGGCAGCATTAGATTTAGGAGGGGGCATGGTTGTCGGGGAGGGTAGAGACACGCGCAGCTGGGATCGGGAGGGGGAGAGCTAGAGAACGGCATGGTCGGGTCACGTGGGGGAGAGGGCTATGCTCACATGGCCGGGCCGCAGTGGGAGAAAGGGGCCGCGGTGTGGAGTTCGGTCGCATGAGACAGGATTGTGGGCGAGGCGGCCGCATAATGACAGTATGATTAGGGACAGATGGGGGCGGCCTGAACGAGCAGCAGGCCACAACAATAGGTTGGCGGAGGAGCTGAAGGGACAGTTGCAATTGCTTGAATAGTGCTGGTTCCACTTGTGAATCGGTGCGAGCTCGAGTATCTACACATTAGAGCTGCGTGCATGTGGCCGCTTTACAAACTAATGCCAATGGCACATTAGCTATAAAAGCTGTTCCTGTCCTACGTTGTGAATGTGCTGTTAGGGGTGAAATTAAGAGTTTTACTCGCCAACATGCATCATTATTGTATGCATTTGACGATCCATCATACACTAGTATGCTATGATATGGAGGCATGCACAGTAACATATGCATCATTCGACCAGGCCATAAGCCTAGCACGGGCGGCGGGAAAAGGGGCACTGATGGCAAAGGTAGACATAGAAGCAGCATTCAGGTTGCTCCCGGTTCACCCGGACAGTTTCTTCCTGCTAGGTTTCCAGTTCGAGGGACAGGTATACGTCGACAAATGCATGCCTATGGGGTGCAGCATATCCTGTGCATACTTCGAAGCATTCAGTTCCTTCCTCGAATGGGCACTGAACAAAAGAGAGGGCAGGGGGGGGGGAAACGCACTATCTAGATGATTTCCTGTTTATAGGAAGGGGGGGCACGAACATTTGCGCAGCACTCCTCGATAATTTCTTGGCTTTATCGGAGGAATTGGGGGTACCTTTGGCGGGGGACAAAACGCAGGGACCCTGCACCAAGCTAACCTATCTAGGGATAGAGATAGACACAGTGGAAGGGACATGCAGATTACCGGCAGAGAAGATAAGGGAATTCATTAGCGACATAGATGGGGCGCTACAGGGGGAGAAGGTATCTATAAAATACATACAGTCTTTGGTAGGAAAGTTCAACTTTGCCGCCAGGGTTATACCTGCTGGGAAAGTTTTTGCAAGACGTTTGGCGGCAGTAACGGGTAGGCATGAGAAGGGGTGGCACAAGGTACGCCTCGGGGCGGGGGTCAGGGAGGACCTCAAAGTATGGCGCACATTTCTAAAGGGATTTAATGGGGTACGTTTATGGCAGGCCCCGTGGACGGCATGCGCCCAGTTACAGCTATTCACGGATGCGGCAGGTAGGGTTGGATTCAGGGCAATATTAGGGGAGGAATGGTGCAGGGCTGACTGGCCAAAGGCATGGGTGAGAAAGGGGTGGTGCAAAAACATCACCATGCTGGAGCTTTTTCCAGTGGTGGCAGCTATGCACATTTGGTCGCATGAGCTGCGCAACAAACGATTAGTGGTATGGTCAGACAATTTGGCTGTGGTGCAGGCAGTCAACACGCACTCGGCAAAATGCCCGGCAACATTGAGCCTATTGCAGCATTTGGTTCGCAAATGCCTGGAGATGAATGCGGCCGTCAAGGCACGACATGTACCCGGGGTGGATAATAAAGCGGCTGATGCACTTTCTCGTTCACAGATGACACGGTTCCGGAAAGCACACAGCCAGGCTCAGCCCATCATGACTCCGTTCAACGAGGAACTATGGCAGCTAGTGAGTTGGGTCAAGGAATGAGAAAGCTCGCTTCCAGAGCCCTAGCAGGGAGCACTTGGAATCGATACAAAGCTAACTATGAGACATTTCTGTTGCACACTATGCATTTGCAGGACGAAGGTTTAGAAAAAAGGGTGGATGGGTTCGTACTCTGGGCTAAGGGGACGGGGAAATCAAGATCGTGGCTGGTGGGACATCTCAGCGCAGTGGCATTTCATAGCCAGCTGGCGGGCCAGCCGGACCCGACGAAAGGCTTCCTAGTGAGAGCTGCAATAAAAGGATGGGACAGGGCTGAGGCAGTCACGGCAACGGCCCCTCCCAACATTGTAAGGAAACCTATTGATTTTGAGCTGTTACAAAAGGTGATGGCGGCAACCTCAAGGGTGTGCTACTCGCAATACGAATGCATTATGTTCAAGTCATGCTTCGCACTGGCCTTTTTTGGGGCGCTGCGGATAAGTGAATTGGTAGCCAAAGCCAAGAATGATTCAAGCGGCAGAGCCTTGCTATGCGGGGATGTACGCCACATTGGGGAGGGGTTATCGGTCAACATTAGGATCTCGAAAACAGACCAGAAGGCCAAGGGAAGCGAGCTGCGGTTGGCCAGACTAGGACGGGAGGCTTTCTGTCCAGTGGTATGCACCACAGCATACTTGGCCATTAGGGGGGGGGAGCCGGGGTATTTATTCCTACAAAAGGACCGAACCCCACTTACCAATTTTCAATTCAGGCGGGTCTTGGAGGGAACACTGGCAGATTCGGGGGTGGATCCGGGGCTATATTCAACTCACTCATTCCGCATAAGTGCAGCGACAACAGCAAGCAGGGAAGGGCTGGGGGAAGACATGGTCAAGAAGATCGGGAGATGGTCATCGGATAAATACAAATTGTATGTGCGCTAATGGAAGGAAACAAGGGGGGGCGGGGGGGTTAGGGCAGCATATGAGGTGAAGGGCATTATCCAGTATACATACGCTAACACGATCTATCATGTCTCCACAGAAGCCACCAGGGTTTGGGTCGTGGGACACTCCTTCGTGGCCCGTGCAGCGGCCAGAGCACGGAAGGCGTTTAGGGACGGGAACTTGGGCCTACGGAACACACAGATCAGTTGGATCTCCAAGGGTGGCTCGAAGGTCTCATCCGTATGGGGAACATTGGAACAGGCGGCAAGGCAACACCCCTGGCCTGACATCATATTGTTGCATATAGGGGGTAACGATTTGGTGAAAACAGGAAGAAAGGACCTGTCAGAACTATTGCGAAACCTACTTCATAGGATAGGGAGTGTGCTCAGGGGATGCGAGGTGATGTGGTCGGAGATAATCACAAGACAGGAGTGGAAGGGGGCGTTGCGCCACGGCGCCATAGAAGAAGCAAGGCGGAAAACAATCAATCGAATGGGCGGTTTTCTGAAAAGCAGGGGGATGATTTAGATTCGGCATCCCCTCATCACTCTAAAAGTACCAGGGTATTTTGAAGGGGACGGGACCCACTTGTCCGAGGTGGGCACTGCTTTGATGGCTTTGGAATGGATGACGGCACTCAAGAATGCGGGATGTGTATGAGGGGCCCGAGTGGGGGGGCACCTCCCAAGATGCCAGCCATCAGAATGCAGGGAGTGCCCTGTGGAAGCAAGCTGGGGGGGGAACTCTCCGCCGCCGGCAGCCAGCAGAGAGTCTTGGAGGAATCACAGGCCAATCCCTGAAGAAAGCGCTGCCAGACCCACAGGGGAATGAGCAGCCAAGAGTTTAGATGCACGGCGCCCCAAGAGCAATAGGCTTGGGGGAGGCCCTGGGGAAAAAGGGGAGGGATGTAGGGGACTTGGGAGACAATTCCAAGACCCAAATTGCGGGGGGGGGGGGGAGGGAACGAACAACAAACTCAAAGAGGGCAGCAAGTGAAGCTGGTTGAGGGGAACAAGAGGAGAATACGGGGGGTTATGCTACCGGGACAAAAGTACAGCAGGGGGAAGTCGTCACGAAGGGGGGGGGCAAGAGGGGGGGAGCTGGAGGAGGGAGTAAGAAAGGTAGGAACATCGGGGGGGGAGCTCGGACAGGGAGGGCCAGCAAGGACAGGAAAGAGGGGGCCTGGCGGGGCGCAGCATAAGGGGACCGGGGGAATGGGGGAGACAGTCGGGAAAGGAAGATAGTACGAGGGACAGGGAATCCGGAAGAGATATGACACCAGCTAAGGGGGGTAGGACATCTGCTAAGGCTGCAGTCGGAGGGGGGGGGCCTTTGGTGGGAGGGAACTGCGAAGTTTCTGGGGGCTCGGGGACACAGGAGGGAGACCTGGGGGGGGTTTGCATAGCTGGGGTAGGACTGGGATGCCAATAGCCGGAACAACGCGAAGGGGTAGGGGGGGCTGAGTAGAGTTTGGTAGAAAAGGTTAGATGGACGTCGCAAGCGACGACCAACTAGGCAGGCAGAAAGTGAGGGACGGCATCGGAGGGCGGTGCCGGCCCAAATACGGATACGTAAATAAATTGTAAGGGCACTTGTGGTGGTGCCGGTATAGGAACCTGAACATTAGCGAGGCACCACGTGGCTGCCGGTTTTAGCTAGAGCCCGAATAGGACACGGGGGAAGTGTGCGGGGGGGTCGGGTATCCACAACAAAAGACCTAGAAAAATGGGGGGGCAGGGGGAAATGGGGAAAAAATTGACATCACCAACGGCCGGGGTAGAGAGAGGTGGATAGCCAGGGCCGGGCTCAATCCGAGGCGTCCACCGGACGAGGACGATGGGGGAGGGGGAGGGGGGGGTAAGCCCTAGGTAGCCGCACTTTGAATAGTATATCAGTGACGGTGAATTACGGATCGCCTGTAAGATAACTCCAAGACTTTATGCAAATAAAGCTGCTGAGGCATGTTAACCTTCCAATCATAAACAGGTGTTGTGTCATTTTTTGCTGCCGCCTGCATGGGATGACTGATGCGGAGAGGGGGAGGGGGGTAGTAGGGACGGGGGGGGGCAAGAAGGGCAGGATAAAGTGGGGGGGGAAGGCAAGGCGCTGAGTGCCCACGCTATGGCGGGCGAACGCGCCAGGAAAGCTGGCATGGCGGGCGCCGCCCCTTAGTGGGGGCGGTCCAGGACACCCTTCCCCCCCCACCCGTAAGAAATGACGCGCCGGGGGCGGGAGGATGATGTCATACAGGGCCCGCCCCCCTGAAGGGCGCGAAAGCGGAGGCGCAGGGCGGGAAACCGGGGAGAAGCCGGCCATAAAGGCACGGACTTGTGTGAGCAATCACACTTCCTCCCTCGGTTTCCCGTCTCGCCGGAGCTCCGTTCGTTTTCCCACCCACCCTTCCCGAAAAAAGTATGTGAATAAAAAATGTTTTCTTTTGTTTTACAGGTCACCCAGCGGAGTTACATTGCGATCCCCGTACGAAGCACTGCCAGACCCACAGGGGAATGAGCAGCCAAGAGTTTAGATGCACGGCGCCCCAAGAGCAATAGGCTTGGGGGAGGCCCTGGGGAAAAAGGGGAGGGATGTAGGGGACTTGGGAGACAATTCCAAGACCCAAATTGCGGGGGGGGGAGGGAACGAACAACAAACTCAAAGAGGGCAGCAAGTGAAGCTGGTTGGGGGGGAACAAGAGGAGAATACGGGGGGTTATGCTACCGGGACAAAAGTACAGCAGGGGGAAGTCGTCACGAAGGGGGGGGCAAGAGGGGGGGAGCTGGAGGAGGGAGTAAGAAAGGTAGGAACATCGGGGGGGAGCTCGGACAGGGAGGGCCAGCAAGGACAGGAAAGAGGGGGCCTGGCGGGGCGCAGCATAAGGGGACCGGGGGAATGGGGGAGACAGTCGGGAAAGGAAGATAGTACGAGGGACAGGGAATCCGGAAGAGATATGACACCAGCTAAGGGGGGGAGGACACCTGCTAAGGCTGCAGTCGGAGGGGGGGGGCCTTTGGTGAGAGGGAACTGCGAAGTTTCTGGGGGCTCGGGGACACAGGAGGGAGACCTGTGGGGGGTTTGCATAGCTGGGGTAGGACTGGGATGCCAATAGCCGGAACAACGCGAAGGCGTAGGGGGGGCTGAGTAGAGTTTGGTAGAAAAGGTTAGATGGACGTCGCAAGCGACGACCAACTAGGCAGGCAGAAAGTGAGGGACGGCATCGGAGGGCGGTGCCGGCCCAAATACGGATACGTAAATAAATTGTAAGGGCACTTGTGGTGGTGCCGGTATAGGAACCTGAACATTAGCGAGGCACCACGTGGCTGCCGGTTTTAGCTAGAGCCCGAATAGGACACGGGGGAAGTGTGCGGGGGGGTCGGGTATCCACAACAAAAGACCTAGAAAAATGGGGGGGCAGGGGGAAATGGGGAAAAAATTGACATCACCAACGGCCGGGGTAGAGAGAGGTGGATAGCCAGGGCCGGGCTCAATCCGAGGCGTCCACCGGACGAGGACGATGGGGGGAGGGGTGGGGGGGGAAGCCCTAGGTAGCCGCACTTTGAATAGTATATCAGTGACGGTGAATTACGGATCGCCTGTAAGATAACTCCAAGACTTTATGCAAATAAAGCTGCTGAGGCATGTTAACCTTCCAATCATAAACAGGTGTTGTGTCATTTTTTGCTGCCGCCTGCATGGGATGACTGATGCGGAGAGGGGGAGGGGGGTAGTAGGGACGGGGGGGGCAAGAAGGGCAGGATAAAGTGGGGGGGGGAAGGCAAGGCGCTGAGTGCCCACGCTAAGGAAGAGCATGTGCCCAAACATGATGCATGAAGAGACTATGGGTGTGTGTATTACCCGCTTCAGTGGGTCGAGGGGGAACCAGATGAGTCTGCGCAGGAGTGCAAGCACGCTGAAGGCCACATATGAGAACACTTCTTCTTGTAATCGAAACCCCCATCGCCACGGTGTAGCACGGCACTTCAGCATGCACCCACCCGCTCAAGTCACAAAGCGTCGTCCTCTGCAGAGAGACTGGGTAGAAAAGCTCCCTCACTGTGTCCCCCACAAGTAGAATGCCTGCTGCCATCGTGAAGGCACGTGGCTTTTGGGGCAGGTTAATAAACAGCACCAAGTTCTGCCCTCCCAGCAAAAGCCCAAGAAACCTAGAAACATTGTACTTACTTCATCACCCGGAGGTGCCTTTTGGTCATTTTGATAACTTATCTAAACAATTGGAGAAACAAAGACTCGTTTTCGAAAAATTATTCTAAATGAAATGGCTGAATGTAGTTGGGATTTCTTGGATTTTGTGCGCTGAGGTATACAGGTGTACAATCGTAACACAAAGAAGTAAGAAGTAAATCACAAGGCTGCACATAAAGGTATAAAGCGACAATAGAAGAATCCACAGGGGAAGCTGATTTAGTTATATCTGCCACACCATTTAGAACTGTGAAACCACAAAAAAGTCTTGTTACAAATCAAGATTCACACCGAAAAAAGAGATCTGGTGGGACTGATTTCAAAATGTTGACGAAAGCATAAATCTTCAAATTGACTTCATGCTTAATATAGCCTTATAGACTGAGAAAGGGGTCAACGTTGCAGATAAATGACCCACCTACAAGTTATGGCCCGAGGCAAAGCCTTCCATTCACGCCATGGCTCATTTTCCATCATTGTATGGCGGAGAGGAGGGGGGAATGCAACTTGCGTTTCTGTCACCTCCTTCCTCTCCGCCATACAAATGCTCCAGCATTTGCACCTGCATTGATTTTCATGCCGGAGTAAATGCTAGGGATCCCTATGGAGTCCACCAGATTTATGCACCAGCATAAGCAGGCAGACCCTATAACGGTTCATTGTACATGCTGCATGCCATGCTCTCATTGAAGGCAGTGTGTACAATTACAATTCAACCCTCACCGACATGCAAGGGTTTAATTGGAATTATGAGCGCGGTTTGCAAGCTGGCAAGCAGCGCTCACAATAAAAATTAAACGCTGCCTGACATGCTATCATGCCAGGCAGTGTTTACTCACTTTGCAAGGTGAAGTGCAAAAGTGCACTGCAAAAGGGGACGTACACACATCTACGCCACCTTTTACCCTGCACATTGGCACCCCGCAATGCAAATGACCAAAATCTGTCTGCATGGATCAGCTTAGGTTGAAGTGTAAATGTAACGTGACCCGCCTTCCAAATTACTCATTTTTTCGAAATGAGCTCCAGAATGTTAAGAATGCAGTCAATACCAGAAGGTATTGACTGCACTTCAAACATTCTGATTGCTGACTGTTTTCAATGTGCTAATTAAAGTTATAAGAGGCGTATTCTAAACTTTGAGGATTTCATTGTATTTGACATTTTTTTGCTCAGTGAAAATAAGCTCTCAAAGAGGTAGTTTGTTGATTTAAATATCTGCTTAAGAATGCTGGCACTTTGATCATCAAGTATCAGAAATTGACATTGATTTGTCTTTTAATTAAAATGAGTGCCAAATTTGAAAAAACGAAATTTGCTGCTTTTTAAGAAACATTTCAGAAATGCTGTATCACATTTGAAAATGATCTGTGTTTTTTGATGCAAGTGCAAAATCATTGGAGGCTGCATGGCCTGATTAGACTAACAATCAATAAAATAACTTTGAATATTACAATAACATGTATTTGAAAACACCTGGGCCCATATTAGGAATGTGGTGGTATTCTCACCTTATTGTAAATAGAGGCAGATGCTCTGAAACACGATTTATAAAACAATGGTTCATTAAAAAAAAATTGAGTTTCATGTTTGGTATTCAGTCCTACGGTAACACATATGAATTTCCAAAATGTAACTTCTTGTTGCCTGAGCTTCAGTTCTCGATTTCCGCCTCTGATGCCACATGAAACAGTTTCAAGTCCAAAACAATGAATGTTCTTCTGGTTGTACAATTGTTGCTCATTTTGCCAATTAATTGCTAGTGCATATTTCTGATCCTGGGACCCCAACATACTCAAATGTTCCTGGATTCTTGTTCTAAGTTCTCTGAGAGTACTGCCAATATACATCTGCTCACACACACACACAATGTCATAAACTACATACTTAGTACGACTATTAATATGTTCTCGGATAGAAAACGAACCACAGGTTTTAAATGAAACCGTTTGAGCAATCATAGCATAGGTGCACATTGAACATGTACTGCATTTAAGAGCTCCCATACATCTGGACTTGGTGAACCAGTCTGAGTTGGTACTTTGAATGTGAGGAGTAAATGACAGATTTAGTAAGGACCGTAGGGTTGGGGCTCTACGGAAAGATAATGAAAGATTGCATGTGATGTTGTATTTTATGTCATCATCCATAAGAAGCAAATGCCAATGTTTCTTAAGATTTATTTTGTAACTGTCCGAGTTATAGCTTGTCCGAGTTATAGCTTGTGACAAATCTAATGTTGTCAGGTGATGATATTTCAGGTCTAGCCTTGGGGATTAGTAAGGTACATATGGTCAGTTGGTAGGCAGCCCGCTCTGCTTGTAATAGTGGCGGCAAATACCTTTTGCGTTTTGTTATAATTGATATTCAAAGTCAAAGACCATTTCATTATTACAATTCCTGCATGCTCTGATAAACTCCCCTTTTGGTATATTTTGTGCCAACTAGAGGTGTGTAAAACTGAATTAACCTCAGTGGGTTTCCTAAATGTTTGGGTCAAAAGTTCTTGGGAAGTTATAGAAAAGGTTATGTCCAAAACATCAATGTGTGTAGAAATGGTGTGACATGTAAGTTCCATACCAAATTGGTTAGAGTGTATTTCTGCTACAAAATCATTGAGGGATTCCTGAGTTCCTTGCCATTCCATAAATATATCATCAATATACCTATACCAATGTTTGATGTTGTTATGGTAATCATTGTTTGATAGTGCATGCATAGCTTCATTTTGATACATGAATACATTCGCAAGTGTCAGGGCGTTGGATTCTTATTCAGTTTCTCATAGCAACCTGGTGTTGATAGGTGGATCCTGGCCATCTTGATATAGGCCAATATATTCAATGTAACAATATTTCCACCTTTATCAGCTTCTTTTATAATGATATTCAGATCTCTCTGAGGGGCTATGAAGGCATGCCTCTCCAATCTAGTCAAATTGTTTCTAAGTGCACATCTAGCCTTATTATGGTTGTCTTCAAGTCTGTGTAAGTCTAGAGTAACAGCTTTGCGAAAAAGTATCAATGTCGTTTTCTCCTTGAATGTTGGGATCAAATTTGGACTTTTTCTTAAGCTCCGGTACATTAATGTAAACCTCGTCAATATCTAGATAAGCAATGACATTTTCTTTTGAGATATTTTCAGTATCCTCTAACGATAGTAGGAGGTGAGTATGTTTCTAATTCTCTAACGTGATACGACTTGGTGACGGTTTAAGTGTTTGTTTCTTGTAAATTGTCAGTTTATTAGCAAAAAACTTTTTCAATTTAGGTTTGTGTGTCAACTTGAATAAATACATCTGTAGGTCACTTTAGTTATTGGATGCAGCAGGAGCAAAGGACAACCCCTTATTTAGTAAATTTTCTTCAGTCACTGTAAGTATTCTATCAGACAATTTGAGAACTAGGTTAGTTGTCTCCCATGTCTCAAATGCCTCCGATGCAAAGATCTGGTTATGCGCCTTTCTTGTTCTGGCTTGATGTCTCGATTTGTGTTTTCCAGATCTCTTTTCTATGCCCCTCTTTTCCAAGTTTCTGTATACACTCTAGTTCAGAATCCCCATGCCTTTGCACATGTTCTGACAATATGAACCAAATATATCAACAATATAACTCAGAAAGCGGTCACTAAAATACTTTCGTACCTTTGGGACACTGTGCATACTCTACAGATTTTTGAGAAAACAACCTGCCAATCTGATTTTATCTAGGTTACTCTGGATGTTAAAGCTAGATACATTTGAATTGATCATACCCTTGCTCTTAACAGCATTGATTTTTTCTTAAGAGAGTCAACTTCTTTTTACACCCACTTAGAGATAATCAAAAAGTTGCTCAACTTTTGTCTTTGCAACAATGTATTTCTCTTTGATGTAGATTATCATCGCCAAACCAAAGGCATCACCATAGGTTGAATCTACGCCCTGGTACATGCACATTTATTTGTTATGTTGTGTTATGTTAGGTGAATTTATATAGCGTTGTTCTGGAGATGGTGTTTAAATGTGCAATCTGAGGCTGCATATATTGCTTTATATGGAGTATGGAAAACAATCCCGCCTAGAAATATTGAAAGATTTTAATACAAATTTGCCATTGACATGTAATAATGTATTAAGGAAATGTTCAGTAGCCTTTTAAGTATTGTATGAATTGCTGTTCTATATTATGTATTTTTGTATTAATGATTGAGTATTTATTCATTTTTCTATTTTTATACATATAATTAATCTTGAGATACTATGGGCCTCATTACGACCCTGGCGTTAAGGGTTTAACGGCGCCGTAAAAGGTGTCGGCGCCGTAAAAGGTGTCGGCGCCGTTAAACCCTTAACGCCTGATTACGAGTTCCCTTTTCGGGACCCGACCTTAATGCTTGCTTTTAGCAGGTGTTAAAGTAGGGTGCCGCAAAGGGTCCTTGGTGCTAAGCACGGTGCCGCAATTTGCGCCACAGTACTTAGCGCCTTCCCCATTCCCATTGAGCTCTATGGGGCAAAAATGGGAATGGGGAAGGGCCCATGGTGAATGGGATATTACCGCCCCGCCAACCTTGGAATGGGGCGGTAATTCCGTCATTCACCATGGCGGACCGCGGCATGGACCATGGTGCTAATAGCACCATGGTTTAGCGCCGGGGTCGTAATGAGGCCCTATGTATGAATGTATAAATTGTAAAGTTTTATGAACTGAAAAACAACTTAATAAAATAATAATAGCGCACGTTCACCCGAGGGCATCGTGACACTCACCAGACAAAAAGACATAGCAGGATTCAGCAGGTAAGATTCAGAACAGAAAAGTCTTCAAAGGCCAACGAAAAAGAAGATGGTCAGAGGTGGCATGCAGGGACAGGGGGAGTGAATTCCAAGCCTTGACCGCTGCTACCAAAAAGGCACAGCCACCCATACGCAAGATTCTAACATGAGGGATTTGAATTAGGAAGGCTGATTGCGAACAAAGGAATCTCGGGTTGAAGATAAGGAGGGATTTGGTTTGAAAATATTCAGCGCCACATTTGTCAAAAGCTCTGTGCACAATACAGAGTGACTTAAAAAGGACACTTTTCTCGACCGGAAGCAAGTGAATTTGGTGGAGAAGGGATGACATATGAGTGCTGAAAGGAGGGCGACTTACTGACCTAGCTGCTGTATTCTGAAGAAGCAGCAGACGACACACAAGATAAATAGGCTGAGCCAGGTAAAGCGTGCTGCAATAATCAAGATTGCTAAGCACGAGGGTGGCTACCACGGGTGCCTGAAATTTCAGAGGAATAAAAGACAAGACTTTCCGTAAAATTTTAATTTTGAAATGGCCGGATTTACAGACAGAGGCGCCCTGGTCACACATGGAAAGAGAGGAAGAGATTTTAACCCCAAGAACCTTCACAGAGGAAGCAGGGGAAGGGAACAGGCCAAAAATAGCAGGCTGGAAGTCAGGGGTCCAGAAAGACAGCGGGCTGGAGGTTCCAACAACCAGAATCTCTTTCTTGTCACCATTCAGCTTCAGCCAGTTCCAGTCATCCATAAACTCAGGTCCTCAAGGCACCCCTTAAGCCTTGTAGCAATATCAAGCCTGGCAAGATCCAGCTGAAGCATGATCTGCCTGTCATTGGTGTAGGAGTAGCACAAGAAGCTGTGGGAATGGATAAGGCGGAGAAGTGGCCGATTAGAAATGTTGAACCAAGTGGGAGATCGGGCAGAGCCCTGCGTGACTCGCAGGACAAGGAGACAGACCTAGAGCAAAAGGGAGCAAGAAAAACAGACTTGGAATAGTCAGCCAAAAAGGCAGAGAACCAAGCCAGGGCCTGGCCAGACAGACCCACAGATGACAGCTGGGCGATCAGGGTGGGATGGTCAACTGTATCAAAGGCAGTTGACAGGCCTAATAAAATCAGCGCCCTACACCACCCCGATCAACCAGGTGAGCGAGGTCATCAATCACGAACACAAGAACTGATTCAGTGCCCCTCCCAGAGTGAAAGCCAGATTTAAAATGGTCAATGAAACTAGAAGATTCAAGAAATGAGGTAAGCGGGGGGTGACCAGAGACTCCAGAAGCTTCATAAGAAAAGGGAGAAACGAGATAGGGGGGAAATTAGAAACAATAGAAGAATAGACTGGACCTGAAATCTCATCACCTGACAACATCAAATTTGTCACCAGATATAACTTGCACAGTTAAAAAATACAAAACATTCTTAACAAGCATTGACAATTGCTTCTAATGGATAATGACATCAAATCTAACATCACATGCAATTCTTCGTTATCTTTCTGTACCTTCATAATTTTTCCATAGGGTCCAACCCTATGGTCCTTACTAAGTCCATAACTTATGCTTCTCATTCAAAGTACCAACTCACACTGGTTCACCAAGTCCAGATGTATGGGATCTTTTAAATGTGGTACATGTTCAATGTGCACCTATGATATGAATGCTCAAATGGTTCAATTTAAAACCTGTGAGCATTCATATATCTGAGAACATATTAATTGTCGTACTAAGTATGTAGTTTATGCCATTGTGTGTGTTTGTGAGCAGATATATATTGGCAGTGCTATCAGAGAACTTAGAACAAGAATCCGGGAACATTTGAGTATGTTGGGGTCCCATGATCCATAATATGCGCTAGCAATTAATTGGCAAAATGAGCATCAATTGTGCAACCAGAAGGACATTCATTTTGTTGTACTTGAAACTTTTTTGTGTGTCATCAGATGCAGAAATTGAGAACTCAAGCTCAGGCAACAAGAATCCAAATTAACTTGCAAATTCAGATGTGTTACCCAAGGACTGAACACCGAACATGAAATCAATGTTTTTTTAGTTTCAGAGCTTCTTTCTCTATTTATAAGAAGGTGAGAAAACCAGGGCATGGTTTCACCTTCCTAGAATTATGCTTTTATCAATCATTAGTTGTTCCTTGTTAATCTTACAAGCTAAACCTTGTTAATAACATTAATTGCCCCATACTATATTATTTACTGCATGATTCTGACATGTCTATCCAGGCCACTGGGGACACTCTCTGTCTCCTTCATTAGGCAGCTTCGGAATCATTTGAACAGGATCTATCTTTGTAACTCACAACTTTTTGCCGCAACTGCTGCATTATCCATTTAGCTCACTAATGATTGGTTTCTATTTCATGGGCACTTCCCACTAAGAATCCAGTGTGATTGGCACACTGGTTGTTGTTGCCTTATCTTTGATTTCAATACTTTCTCTCTTACAATCAAGCTCTCAATAATGGCAGTCATCCATTTCCATCATACTCTGATGTTGCACGTGTGACGTACAATGCCCTACACACGTTATACTTTTTTTAAACCGGGCACCCGCTAGCAACACAGTATGCTGTATATGCCAAAAGGCAGGAGCAGGACTGATTACAGGTCATCCTCTGCCATGTTCCATTTTCTATATGCCGTAAGGCAGGAATATAACATATTTTAGTCCCTCCAGATAAGATATGACATTTTTCTTTCATCTCAACATTTCCATGTCCCTTGTTGAGATACATGGTAACTCACTTATTCACTCAAGTTACTACAGATGACAATTTACAGCCCTACCAGGCTTCCCACTGCTCCCCCCAAAACTGGAATTTTACTTACCACTGCCTCCTCTACAGTGGAAATGTCCACTTCACCAGTAAGTGGTATCCTCTTTTCCCGTTCTTTCATGCAAAGAGACTTGTCTTGATTTACATGTAAACACTGTTCAATGTGTGTGTCTTTCTCACACAAATCCTTGTCACAGCTCCTATTGATATTTTCATTATACTATTTCGGATACATTGACACGCCGGTAAGGTTTTCCATGCCCGGGTTTCTTTACCAACTTGCTCTGTGAAAACGGATCAATTGACAATGTAAAAATACTAACAGTGTTTCCTCCTCTTTTCCACTCTTTCCCCGCCCCTCCCTCTGGATCTCTTTCATTTTTGTTTTGAAAAATGGTCCCTGATGTAATTGGTACAATGCATTCTTACTGATGACGCTGTGAATTATGTCCCTATGATTCATTAAACTGATTCTTTATTCTATTTGGTTGCACGCATTGGGTTGTTTTATGTTTCAATATAGTGATCTAATGTTGCTTGCATTTTCAAAATTGTCTTACAGCCTTGAAAAATACCCAGAAGGGGTCGAAACACTGGTTGGCTGATTCAACTCTAGGATAGTAAAAACCCTATTGGGAATTAATGCTGCCTCGCTCCAATATTGTTCATGTTTGAGCTGTATTTACTTTTTAACCAGTACATGCTTTTCCAGGCATTCTTATTACTCAGTTCCACTTATGAGGTTATGGGCAATACCTTCCCCTTGCCTGTGTTCTCGCTGCAAGTTCCTTTGAAGAATGATATGAATCGTTGCTTCCACTTTTATCAGACTAGTGCCACGTAAAGTTAATTCTTCATTTAGTGCCCGTCTCTTCCACGTTTCATTCTGAAATTCGTTTTTGTGACCCTCCCTAAATATTCTTGCAAGATTTTACAGTGATAATTTGCCGCAATAATTTACTGCAAAGTCTTGCGAAAATGGCAAAAACATCAGGCAAATAGGTCTTATTTCAGTGAAGCGCTTCAAAAATCATTCTTGCGGGAACATCACCATTCTCGCATATAGATGAAAAACTTACAAAAGAAATACTATCCGTAGCCCACCAGAAACTCTCAAACTTATCAATTGTTACTGTTTTGGTGTCCCTACATCGCCCTGTAGGCAATCATCCCCGTTACCTGCTACTATTCCCATTTTCAGAACATTGTAATTTCTCATTCTTGCAAAAATCATCATGAAAATGGCTAACAACGGTGAAAGAAAATGGTGGCCCTTTATGTCTTTAAAGCCTAATTTGCTGCAATTTACCACGGACGGCATACAAAAGATCTGAGTGGAAGGGACACCTGTTTATTGCTACTTTTTTTGAAAAACTACTGGCCAAATTTACACCAAACCACCAAGAGGCACATCGACACACTTTGTGTCCAACTTGTTTTGAATTTGGGGCAAACGCATTGAGCAGCTTTTCTATGTATGCCTATTCAATGAATGCACATTCCGCCTATGAGAAAATCAATGCAAAAAGTGAAAAAGAACCGCTTGTTCAATAGCTCATAACTTTTACACTGTTGGACACATTTGTACAGTACTTTCCAATTTTAGAGGACTGAAGCCAGATAACACATTTTGGGAAAATTCAGACAGATGCATCAAACAAGTCAAAAGGTATTAGCAATATCATTTTCACACTGTGAAGAGAAGACTCCAGAAGCTTCATAAGAAAAGGGAGAAAAGAGATAGGGGGGAAATTAGAAACAATAGAAGAATAGACTGGACCTGAAATCTCATCACCTGACAACATCAAATTTGTCACCAGATATAACTTGCACAGTTAAAAAATACAAAACATTCTTAACAAGCATTGACAATTGCTTCTAATGGATGATGACATCAAATCTAACATCACATGCAATCCTTCATTATCTTTCTGTACCTTTTGCCTTGATGAGAGGGTGACAACATATATTACCACAGCATCTCTCATCCTCGTCACAGTTATTCGTTGCCCTGCATCCCTCATCCTTGTTACAGTCCCTCATTACCACCACATCTCTCATTTCCACCATTGTCCCTCATTACCCCTGCAAACCTCATCCACGTCAGAGTCCCTCATTCTTCTCACAAACCTCAATATCATTGCAGTCTCTCATTACTCCTTCATCACCCAACCTCACCACATTCCCTCTTTACTCCCGCAACACTCATCCTCATCATAGTCCCTCATTACCCTTCCAACCTTCATTCCTATCAGTCTCTCGTTACCACCACATTCAGTCATCCATCATCCTCATCACACAGTGCCTCATTACACTGCATCCTTTATCTTTGCTATAGTTCCTTATTACTGCCATATGACTCAGATCATTAATTCTTACCACTGCATCGCTCATCCTCGTCACAGACCCGCATTCCCCGTGCCAAATTACAGTCCTCAATTCCCGTCTCATGCTTCCCTCCTCCTTGTTACAGTTCCTTATTCCAGCATCCCTCAACCACGTCACACTCCCTCATTACCCTCATCATTCCACATCCTCGTCTAAGTCTCTCATTAACCTCAGCATCCCTCAACAGAATCCCTCATTACCCTCTCATTCTTCTTTCCTGTCACAGTCCCTCATTACCTTTACCCATTCATTCCCCCTGCTTGTCACACCCCCTCATTGGTTTTACCCTGCCATATCCATCCTCTGCACATTGACTTATAAACTTCCTCTGACAGCCCTCTTCCTCATTACAGTACCTATTTACCCTTACCCTGTCTAATCTAATCGTCATCACAGTCTCTCGTTACCCTGACTTCAGTATCTCTGATTCTCATCACAGTAATTCATTATCCCCTGCCTCTTTGCACTTACCCAGAGACACGCCTCCTTGGCTGCACTCACTCAGGGCAATTATAATTTGCATTTATATAGCACTACCAACCCTCAGGCATCTGAGCGCTGCTTATTACCCACGGAGAGTGGTGCTCATTTATCGACCTCGGAAGGATGAAAGGCTGAGTTTGACCTTGCCAGGATTCGAACCTGCATCAGGAGACTCTGCACGGATATCAAAGTGAGCGCTCTACTCGCTGTGCTATCTGACCGGCTAGAACAATGATACCCTGATTGCACTTCCACCTCCTTCCCCTTGCCAATCCTCCTCTTCCTTCCCCCTGCACTTTACGTTGTCGCACTTGCACAATCTGAATGACACAAGACCTAGTAAGATCGTTTGTCCTCCGTCTCCCTCCCTTGTCTTGCCGCACCTAGAAACACTAGCGTTATAAATGACTCATCACATCACATCACCCCTTACATCTCTCATCCTCGTCACTCACTATCTCCAGACCCTCATTCCCATCACAGTCCCTCATTCTCGTCACAGTGTCTCATTACCCCTGCAAAGCTCATCCTCGTCACAGTCGCTGGTTCCCCATGCAACCCTCCTCCTTCTTACAATCACTCATTGGCCCACAACTATCATTCATATTACAGTCCCTCGTTGCCCCCACATCCACATCTTCATCACATTACCTCACAGTCTTCATCCTCGTCATAGTCCATCATTATCTCTTCTACTCACATCCTCATCTGGGCACTCAGTATTGTTTCCATCTACATCCCAGTCCCTCATGATCATCACTGCATGCATTTTCCACCCAGTCCCCCATTACCATCTACATCCTCATTCTGGTCTCTCATTAGCACGCAGATCCGTGTCCGGGCCCCTCATTACCATTACCACATGCATCCTTGTAACAATTCCTCACTACCCTTACTGCTCGACCAAGTCCCCTGTTGCCACAACTATTCTCAGCCACACTGATTACTATTCCTGTACACATGCCTCACTACATGCAGTGAAGGCAAAGTAGTTGCAACTTTGTGTCTGCTTGCAGGGCCTGGGGCATGACTAAAGGCAATGCCCTGGGCAGTGTTGCCAGTGGCCTACACGTTGGCTATATGGGTAAAGGGGCCATTGGTCCTGGCTTTCAGCCAGGTGCAGTGACTATGAGTGGCTTAGTAGGGCCGGAGGCATGACCGACGGCCATGCCTCAGGAATTGTGGCAACTGAGTCAGTGTCCCATGGAGGTGCAATGGGGGTAAAGCATCCACTGACATGACCACAGGCCAGGCCCAATGTGACTTTGACGGACAACTCAAGCATAACTGGAACCTCCATCATGCACTGATTTTACAGATGTACAGTAATGTGCAGTGCACAAAATTACTCTGATAAACATTACGTATGTAAAAAGAGAACATGTTAACAAGTTACATACAGTGCAAGAATATCATGAAACACCTATAATTGTAAAAACCTTTGAAATTGAATGAAAACACAAACTTTGTTAGAGGGACATTATGGTTCATCTTATGCATTAGAATGTTGCAGATTCAGTACTAAAAAGGTTTGTTAATGGGACATTATGGCTTAGTATTATTTCTAGAAAGGAGGCCTTTTCATTTGTGATGATCTGTGCAGTTACATCACGAGACACCTTCCGTTATGAAAAGCGTTGAAGTTCAGTAAGAAAAACGTTGGTTGTATGTAGTTATGGTTAACTTTACACTTCAAAAAACATGCAAATTCAGTGGGAAAAACCTGTATAAAAGGATGTCCTGGCTGTAGTATAAAATCTAAAAACCAGAAGAATTTCCCATTTATAGTAGCTATGCAACTATTGCTACACCCACACCACGCATTGCTTATATCGACACACATGACATCACAAATGGCCTCATTGAAGGCATCACAAATTAAATCACCAGAGACATTTCATAGTTATAGTAAGTTACGCAACCATGAACTCGCCCCTACCATGAACTGTGCAGTACGACAATCATGATATCACAAATGGACTAATTGAGGACATTTACATATGAAATCACCAATCTGTATACGTCCAGGCAGAAACTGCTCACTACCAGTTGTGTTTAGTGTATTGAAGCCAACATATACAGAGTGACAAATCTGATGAACTAGACATGTTTCACAAAACGTACGTATTCTGAGAGAAACTGTCTACTGAATGCTGTTGAGAATGAAGCAAAACACCATAAATACATCACCCTGTCAATAGCTACAACATGGAGCATGGAAATAGACTGTGCCATATATGGTGAACTCCACCCAGTAGAATTGTAATCCAGGACTCTAAGTAAAGTTACACTTGGAGTCAAGGGCTAAACAGACATCAACATTAGGCACCTGTGTGGGTATAGAGAGTATTCGAAGATCCTGGGTGCACACACATCTGATGCTCAATGAAGTAACATCTGGCAAAGTGGAAACAAATATGATTACCAGAGCATGAACCTTGGAGTAGAGTCAGTCAAGGTGTACAAACGGCATCATCTGTCCGTGTAATTCTTATACATTTAGTGTATGTGTACCATGGGCACAGGCCGAATCCTAAAGAAACTGACCTATGTCTATTCCCCAAGGTGAAAACCTACATATACATCACTTCCAGCTTATCTTTAAAGTAAATTTTTTCATACATGGAGTAGTTGATGAGAGGCCTCATGATCACCCTTCACAGGGTGCTCGCAACACTCTGAACATATCCCATTATAACGACTTTCCATCAGGATTATTGCAGAGGAGTGGTGTCATATGTGATGTCAGCGATGATGCCATTTGTGATGTTATCTTTGATGTCCTGGGTGTTAGTCTTAGCAGTGCATGGTGGCGGCGTGAGTTATGGTTGCATAACTTACCATAACTGGTGAATTTCAAGATGCTACAGCACTGTATATACATTGTTATGTATTCCTCTTTTAACATATATGAAAGAACTATAATCCTCCTTTAACAAACATCTTTTTTGCAGCGCTTACTGATCTGTGTCATTTTCAGCAGCGTATGGTGGAGATGAACCCCACGGTTGAATTGCCTACGGCATGAGGCTCGACCATGACCCCGGCACCACCAAACCACCCTTGTTATCCACTGCACCTAGCCTGCATCCTGGTGCAGTGTCCACTATACCCCCATAATCTGACCAATGGCCAGTGTTCATGGCTTGCAGGCATGGCCAGTGTCCACAATCCATGGGACATGGGCTTCGGCCATGCCACAGCCCCCAATAAGAAAATCTGCCCAGGAACCAAAGGTAAATCACTATTTTTTGTACCTACATTTTGACACTTTTCAAAAATAAAACACAGGACAGATTAGCAAAAGCATGCTTTTGGGTCCTTGCCATTGCTCCTTGCACAAGTTTGCTGCTAATCCATACAGCACTTCAGGCTTTTGCCGTGAACAGAATTTATTTTCCCATTCAAGCCTATCACAATTTCGAAAATGTTACTGCATAGCCGGTCTCTGGTGGCCATGCCCACTTTAACCACATTGCCGGTCTCTGGCACCAAAGTTACATCACTATTTTTTGCACATGTCCTTGCCGGGGTCCAAGCCCACTACCCACTTAAACCACATAGCCAGTCCCTGGTGGCCATGCCCACTTTAACCTGATTTCTGGTGCCTGGTGGCCATGGTCAGTGGCCAGATTGTCCAAGGCAGGTCCATGGCCACAGGCTATGTCGCAGGCATCAAAGTTATATCACTATTGTTTGCACCTGTCCTTGCCGGCGTCCAGGCCCACTGCCCACTTTAACCATATAGCTGGTCCTTGGTGACCATGCTTACTTGACCCCATAGCTGGGCCCTGTTGGCCATGGCCTCTGGCTAAATTGACTGCCTGGACAATCTAGCCCCTGGTCATGTCCACAGGAACCAAAGTTATATCACTTTTTTGTACCTACATTTTCACACTTTAAAAAAAATGAAACAGGACAAATTTGCAAAAGCGTGCTTTTGTGTTTTAGCCAATGCTCCATACACAGGTTTGCTGCAAATCCGTACAGTACTTCGAGCTGTAAACGCAAGCTAAATTTATTTCACCATTCATGCTAATCCTGATTACGAAGATTTTGGGACACCCTTACAATTTTGCCCCCTCTTGACAAAATCCCTTCAAACATTGCACACACATTCAAAGTACAGACTATAATGACGTTGCAATATTTTGTGATGATTCAAGTTATAAGCCATCCAAATATGTTTGGACTCCCATTCTAATTTTTCCACCTGTTGATGAAACGGCAACAATCTTTGAAACAACATTCAAATTTGGGTCTAAATTTTTTATCCACAATTTAGTGCAATTTCGTTGAATGACACCAAAGTTATATGCCGTCTAATTACTGTTATTCATTGACCCTGTACAGCACACATAGGCATGGATGACCTTGAACAATTGGCAAGTTCGTGAACATCACTGCAATGTCCCTGAACAACTGTTTGCGAACATCAGCAAAGGAAAAACACCGGATTTTTTACATATCCCATCCCATCTTCATCACTCCTCACCTCCCCAGAGATGTATTTATCACAATGTTCGCAGACTACGGACGCAGTTCACAAATCCAACATGTCATCCATTTCAAGGTTTTGATGCACCATATGTTTGTAATTGACCAATCAGTGCGTGCATGCAATGTCCACGAGCATTATGCGGCTCACTGATTGGCTCAGAGCCTTCCTCGGACTGGCTCAGAGCCGCATGCGGATACCCAACCTGCAGACCGGACAGAGATATCACACATTTTTTAACCTACATTTTGGGCATTTAAAAAAAAATCTACTGTACGGATTAACTCCAGATTTGTAAATGCATGCTTTCGGGACCAGGCCGCCGCTCCTTGCGCATGTTTGGTGCACATTCGTCCAACAGTTTGGGCTGTAGCCTCGAGCCAAAAAGAATTCCATTCATTTCTATCTGGATTTTAAAAAAACTGGGATCCACCCAATAACCAAACTTTGCAAAAATATTCAGATACTTTTTTTTGCAACTTTACGTACAAATTTATCAAACGGCGCCAAATTTATTAGCCGCCCATTGTTCTTCATATGTGAAGTGCAACTTAACCATAACTACTGGGTCACTTCTGCAGTTCCTGTAATGTCTAACAGTCTCTCTTCCTTTGGGCCTCGTTATCTGTCTCTCTTTGGGTCAATTTTTATTTTCTTTGCTATCTATCTATCTATCTATCTATCTATCTATCTATCTATCTATCTATCTATCTATCTATCTATTTTTCCATTCATCTATTATTTAACCAACTAGCTATCTTTTGGTATCCATCTATCTAGTTATCCATGTGCTTGTATTTCGCATTAAGCATTAGCACTGTATTGAACTGTAAGAGTTCTGATGTTCTACAAAACGAGGCTATGTGCATGTGGTTGTGCTAAGGCAGAACGGGTCTCATTAAGGGTCCGGCGGTAACCGTGCCGGTGATACCAGCGGATTGCCGCCGGACCCGTAATGATTTACCAGCTCCTGACTTCCCGGTGCCCGGAAACTCAGTCGTCGGTTCATTTTAAGGAGCCATTCCCGTAGAGTCCCATAGAACTCTATGGGAGTGAGGACCACAGAAGCACCTGCACCTTTAATAACAGTGCTGGTGCTTCCGTGAAAACTCTGCGGGCGGGACGGCACCCGCCCGCAGAGTTGTAGTGTGCCGATTCGGAAACAACAGTGCCGGTAATCTTACCGGCACTGTTGTTTGTGGACCGGCACACTTTAAATAAGGTCCAATATCCTATTTACGTACTTCACATACCATACACAGTCACTAAGAGTTCTGCATTTATCAGAAATATAGATAGAATCTCCTTTCTTTTACAAATAAATATCTCTAGTATGGCTAATGTAATTTAAAACCTTTTTCAAGGATGCACGACTTCCAGGTAAAGTGCTGATTTGTGTCAAAAATCTCAAAGCGAATGGACAATATCAAGTAAATGTGTTCCGAAAATTAATTTTCCACTTGTGGATCTTCAACCTAACAAACAAAAAAATAAATTGCTATTTTCAACTTCTTAAGTATTTTGAACAATTGCATGGATTATACATCTTGCAGAGAGGAGCACATTATGCACATTATGCTTCACTCTCCTTTATTTTCTACTCAAGCAGGCATTGTTATAAGATAAAACATTAAATAGATCACGGTTCCCTGCATGACATTGGGTAAAGAGGTTGTTCTTCACCAAACAAACACGTGATAGCCAAAGTCCTTCTCGCAACATAAGCCGTGGGAGCAACTACTCCTCTTCCTCTTTTCTTTCTGTTCAGGCAGCAGAAGAGTATGTCTAGCACATCCCTTTCTAGGGGCAGGCAAGCTGGGCATCAGCACGGGCACCAATGTGGGGGCAACAGCGGGGTCAGCCTTTTCAGTCTGTCATTCAAGAGAGAAATGAGCCAGCCTTTCATTAACAGGCAGCAGCCCTATGCAGACAGAGGCAGGAAATAATATCCTGTTCAGTCCAAATCGATATATACCGCCCATTAAGAAACCAATGGCTAAATTCATTGTTTGCAGTTTTTTTTAAAGAATGCTCCCACCTCACACTTTAGCATCTCTTTGCAGTGTAATCATTGCTTCACAGTTCTGTCATGCCGGAATGTAGGGGTGGGACTTATGGTAGATTTTAATGAGGTGCTGATTTGAATGCTCACTGCACTTCCAAATTAGATAAATGGTCCTCTTTAAAAAATGTAAATATTTCTTTTCCGCCATCCAACTTGAGGGGAGGTCACATCTGGTTGGACTTTATGGCAGATTGGAATTTGACTGTGATAAATGGTAGAATAAAGAATGTTATTCTGGGTAATTAAACCTGGTCTGTGGGTAATGAGTAGGCAACCATCAACTATTTCTTCGTAGATGGCAAATATTTTAATAAACATCCTAAATATAATATCCAATAAACTCAGCGAGCACAGCAAAGTAAAACTGGCACTTCACCGGGATGAGTAATTTACTAATCCCACTATTATAGGAGGGACAGAGATTTGTGGATCAACTACCAATGACTATTCTGGTGGATTGGTGAACAATTTATCAGTAAAAAAGTGAAAAACAGGACAAAACAAACCAATGACAGTACAAGACTTTGGTGCAAGTGAGAAAGTCCCTCTCTCTGTGCACCGTTCACTTATACCCAAAGGAACACATGCATTGCAATGGAAGGGAAGGTCCAGACAAGGCAAAGAATCATACTGAAACAATGTTGCAAGCCGGAAACAAAGCCCTACTATAGAAGTCTTTGATACCAGCTGTGTTCGTAAATGTTAGACAGTGTTACCATGGAGGACTGCATAATGTGATACATTTAGTGAAGTTGAATATACTCCTCAAAGATTCACACTCGCAGGCGAGAACGCTTACAATATGAGGACTTGTGCCTGCTTATGCTGCTTTTCCTAAGAAAGCAGGTGCCTAAAGCACTCTTACATATGCTAAAAGAGAAACACATATGAAGCAAAAGATGTGAAGGCGAGCATAGCTACACACTGGGCAAAGAGCCTTCATTGGAAAGACAAAGCCTCACCTTGCACAAGCAAAAAACTGTTGTTTAAAGATTGCAGTTTGCAGTATCTCCTCAGTATTATAATGCAATAATATGCAAGGGTAATACATAAAATGTTCTATTTCAAACATTCCTCTACCATTCCCCTTCTATGAGCCCTTCAGTCCAGTCTCATTAAATACATATCTAGGGGAACAAACATCACATCCTGGCATGTCACAGTAGATTATTTCTTCCGTAGCATGATTGTAAAGCACATGGGCAGTTTGAGAGACTTCAGAACTGGTGTTGCATACCCAATAATAGATTCGAAAAAAGAGAACGATCAGGGTGACCGAACATAGTGTACACACTTCAAACATAAGCCAAATGATATTTGTTTAGATTTGAAAACATTAATTTTGATTTTTACCAAAATATTTTATGCATAAATGAAACTAAACAATTATTTAAAATGTTATGACAGGACACATGGTAATGAAAATACAGTATCCATAATGATACATTGTTGTTTTTCCAAATAGTTCGGCCTGGATCGGTATACAAAACGGCATGTACAGTCCCTGAGTGAACAAATTACATATAGACAACGTGAATCAAATTACAACATTTGAGTGTTGACATTTAACACTGGGAGGAGTCGACACAACAGTGTTTCGGCCAATAAAAAGCTGATCTGTATGGCTGAGGAGTGGATTGCCTTCATCAGGACGAGGGGGGAGTAGGATGGTGGGGCCCTGTTTCTCTCGTGTTTTGATGCTTCCATGGTGCATAGCTAGATGTGACCACTTCAGATGGGTCTAGAGGATGGCTAGAATAGCAGATTTTCCTTGTTACCAAGGTTCACTGTGTGTTCATCACAGTGGGAAAATGACATTTGTCTCTCAACGTATGGTGAGGTTCATGGTGGGCACTGCTGGGCTGGAGCCAATATGGTCCAATCACTTGCTTTGTTATCGGCCAAGCCTGGGAATAAATCCTGCCGCAGCCCATTTTTAATGTTACTGCGCAACATGTGTGTGGCTCTAGTTTAGATTAGAAGATTGATTTTTACATTGACTTATGATTATTTTGTCGTTTAGTGCGGCCTCTGAATTTAGGATGTGGGGTGCATGGCATGGTGTGCTTAATTGTTTCAGGCGTTGTGGGATGCACAAGACTTTCGAAGTGATTGCGGATAAGTGCACAAGGCAGAGTTTGGTGTGCACTGGTGCTAGATCCCATGGGAGTAAAATGTTTTTAAACGTGTTGTTGCTGCGCAGTTTTGCAACAAGGTGAAGGGTTTAGCTCAGGACTGATAAATTCCTCTGCTCTTTCACCAGCGTGCAGTGAAGTTCATGTGATTAAAACCTGCAGGGAACCCCATTTTGAATACTTTTGCAAATGTAATGCATTACGGGCATCTTTGCCACGAAGAATGAATGCAAGGGAACATGGGCATCTGACTATTTTCGTTTGGATACTGAAAGTAAGTGCACCATTATACTTACATTATGCAATAGCAGCCTAGTACGAAAGTAATAGAGTGGTTGTAACTTTCGACAGCAGAAATAGGGTTCCACTTACCCTGTGCTTTTGTCTGCATTAGGCTCTGCTGAGATTTGGTCCAATCACTGGAGCATTAAGAATTGGTTCTATGGTTTACACTAGCCCCATGATTCGACATTGGAGGTGAGTGGCAACCTGTATAATTACTGAAGAAATAGGTAATTAGGTTCTATTGTTTGTTTTGTAGTGTTGGTGAAGACATCTTCCACTGAATTTTGTGTACGGGTGAGGAGTCATTGGTGCCCCACCTATCATCCTGAAGAAGGTCTGGTCTACATAAGGCAACATTTGAAGCCCACTATACCGACCGAAACATGTGTAGACAAGTTGACAAGCTGTTTCGTGCTGTGTAACGGATAGACACACTTGTATCTTGGATGGGCGTGAAGGATTAATTGTTTCATTTGTTTGTTAAATATGGTTTTTTGGAAACGATAACCCATCTATTTGTATAATTTATTTTGTTGCAATATTGAGAGAATGTGTATGTATGGTCGAATTAATATGTGATGTTTAAATTATGAATGTACAAGGTATTTGAATGTGTTACTTTTTGTAATAAAATTGAGTTTTGTGTGTCGAAGAAGTGTCTTTCCAACCTCAATGCTGAGGTCCATTTTCTGTTTATTTCTATGGTATGTTTAACAAACACCAGAAGAATTATTGTGGGTTTAAAAAGGCATGAAAAAAACCTTTCAACTGAAACGGATTCAATGTGATTCAAGTTGAAAATGCCAAATGGCCATCTAGAAATCAACATTGGAAGTTCACCTCCAGTTCAGAAACGCATCAGCAAGGCATTGTGGGTATGCAAATTAGCCTAAATGCAAGCCTTTTGCTACAGATATGTGTCTTTGTCTTTCAGGATAGTGCTTCTTCATACATTGCTGAACTCAAGCATTACATTTCTCAAGACTGCAGACTACTTAATACCAGCTTATTAGTGATCATCAGTGTAATATAGTCTGACAGTCTTCTTCTTCTTCTTCTTAATTATAGGGTGCGTGGGCGGACCCACGCAGGCACTTCCCCATCCTAAAGGATGATGTGCACCAGACCCACCAATCAATACTTGTCTCACATAAACTCACAACTCCTTCCACCGCCCCGTCTGCCTCACAAAATCCAACCTCACACTGTTCCTCCTCCTGCCTCTCACCCCGTCACCTCCCAGCAAAGCCTTCCCACTCAGCTCAGCCACACCCAGCGCAGATAACCGAACCCTCATCAATTCTCTTTCCTCAACATGTCTCTCACATCTAAGCAGAAAATGTCCCACAGTCTCAGGCACCCCACACACCGCACAATCCCTCGTCTCACGCTTCCCCACTCGATACAGACAGTCATTCAGCCCCACATGCCCTATCCTCAATCGATTCAGCATCACCTCCTCCCCCTCCTCCATTCCAGACTCCCCGCATCCACCTTCACCGACACTTTCCCACGAACACCAAACATCCACCTGACCTTCACCCCACTCACCCACCTCTCCTGCCACTCATCCATGACCCGTCTCACCACCATAGCCTTCACCTCATCCACATTCAAAGGCAGCCTCACATCAACTGCTCCCCTTCTCATATCCTCACCCGCCGCCAGATTCACCAACTCATTACCCAAAATGCCACTGTGACTGGGGACCCACGCCAACTCCAAATCCATTCCCCCACGCACACACCTATCAATCTTCCTCCTGATGTCCAAAATCACATCCTTCCTGTCGCCATCCCCTGCCACAATCGCCTGCAACCCACTCAATAAATCTGAAAACATCACCACCTTCTCTAACCCCAACTCGCACACCCTATCAATCGCCAATGCAATCGCCACCAACTCAGCCGTACAGATTGACACATCATTCTTCAATCGTCCCACTTTATACTCCCCAGTGCTTTCCAGATAATACACCATACCCACTCTCCCAGACACAGGGTCTTTCGAACCATCCGCGAACACCTTGCATCCTTCCTTTCCTGCAACATACGCCCGACCCAAAGCTTTGATCTCGCCCCACAATCCTCTCTTCTTCGACACCACATTCGCCAACCCCAAACACACCTTTGGAGACCCCATCATCCACCTCGGCCATTTCTCCAAATCCGTACCCGTCACAGTCATCAAATCGCCCACACCCCACTGCACTCCCTTCTCCCACATGTAAAACCCAAAAGTGCCCCCCTTCCTCCTCCACCGGTCCCTATAATAGTCAAACCTCCAATTATACTTCAAACATTCACGCACCGGATGAGCCACACTCTTCGCACTGCACTTCACCCACCATCTCATATTCAACGCATCCCTCCTCAACCCCAACGGCATCTCCCCCACAAGCACCTGAACCGCATTCACTGGAGAGGACCTCATCACACCCGAACACACCCTCAATGCCCTCGCCTGTACCCTATCCAACCGCAACTTCTGATTCGCCGTGAAACCCACTGACACCTGGCATCCAAAATCCATCACACTCAGAATCAACCCCTTATACAACATTCGTAGACACTTCTGCTGCGCACCCCACTCTTTCCCAGTCACCGCCCGCAGCAAATTCAACCTACGTTTACACTTATCCACCATACCATTCACCTGCAAATTCCAGTTTAACTTCCTATCCAAGATCACCCCCAAGTACCGAAACTCTTCCACGCTTTTCACCCTCTCACCTTTCAAAACTAAGTCCAACCCTTGCTGACCTCTTCTCCTTGAGAAAACCATACTCACACATTTATCCACAGACACCGAAAAGCCCCATTTCCCACACCACTCCTCCATACGCACTATCACAGCTTGCAGCCGACTCTGCACCAACAACAAACTCGCCCTCTTACCCATACCACACCATCATCTGCGAAGAAATCTACCTGACACCCGAAACCCGCCAAAGCTCGAATCAACCCATCCACCATCACATTAAACAGCATCGCACTAATCATACTCCCCTGCGGCGTCCCATTCTCCATCTTCCAAACCTCAGGCATCACCATCCTCACTCTCACCTGAAAGGTCCTGTCAGCCAAAAACGCCTTAATCCACCGAAACATCCCCCTCTTCACTCCCATCTCAAACAGTCTCACCAGCAACCCATTCTTCCACACCATATCATACGCCTTCTCCAAATCTAAAAAGAATGCCCCCACCATCTCCCCATCACACAACGCCTCCTCCACTCCAGTCACCAACCTCACTAACGGATCTGCCACCGACCGATTCTTCCTGAACCCACTCTGAAAATCACTCAGACACCTATTCGACTCCAAATAAAACCCCAAACGCTGAACTACCATCTGTTCCATAACTTTACACAACACAACAGTCAGCGCAATCGTTCTATATGACTTACACTCCGTCGGGACCTTGCCACTCTTCAAAATCGCCACCACAATCGCTCTCTTCCACAACCTCGGTAAAACTCCACTCTTCCAGATCTCATTGAACAATGCTAACACCTCCAACTTACATTCCACTGACAACTTCTCCAAAAATACATACATGACCCCATCCACCCCTGGACTAGACCACTTCCCCTTCTGAATCGCCCCATCCAACTCCACCATAGAAAACGGAACCTCATACTGCTCTTCCCAAGGCCCAACATTCGCCAACAACTCCCGCATCTCCTCCTCAACCACTCCCATACTTAGTCTCACCGCCTCTGGGAAGTTCCCTGAACTGTGCACTCCCGCAAAATGCTCCCCCAACAAATTCGCCTTCTCCCCATCTTCACTGACCACCTCCACCCCTTTCAACAACATAGACATACCACCCTGCGGCCTCATCAACCCGGACATCCGCTTGAACTGCTTCCAAACCTCACCCACGCCAGAATTACTCCCCAGAGACCCACTATAGCCCCTCCAATATCCGTGCTTTCTTTCCCTAATCACCCTCTGCACCACCGCCTTCGCCTTCTTGTATGCCTCCAAATCCTCCAACATTCCCGTTCTCACCGCCCTGGCCCTCGCCTTCTTACGCGCTGCCACAGCCCGTGCACATTCCACCGACCACCAAGGAACCTCAACCTTCCCACCCTTCCCCTTCTCAACCTCCGGAACTGCTGCCACCGACGCCGCTCTCATTCCCTGCACCAAATGCTCATTCCATTCATCCACCCTCCCATCCCTATCCCGAGGAACAATCAATTCCTGACACAATCTCTTATACAACTCCCAATCAGCCTTCCTAAAGTTCAACCGGCTCCCAGACATCCGTGGCCTGATCCCTACCTCACCCCTCACTGTCACCAAAATACCAGAATGGTCGCTCCCTATATCCCCATCCTCACACACCTCCCAATCACATTCTCCCGCAATCGCAGCAGACACCCAGGTCAAAACCAAACACGACAACTTCCCAGTCCTCACATCCAACCGCGTACCCGAACCATCATTCAGCAAAAACAGACACAATTCATCCGCCATGTCCTCCAATAGCTCCCCATTCGCATCTGTCCGATCACTACCCCACAACGTGTTGGCACTGTTAAAATCGCCACACAAAACACAAGGTCCCACATGCCCCCTTATCACTCCAGACAGCACATCCACCTCCACCACCTCACACGGATTATAATAATTTAACACCAAGACTTCCGATCCCCCTACCCGAATCCCCGCCCCGATAGCCTCCACTGCTCCATCCACCACAATCTCTCTTACAACCAACCCCTTCTGAACTGCCAGAGCCACACCCCCCCTCCAACCTATCCTTACGAAACAACTCAAAACCCGGAATCACAAACCTCAGATCACTCTTTAACCACGTCTCCTGAATACAAACCACATCAACATTCAATTCCCCACACAGCGCCGCTTTCAACTCCTGCCCATTCCTCAACAAACTCCTCGCGCTCCACTGCAAAATCCTCAGGCCGACACCCCACTCTGCTTCCGCACTTTAGTAACCATCCTGAACACATCCTTTTCCAACACATCCACAACATTCAAAAACCTCCTCCCTGCTTCCACCACTCCTTTCGTAAGATCCGACACACTGACTGACAAATTCCCCTGAACCAGCTCCAGCACACTCACTATAAAGCACATAAACTCAGTTTTCGGGACAACCATCATTTCTACGCCTTTCACCTCTCCCACCACTCTCTTCCTTCCCGCAGCCTCATCCACCACCGGCTCTCTCCCACACACCTCATTCACTACTCGTACCGGTTTCACCTTTGCCACTGCCTCCGCATAAGACAAACCTTCTGCCGCCCTCACCTGCACCACCTCTCTCGCCACCCTATGGCTCTCACACCCACTAAACGCAGTAGAGAGCCCCCCCCACAATTCACACACTTCTCCGGGGTCTCCACCTTGCATTCCTTAATATCATGATCTCCTCCACACCTCCCACAATGCCTCTCATTCCTGCACACTCTCGCCACATGTCCAAACTGCTGACACTTATAACACCTCAACGGCATCGCTACATAAACTTTCACACGGAACCTCTGATAACCCATCTCCGCCACCTCCGGACACTCCGTTCTCACAAACCTCACTGCCACAGTCGGTGACACCACATCCCCTTGTGCATCTCTCCTCCCCAGCCTCCATGCCTCCACTACCCCCACATCTGCCAGCTGCTCCTCCACCTCAGACATATTCATGGACACGGGCACACCATACAACACCCCCTTACACGACACACCACTTTGATCAAACACTCGCACCGCATGTCTACCCAGACAACCCACCTCCAGAATCTTAGCCTTACTGCCAGCATCCATCCCCTCCACCAACAAACGGCCCCCAGTCACCACTTGCACCCAAGTGACATCTCCCACAGCCTCTTTCACCCATCCAGCAATCACCATCGGATTCTCCCCCTGAAACGTCTTCACACGACTATCAGGCTTCAACACCACCTTCCGCACATTGTTACACTGCATCTTCTCCTCCCCAGACACACCGCTCCATGAGGCTTCCAGCCCCTCCAAAGCGCACTTTTCTTGGGTCCCGACCCTGAGATGCCCCGGACCTCCCCCCCTCCTTCATCCCTCTGTGGAGATCTGCTGCGATGCCGTCCCTCACTTCCCCCTTCCCCTCCTCCACAGGTGTAGATTTCACAGACTGCGTCTTCCCCCTCTTCTCCCCTTCCTCCAACCCCTCTTCTTTTCATCCTTCCCAGCCCCCTTTGCCATCCTTACCTCCTCCTCCAGACACACTCTCCCCCTGCACCCGCCTAGAGAGACCGCTCCTCCTCCTCAAGCCCAGCACCCTCCTCCCAGACACCGCTCCCCCCTGCCTGAGTCCGCCCGGATCTAGTTCCCATCTGAGGAACGGACCCTACACACGTGGTGCCTTCGATTCACTCGCACTCCATAGCGAGAAACTAGAACGCCGGGCTCCGGCAGAGACTGTCCATGCTGCCTACCGCCTCTTCTGAGTGTCTGACAGTCTTGTGGTTTGAGCAATGGGGGATGATTGGCAAACACCAGCAATGTTTTGGTGGGTTTTAAAAGCCTTGAAAAAAATCCTTTCAGCTGAACTGTGAAGTAGGATAATCCATTTGCGACAAGTTACACATGCCAGTAGGCCACCTAGTAATTATCATTGGAAGTTCACTTCTAGATCAAAGCCACATTAGCAAGACATTGTGGGTATGCAAATTAGCCCAAATGCAGTTTTTTTGCTTCAGAAGATTACCTTTGCTTAGGGCACTGCTACTTTATACATAGCTTAATCAACCCAAGACAGACAATTCTCAAGTCTGCAGACAAGTACACCCATATCAGGGATCATCAGTGCACTGCAGTCTGACAGTCTACAAGAACATAAAGGAAACCATCTATATATCCATGACTCACTGTAGAGTGTCAATCTACACATCATCCTGTGTAATGTGGCAACAAAATAAACACAAAAGTCCAACAAAATGATTCCCCTTTCTGATTAAAATGAACAATGTGCCTGTTATTGAGGAGGTCATCCTTCCACTGCGCTGCACGGCTTCAAGAAATAGGATATTTACATCATTATTAAAAAGTCTTCGGACAGTTTTGATAAATCACTAATTCTAGTCCTTTCCTGTGATCGTTGCATCGATCCATGCTCTTTTCAGCAGGCACGCCACATGTTGATGTTTGGTGTTTGCCTTTCTGTGATCTTTGGAAGCGAGCTTCTCTGGGGCAGCGGGGCATCCTGCGGAACCCCAGGCCCGTGGGCCCTTTGCGAGGAGAGGGGCACTTCATTGTGCGGAAGCTTTTATAGCTGCAACTGGAGCAGCAGCGCCGGGCAGTTCCGTGGCTGAAGGCCACGCTCACATTCAGCTCATTCTTGCCTTCCCTCAGCATCGCCTCGTGACTGTCAGTCGCAGGTCAAGGTGCGATCTATAAGCCCCCAGGGACGAGACGAATAGGGGCATAAATAGGGTTTTATGTTTTTCACCAAGAATGTTGCAGGCATGTCAGCGCAGGGCCTGTCTGACTATGCCTGGGTACAGGGGCATCTCTTCCTAGTGGCAGAGGTGGTGCATGTCTGCCCTAAGGAGAAAGGTTTTTAAATCTGAAACCGTGCACTGGTGTACAGTGTCTCTTCGTGCCGAAGGAGACACGGAGACATCCGGAGAGCTACACAACGATACAATTCAAAATATTGCTATGTTGCCCTTTAACTTTGCCTTACAATTCAGACGACTTATGGATGTACCCGGGGGTATTTTAAATTCGTTTTTAAAAATGGTCAGGATTTGTGTGAGTTGTTTTCAGGATCAGAACAGTTCGAAAAGAAACCCGTCAAAAAAGGTCCTGGAAGTATGCCAATGTTAAATTAAAAACATTATTTCAAAAGACACGTGGTCATATTCATCATGGCATGGCGTAAAAGGCATGCGTAAAATGTACCCATAAAAAACGGGCTGTTTGCATTTTGCACCACACCATATACTCACACAGAAAGGAAGTGCAGTGTACGCCACCTTCCTTCTTTCTGCCAAATAAATCTACATGCATGTACGCCAGCATGATATTTTCATGTTGGTGCAAATGTATTAGATTCCTATGAAATGTAAATGCTGGCTGCCATTCATAAATGCAGGCTGCATTTATACAATGTGAGCAAAAACATGCGTCAACAGCATTTTCGCTTGCTTGTACTCCTTTTTTTGCACTTTAGTGCAAATGATGAACATTGCACGGAGAGGACCTGTTTCCACTTCAGCGCAACTGTGACAGATCCTCAGCTATTTACACAGACTTGCAATATGAGCACTGCACTACCCGCCGACTGCTTTTTCTTTGCTATTTTCTTTGTGACCTGTCAGTCTTGGGGGCATTCTTAGGGTTTCCAGTGGCGAAAAGGTGTAATGCTCCACTCTCACCTGCAGCCCAACGAACTGGGCAGATAAGTAAGAATCTCACAGTCGTAAGGGGGTCATTTCCCTTGACTCCTAATTTGCACTGGAGGGAACTATGCCCATTTGCACTCCCTACTTTTTTGTCGTTTCCAAAACGGAGTGGAAATGCAAAATCGCTTTTAATCTTCACATTTTCAATCTGTTTTGGAAAAAGTGTAAATGCTGTATGCAAATGTTTTCCACAGTCAGAATTTTCAATGAAATCTTATGGAATCAGCCTGCTTTTTCCAAGTGGTAAAGTGAGGCGGATAACATAGGAACCCATTGGTGCTCAACTAGCATGAAAATATATTCTGTAAGAAAACCAAGGTGCTATTTGAAGGTGGAGCGGGAATTCACATTAGAACTATATATCCCATTCTCAGGGTTCGAAATTGCCAGTAGTTGGGAGCTATTTAGCCCCTGGTTATAGCCAAGGGCAGCCTGGCTTGCTTGAAACCAACAGCTACCAGTAGCTACTTTGGACTCCTGGGGAAAGTGGTGCCATACAAACCTAGCTATGTGAGATTACCTATGTATGTATGTGGAGGTATATAAAGGACGACGAAGAACACACTTAAGGGCCATTTAGAGCATATGTTTGATAATATGAAATGGACAGAAAGTTAGAGCTTGTTTATTGCGCACAGTTAGGCTTGCTACTCAGTCTGTACTAGCTTCCGGTTCTCCAGAGGTAGCTCCTGCCTAACAGGTTAGGCCTGCATACCCAGGAGCTGCTTTTCGCTCCTGGTCAACAAATCCTAATTTCCATCCCTGCATTCTGTGTCCCCTGCTCGTCTCCAAATAGCATAAACTCCCCTAGATCATAAAAGCGAAGCGTAAAGAGCTTTCAACTTTGTTTTACACTTTGCTTTCCCCATTAAGAGGTACCCCTAGATGTTCCCTTCGTTCTACAGTGAATGGGGTGTGTGGACCTCAGAAAGCCTTAATCCATGTAACTCTAAGAGCAAATCAGCATTCAGTCTATGCGTGTTTTATTGTCCAAGTAGAGAGAAAAAGAGATTAACAAAGAAATCATGGATGCTGGGCCTACCTTGCTATTGTATGCAACCTGCAATGATGTCTGGTGCATGTGGGCACACTTCCTAAGACAACAGATCAGTGCAGGTTGGGTTCTTGTTAAGTCTTTCCACCTGCTGACTCATTTGGGAGGGGAAGGGGGCAAAGGAATACTGCTATCTGCTCTCCTTTTTAAAGAATACTATATTGCTTTGCTATACTTGATCAAATTCCTCCCAAAGGTATAATATAAGGTCAACATATAAAATATTCTCACATCTAAGGTAGAAGGATAGGGAATTTTATTTCTGAGTTTTTCAAATGGCGGACTAGTAGGGTGCCACTTTTTGTGAGGAGCGGATCTGTAAAAGTGGTGTAAACGAGGGTGTTTTTTTCCACTGACAGGCCCATAGGTCAGTGCTCACCTTCAAGTACCTTTAAGACAAGATAGCTGCACCTCGTGAGGAATGGGGGTGCAGGATTCACTTACTCCAACACCACTCAATAACGAGAACTCAGTAGTTTGGCAAAGGGAAGTCTGTTTAATGACAAGTACATCAAACAGGGAAACAATTGGAAATCAGCATCGTGGCGATCGCCTGTCTCGCTTCAACTTCCTCGAACTTCAGTTGAACAGCAACTTTTATACATAAACCTCGTCATCTAACTCTACAAATTCGTCATGCAATATAATTGGTTAGGAAAGGTGACTTAAGTATAGGTGCTATATCTGTATATGGTAACAGAGCATGCGGATTGGATAACTCTTATCGGGTGGCCGTCTACGCCCAACCTTCTACATTACGCGTAATAGATGTCACTACAACTATGATGTCCCATTGGTTCTACTATCTATAGGACCCTAGATAACTTGGTCCATTGTGATTGGGCAGGTTACAACCCTAGACGTAAATCTCTATTTTAATTAGCAGCATGCAGACTGGACACCATGGTGCCTAGTGTCCCAAAATCCATCCTTCCTCCCTTCCATTAATCAGGGCTTTTGAGATATGTGTCAATTAGTTGTCTGGGCATGGCCTCAAAACTGTAGCCTCTTATCTGGAGAAGTTATGGCACCCTTGGATCTGGGTGACATCAGACGTTGGTAATTCTTCGCGCCTGACTGGTCACATGTCTGTTCACCGTGAATCTGCTTCAGTTTCCAGCTTTTTGTGTATTTGATTCTCCTTTAGCCTCGCCACCTGCCTGGGCCCCTCTTATCTTGACCTTCACGGGGCTGGCTGGTATGCTCTGAAGCTTCGATTCTCCAGTGTTGTCGCTCTCCCCCTTTCCTTGGGTTGACCTCCAATTCCCAGGCATGAGCTGCTCTTTGTTGAGTTTCGATTCCGCTCTCCTTTCTGGCTTCAGCTGGAATATGAAACCTGGCCTAGTAGGCCTATGGCCGCTTGGGCATACTTCTGCTTAACAAAATGGAGTCGCACTTGTATAATGTGCCTAATTGAGGTAGATATATGGTTGGCGCTTGCCGCTCTATTCTTCTACTAAGCATTGCAGGCAGTATCGTTTTCTTAGCTTCTTGCATTCCAAGCCTATTTACACGCGTTAACTGGATGGTTACTTCCATCTTGTCTCATCGCAACATTTCCTTATGGTTTAACATTGTCTCTTTCCTGTGTCCGTTACATCTATTTTTCATAGCTGCTCGCACTGGCGTGCTATCCTTGATAGCCTTTTTCGTTCATTCGCGAGTCTGTCCAGGCCCTTGTGTCATTTCCGCTGGCCCTCCATTAAGGCTCTTTGGGTCTCTTCGTGGACCGTCTGTAGGTACTCTTCATTTCGTCTCAGCTGCTGATATGGTTTCTTAAGAGGATATCGTGCAGCCCATGGCTGTCTGGTTATGGGCACTTCAACAGGTACGGCTCTTCTGATGTACACTGGGCAGAGTCCCAGCGCAGCTCTATGTTGCTTCATTTGCTCCTCATACGTCACAGGCGAGTATGCTCCTGGTACCTCGAAATGGGGGGCAGGGGTGCAGCCCATGTCTGGGACCTCCTCTACACTCCCCCCTCTGTTCAGTTCATCCACCACTTCTGCTTCTTCTTTTGTATTTATTTCCTTAGACTCTTCAGTGACTTGTTCATCGTCTTCAGGGTTTGTACATGAAGGTATGAATGTGTGCATCTTTGGAGTCCATATTTTTATCACACCCTTCAAACTTCCTGCTGTTTTTACATGTTCATCTTTATTCCATGTCATTAGCTGGCATTGTCCATTTGGGCTGCAATAGATCAATTTCCCTTCATACTTTCTTCGTTTCCTGGGATATGTAAACTTTGTTCCTTCTGGTGCAAGTTCACTGGCCTTCACAAAGTCTGTTATTTCTTCGTCAGTCAGATCTCTAGGCTTCCATCCTAGCTCATCATCAACCATTATTTTCATCCCAATAGCTTTCTTCGTGGTTTTCTGGCACTGTGTGATGATTATTTTAATAACACAGATTCCTAGCAGTACCATTGCTAGTAAGGCTCCCAGAAACTTGAATATATCCGCCATCCATTATGGGGACCCATGAGAACAGGGCTCCAAACTAGCTGTCATCGTCCACCTCATCACTTTAATCGATCATCTGGTTCTTTAGGTTTGTCAACATACTTATGGCTTCTGTTAGGGTTCCATTTTCTTCATCGTGTAATGGTATAAATGTGCAACACGATTCTCCGATTTTTGCGCACACACCTCCATCCATTGCTGTGATCATGTCTAGTACATATCTGTTCTGGAGGGTCATCAGTCGGATTGCTCTTAGTTCCTCGTTGATCACGTTAAATCTTTTTATAGTAGAGTTGATGGTCTGCAACCATTTCATATTTACACCAACTTGGACGTGGGGCAGGAGTAGTGTTGTGAATACTGTTGAGGTGAGGCTAAACAGTCTGTGCTCGTATGGGATTGCATGGAATGCTTCTTCTGATTTGGTAGAAAAGTAATTCTCTCTCTTCATCTGGGATACCAGTTCCACAGATCTCCTCTTCCTTAGATGAGCACCTGCTTTCGGGAAACTGTCAATGCTGAGGTCATTTTTCGGGATCACTAGTGCAGGAACATGGACGTTCACTAGTGTGCATATGCCTCCCCAATTGTTCGGCAACCTTATGTATGCTTTGGATCCACACACCCAGTAATGGTCCATAATTACTGCGGTCCCTTGCGTCATTCCTGGGGCTTCAAAGATTTGTCCGCAGTTTTGTTTCTCTCCCTTGTGCCATTGTTTCTGAAGCATAGTTTCGGGCTCTCCAGTGGCACTATCTGCAGGGGTCCCCCTCTATCTTCGACCCATGTTAGTAACTTTACTAACTTTGGCCATAGGGGTTTGCACAGTTTTTGAGAGTTTTCTATTGCGTCCTTGCAGTCTCCAAGGACCATCCATGCTCGGCATATTACTACTCCTTCTTCCCATCCACGAGGGGAAACTACTGTCCCCCAGATCTGCATTTGGCTTCTGTTCTTCCAAATTTGAGCCTTTTCTGCAGTTTTTCCTTGAACTTTCAGTCTCGGGTTTATTTCCCATCTTATTCCTGCTCCTTTGACGCTAGGGTTCTTGTATCTGATCACGTGATTCCTGGTGTGCGCCCTGTTTCTTGTTTTAATGTCCTGGACATAGCCATTTCATCTGGGTAATCCTTTTCGTTGGCCCATATCAGTGAGGCGTCTCTTCCCATAAATTGTCCTCTGGTGTTGCACATTGCTACGTGTGACATACCGTGTGCTGTGGGGACATCAATTTCTACAGTCACGAAGATCTTGGATTTTCCCATGCTGTACGGTAGGAGTGCACAGGCGAAACATTCTCCTTCTGATTGTCTTCGTCCTACTTCCTTCATGTGCTGATACCATATGTTATTACCGAGATGGGCTGTGCTGTCCAGGTAATTGTTGAGTTCGTTGTTATCTTCATGCAGCTTCTCTTGATTCTCAGCGTTCTTCTGTAGTTTGCTATGACTATGTCTTTAAATGCGTCTGTGCTGCTTTTCCACTCTGGGTGTCTCGGTGGAGCAGGTTGCCTTGGCTGTGTCGCTTTGGTGGGAGAAGGTTTTGTATTTCCTTTCCTTCCCTTTTATAGACTTCCTCTAACCACCATTGGCTCACCAATTTCCCAACGCGTGGCTGTGTCGTGGGCCAGGTGCTTATTCCTTGCGTTGGAGCTGGTTTGCTTGCTGCTATGGTCTCTGTAGTTTTATTTCTCAGCTCCTCGTGCAGTTTCTTTACTCTAGTTATAAACGGGAACAAATTATTTATCAGCAATTGTGTTTTCTCTGTGAGTTCCTTTGCGATAACTTCTGTTCTTTTGAGGGATTTTGCGATGCCCTCTCTCTTTGGCTTTTCGCTTGGCTCCTCTTGGTTGCTTCCACTATTTTCTGGAACTGGTTGTTCGGTAGGCAGTCTCTTATTTTCTGTTGCCATTGTTCGAGGTTCTGAAGCCATTGACACTTTCCCTTGTTTGTGTGCATTCAGTGTGTGCGTGCGTGCAGTGGTCAGCGCTACATTCTCATTCACTCCGTGCTGACCCTGTCTCCAGCTTTTCTCTTCATTCATCACCTCGAGTGTGTATGTACCACTGCTAATTACATTCAATTTTAGTTCATTAACTTTACCATCAGCTTTTCTTGTAACTGGGATAACTATATAGGGTCTAAGTGCTTTTGTGGGACCCAGGCGTTCATTATCTGATGGGTGCACTGAAATTGGGACGCTTCGTGCACCGATAAAAATTCAGTTCTGATAGTCAAAGACAGAAATACAATGATAATTACTACGCATATACACATTATAGATTTGTAGGACAGTTGGCAGCATTTCCTTCCAGGGAAGCGGGGCGCCCCTGTGTTGGCGGTAAACCCAAATTACTGTTCCGGGCCCCCATCTTGAACATAAGTCTATTTTCGGCGTTTACTTCTTTTAATTACTCTGATTTAGCTGCTCAAGAGTTGGTGAATTACTAAAATGATGAGTGCTTCTCGAGTGTCCCCCCTTTTACGAGTGATGACAGTAGTCTCTGGGTATGGAGTACAGTTCCTTTGCTAGACTATGGAAAAAGGTTAGGCTAGCATTTTTGGCACGTCACATTCATTATGCATATCTACGATAGGTAAGATCCCGGCGCAGTCCTCGAATTTGCTTTGGTCCTGAGGACCTGCTCGAACCTGTTCAATGTGAAGGAATGAAAAGATGGAACTGCCAAAAATCACACAAAAATAAAATGTCGTTAAAATAAAAACAAAATAACAATAAAAGTAAACATGGAAAAATAAGAATAAAAATAGGAAAAATAGAAGAAAAAATAAAAGCAATAGGAAAAATCAGATGGTGTAGTTCTCGTTTCTGCTCATCTCGATCTGTCCCACGGAGGAAAGTCGGTGAACTGTGTCTCTATCTCCTCGATCTGTCCCTCGGCGGAAAGATAAAGCACTGTCTCTCTGTCTCTTCGATCTGTCCCACAGCGGAAAGATAAAGCACTGTCTCTCTGTCTCTTCGATCTGTCCCATGGTGGAAAGTCTCACTGGAATCTCCTTAAGTATTCTCGCTGGAAGATAGATAGCTCTACTTGGAGCATTATGCCGTGGAGGAGTGTGCCCATGTGTGGGATATTGGCTGGATCTCTAAGGAAAGTGATGATGTCAACATCTGCAGGCCTTCCCACCATTTCCAGATAGTCTGTGACTAGTCTGAATAGGACATTATAGGCCAGCTGGGTGTCCTCGGGTGATAGGAACATTTGTCCAGTTTTGCTGGGTCCTGATCACAAGCTTTTCTTTTGACTCGAACAGTCTCTGCACTTTCCTGTTGTGTGGATTGCCACTAGGTAATTTAGTTTAGTCCACAACTGGTTCAATTGTGCTAGGTTTCTTGGGTCTCTGATGAAAGTGCGTGTGTCGTGGTTCTTCCGACAAGTGCCGGACACTTTTCGATTATCTGAAAGAACAGTTTGAAGGTGAGTTCATCAATGTCTACCAGCGGTGGAAGCATTTGTGTCCTTTTTACCATACTCGAGCAGTACAATGAAGCCTTCCGCGATGACAGTCAGTAGTTGCCAGATTATTTTCTTGTTAGCAGGATATTGAATAAAGTCTGTGACACTGGTTTCTCTCCCCATGAGTGATGGATAGGATATCACCACCAACTGGAAATATGTGAGCACATCCCACTTGAGATTTCTGCTGGGAGATACCATAAGTTCTGAAAACAAAGTCTCGACATTGGTTGCTTCAGGATGCTGTGTTATGCTCTCAGTCTATCAGAGACTTGATTATTTATACGTATTATAAACAAATAATCAGGATGAGGAGATCCAAAACAGAAACACAAAAGTGCTGTGTGCGTGTGTTTATTATGTACTCACACAGGAAGTAGTTAGTGGCTCAACAATTTACTTTACATTTCTTCCGATAAGCACGAAAGATGGTTGAAATCGACGAACGGACAAAGTTAGTTATACAGTAGTAGCGCAAATAGGTGTCGACCTCTGGAGTGTAGAGGTCAAAACTACATTGGGATACATGTTTCCTTACAGATTTTAACCTCAGAGTCCGGAAGAAACGTCTGAGTTCTGCTTCAGTGGTGAAAGGGTCTGTCCTCTAGACCACTAGTCCAAGCTGAACAGATCCTCCTCGAAAGGGGCCTTTCTTTTGTTCCAGCCACTAAAGCGGACCCTTTCACCACTGAAGCAGAACTCAGACGTTTCTTCCGGACTCTGAGGTTAAAATACTTCTTTGAGGTATATTTACCCAGCAAACAAGATTCCATCAGCCATGGACCGGAGATGAGCAAAGACAACATCACTGGTTTCAAACCCAAATGAACCTTTTTTCCCCCTCCTCACACCATCCCGAGTGAATTTGAGACGTTTGAAAAAATCGTGATGAAAACTATTACCGATGGAATAAAACAGAAAAACTTTTATCAAGACAACCTGCTACCAACAGAAAGACAGTCCCTTAAGGACGTAAACCTGGACACTACCATCATCATAAAACCGGCAGACAAGAGAGGCGGCATTGTGATCATGAACACCACAGATTACAACCAGGAATGCCAGCGACTCCTCAACGACAAAACCTCCTACAAGATGCTGAACAGAGACCCGACACCACGGCTGCAAGAAGAGATTATTAATCTAACCAAGCATGCGGAAGAGGAAGGGTGGATCTGCCAAGAAGAACGGGTCTTCTTAAACAAAACACACCCGAGGATCCCGGTCTTCTACATTTTACCCAAAATACATAAGCACCCCACCAAACCACCAGGCAGACCCATCGTCTCCGCGTGTGATTCACTGTTGGAACCCCTCTCTTTATACACAGATTTTTTCATGAAGCCCTTCGTGGGGAAGATGGCCTCCTACCTGAAGGACAGCACAGAAACTTTCAAGATTTTGGACTCCATACATCTTACCACCCAGTCTATATTGGTCACCATGGACGTCGAGGCATTGTACACCTCCATTCCACAAGTAGAGGGCCGACAGGCTTTGGCAACATGCCTTGAAAAACGAGCCGACACTTCAACTATACCTACTAACTTCCTGCTCGAGTGCATCCGGATCGCTATGGGAGAAAATTTCTTTTTATTTGGCCAACAGATGTATCAGCAAATAAAAGGCGTTAGTATGGGTGCCACTTTTGCCCCCGACGTCGCCAACCTGTACATGGTACAATACGAAGAGGATCATATCTACCACAACGACAATCCCCACAGACCACACATAAAGGTCTGGCGTCGATACATCGACGACGTATTACTCATTTGGGAAGGAAGCATTGAAGGACTACTAGCCTTCCACCAATGGCTCAACGCACGAAACGATTACATCAAGTTCACCATTGAATGGGACTATCAAGCTATCAATTTTCTCGACTTGCACATCTATCGGTCCGGAGAGATGTTGAAGACAGAACTCTTTAGAAAACCCACCGATAGGAATACCCTACTTCACTTCACGAGTTACCATCCGCAAGGGTTGAAATAAATCTCCCCTATGGTCAATTTCTCTGCATCCGGAGAAACTGTTCTGACAAAGAGAAATTTAACCTCCATGCACAACAACTGCAAACACGCCTTGGACAAAGAGGCTATCCGAGGAAGTCAATCAAGACAGCCAAAAAAAGAGCAGCAAACACCGATCGCTCCCTGTGCCTAACGACCAAAGAGAAAGACCCTATCAACAGAACCGTTTGCGTAACAACGTACAATCCAGTCAGCAACCTCATAAAAAATACCATCAACAAACACTGGCATCTGGTCAAGAACAAAGGCACCCTTGCGAAGAAACCACTGTTCGCATTCAAGAAGAACAGAAATCTAAGAGACTTCCTGGTCCATACCTTTCTAGAACCTACCAAACCAGCAACAACCCTGTGGAACCTTCCGCCAGTAGTAGGCCATTTTAGTTGCGGACAATGCGTCGCTTGCCGTTTTACAACCAACAGCAAAACTTTCACTCACAAGAATCTGGTCTGGAAACAGAACAGCCACACTAACTGCGAGAGCAAGTACGTGATCTACGCCATCAAGTGTCCCTGTGACTTGGTCTATATTGGCAAAACCATTAGACCTGTCAAACAAAGGATTAATGAGCACAGATCGTGCATTAAGAACCAAATTGAGGACAAACCTTTGGTCGAACACTTCACCAAGAAGAAACACACCCACGAACAATTCACATGGACAGCAACTCCTGCTGCAAAGACGGGGAGGAGATATCAACCTTGCCCTCACCAGACTTGAGCAAAAATGGGTTCACAAATTAAACTCGGTTCAAAACGGTTTAAATATAACCGTTGAATGGAAACACTTCTAGAAAACAACCAGTGCTCCGTAAGCATGGCACCATCATGGCCGTCAACACCCTCCCCAGGTGTCTGACCCCCAAGTAACACCTTAAAACACTCCTGCTCACCGACCATGGGTCCTGCCAGCTCCAGGAGGGAGCACTACAGATACCGCAACCTGTTTGTCAGCCACAGCACCGAGACTACAGCAACAGTAATTGATTTCAATTATGTCACTTTGGCCTGGTGTCCGCCTGGTGTCCAACCCACACTCTACAACAGAGGACTGGGCATCCCCACACACCAGTTTTTCTCTCAAATGGTTACCCTGGAGCCTATTATCACCAGTGTCCACAACACTCAATTAATTATAATTGTGCAACTACCACCAATACGGTACACCTTGGGCATCAATGTTTTCAACCTTATTGTTTGCCTGCTATGTTGTGTTGTCTTTTATACACAATTGTACACTAATGTCAACCATGTCCACCATCTGCAGGTGCCTCCGGTAGAAATCCTCAATCCTACACTGTATTGATTTAGGAGTTGTATGATTTTTCTGTATCTAGAGCAATATCCGATGCCTCACGGGCCTCAACAGGAGTCCCCTCTACCTAGACACACTCTTGTTCCATGTGTCACACACACCGTGACACTGTCTATATGTGTCCACCAATAGCAGTGCCCATGTCACGCCCCACCGGACTACATTACCCAACATCCCATGCGTCGTCTCGCACTTCGATGGGGATACCACGCACAGCCATCTGATTGGCTCCCGCAGGCAGCCTCTTTTTGACCGCGGGCTCCCATTTGCCTGTTCTCAGCAACAGGCTGTGTTTTATACAGACTGCCACGGCTTCCCCGGCATCCAACTAACACGGCTCTCAGAAGTCCCCGTTCATCAAGGCAGCGTACCATCACGACCGCGGTAAGTTCTCCTTGACTCGAATGCCGTGCAGCACGCACCGGGCCACAACACCAACACGTCCTGCCCACTCGTAACGCAGTGATCAGTCTCACTTGAGGCACCCATCCACCAGCTCACCAGGGCTTCGCTCCTGTTTTCAAGTAGCCGCCATTATCTGGTCCTTCAAAAGGGTAAACCATCTCTATGTTCGGTACTCTGTGTGTCCCAGGAGCCAGTGGCGTTCCCCTTAGTTCGGTTACTTTTGCACTTACCCCCGCGCTGAGTACTATGTTGTTAAGATGCACTACAAGTTAAGCCTTTGAAATGAATAACTCGTGCACCACACTCGAGTCATTCTCCACATCACCAACGCTGCACTCCAGGCACTACCCCTGAGCGTACTTTTGTACTCAGTGTTTTTTAGAGCTATTACAGCACCGCCTCGCATGTCCACCATACCCAGGGTCACCTTTGATTTTCCCGATGACCCGTGAGCGCACAGGGTATTTCGACACGATTGACCAAGTAGCCACCTTTAGTGCCGGTCACTAACACCAACCAGCACTCTCGAATCCCTACGATTATAGGCTACTATATACCTGTTTTTTCTACTCTCCTTCCAGACCTGGGTCCAATATCGGCCCACTCCGGTACCGTGAGACTCTGAACCACGTCGGCCTCTAGGAAACTACAGCCGACCCAACCAGTGCCAGCGTTGCACCGGTTATCCTGCATTTATTTTGGATTTCCCGACAGCACCCCTCTGCTACCCCAGCAGTAGGTAAGCTGTCCTTTAGATACACCATGTGGTGTATCACCTGGGCACTAATTGGCCTGTATTTAATACCTTTAGTACTTTATGAACAACCACCCGAGATCCTAACACCCACAGACATCACGGACAGCACCGCCTCCAGTGCCTTTTCCTGACGAAGGCCAGCATAAAGACGGCTCCAAACAAGCCACTTTCTTTGGCCGAAACACACCCTGTGTCACACCCTGTGTCGAACTACGTGACACAACTGTATCACTACCCTGTATTTGTCATATTCAAAGATTGTTGTGTGCACTTTTTGTTTACCACGCCTCAGACCAACTCCAGTCTCAGGCTCGTGTTTTTCCTGTACCAGTGGGTTCTTATACCCCCTCGATCTGTAAGGAAACATGTATCCCAATGTAGTTTTGACCTCTACACTCCAGAGGTCGACACCTATTTGTGCTACTACTGTATAACTAAGTTTGTCCGTTCGTCGATTTCAACCATCTTTCGTGCTTATCGGAAGAAATGTAAAGTAAATTGTTGAGCCACTAACTACTTCCTGTGTGAGTACATAATAAACACACACACACAGCACTTTTGTGTTTCTGTTTTGGATCTCCTCATCCTGATTATTTGTTTATAATACGTATACCCACCTGGGTAAATCGGGACCCCGCCAGGTGCCCTATGATTTATAGTATATTGATTATTTATACTACTTGAGCGTGACGTGATTTCAAAAGTTCGTTTTATCAATGTTGTTGTGGCTTTGTATTTGTAGTTCTCTTCTTCACCCTGCAACTGTGGTGCACAGAGTGTCCATATTATTTTTCTTTATCACCTTTCTCTGGTTTGAGGAAATGTCTTGTTTAAAAGCCACAATTTATAACAGAGTTCTTTTGCCTTTATTTTTCTGCTCATGCGTCCTTCTTCCTCACCATGGACCTTGTCTGCACGTGCTGAGGTTCTTCCCCATTGTCTGTGGTTTCTTCATGTTTAGATGCAGTTGGAGGGCTTTCCCCTATATATGGTTTAATGTCGTTTAGGAAGAGCCATGCCCTTCTTCCCTGAAGCTTGACGGCTGAAGGGGTGCAGTTCTCCACGATGAAAGGGCCATTGAATCGTGGCTCGTCCAACCTGTTCTTTGTAAAGTTCCTTATAAGTACAGCATCACCAGGGAAGATGAGAGGCGCATGTAGACTTTGCGCGGTGTCTGTTTTGTGCTGCGCTGAACCCTTTTCTCTGTCGCTGCAGCTGGCCTGAAATGACAGAGACGCTGGATGTCATACAGTTCAAGTAATCCTGCATCTCTGTCCCCAAGACCTCTTTTGTTGGCTGGGCATCACATCTAGCTCTATCTCGGGAGGTAAGAGGGGTCCTCATTCTTCTGCCCGTGACTATCTTGTGCGGCATGAGATGATGATCGGAACCGGGTTGGTCCGAAGTGCATACAATGCCAGTGGTAGACAGTGCAGCCATCCCTTTTTTAATGTGAGCTTCAACTTGGCTACCCTCTCTTTTAGCAAGCCGTTGAGCCTCTCACATATGCCATTCCCCTCCGGATGATATGGCGACGAGAACTTGCGCTTTATACCAAGCAACAAGCTGATTTGCTTGAACACTGAATTGACAAAGTGAGCCCCATTATCTGACCTCATTACCTCACACACGCCCCATCTAGGGAACACTTCCTTCACCACAAATTTGGCAGCACAGGTAGAGTCTGGGTGTGTACAGGGACCTGCTTCGATCCATCTAGAGAATGGACACACCACCACAATCAAATACCTGTACCCATTGCACACTTGAATCATGTCGACATAGTCGATGTGCAAGTGCTGGAATGGCCCGTTGGGCCGGAGGATAACTCCTCTCATTACTTTTAATGTGTGCCCAGAGGTGAATTGCTGGCAGATAATGCAGTTCACCATGAAAAATGCAACATGCTCTGCTAAATTCGGTGTAAACCAGTCTTCTGCGAGCTTTGCAGCAAGATTTTCTTTTGACATATGTATAGGGTAGTGTAATTGCTCCAATGCTACCTTCAGTAGGGCGACAGGCATTACTGGTTTACTAGCGCTGTCTTGCCTCCACAATCCGTCAGAGGGGCTTAAAGAGCACCCTTGATGCTTCCATAAATTATTTTTCTCTTGAGGTGCCTCCCCATGGAGCTCCATCAGCTGAGTCTGCCCCATGTTGCTATAGGCCTCGAGTGTGGCTCGTGCTACCATCATCCTTTCATGGGTACGTGCCACGTCCACGTCCATGATTGTTTCACTCTTGGATGCCATATGCTTGGCTTCCGTGTTTTCATGATTTCCACGTGACACGAAATCCGTCCCTTTGGTGTGGGCGGCGCATTTCACGACCGATATGCTGACTGGAAGCTGTAGTGCTTTTATCAGCCTGTCCAATGAGGCTGCATGTTGCACTGGCATGCCGTCTGCTCAGAGGTAGCCCCTCCTTTTCCAGCGTGCTAGACCTGCGTGTACGGTGGATGTCACATAGGCAGAGTCACTGTACGCTGTTACTTCCTGGTCTGCATGATTCTCGATGGCGAGTATTAGTGCCACTAGTTCTGAAGCTTGTGCTGAATAGTGAGATGGTATCCGCGCACTGACGAGTACCTGAAACTCTCCATTTGCTAGGTGTTTCACTACGGCCACGCCTGTGTATCTTTGTCCATCCTCTTGGTCGATTCTTGATGAACCATCAATGAACACAATCTCAAGACCTGCCAGGGCATTTTCCTTTACCCTGGGGATTTCATAATAGAATTCCTCATAATTTGCAGAGTCGTGAACAGTCTCTCCCTCTGTGGCTGGCTCAGCTATGAACGTAGCTGGGTTTACTGTTTTGCATCGAACTATTTTGATCGATGGGTTAGAGATGATCACCTCATATGCGGATGCTCTCTGATATGTCAGCGTGCCCTTTGGTTTCTCTAGTATGGCGAATAATTAGTGTTTGACGTACAAAGTCATGGAGCACCCCATTACAATGGATGATGCCTTCTCGACGGCGAACGAGGTGGCAGCTAGAGTTTGTTTGCATGGGAAGTGGCCCCTCATAACCGGGTCCAGACTCCCACCGTAATACGCTAAGGGCTTATACCCCAGCGAGGTTCGCTGAGCGAGTACCACCGTCATAAAATTGCCATCGGTGTGTGAAAACAGGTAGACTTCCTCTGCATAATTAGGAATCCCGAGAACTGGGGCCTTACAAATCACCCCCTTGAGTTCTGCAAACCCCTTCTCCATTGCCTCAGTCCATTCAATTTTTTCTTTTGTCGCCTCGGCCTTCTTTAGGGCCTGAAGCAAGGGCTTGGTATACGAGCTGTAGTCGAAGACCAATGCTCTGACATAATTGCACATGCCTAAGAAGCTTTGTATTTGTTTTATCGTGAGCGGCTTAGCCGTGTTCATGATAGCTTCAGACCTTTCCGGGGTTACCTTTTTCCCTTTGTGTGAGATCAGCTGACCTATGTACAGCACCTCTTGTTGACAGTATTGTAACTTTTCCTTATCACCTTTATATCATTTTTCAGCTAAGATAGTCAGTAGCTGGACAGAGTCACGCCTGCATTGTTCCTCAGTGATGATGCAGATCAGAATGTCATCCACATACTGCAAAACAACACTGTCTACCGCAATATTGCTTAGGTCCATTTGCAGGACTCTGTTGAAGATGGATGGGGATTCACAATATCCCTGTGGCAACCTTGTGCTTTTCAGGCGCATTTGTCTGAAAGTAAATGACGTCAGATCTTGTGAGTCACTGTGTAACGGGATTGAGAAAAACGCATTTTTCAAGTCAATCACTGTGAAATATTTTGCCTCAGTGGGTATGTTACATAGGATTGTAGATGGATTCGGGACTAGAGAGAACTCAGCTTCAACAATATCGTTTAATGCTCTTAAATCTTATATTAAATGCCAAGACCCTCCCTTTGATTTCTTGACATGGTAGATCAACGTGTTGCAAGGTGATTCTGACGTCACTAAGATACCCTGCTCCATCATGGGGGCAATTGTCTTTGCGATCCCTTCATCCGCTTCTCTGGACATGTGATATTGTTGAGCTCTTGGTAGAATTGCTCCCGGTTTCAATTTAATTTTCACTTCACCTGCTCCCTTCAAGAGGCTCACGTCATAGGGCCCTGTTGTCCATACTGTGACAGGTACTTGGGCCATGTCATCATCAAAGTATTCTGGACGTATCAGTGCCAACATCATTCTTTGTGGCACTTCTCGTTTGATCATTTTGACCCAAAATATGAGACTCACTTCCACCCTTATCTCTTCTAGGTCATGGTGTTCTTCGAACAGATCATCATCGGTGATGTCAGTCACTCGATACCCTTCTTCGATGGTGATAATCACGCACCATTGTCTACCTTCGTCATCGTATCCTTCGACCAATACCACTCTCCCTCGCACTGCGGCAGATTGTATCATTAAGGGAAATACTTGTCCCTCTTCTTCATGCATCGGTATTCTTGGTCTGAATAGGAACTCATCAGGTGTCCTCATAGTTCTATCTGTGAGGCCTGGCAATCCCGCCATGAGAACCTGCACACCATATGCAAACACTTCTGGCTCTAACGGTATAGCTCTCATGGCTATACGTCCTGAGTATGCTCTGATCATTTAGCACATGTTTGAATAATGCATTCTTGGAGTGGAGCACACTGTACCATTCTCCGTAAACGAGATTGTCATATTCAACTTTGTCATCAAGTCCCGACCCAGGATGTTTACTGGGGTCTGACATGAATACAATAAGGGCACATTCATTTCGCACTCTCCTACAGAGACTGGGAGATTATCCGTAAAGGGAACTCTACTGTGAGCTCCCGTGAAACTCTGAGTATCTATGGCCTTGCCGGACAAGGAAAACTTGTCTTCTCGTATGCACGAGCGCGCTGCACCCATGTCAACTAAGAAGGAATATTCTTTACCCCCCTATGACGACATTCACCCTAGGTTCCCTATTAGGGTCTGGTGTCACTGATAAGATAGAGCACATCAGAGTCCCCCGTGAGCTGTCCTATTTCATGTATAAATTCGGCCCATTGTATACTTGTGGATTTCCCCCATTTCCATGGTTGACTCCCCCTCCGGAGTTAGAGCCCCGAGGCATTTGTGGCAGTGCCTGTTGGGATTGTCCCTGTGGCAAGTTCCCCACGTTTGAGGGTTGAACCCCTTGCTGCACACCTTGCTGCTCTGTACACCACCTTGTTGTGGGACAGCAAGCTGATACGCCATGCCTGTTCCCATTCCTTGGCCGTTCTGCCACATGCCTTGGTTTCTGCACAAACGCGCCACAAGTCCTGTCATTCCACACAGCTAACACACTGGCAGTGGTCGGGCCATCTGTCCATCTGGCGTAGCTGGACTGCCCATCTGCACGTTTTGAAATCCACCTTGGTTGGTCTGAAAACCTCCCTGGTTACCGCAAACCCTCCCTGGTTACTCTGCCATCCTCTTCCTCCGAAACCCCTACCCCTCGGGTAGAATCATGTGCTACCCTGGTTATTCTGGGATGGGTTAGCTATTGATTGTGTGCTTGGTTCAGCTGGCTCGTCAACATGGCTCCCTCAAGAGCATACTTTGAGAGTTTCTTTTGCACCAGCTTCGCCTCCTCACCCTTACGAGTTGCATCCTTTTTTCATTTTTTTTCTTGTAACAATCTACAGTAGTGTGCAATTGTCAACTGTATTTCGGCCCAAGGTTTAGCTTCAACACCCACTCATTTCTTGAGCTGTTTTTGCACCGGTTCTGGCAACCATTGACACAATATGTGGTAGAATACAGGGATAGATTTTGTCCAAAGAATCATGCGTTTCGCGCACCCACGCATCTTGAAAATTCTGGATGTAAATCAACGGATCCTCTGACTCTTTCATTTTTTGAGTCATTATAGGTCCCATACAAGAAGTGTCATGGTATAGCGTTTGTAGCGCTTTCCACACTGCTGCTCTACAATTGTTAAATGGCGCTCCGTCATGGGAGGTGTTAATTATGGTTACCCTACGGTACCCTGCCCGCTTCCATACATCGTCTGCCCTTTCACCAAGTATGGCAATCAGGAGGCCCTTAATGTCCCCTATAGCTAAGGTGACACCCCCTGTCATTTTCTCTGATTCATGTATCCACTTCCCAGCTCCCGATGTCAGCATTGGAAGCTTGTTTTTTCAGGTTTTCTCGATCCATGTGTGGCCATGGAATATATTGTGGTCTTGCTCCCCCCTTTTCTAGCAGCGGGAATTGGAATGCGCAGTCTTCCTTCTCTCTTCCCATAGCTCTCTTGTCTACCGCTGGGGTAGCATTCCTGTCTTGCCGTCTACCTGGCAATGCCCTCAATCTGTCTGCATAGGCAGGTGCTGACGCCCCCCTCTGACCGTGGGGTGTTCCTTCATGTTGGCCGGACTGTGCGGCTGACTTCGGTATCATAGTTGCGGACTCGCTGGCGTCTGACCCTCGTACCCCTTAGTCCCTTGGGAGCCGCTTTTCGCACCGTCTCCCTTCTTCGTGTGCCTCATCCTCCGTTTCCCCACCGGAGTCAGATTCTGAATACTCCCAGTTTACACAACTCCTTGCATCTTCTTCGTTCTGCCCAATCTCCAGCCTGTCTAGGGACAGTCCCCTGCTCCCACTACTTCGAGTGACATCCTCAGTGTCATACAGCTGAGTGCTCTCCAATCGCTCGTCTTCCCTTCCCCCTTGGGAAATTTGTTCCAGCCCCATCTCATCATATATTTTATCAATCGTTTCCTCGATGCTTCTGGTGTCGAAGTCATCTTCAATATTTGTCCCACCTACACCTTGCACCGAGTCGTTCCCAGGAAATAGTTCTTCTATGTCTTCCCATTCTACAACAGGATTGGGTTTTTTAACTTCCCACTCCAAATATTCAAGATCCCGTGCCCTCTGTCTGCGCTTACGGTCTACTTCCTCATCTATTTCCTTGTGCTTCCTCGCTTCTTCTCTAGCCTTATCTACTTCCCTCATCCTTTCGTATCTACGTTCCTTTGCCCTTCTAATTTCCTCATCTTATCTTCTCTTCACTCTCTTATCACGTACCCTTTGCTCTTCTTCCAACCTTTGCTTATTCTGTTTGTGCTGCTCGTAGGCTGCCTTCTGTTTGCGATTGAGCTGTTTCTCTTACTATTCGCGATATAGCTGTTCTCGCCTCAGCCTATCCTTCCTTCTTATCCTTTCGTCTCTTATTTCTATCTCTTTTTCTCTCTCCCTCCTTTGCGTCTCATCAGACCTCTCTCTCGGTCTCACATAATCACTTCCTTTTCCATCTAGTTTCAACAATATTTGTCCTCCCATCCATTCGTCTTTTGCGAATGCTATCTCATCAGTTCTGTCTCCACCTCCTTTCCATTTCTTTCCCTCTCTCTCCTTGATGAGAGGTGCACAAGTCTGTGCCTGGTCCTTCCTTTCATCATCGCGTCTCTCCTTGTCCCTCGGGACTGTAGAGGCAAGATTGTTTTCCTATTCTTTCCTTTATTTTCATCATTACTGTACGTAGGCAACTCATATGCGGGATTGCTATACCCCATGGCTGCCTTAAATTCTCTTAGCGGGTAGAGTCCGTCTGACTTACTTCCCTCGATGACTGGCTCAGGCGGGGCAGGTGGCGCGCTAGGCATCTCATCCCCTCTGTGCATACGTTTAATATCCAGTCAGCGGGCGGTTCTTCCTCCTTCGTCTGTTCGAACATTTTCCAAAGTTCTAGAACAGTGAGACGTTTCTCTAGTTTCTTGCCTGTGTATGTGGCATGCAGATAAGTCATCATATGCTGTAAAACAGCTTTGGATAAAGACCCGTTCTGTGGCCAGGGCATAAACATTTTGTGTGCGGTACCCTTGACCCACTCGGTACTGCACTTTTTAAGCTTAGATGCATGCTTGGGTAGCTGCTTGCACAAATGTGCGAGTGGGGTAACCTCCTCCATTCTCAATTTCGTCACCAACGATATTTATGTGTTTTTTTATCCTTCCAATAGTATGAGCGAGCACCAAATATGCAAGTTCCAATCCAATCTTTCCCGCCAAAATTATCAATTTACTCAAAACCATCAATTCATTGGTGATTCTTAGTTACGGAATCGCGTAAAACCAAATTACATTTCAAACAATCAACAATACAGTTCTTTTACATTTGACGTACAACAGAACACATATGACAGACACTTGACAGACTAGATGGACACCAGCTGGTCATACATATACCTGCCTTCTAATCAATACCCTGACATGGGGTTTAAACGAACCCCATTTGTGCCGTCTTTAATCGTCACCGTAGCCTAATCGTCCCCTATTATGTGGGATCTGGGTTCACGTTTCTTCTGACCGCTGTATTAAAGCACAGGAACAAGGCGAATCCTTACATTTTTATCTAAGGTGCCCCCATGGTATCCTCTCGTTTTAATCTCAGGTGCCCCCTGTTATCCTCTCACTTTTATCTCCGGTGCCCCCCTGGTATCCTCTCGTTTTTATCTCAGGTGCCCCCCTGGTATCCTCTTGTTTTTATCTCAGGTGCCCCCCTGGTATCTACTTTTTATCTGAGGTGTCTATCCCGCTAACCATTTTTATCTCTTATGCTCGAGTCATTGCCCCTCATATATATACAGTCTTCTCTACTTCTGACTATTTTATTTTTTCTCTGCCACCCACCGTTACCTTTCCCTTGCTTGTTCTAATCTAATGCCTACAAGACATTTGCCAAAGTAACGAGTTTATTGTTTCATTCACCACTCGCATCTTTTCCTCTCTGGAGCTTCGGGATCACCGCTCCTTCTTCTTCAGCCTCTTGCGGTCTTTAGATCCGATTGGCTGCCCTTGGGAATGAGAAGTTTTATGCTTGGAAAGGCACGTTCCTTCAAACCCACTGCAGATTCTTTATGGATTTACACTATCATTGTCCATGGGAAGCTTCTCAGTCTACTCAGCCAGAATGGCGAAAGGACTCGTGATATTGCCGAAGGCCCAGAGTTACGTCGTGCTGTCGGTCTATAGGTGTCTTAGAATTATATAATCAGTAATCAATAATCGATGGCAGTAAACGAGGGCGGTTCTTTCCACTGACAGGCCCATAGGTCAGTGCTCACCCTCAAGTACCTTTAAGACAAGATAGCTGCACCTCGTGAGGAATGGGGGTGCAGGACTCACTTACTCCAACACGACTCAATAACGAGAACTCAGTAGTTTGGCAAATGGAAGTCCGTTTAATGACAAGTACATCAAACAGGGAAACAATTGGAAATCAGCATTGTGGCGATCGCCTGCCTCGCTTCAACTTCCTCGAACTTCAGTTGAACAGCAACTTTTATACATAAAACTCATCATCACTGACGTCTAACTCTACAAATTCGTCATGCAATATAATTGGTTAGGAAAGGTGACTTAAGTATAGGTGCTATATCTGTATATGGTAACAGAGCATGCAGATTGGATAACTCTTATCGGGCGGGCATCTATGCCCAACCCTCTACATCACGCGTGATAGACGTCACAACAACTACAACGTCCCATTGGTTCTACTATGTATAGGACCCTAGATAACCTGGTCCATTGTGATTGGGCAGGTTACATCCCTAGACGTAAATCTCTATTTTAATTAGCAGCATGCAGACTGGACACCCTGGTCCCTAGTGTCCCAAGATTCACCCTGCCTCCCTTCCATCAATCAGGGCTTTTGAGCTATGTGTCAATTAGTTGGCTGGGCATGGCCTCGAAACTGTAGCCTCTTATCTGGAGAAGTTATGGCACCCTTGGATCTGGGTGACATCAGACGTTGGTAATTCTTTGTGCCTGACTGGTCACATGTCTGTCCACCGTGAATCTGCTTCTGTTTCCAGCTTTTCGTGTATTTGATTCTCCTTTAGCCTCACCACCTGCCTGGGCCTCACTTATCTTAACCTTCACGGGACTGGCTGGTATGCTCTGAAGCTTTGATTCTCCAGCGTTGCTACTCTCCCCCTTTCCTTGGGTTGACCTCGAATTCCCAGGCATGACCTGCTCTTTTTGAGTTTCGATTCCGCTCTCCTTTCTGGCTTCAGCTGGAATATGAAACCTGGCCTAGTAGGCCTCTGGCCACCTGGGCATACTTCTGCTTAACAAAATGGAGTTGCACTTGTATAATGTGCCTAATCGAGGTAGATGTATGGTTGGCGCTTGCCGCTCTATTCTTCTACTAAGCATTGCAGGCAGTATCGTTTTCTTAGCTTCTTGCGTTCCAAGCCTATTTACATGTGTTAACTGGTTGGTTACTTTCATCTTGTCTCATCGCAAAGTTTCCTTATGATTTAACATTGTCTCTTTCCTCTGTCCATTACATCTATTTTTCATAGCTGCTCGTACTGGTGTGCTATCCTTGATAGCCGTTTTCGTTCAACCGTGAGTTTTTCCAGGCCCTTGTGTCATTTCCACTGGCCATCCATTAAGGCTCTTTGGGTCTCTTTGTAGACTGTCTGTAGGTACTCTTCATTTCGTCTCAGCTGCTGGTATGGTTGCTTAAGAGGGTATCGTGCAGCTCATGGCTGTCTGGTTATGGGCACTTCAACAGGTACGGCTCTTCTGATGTACACTGGGCAGAGTCCCAGCGCAGCTCTCTGTTGGTTCATTTGCTTCTCATACCTCACATACCTTGGCGAGTATGCTCCTGGTACCTCGAAATGGGGGGTAGGGGTGCAGGCCATGTCTGGGACCTCCTCTACAATGGCAGAAACCACTGTTTGCCAGGATTGACAGCAAGATAAAGAGTGACACTGGATTTGTAGTAAACAATAACACATGGACACCAAGCCTCCTGGCATTCCCATATACGAGCCAAACCCATGACTGGAAATGCACTATATATATATATATATATATATATATATATATATATATATATATATATATATATACAACCCCACATACAAACACAAAGCGGGCCATGCCCAGAGATAGTAATGGATAGCCATGCCCAGAGATAGTAATGGATAGCAATCGCAGCGGGAAAACATTTGGATCGGATCTTTCAAAGTGTCAACACATCTAATTAAATGACCTTCCCCCAGAGTCATTGTCAGCAGCGTAGCCTTGGATGCCTCATCAATTCTGCAGCGAACTTGTTCGAACAATGACTTCATGTAATTTTAAGATTTCAGTGTCTTGTAAAAATCGCTTTCGGCGGTAAAAACTCGTAAATAAAAAAAAAAAGTAATGGGCAGTAACCTCCAGTGGAATTTCAGCTAGGCAGAATTCCGCCCTTTGTATTGTGCCAAGATTTGGAAGAACTTGATGTACTTTGGTGAACTAATCTATCTTAACAACTAAACAAACAGTAGAGTTACAGGGAGAAGTATGTTAGTGGAAAGCGCTAACATGAAGTTGTTGGAGAAGGGACATCTCAAGCACTTGATGGTCTCAGAGCAAGGCTCCCAGCTGGGCCCTTCTCCTGAAGTAGATTGGCTGCTGATGCACATAATACAGCAAATAATCTGAATCTCGGTTACCCTGTGTTGCAAATACAAGGATCGCATCCTCTCAACACCAAAAGGAAAGACTTTGAAATGCGCCTAAATTGAGTGAGTATTCACATGGGATAATGGAAAATATAGGATAGTAGGAGTTAGACCATATACCTTTTCAAAACTGATGACCTCGTGGGAAGTAACAGCACATGGTCTTTGACCGTGTTGTCATCACACAGTGGCTAGTCATGATGAAATCACAGTACCTGTTTAAGAATAACCTACAATAAGTGTACAACTAATAAGCAACTACAAAAGGTCATAGAAGTATGTACAATAAAAGCATGGTACTGACAAGGGCATATGAGCACCAGAGATGAAGACTCTTAAAGTCCCTAAGTAATATATTTTAAAGACACTGAGATAATATTGGAAATAATGTAGGCCTAAAGTGCTGTTAAGGCTCACACAATGACCAATCTCGCTGGGACACACTGTTATAATGAAAACATTGAAACTAAGAGATAAGGCATGTTGATGAGGTAATACAAATAAAACCGACCTCATTCAACTGCTCTTTGAATGTCCTCCCTAGACCCAGCAGAAGAAATGATCATCATAATGAGAATCAATAGAAGCACATCAGCAACGCCAGTTACCCACACCTTTCTGCTCAATGCTATCACTAGAGCATGTGCCAAATATATACTGGTTGCAAACACAGACACACTGAATTACTGGAGCCTTGATGCTCACTTTCAAAAATGAGAATTGTGACATTCTGCTCACGTGATGTCTACTTTAGAACCAATGGAAAACGTTGCAATATCAAACATGTATTACTAGATGCAAGACCTTAAATAGAGCAGCCCTGTTAGTTCTCCATTGACACGCACACAACCTGAGTTTGATTTGTTCGATTCTAGTCCTCATCCACCGAAGTTCTGGACTTAATAAGATGTACAAGGTTTTTGTTTTGTAATATCTACATGGTGCTGGATCTGGACCCATGTTTGCTCTGTTGCTCACCAATTGTGGAAGAACGTTGTCCAAATCCTGGAGAGAATTCTATATTGGCCCAGAAGGTACATCAGATAATGGAGGACAGCAGCATTATGCCATTCTCTTCTCCTTGGCCTAGATAAATCTTCAGATGAGGAACATGGTAAAAATCTGATTTTACTCGACCAAACCTGTTGTGTATGTCCTCCATTCAAGAGCAATGATTGCATGTTTAGTCAGGTTATGACGAAAATGCCCACCTAGGGAAATCCAATTGCCAGTCCATCACTGTTATGCCTAAAAATATACATATATGTTAATGTTAATGTTACAGGTTTTTATACCGTGCAAAGGTGCCACTTGCATGGTCTCTCAGCACTCTGGCAGTTCTGTGGGAAAAAAGGAAGAAGGGGGGTAGGTTAGTGGGAGGAATGGGAGAAAGACCAAGGGAGCTGTGATATGCTGTTGGCAGCTTCAGTTCGGATGTACTGTAGAGAAGGAGCCAAGCGCCCCCACCTCAAGCATCGCTCCCTGGTTGTAAGGAAGGAAGGGGCGAATTAGCCTCCGCCCATACATTCCACACGAGATGAACCGCTTGCTCTTGTACTAGTGGGGGACGCCTCCATCGCACTTCTGCTGCCATGAGGAATAAGGCCTCAGCTGGAGCAAGAAAAACTTGGACTCCATTTTGTATACCCTCGACTCCATCTTTGGACTAGGCCGCAATTCGGCACTACGAAGTCTCCTATCCCCTCTGCAGCGCCGCGCACAGCGAGCCACAACCGCCCCCACCTTTTCTGCACGGCCCAAGTTCCTTCCTCACGGATGCACTGAAGCTAACTGCAACAATGAACATTATTATCTTATCATTCTTCCTCTGAGATCACTGTCCTGTGTGTGAACCAGCCTGAACCATGACTTGTAGCTCGTCCATCTCCACAAACCTGCTCACTCACCCCTCACCCTCGCTGTTAAAAAATTACTGCTCATGTAACCCTGTGCCCCCCTAAGGTATTCTCTTGATATAACAGAAGTGTGCCCCCACTGTGCTGACTACCCCAGAGTGTCCCCAATAAAATCAGACCTCTGTCACGGTATATCCTGTCCTAAACTAACATGTGTCACTCCACCCCGACCCCCATTTCGCCCAGATGTGCCAGACCAGCCCAGTCCCCAGGTCATCACAGAAAGTAAGACCCCTGCACCTTTCACCTTATTAATGACCCAATGTAAAATTATATAGTTGTGCATGTATAACTTGTCAGCCTCTAAGATTTACTCAAAGGTATATTGATTCTCATTTTTTATTATAAGTCAACAATAAGTGTTCATGCCAGCTTAGCTAGTTTCAACCGCATCTCCAGATTGACCCGACACTCACCCCACCCGGACAAGTCCAGCTGATCCACGTGAGGCTCACCCTCCAACCAAAGGAGGAGCCAATCCTGAAGAAGCAGCGCCTACAGGCACCTATGCATCGTCACCTCGTAACCAATAACATTGTACTTTGTAACCCTTATAGCTGACATCACTGATGATGCTTTTTTGTCATATAATCCATTGTAAATGTAATGTTTGCCAGAGCGCTCACAGGGCAGCAGAGTTCTCTGGATGCCAAATCTTATATAAATCTTTAGCAACCTCGCAATCTGTTCTCCTGGTCTCATTCCCTACTGGGATGTGTTGTTTATTCTGAGTTATATTGGTAATGTGGGGAGTGAACCCTTTCACTATGTGCTGGGAACCAGAATGTGAAATACATACAGTGCCAGTGAAAATACAGATACCAAAGAGAATCCTGGAAGCAAAGTTCCCATTAAGAAAGCCATACCTGCATACACAACAATATGATGGCCATTTGAATGAAATACCAGAAGTGTGAAAAAGTGAGCAAAAGAGCAGATTGGTGATGTCACACTGTAAAGACCGGTAGGGGGTGTCTGTACTTCCGCTCTCTATATGGTAGAGGAGACTCACAGCAGACCCCAGCCAAGATTCTCTATTACGGTAGCAATGGACGAGCAATCAAGGCCTAGCTTCTCAGGAGGTGATGCAGGCTGGTTCTTAAGTACAGTGTAGCCCCCGAACCCCCACAAAGGAATGTCCACACACTGTATCACTGAAAACACAGTCTTTATATAATTAATATTCAAAGGTATGTACACGATCACAATAACGCACTTTGTACTTGGAAGTCAATAATGATAAATATATACACGTCTAGAGTGGTACCACTAATGTTATCAAATTTCATTAAAGTGCATCAACTGTACGGTTAAAATGTCACACAGATCAATAACGAGTAAACCAGCAATAGAGATAGGCAGGAACGTAAGATGGTTGAAACAATAGGTAGAATGCTGACCCCTACCACTAGGCACAGTTCTGTGTGGAGATGCCCCTACCTGGGCAACCTGTAAATAAAGATATATAGCACAAGCCCAGTCCACATATTGTTCGATACTCTTACTTCTTCCTATTAAGGCTTTACCCCCCCAATGTACCTGGTGGAGTAGAGTTCTCCGACGATGCACCGACCGATCCTTCTTGACGGCCTCCCTTTCAGGCGGGAGCCACGGATCGTCGAGAGGTGTCGGGGAACTTGGCGTTCGGTGTCGGGGAATCGACGGCCCTTCTTGAGTGCCCTCCCTTTAAGGCAGGAGTCACGGGTCGTCAAACGTCCGGCGGTGAACAGGGTGAACTACGGGAGGGAAGTGACAGCTTCGTTCCTAGCGGTGCTCGTCGACGACAGAGCGTTGGCGTCCTGCAAGGAAGAGGCGTGCGGGGCACCTCGATGACAATAGTTCTGGACCGCAAAGAGATGATGAAGAACTGTGGCCCAGCAAGGGCGTCAAGTCGTCGGCGTCTCTGCGGTCTGTAGGTGGCGGGAAACCCACCGGTGGATGCTCCCCAACGCGTCGACGGTCGGGCCTTCTCCAGCGGGAGACAAGCGGATGATGATGCAGACGAGAGCGTCTGATGATCAATGGAAGTTCTTAGGCAAACGGGAGCACGGCGGCTCCGGTCGGCGATGGCGGTCGTCGACAGTGGCGGACAACAGTCCGAGTGCTTCTCCTTGGAGTTCCGCAGCAGTCCCCATATCGGTTCGGCAGCTTGTCGAAGGTCTGTCTACCAGGGAGCGTTGGTAAAGATCAGCTGTGCATGATGGTCCCTCGTAGCTCGGCAAGAGGGCGCCTTACCAGGTCCTCTCTGGGTCAGTCCTTGGAGGCACAGCAGCTTTCAGATTGTGAAGGAGAGCAACAGCAATTCTTCTCGTCCAGCAGGGCTTCAAGGTCAAGCGTCAGTTAATCCAGTTACTCTTCGTAGTGGACTTCAGCTTCTGAACACGATTCCTAGCAGTGAGAGGTCCCCAGATATACTGTTGATCTCCCATTCATTCCGCTGGGTCACACTCAAGCATCCAATCACGACTACGGGCATTCATGCAAGCAGGCAGCCAATCAGGCACACGAGGTATTCAGGCCATTCACTTCTCTACAGACACTCACAACAAGTTATGTGTATTGGGACAAGTACCGAGCCATTCAACACTCCAAGCTGCAATTCGGGCAGGGTTGTCTCAGTCATTGTGTCAACCACCAGATACTAGACACCCACAACACAGAATGCATATTCGTCACACACTCTATTCACCCAGGTCCCACCCACAGGAGGTACCCACAACATACATCACCGGGAAGGCTCCAGATAGTCTGACTGGGCCTTCACAACAACACCATATAAGGCACTTCCATCCAACAGCCAGTCAGGGGGAAGGGACAGAGTCAGGGCTTCCCAGGACTTTGGGAAAACAAGGTAATGGGTAATAGAAAGCAAGAGGCCACCGGGGCCATCTTGTTTTCCATCAGGGATCAACTGATCCCAATGGCAGGGCCGGGGTATCCCAAAATGGAGGATACTCCGCGCACCTGTCAAATTCAGCATGGAACTGCCACCAGCCCATACCCTGCTCTGTGACCCACCCACAGGTGCCCAAAAACATACACTAGGGGCACAGGGTTGTACCCCCACCCATGGGTGCCATAAGGGTATCCACGGGTCCGTTCACCAAACCAAAAGAAAGAGAGCTGCACCGCCAGGAGTCCCACGTGAACTCCTGCGTGGAAAACATGACAGAAAACACGATAAAAAGCAGTAAAGGACAAGGATACTGGGGCCCTGTCCCTCCGATGCATTTCCAGCATCACACACACGAAGCAAGACTGACGCACCCAGAAGAAATGCAGAGATAAGAGAACATAGATATTCTATAGCCCTCAAGAAAGTATCAAATACCAACAACATTTCGAGATCGAGATGAAGAAGGTTATGTTACAAAAAATGATGAAGATATCAAGTCATTTTACATGTGCAACAGATACAAAGAAACGCAAGTAGACAAAGTATTCTTTAGACTAGCTATGTAGTGAATAGATTGCGGCATGCGCCAAAATATACATATATATAGGAGTAAGTGAGCTATGGACGATTCCACTACACATTTTAGAAGAGCTGGACCAGAAAAAGCAAGGCTTTTCCAGTGTGTCGCAGTTGAAAAGCAATCGAATTACAGAAGTGAATCAAAGAAGGGCGAGGCTGGACCAGCCCCAAGAAACCAAGGCCACTCTGGGCCAGAATGATCTGGTAGCTACAAACGTGTGAATGAACAAACGCCTGTTCAGAAGACGGGCACAAAAACAATGAATACGTGAGAGGTCCATTAAATAATAGTATTTTACATGCAACAAAAGCTCAAAACCATGGTCTTCAGTCACGTGGATGGCTGAAAATGGACAATCGTGACGTGCTACTCCTACGCAAGGAGATAGAGTATGCTATACTCCCTTGTAATCTCAGGCATGAAGAACAAACTCAAGGCCAATCTTCAAAGGGCTAATTGGCTGGCAGATAGCAGTGTGATGATGGATAGTATACTAATTGGTGGGAAGCTATAGTCAAGACCAACCCACCAGCACCTGGAGGCCAGCCTGTGTGCTGCTGGCATATGTGGAAAAGTACTGACAGATGTAAGGGTGTCAACCAATTATAGAGGGCCACGTAGTAAAGAGCCCTATAGTTTGTGTAACCAATGGGACGCCATGTATTTGATGATGTTCATAGTGACCTGTTTGAGGGGAGGGCTTAGTTGCCCCACCTGATATTAGAAACCCTATCACTCTCTTAGACCAGTATGGAACCTATACCTAGATGTTCCCTTAGACCCAATCATCACTTTCTCCAATAGGTTTTTGTAGTTTGCCATGTAGGATGACATCAGCAATGATGAGTTTTTACCATATAAGATGCTTTTTTATAAGTTTTGTTGAGAGAGTGAGAAGATTGAATGAATTGTCGATGTTCGTTGTAAACTCCCTGTTTTAGACAATTGCAAATAAAAGAGCTTTGATTTGCCAACTTCCTGAGTTACTTTGATTATTGATGTTTGAGTAACTTCTGCATCCCCATCCATCTCAAAGTATTGTTACCTTGTCTTAAAGGGCCTGGTCAAGAACTGTGGTTTACATTGTAGCAGAGAGATGATGGTTAAAGAACCGTCAACCGAGTAAGCGTTGGGGTCCTGGTAATATCAGACGTCTGCAGCCATTTAGCTGAAAGGATGTGAAGCTCCCTGTAGATAGCAACACTTCATTTAAAGAATCTTGCAAGTGCAGGTGGGATGGGTCCCTCGGTTTCACATGGAATCCCCTCCCGATTTCTACAGGAAGCTGAGTAGGTCTAGATCTGACAACCCCTCCTAACGTCCCTATGATGCAGGATTCTGGGCTTAACCTAGCTGTGACGCTCCTCGTCCCACAGTCCTTCATTTCTAGATGATCCTCATCTCAAGTCAATTACTTAATAACTGGATGTTGATCGTCTCGAGCTATTCACCTATGAGATGACGCATGTGGTCCTGAAGGATGTTCTTCGATGGATAGAGAAGTAAGATGGTCAGATCTAGACCTACCTAAATCTCAGATGTCAGAAACTATGGCGCGGCTAGATCGACCCAGAGGGGAGAAGTCTTTCCCTTAGAGTTACAAGCAGCTATAGTGCGAGGAGAAATAGCTAGGCTTGAAGAAGTTGATAATGAAGGCAGATGATGGAGCACCGTGATTGCCATTGGAGAGGGTTACAGATTGACTGACGTCACTGATGAGGACATGTTTAGGGATCACCCGTCAGATGATGAAGTAGTATTTGAAATGAGTATTACTTATTGGATGAGGTCAATAAGATGTGAAGTTTCTCTGAAGTTGATGATAGTACGGCAATGTTCTGCATTTTTTTATCAAGACATGGTGAAAGTCCCAGTTTCATTATGGGCTACAGGTCCTTATGATGTGGGCCTATTAAAAGGGGTTGGAGAAGTTAATATTAAACTGAAGCCAGGATCAATTTTGCCTCGAGCGCGATAGAATCCCATGTCTCGAGAGGCAGATGAGGGTATTTTCAAGACAATATCCCCCATGATGGATCAAGGCATCTTAGTGACGGCAGAGTCACCATGCAATACTGCAGTGTATACGATAAAAACATCTAAAGCGGAGTCATGGCTCTTAATTCTGGACATGCGCCCAATTAATCAGATTGTAGAGGCAGTGTTTCCTCTAGTTCCTAACCCGGCGACGATCTTATGTAGTATCCCTTTTGAGGCACGATATTTCACTGAGATTGACTTGAAAAATGCGTTTTTCTCAATCCGATTGCATAAAGATTCTCAAGATCTGACGTCATTTACGTTCAGACAGACGAAGATAAAAAGCACAAGATTACCTCAGGGATAATGTGAGTCCCCATTGATTTTCAATAGAGTCCTGCAGATGGACTTGAGCAATATTGATTTGCAAAGTGTTGTGTTGCAATAAATGGATGACATTTTGGTTTGCAGCACCTCAGAGGAAGAGTGCAGACGTGATCCAGTTCAGCTAATGATTATTCTAGCAGAGAAAGTATATAAAGTAGAGAAGGAGAAATTGCATTATTTCCACGAAGAGGTGTTATACACAGGGAAGTTAATCTTACATGAAGGAAAGAGAGTTGCACCTGCAAGGGCTGAGGCTATTTTGAAAACAGCAAAGCAGCACACAATAAAGCACATGCAAAGATGTTTGGGACTATGCAATTATTTAAGAGCTTGGATATTCACACGTAAGACCCTTGTTACAGGCTCTGAAAAAGGCACAGGCAAGTCAGGAAAAAATCGTCTGGACTGAGGAAATGGAGGAAGGGTCTGATGAGTTGAAAAAGTAGTTTGCACAGCTCCAGTCTTAGGGATTCCCAATTATGCTGAGGAATTCTTCTTATTTTCACACACAAATGGTATAGTCATAACAGTAGTACTCACGCAGAGGACTATGTTGGGGTATGAGCCTTTAGCGTACTACAGTGGGATTCTAGACCCAGTAATGAGGGATCACTTCCCTTGCAAGCAATCTTTGGCAGCTGCCACGTTCGCTATTGAGAAAGCTGCCAGCATAGTGATGGGGTGTTCAATGGCATTATTTGTTGAACATGTTTTGTTTGTATTTTGGAAAAACCTAAGAGTACTTTGACGTCTCAAAGGGCTTCTGCCTATGAGGTGGGCATATCGAATCCAGCGATCAAAATAGTCAGATGTAGAGCAGTGAATCATGCCATGTTTGTAGCGGAACCACTAACAGAAGACAAACATGTGTCAAATTATGAGGAATTCTATGATGAGATCCCGAGGGTTAAGGAAAATGCTTTTGCAGCTGGGGAAATCCTCTTTATTTACGGTTCTTCAAAAATCTATCAAAATGATGGGCAAAGATATACAGGTGCTGCTGTGGTAAAGCACAGGGCCAACAGGGAATCTTAAGTATTGATAGGTACACGACCACCATCTCACTTTTCAGCACAGGCTGCAGAATTAGTGACTCTGATTGTTTCACTCGAGATAAACGCAGACCAGGAAGTAACGGTGTACATTGACTCCTTCGATGTGGCATCGACAGTACACACAGGGCTAGCACATTGGAAAAGGAGAGCTACCTTTGCGCGGGTGGCACTCCAGTACAGCATGCCGCCTTATTGAACAGACTTATTAAAGAACTACAGCTCCCATCGCCATCACAGTCGTTAAGTACGCAGTTCACACTAAGAGAGCAGACTTGATTTCACACGGATATCAAGCCGCAGATGAAGAACCAAAATGAGATGCATGTTCAGAAGATATCATGAATTTGATATGCCTGATGTGAATGAAAGAATGGTGGTGATGATGAGTGTGAATGACAGTTTTAACAATTTGTCTAAAACTCAATTCATGGAAATTCAAGGAGAAGCACCACAGGATGAGAAAGATCTGTGGACACAGAGGGAGTGTTCTTCAACCCCTTCCAAAGCATTGTGGTGACAGGAAAGCACTGGTAAACTGGTGATACCTGTAGCCTTATTAAGGGTGGCGTTGGAACAGCTGCACTACCCTGTGCATGTCACTAGAGAAAGCCTCACAGCAACTATTGCGAAGGACTGGTTTGTACCAAACCTGCTAGAACACATTGCATTTTATGTAGTGAACTGCATCGTATGCCAAACGTTTACTGCTTGGCAAACACTGCGTACAGTCAGAGGAGTTATCCCGTGACCTAATGGACCTTTTCGGCATTTATACATTGACTACATTGATATTCTGCAGACCTGTAATGAATACAGATATATGATAGTGGTAGTATGTCCCTTTCCAAGATGGAGTGAAGCTGGTCCGCGTACACATCCAGTTCCACCTGCGCAGCAAACTGTTTTGTACAAAAAGTGTTTCCTAGGTGGGGAATATGTGAAGTATTAAGATCAGATAATCGCCCCCATTTTGTAAACAAAGTTGGTGAGCAGATAAGCTTGTTGCTTAGTATAAAGCACATGTTCTCTTTGGCTTATCACCCGCAAACGAATGGACTCTGTGAGAGACTAAACGGCCTGCTTAAGGAAAGGGTAGCTAAATTGAAGCTTACATTGAAGAAAGGATGGTTACATTGCCTGCCCCTTGCATTATATGCTTTGAGGAATCAGCCAGGCTCTGACCACCATCTTAAGCCCCATGAAATATTAATAGGAGGCAAATGACGAAACCCCTCACTCATCCTTCGAGAGCTAGAAGTAATACCTAGATAACAGCAGAATTGTTAAAAAAAGAGCTACATGCTACTTAACGTGTATGACTACAAGTATTTCTGTCATTTCAAAACAACTCAAGTGGACGGGTGTCAGGCTCAGGACAAAGATGAAGACCATACAGAAACCAGACAAGAAAAATTACTACTGCCTAGACTTTTTCCAGGTGATCAGGTGTTAATCAGGAACTTTGTTCGCAAGTGGCATGAACCACGCTTTCATGGCCCTTTCATTGTGGAAGATGTTACACCTTCAGTAGTAAAACATTTGGGAAGACGAGCTTGGATATTCCTCGGCGATGTGAAAGTCTACACCAGAGAGTGACCCTCACACCTACCCCAATCGGAAGCAAGCATTGGGGAAGAAGTTAAGAACGTGCGGACAATTTCAATGACGGAAAAGAAGACTACAGAGACTGTCCAATTGACAGATAAAGAGTACATTCGACTGTGGTTCTAGCGAGACACTCTTTATAACTACTAAATAAGGAGTCGAAGAAAAAGCTATTTGTTCTTGAACCACAGGAGCTTGTTGACTTTGGAATGAGACATATTAAAGTCTTGATCGAGAAGGAAAAGATGCCAGAACTGGAATTCCTTTTCGGCTACTGGAAGAGGGAACAGTTCCTTGATCCCTTTCTCACTGAGTTTCTGTTTCGAGGCATCCATGGTAGTACCTGATGGGCACTTTCACCTGATCATTCTTACTGTTTTTCTCTTCATTCTTCATGCATACCCTACACTTGTGGGGAGAACTGTTAGTGTTCATCTGTTCCTGCAGGATCTAAAAATGGTTCAATTATGAGGAGATTGCTTGCAGCCACACTAGAGCAAGTTCTCCAGCTTCCTGAGTACAGTTTGGAAAACACAGATGCCCCTATCCGAGGACAATGTTAATAGATTAGTTGGAATGGTCTTTTATTTCATGATTGAAGAATGTCCTCATCTTGTTGGAAGGCAAACTGACATTTGTACTTTCCTGAGAGATCCAAGGAATCTAGTGGCAATCAATCAATTGCTACGTGACATTATCAAGCAAGTACGTCTATTTTCTGAGAGAATATAAAGAGCAATCCTGAATGAGGCTTTCAAGGGAAGACATTCAGAACTTACTATCCTTGGTATTCTATTACTTACTGGAAGCACATCCTCTTTTTGTTTGGGGAAAGGATGACTCCTTTGTGTACATCCGGAATCCTGTTAATTGTCTGCAATCGGCCAGCTGCTTGAAGAGCTTGTGGAGCAGATCCAGATGCTGCCACAGTATTTTATGATGTTGCCCGAATAAAGTTTGTTTTTCCTTCCTCAAAAAAGATTAAGAATGGGCAACATCAATATTAATATTAACATGGCTAACAATGAGAGGCCACCACAACGAGCAAGGAGCTACTGCCGTGTCAAGTAGGCCTATTGGTATATCATTTATACCTGCATCTTGTTTATTGTGATTCTTTTCTCACTTACAGTGCATACTGTCTATTATGTGGACCCAAATAAAGCAAGGGTCCCTGTGTATCTTCCTATGCAGCAGGAGGGTACAGTTGTGGCAGATACAAGAGAACCGAGACCTTATGTAACTTTTCCTAAACAAGTAACACATGTAAAGACACCAATTTCACTGACAAATGTTCCTATGATTCCCCCAGTAACAGGGAATTATGCAGAAATACTTCATAAGAGGATTGAGAAAGCTCTTGGGAAAAGAGGGAGACCTAAGAGAAGTGATAGGGAGGATGATCATAACTTGAATGATTAGCTGGATAGTACAGCACATTTGGGAAACAACATGTGGTACCAGCACATGAAAGAAGTGGAAAGGAGGACCTTGAAGGAGTGTATGTGCACTTCTGCCTTATAGTATGGGGAAATCTAAGATGTTCATAGCTATTGAAATAGATGTCCTGACAGCAAATTGTCTATCTCCATTGCATTCTACCGAACAAGAGCACTGGGGAAGAAGTTCAGCATGCGCAACAGCGGTTCAGTACTTTCAACAGATGGCTGAGAAGAAGGTGTGGTAATCTGCAGAGATTGGGTAATAGTTGGTCATTACAAGCCAACTGTTGAAAATGCGGAAAAACCGTATAAACCATTATGGTAAAAACTTCCAAAACTATTGACATGGGTCGAAGACAAAAGAGGGCCATTGCAGATTGTGCCTCTAGAAAGTGCAAAGCTGTGTTTCAGAAACAATGGCACAAGAAAAGTTGGGGAGAACCAGATTTGTGGTCGAAACTTTGAGGCACCAGGAATGGGCATTGGAACAGCAGTGATAATGGATCACAACTGGGCTTGTGGATACAGAGCTTTTATGAAGCTGCCCAAGGATTGGGAGGACTATGTTCTATAGAAAATGTTCATGTTGCAGCGTTGGTGATTCCTAAAAGTGACCTGGACATTGTCAAGTTTCCAAAAGCAGATGAAGAAGAGATCTGTGGAGCTGATAAGTCGAATGAAGAGAGAGAACTATTTCGCAGCCAAGTAATTAGAAGCTTTAGATTCCATCCCCTATGAACACAAATTGTTCAGGCAGACTTCATCGATATTCACAATAATCTTCATGCCAAGGATGCAGATAGCAGCAAATACCAAATGGTTACAGATAACCAGATGGGAGCTGTTGCAGACAATCAACACTACCATAAAAGGATTCAATGCTAACCAGGAAGAGCTGAGAGTCATACAACTGATGACTCTTCAGAATAGATACGTTCTGGACATGATTACAGCCATGGATGGAGGTGTTTGTGCCAAAATTGGAGAATCATGTTGCACATTTATACCTTCTCATGATGACGAGAATGGCACTTTGAAAGAGGCCATAGAGATGCTAATGAAGCTACATGCCCAGATGGTAGACGAAGTTGAAGATATTGCTGATGAAAGTTGGTTTGGATCACTCTTTTCGTGGGTTCCACAATGGATGGCAGATATGTTCAAGTTCCTTGGAGCCCTGATAGTGATGCTGTTGCCTGAATTCTGTGTAATCAGATTGGCTATTTCACAATGCAAGAAGACTGCAAACAAAGCTATAGGAATGAAGATCATGAGTGATGTTGAATCAGGATGGAAAACTAACAGCTAACAGATGAAGAAATCAGAGATTATGTGAAAGCCGGCATCTATGCACCTGAGGTAATGAAATTCCTGTACCCAAAGAACCATAAGAAGTATGTGGGAAAGTGGATCTACTGCAGTCCAAGTGGACAGTGCATGCTTATGACATAGAACAAGGATGAGAATGTGAAATCAGCTGGATGCCTGAAAGGTGTAATAAAGATATGGGTCCAGAAAAAGCATTTCTTCAGAAAAGGATGTCTAGATGTGAAGGATGATGGGAGAGTGGGCGATGAATCACCCAGAGGGGGGAGTGTAGAGAAGGAGCCAAGTACCCCTACCTCATGCATCGCTCCCATGTTGCTTATATGCTGGGAACAAGAAAGTGAAATATGTGCAGTGCCAGTGAAGATACCGATAGCAAGGAAAATCCTCGAAGCAAGGTTCCCATTAAGAAAGCCATACCTGCATACACGACAATATGATGGCCATTTGAATGAAATACCAGAAGAAGTGTGAAAAGGTGAACAAAAGAGCACATTGGTGATGTCACACGAAGCAAGACTGATGCACCCAGAAGAGATGCAGAGACAGGAGAACATAGATATTCTATAGGCATCAAGAAAGTATCAAAGACCAGTAACATTTCGGGATCGAGATGAAGAGGGTTATGTTACAAAAAACGATGAAGATATCAAGTAATTTTACACATGTACAGATGCATGCAAAGAAACACAAGCAGACAAAGTATTCTTAAGGCTAGCTATGTAGCCAATAGATTGCGGCATGCGCCTATATATATATATATATATATTCAGTGAAAAAACTTTGTTAAAGGGACGTTATGGTTAAGTTGCGCTACTAAAAACCTATGAAATTCAGTGAAAAAACTTTGTTAAAGGGACGTTATGGTTCAAAGTAAAACCGAAAAACCCCTGAAATTCGGCAGTTATGGTACGATAAGCAACCATAACTCGCGCCGCCACCGTGCACTGCTAACACTAACACCCAGGACATCAAAGATAACATCACAAATGTCATTGATGACATCACTGATGACATCACATGTGCATTTACCTTTCATGAAAAGTCTGTTCAAGGGACTCTTAGTGTAATGTTAATTAAAAAAGTGTCAAAGATTATTGGAATAAATATCAAGTGCTAATCAGTGCATTACGCTATGCATTGATATAAATAGCATTCTATTATTAACTTCAATCCAGTATACTAAGGTACTCATGTAGAAACATAGGCATTGTGTGCAGCATACATGATGGAGGTGCAATATTCATAAGCTTGCCATGTTGAATATTGAAATGATAACTGTTTTCATATTAGAGTTTTGCGTACAGTGAAACTTGTGATAAGTAGGTAATAAAACCCACTTACTACATAATTGCATTATTATACACAAATCACAAAGAGACAACACCACATACAAATATGAATATATACAAGGGAATTGAAGTAGGAAAAAGAAACAGCAATAGTAGCAGAAAGTGTTCATAACCTAACTGATTACCTTTATGGAGAGAAATGATTGCTCTGTTTCAAAGCTGTTACTTACCCTATCTATATATATCACATGATGTGTCTGGACAGTAAGGAAAATAGTGTGAGTACAACATATAAAAATATGAGCATATACAGGGAAGGTACAGTAATAAAAAAACATCAAAAGTATCAGAAAGTGCTGATAAATCTACTGATAATTTTAATGCACAAAAAGGATTGCTGTCTTTCAAGGTTGTGACTTCTCCTATGTATATGTTTCATATGATATGACTGGACCATAAGGGAATTATTCTAAGAACATACTTGAAGGATAAGTCTACGAATATAGTAATTTACAATTTTTAGTTCCTGACTGTTACTGAAGAAAATCATGTGGCCTAAATATGTCAGGAAAGTAAAAAAAGGGAGAGCCAGCCACGTGATGTCATCAGTGATGTCATCAATGACATTTGTGATGTCATCTTTCATGTCCTGGGTGTTAGTGTTAGCAGTGCACGGTGGCGGCGCGAGTTATGGTTGCTTATCTTACCATAACTGCCGAATTTAGGGGTTTTTTGGTTTTACTTTGAACCATAACGTCCCTTTAACAAAGTTTTTTCACTGAATTTCATAGGTTTTTAGTAGCGCAACTTAACCATAGCGTCCTTTTAACAAAGTTTTTTTTACTGAATTTCATAGGTTTTTAGTAGCGCAACTTAACCATAGCGTCCCTTTAACAAAGTTTTTTCACTGAATTTCATAGGTTTTTAGTAGCACAACTTAACCATAATAGCCCTGACTTCATATACATATAACATAGAACATACTAACCCCCTCGTAGTGATTTTCATGTCTGCGGACTACCGCCATGTCCACGGACACATTGAAAATCTGAGTGTGGTGAATGTAAATTTAAATAGTGTGCCCCATTTCCCCTTTGAAGTTGGCTCTGAAAAGAGACGTTTTTTTTTTTTTACAGATGCTTGACAGACACCTGTTATTTTGTATTTTATTTCTTGTTTTTTTTCTTACTTTACTCCTAAAATCTTTACATAACCTTCTCCAAAGCAACCCTTACATTCCAAAATAGAAAGGCATTTCCTGTAAAAGATAAAGAAATGCCATCTTCTTTAAAATTAACAGCATTACTGGCATCAATATTCTCATTGTTACAGAAGAACATACCAGCTCTAAGCATGAAGGCACACATGCCTCTGTTGATGACACACCTAGCAATGTTTTGCTGAGGACAAAAAACTGAACTATTGTCCCATATTGCCCTAGGTAGTAATCCAGAAAAAATTACTTTCGCATTTGGAAGGATCTTCATTACGGCTTGAACCAAGCGTTCCAAATCAGCCAACAAAGTAGGGGCACTGACGTTGCCTAAATGGAAAGCACCATAGTGCAAAACTACCACATGCGGAATGTTCATCGTGGCCATATCCTCACAAACTTGCACAATTCCCTGTACATTGCAATCAGGCACTGTGCTCCACACCACCTCCACTCCTTTCACATCAAAGTTCTTTGCAACATGCCTGCATTCAGCGTACTGCTGTAAACCATGCACAAACATATCTCCGAGCACCACCACCCTGACTTTCTCCACTTCTGCCATCTTCACCACACACAGTCTCTTTCAACACAAATCCACAAGCTCGACATCTGATTGGCTGATCCGTACAGTCTTCTTTCCATGTTGGATTTCCTGGAAAAACCTGGATGTAGCACGCCCTGTCCACGAACAGCCGCGGTGTCCGCGGACGGCGTCCACTTTACTCTCTGTGCCATTCCCTCATTGCATACAGCTAAGCAATCACACAATACGAATAACGTCCTCAGAACACCCCCATTTTGTGAATTTTCGAACATTTCAGGACAATTATCATTTCATTTTTCAACATATTAACATTACAAATATTATACTTTCATCTTGTACTCTGCACACAATGCTATGTTTCTCCATTAGTAGCTCAGTATACTAGATAGAATCCCATAATACAATGCTATTTATATTAATGCATCGTTCAAAGCACTAATAACGGTATGATATTTATTGCAATATCCTTGACACTTTTTTCGCAACATTATAATAAAAATCCCTAGTACACAAATTCCATGAAAAGTACAAACACATGTGATGTCAACAGTGATTTCATCAATGACATTTGCGATGTCATCTTTGATGTCCTGGGTGTTAGTCTTACCAGTGCACTGTGGTGGCGTGAGTTATTTTTCATAGCTTACCATAACTTGCGATTTTCAGGGGTCTTCTGGCTGTACTTAGAACCATAACGTCCCTTAAACAAACTTTTTTTAATATCACGCAAACAATATACAAACATGGCGTGCAAAAACCAACTTCTCACAGATGGCTTTACACAGAATGTTGCAAAGTTAGAATTTATGCTCGTTCACAGTGAAGGTCAGCTGCTTCCATTTTTTTCTCGGGCCCCAGAGAGGCTCACCAAGCGGACTATAAGGTTGTATTGTGTTTTGACCTTGACAGACAGAGATTGTGATGAAAGACTTCTCTTGAAGGAGTGTTGCTCAAACGTAAGAGAAGATAAGGATGAAATTTATGAAACGAAACCACTTTTATACATTATATCACTATGCGAAAGATCGTTGGCACACGCAGAGTCGTATTTTGGGACTGCACCACACGTAGACAATGGAAATTGCAATTGTACTGTAAGCAACCCTTTAGATTATTTTATACCAAATATAATTACAATAGCGAAGCATTAAAGACCGCTCAAGTTGAACTTGTTTGTTGAAAGTGGCATAATGTTTTCTACCGCGCACTATCACCGCCGAATTGATCCCCTGTTGTTTAGAGGGCTCTGAAAAAGGCAAATGACACAGGGTGGGTTAATATAAATAATTTAACCGGTCTATAGGCGGTCAAGCGCTCTACTCGCTGTGCCACTTCACTGTAGCCTGCCAAGTGGCACAGCGAGTACAACGCTCGCTTCAACATGCGTGCACAGCTTGCTAACGCAAGTTTGAATCCCGGCAAGGCCAAACTCAGCCTTTCATCCTTCCGTGGTCGATAAATGAGCACCACACACCGTGGTTAATAATAAGCACCGCTTAGATACCTCACGGTTCTTAGTGCTATATGAATGGGAAAAGATTATTATTTTATTATTAACATACTCCGTTGCACTATCTTCGATAGCAAATAGTTTCACGCCCTAATAAATAAAATGATGATTTTTAATTAAGTTCGGCTGGTGAGACTAATTTATGTTTTTTAAAACAGGTATGTGGCTCCATTTTGCCTATGTCACGATTTACAGACTCCAGCGGATGGGGTCTTCAACTGCCAGGTGCAGGTCAAAATATGCAACTTCATGACCCTCACCATTTTATGGGACAATCGCCAAGGACCAATATGCCCTTACGCAGTACTAGCGGCTACAAACAACATACCAACCAATAGGGTGGTCTAATGGCTCGTTTTTGGAGCAACCTTCCGATTATCAGAGCGACCATTTACTGCTTTTATCATAAACCAACAGCCTATCTACCGCAAAGGAACAACGCGTGTCTCCAAATAAACTTTTGCTGATCGACAGCAGAGACAATAGCAAATCGCTGAATATTCACTAAACATTTAATGTGAAATAAATGTACTTTACCTAATGTACAATCCTGCTGTTTACTTTTAAACCACAGTTTCATATTCCAAATTGTGGCGCACTGAGTTGTAAGCTGATCTAACACCCTCTGTACCGCAAAGGAACATCGCGTGCCTCAACATGAACTTTTGCGGATCGACAACAAAGACAAATGCAAATTGCTGAATATTCTCTAAACATTTGATGTCAAATAAATGTACTTTACAAAATGTACAATCTTGCTGTTTGCTTTTAAATCACTGTTTCATATTCCGAATTGTGGCGCGCTGTGTTGTGACATAATATGTGTTGTCTTCCGGGTTCTGTGTAAAGTCACTTAGGACTGGAGAAGACTGGGCGCGTTTGATGACGCACCCTGTAACGTCACGGAGAGAGGCGGGAAATATGAATGCTTTGATAATATCAGGCTTAGGGGCGGGAGATATGATTTAGTGTCGCAAAAGCAAGTCAGCCAGGTCAATAGCGCCAGTCATAGGATTATCACATAATGTCGGCGCACACCAGCCGGATTTATCGTTTCTTTAGTGGACAAAACGTCGGTTGATGCCCATAGGAAATTGTACTATTAGCGGACAAAAGGAGTGGTCTTAAAACACTTTCACCCTGACAACGAACAATACAAACAACGTTCTCAGAACACCCCCATTGTGTGTAATTGCAACCATTTCGGGACACCGCGAGTGTTCTTAGAACACATTCAACTAGACAGATTACAATACGGACAGTGTCCTGAGGACACCCCCAGTTTGTGTATTTACGAACAATTAAGTACACCGCGAGTGTTCATAGCTCATTTTTACCTTCCTTGCGAACAAAAATGACACATACTCCGTCCTCTAAACACCCCACGATTTAGTTTATTTACAAAATGTCATAACAGCTGTGTTCACCGCGGACAAATCGAACGCAACAAAAACGTCTAGCACATAAAAAAACAAAACATTGAACCTATCTCATACTTCCCCACCCTCCCCGAACACTCTTACACACCAACACAGGGCACTAAATACAATTTTTTATCCACATTTCACCGCGCTGTACGCGGTCGACGGTGAATACAAGATGGCGGGCACCACAGAAAATCTGACGCGCTCCACGCCCCTCGCCGTCCAATCAGCGAACACGTCACATGTCCGCGGACATGACGCAAGGCCATGGGCCAATCGGGGTGCTGTCCGCGGAGCGAACAGGGAAGTCTATCCGCGAAGCGAACACAGACATCACTAATTTTTTTGCCTTACATTTTGGTCATTTTTTAAAAAACTACTGGACGGATTTACACCAAATTTGCAAAAGCACGCTTTCGGGACCAGGCCGCCGCTCCTGACGCAAATTTGGTGTAAATCCGTCCAGCGGTTCGGGCTGTAGCCGTGCGCAAAGTTTTTTCCCATTCAGTCTATGGGGAAAAAAAAGTTTTGGGATAACTTTTCCCCCCCTGGACGAATCCTCACCAAACTTTGCAAAAAAATTCAGAGTGGGCCATATGCATGTTTTGCAAAGTTTGGTGAGGATTCGTCCAGGGGGAGCGAAGTTATAAGCCACCCAAAAAGTGCTCTTCCTATGGAAACACCAACTTAACCATAACTACATGGACACTACCGTGGCCATGTAATATATATATATATGAGTGAGTGAACTATGGATGGTCCCACTATGCATTTTAGCAGAGCTGGACCAGAAAAAGGAAGGCTTTTCCAGTGTATCGCAGTTGAAAAGCAATCGAATTACAGAAGTGAATCAAAGAAGGGTAAGGCTGGACTAGCCCCAAGAAGCCAAGGCCACTCTGGCCCGGAATGATCAGACAGTAGCTACAAACATGCGAAAGAACAAACTCCTGTTTAGAAGACGGGCACGAAAACAAGACGTCAGAGGTTCATTAAATATGAGTATTTTAAATGCACCAATAGCTCAAAACCATGGTCTTCAGTGACGTGGATGGCTGAAAATGGACAATCGTGACGTGGTAGGACTATGCAAGTAGATAGAGTATCCTATACTCCCTTTGTTTCTCAAGCATGAAGAACAAACTCAGGGCCAATCTTCAAATGGCTAATTGACTGGCAGACAGCAGTGTGATGATGGATAGTATACTAATTAGTGGGAAGCTATAGTCAAGACCAACCCACCAGCACCTGGAGGCCAGCCTGTGTGCTGCTGGCATATGTGGAAAAGTACTGACGGATTTAAGGGTGGCAACCAATTATAGAGGGCCACGTAGTAAAGAGCCCTATAGTTTGTGTAACCAATGGGACGTTGTGTATTTGATGACATTCATAGTGACTTGTTTGAGGGGAGGGCTTAGTTGCCCACCTGATATTAGAAACCCTATCAATCTCTTAGACTAGTATGGAATTTATACCTATATGTTCCCTTAGACCAAATCAATTTCTCCAAATAGGTTTTTGATGTCAGCAATGATGAGTTTTTACTATATAGGATGCTTTCTTCTAAGATTTGTTGAGAGAGCGAGAAGATCGAATGAATTGTCGAAGTTCGTTGCAATCTCCCTGTTTTAGACAATTGCAAATAAAACAGCTTTGATTTGCCAACTTCTTGAGTTAGTTTGATTATTGATGTTTGAGCATCTTCTGCATCCCCATTCATCTCAAAGTATTGCCACCTCATCTTAAAGGGCTGGGTCGAGAACCCCGGCTCAGTATCGTTCACTGACCTTGGGTGTGAGATTCGGGAGGCAGACGTCATGTGGTGTTGTGCATGGTTGTGTATCATATGTCTTGTTGTTGTAGTGTTGTGAAATGTGTGCAGTTTGCTGTGCTGAGGAGTTCTTGTTGATTTAGTGCAGTATGTGGGAGGTGTATGCTGAGGTTGATTGTTAGTAACAGTTTGGGTTGTCAGTGGCCGTGGCTGATCTTCTTCAGCTTTTCCAGTTTATTAGTTGTATCTTCCCTTCTTACGCATGCCCTTTCCAGTTGTATCAGTAAAGTCTCTTCTGGGTGAAGGGTTCATGAACTACTTTGCTACTCTGTCTGTTGCCCAAATTCTGAGTGCAGTTCCTATTTCTGACTAGATGCCTGTTCCTAGCCCAGAGAGTGATCAGCAAGGTGGGGAGTTCTTTAACTGGATTCCCTTTGGGGGCTAAGTTCTAGTAGAGACATAGGGCCTGATCATGACTTTGGCGGTAACACCGGCGGTATTACCACCGGCGGTATTAGCCCTACCGCTGAACTCCCCGGCGCTAATTGCGCCGGATCACGAGTTTGGCTGTAATGTAATTCCTCATTCCCCATTGAGCCCCTTCGGGAATGCCCCATTCCCCATTGGGCTCAATGGGGAAAATTTGCGCTCTTACTGCCGGCGGAACGCCGGCAGTAATACTGGGGGGAAATCCGCCAAAGTCCTGATTTGGCGGACCCTTATATCCGGCGGTAATAGCGTGACCGCTGGATTTAAGGGTTACCGCCAAAGCGTGATGAGGCCCATAGTGTTGCCCTTACTCGTCGCTTGCCTGGGGGTGACCCTCCCTTTCCCATTTCCAACTCTGGGTTTTCCCTGGCCTACTTCCCTGGCCCTAGCGTTACTGGCTTATCACCCTCTCTTTTCCGGGGTTCTGTGTTGGCTCAGGAGGTTGGTGGGAGGTTGGGTTGCTTCTCTTTCCAGTCCTATACCTCAATCTTGATTTTCCTGGTTACTTCTCTTTTTTCCCGTGCTTGGTTGATCGGGAGGTGTGCGGACGTCTTTCAGTCAGTTATGTTGTGTTCGGAGTTGATGAGCCAGGTTTTCAGCAGTTTCCTGAAATTTGTATGGTCCTCCACGGTTCAAATTTCCCTCGGAATGGAGTTTCATAGATCCGCAGCTAAGCAGGAGAATGCTGAGCCGGTCAGTTTTTTCTTGTGGTACCATTTGGGTTCACGACGGGTGTCATTGCAGAATATCAGGGTTCGAGCTGGTTTGAAGATGGAGAATTTATTTTGGATTACATCTGCTCCCTGGCAGTCTATTACTCTGTGTGTTATACACAGGGCTTTCAAGGATATTGGGCCTCATCACGAGTTGGGCAGTAATGCCGGCGGTAATAGCGCTGGCGCTATCTGCCCTACCGCCAAACCCCAGGCGCTATTAGCGCAGAATCACAGGTTTGGCAGTATTGGAAGTCCCCATTCCTCACTGATCCCATTCGGGAAAGCCCCAATTTTCGCGCTCATGCCGCCTGCGGATTTCCCGCCGGCGGTATGAGCGCGAATTTTCGGCAGATTTCCCCCCAGCTCAGAGCTGGGGAGAAATCCACCAAAGCCCTGATTTGGCGGACCCTTAAATCCGGCGGTAATATCGCTACCGCCGGATTTAAGGGTTACTGCCAAACTCGTGATGAGGCCCAATCTTTTTGACCAGGAACCAATATAGCAGCCTGAGTACATGTGTAATGTGATCTCTTCTGCTGAGTTTGAGGAGGAGTCTGGCTGTGCGTTTTCTGTTTGCTGTAGTTTCCTCATTAGGTATTCTGGCATTCCGCGGTACATGCTGTTAGCATAATCAATCCTGGACATAATGAGGGATATGATGGCCAGTGTTTTGTGCGTGAAGGAGTGTATGGTACAATCTTTTTTATTGTCTGTAGGAGGAAGAAACATTTCCAAATTATTGCATTCACTTGGGGTTTAAGTGTTAACTCGTTGTCCATGAGGATTCCAAGGTTTTTAACAGCTTTCCATGCTGTCAGTTGGTTTCCCAGATCTATTGGCCATGGTATGTGCTGGTAATTCCCTCTGTCTTCCGATGTATTTATGATTTCAGTATTGTCAGGATTGATTTTGAGTTTGTTAATGTTTATCCATTGGTAGAGCTCCATGAGGCACTCTCCTAGGGGTGCGTTTTCTTCTTGTATGTACCCCAATTTGAAGATGATTTGTGTATCGTGTGAATAGTTGTAGCATTTTAGTCTGTGCCTTTTGATGAGGTTTATCAGTGGTGTCTTGATAGTGAGAAGCCTTGTGGTACTCCACAGGAGGAATCCTGTGGCCTGTATTTGAAAGGCTTTAACCAGTTAATTTCCGTCGTTCCTGTGAGGAAGGATTTGATCCAGAGCAGTGCTGTGTCAGTAATCCCTATTTCTTCCATTCTTTTTATTAGAAAGTTTAGGTCATTGCATTTTGAGACTAGGGCTGTTTCATTTCCTCTCAGGGGTCTGAATCCTACTTGCTCCTGATCCATGGTTATTTTCAACATGCTCCAGTAGTTGTTCATAGACATAGGTCTCTAGTATTTTTGATGGGTAAGGGATGTTAGAGATTCGTCTTTAGTTTGAGAGGTCTTCCACATCGCCTGTTGTGTCCTTCAGTAGAGGTTTCATGTAGGCCGTTTTGAAAGATCTTGGTATTTTCCCTGTTGAAAGGGATTGATTTAAGAGGTTTAGGTAGTATTCTGCTAGTGTGTCCTGTGCGAGGATAGATTTATTGATGTCTGGAGGACATGTTGCTCGTTTGCACCAAACGTAGTAGTTTTTTTCTCAACATCTGTTGGAAGCAGTACATTTTGTTTGCTGGTCGCGGGGTTGGTGCTAGCTTGTGTGCTGTCTGGTTGATTGGTTTGCTTTGTACGATTCAGTGTATGCTGGTGATTTTGTTCTTAAAATAGTCTGCAAGATCATCACATAGTTTTTGGGAGGGTGTCGGTGCGTTGTTGCATCCCGGTGGGTTTCCCATCTCATTTATGATGTTGAATAATTCTTTTTGAGGGTTGGTCTTTTTTTCGATACATTAGTATTAATATTACTTTTTTGCTTTTAGAATTTCAGATTTGTATGTTTGGATTCGTAGCAGGTATTTTATTATTTTTCTTGGTCGTGTTTGTTCCTCCATTCTTGTTCTAGTTTTCTGTTAATTTTTTTCATCACTTTTAGGTGGGGTGTGTACCATTTTGCCACCGCTTTCTTTCTTGATGGGATGACACGTTTTTCCAAGCAGATGACATTTATTGTTTCTGCAATCCATTTCTGGATTAAAAAATCAAAAAATAGTCCAAAGGTGCCCCTCTGCGAAAAATAACACAGCAAATTGACCTGTTCTTTGGGAAGGTACTCAATCAAGAGTCCGCAGCCACACTTTAGCTCACTGTACCTTTCACAGATGGAAAATATCCATTTGCATATCAGTCTTTGTCCCGCTCACATGGGCAGTCCAACACCAACATGCTATGGCAATTCCCCTCTGAATAGGAGTACCAACAGTAACTGCATACACATGTTTTAGCCTTGTTGCCTCATCAGTGAAATGGAGCACTGCATCTCTGGGCACAGTGAGCAAAGGGTCCACGTCTGGATGACCCTAGGAAACTTAGGTTGACTAAACCTAAGTCCTTTAAACAATCAAAAAATAGTCCATTTCAATTCTGGATTAGGTTTGCTTTTTCATCTATGTCTGTTGCATCCAATGATGGGGTCGCTGGCTTTTAGATTTCTGGTCGCTCCTCTAAGTTGCTGTTCTTGATGGTTCTCCCAATTCTCTTCCAAATAGTTGTTTATTTTTCTGTTTTTTTTAGGTGTCTTTGATGGTATTAGGATCACAATGAGTGGTCGCTCCTTAGTATTTGCATGTGTGGTGACATTGTGACCAGGATTGTATTGGCAAAGATTGCCTCCAGGGTGTGCCTTGCTGACTGTGTCGCTCCTTTCACCATCTGTCAGAGGTTCATAGCCTCGAGTTGCTTGATTAACGTCTTCTCCGAATTGGGATTCTCATCTTCGACCCATATGTTGAAGTCTCAGAGAATGATCAGACGTTCATGCGGTATGGCTACATTTGTGACTGCTTCTATGAAGGTGTGCACAAATGTCATGTCATAGGTTGGTGGCATATAGATTAGAATTAATTTGAGACTTTATAGTGGGTCTGTGATAAATTGAAGGATGAGGGACTAGCAGTTGGGATTTTTAAAGGGTCGGCTTTTTTATTTTTAAGTGTTCTTTGTATGCTACCGCAAGTCCTCCTCCTCTTTTCCCTTTCCTTTTAACTTGTTTGCATTTGAATTTGTTGGGTAAGCAGCTGTGAATGTTTCTGTGATGAATAGGATGTCAATTCCCCGTCGCATAGTAGGTCATAGATCTCGGTTGTGTGTTTGAACATCGATCTGGCGTTGATTAGGGTGCAATGTAGTTTTCTTTTTAAGTTTGGTTGTTTTGTTATGGCTTTTGTCTTTGGGTGGTTTTGTTGTTGATTCTCCCTGTCGTGTGTGGGTTGTTGAGCGAGCTTAATTGTTCTAGTTTCATCGTTGAACAGATCGGTTAGGTTTCGATGGACAATTCAGAGATTATTGTTTGTCATTGGGTCTCAGTAACATTTCATATTCTGGTGCAAGTCTAGATCTTTTCCATACCAAGCAGCCTTACCATCACCAGTGTGAGCTAGACTCCATAGAAATGCTCAAATTAGGACTGGCAGATGATGACAGATATGAGAGGTGCAACACAGAAAAATCAAACCTGCTAAACACATTAGTATCCTGTATCTATAAAACATGTTTGGGGATGCTTGTGGTCTCATGCAGAAGAGATGTGGGCTAGCAGTTATGGCTGGACTGCCCTTTTTGGGTTAGGACCAGGCCTGATTTGCACAGGGTCTTTCCCCTTTTCTAAGGGCTTAGCAGGTGAATAACGATGGTCTGGTGGGTTGCCCAGAGCAATGCCAGAGGTTAGGATTAATTCCAAACCTACCAGCCATTACCTCTTTTGCTTTGCGTAAGTCACCCCTGAGTGGGATGTGTATGCCCAAACGTGGATCACGTGCCTGCTGACCCTATAGATCCAAGCTACTCTTCACTGATGAGGCCCAACAAGGCCAAAACATGTTTGGGGATGTGAGTGGTCTCATGCATAAGGGATGTGACCAAGCAGTCTGGGCTGGACTGCTCCTCTTGGGTGGGACCAGGCCTGATTTGCATATGGTCTTTGCCCTTTTGTAATGGCTTGGCAAAGAACAATGGTCGGCAGGGTTGCCAAGAGCAATGCCAGAGGTTAGGATTAATTCCAAACCTTCCAGCCATCACTTCTTTTGTTTTGTATAAGTCACCCCTGAGTGGGACGGGTATGCCCAGAAGTAGGTCCTGTGCCTGCTGGGCCTAGCGACTCAAGCTACTCCTCACTGATGATGCCCAACAAGGCCGAAATATGTTTGGGGGATGCTTGTGGTCTCGTTCAGAAGGGATGTGCCCAAGCAGTTTAGGCTGGACTGCCACTTTTGGGGTGGGACCGGGCCTGATTTACAAATGGTCTTTTCTCTTTTGTAATGGCTTGGCAGGCGAAGAACGATGGTCTGGAGGGTTGCCCAGAGCAATGCCAGAGGTTAGGATTAATTCCAAACCTTTCAGCCATCACCTCCTTTGTTTTGCGGGAGATGCAGGCTGACAGGTGTGGCGAATCAACTAAAATTAGCATGTTCCCACTTGAGTTAGGTCACTTGTGGAAATGCCAGTTTGTAACCTGCAATGGGACTTCTATGCAACTTCAGGTATATACAGTATTAGTGGTAGATGAATCTGGGATAATGTCCCCTACAATGATTGTCTCTGACACCTATCAAAACATGTTGAGGTCTAAATGGAAGGATTTGCTTGAGGAGCACTGTTACATCCTGAAGTTGACTTGGAGAATTAAGATGACATGATGGTATTACTGCCACGATACAGGCAAACTCGTAATGCGTTCCATTGTCTTATAATATATTGTGAATGTTGATAAGGAATGTGTTGGTAGGATGTTTAACAGTACTTTCTCTATCTATCACTTGACATTAGTAAATCAGTTGTGGTGAGTTAGAAGAAGGCCACAGACTCACTGTGTACATGGTGTCAAAGACTTTAAAAAATAAATAAAAGGATACCGCCTGTCTTTGCTTATCGCTATGGGTGGTCCCTGCCTATGTTATTAACTAAGGTGCTCGTCAGTCAGTCGTGAATGTTCAAAGGAATAACCCAGCTGTCCAAACCTATGCTTTTCTGACCCTCCCACTATGAAAACTGATTTAGGGCAGGAGACTGACTCTCTTCTCCTCAGGATACATCTAGTACCGGTCTTTTAAGTATGTAATCTGCAAATAGTCTTTAGTGACTTCTTGGATCAAACTCTTCATTTCCTTAATTAGAATATTGGGCTTTCTCTTTCCTTTCGGTGTGTCTCTTGGGGTTCTCTTGCTATTTCTGTTTTCTTCACTGTGATTCTCAGCATATCCTTGAAAGTTAGCTAAGCTTTGTTGGGCTTTACTTGATATGTGCTTCAATTGTATACTTTCTCTTAACTCGTTGCCATATCTTGCTTCCTCTTTAAGCTTACAATGGTTTTGTACAGGCGGTCGAGTTACTTTCCCCTTTTACTAGGGTATTTTTATCCATTCTTCTCTTTTCTCATTGTTCAATTGCTCAAAAGGTCTTTCTCATGTGTACTTCCATTAATTCAGGCTTAACTCTGTTTCAGATTTTCTACTGGGACGAGTTAACTGTGTGATATAATGATTACATATGGTCATCCCGGGCTTCCCATTCTTCCCATTACCTTTGTTGCAGTAGGAGAACATCTTTGGGAGCTTCTCCATCTGAGACCCTTCTTCGGTTCCCAGAGCGCCAACACTTTTCCTTCTTCGGCATTGCTCTCATTGCGGTTAACTGTCCTTCACGGTGTCCAAATCCTCTGTTGCGTTACCATACTCCCTGCAGCCTTCTAATGCCAGTGGTATCAGCAATGTTACCTGGACCTGCCGTCTAGTTTGGGTTGCCGTCTGTGGTCCTGCTACCCCGTTCTCCTGGGATTCTGCCCCTGCATTATCTCAAGCTTCAGACTCGCCTTAGCTCTGGTGTGCCGTATTGCAAAGCTAGGTGAGTTTGAAACGCTCCCTTCTCCGCCAAGGTAACAGTATCTATTAGGAGTTTCTTTGTCCCACTTTTGATACTTTCCAGTTTCTGATATTGTGGTTTCTTCATCCGAGTCTTGGTATATCATAGGGTTTGGGACTGTAGAACAGCCCATGTAGGCCATAGAACACACCACTTGAGGGAGTGCCTCACGGGAACAGGAGTCCTTGTCGCCTAAGGGGAGTCTCTCCCAGTGAGGTACCACTTGCCTCTACCCATAGGGAGGGAATTGAGGAGCGGGCTCACTTCCCCAGCCTCACATAGGTACTCTCCCTTGGGGAGAAGGGATACATTGCCTGGATTCGTCTCACAGTCATGTGTGGAGGAGTGAGGATTGCTGCCCCCTCGCACAGGTTTGTTGTCTACCCTCTTTAATGCCCAGTGACAGGTATATGTTTTTCTCTACTTCTATTCCTACCAAAGCCAATACTAGGGAGGTCTAGCACCCTCCTTTTGGGGTGGATGAAAGGCTTTGCTTGTAGGTGATAAAAATCATGTCATTGAGGAAGGAGTTTGAGTAGAGGCACATCATGCAGTCTTTTCTTTAGACCACTTTTTCAGTTAATAGTTTGTGGCAGGGACTTTCCCAGACCAGTGCTGCTAGTGGCAGCACAAGGTTCTCCCTTTCACTTCAGTGCATTTTCCTGATCTGCTCCTGTAATCAACCCACATAAGCCTGTGTCCAGGCTGACAATAATCAAGCAAGCTAGCAACAAGGGATCTTGGTGTATACACACACATGATAAAATCTATGTGAAACGGCTCAATAGAGTGTCAGCAGCAAAGTAAAACCTGCCACTTCATGTTTTAATTTCTCAGCAAATTAAGGAAACCACATGACATGTTGTAGATGGAGATGTGGGCTTTGGAATCAGGAGACCTGGGTTCCAATCCCACGGTCGCCTCTTAACAGAAGAAACAGTGCTGCTTAAAAACCAATAAGGGACATTCTATTCTGTCTGTGTTTCGTTGCGAATCATTTTGAAGTATTGAGCTATGCTTATGTCTCACTGTTTGCTTGTAGAATCACATCTATAAAGCAAGATTTGAAATAAGGAATTTGTGAATGTTGAACACCTGGATAGTGTGTCTTCTCTCAAAGGTTGAGTGACATACACATATGATGGGTGAACATCTGAAGGTTGGGTTGAACCCAAAGCAGACAGTTGGAGCCTGTACACCAATGGGTGAGTAGGCAATGGAAAGTAATTTGAGTCTGAGTCCTTTAATCTTAGGAATGCAATACATGGGTGGAACGGAGGCGGTGTGGGAGCTTTGCCACTGTTATATAAATTCCCAGCATGATTAGTTTCAGCAAACCACTGACTTCACAAGAAGCAAGACACTGACAATTTCTACAAGGGTTGGGGCTCAATGCTAGTTAAAAGTCGCTAATGAATCATAGCAGCAGGCTTTGACGTCAAATGGACTGGGAGAACCCCACTATGTTGGGTCACTGTTTAGCTACTGATAGCTCAAAGCCTGATTTCATAAGAGTGAATACAAAACAGCTATTTGTGATTAGTTGCTTCCTGTAGGCACATGCTACCACAAAGTGGTTTCCTGGTGCTGCGGCCTGAGGGAAGGACAACTAAGAGCCGAAGTCTTGAGTAAAGTGCCACATTTTTACCATAAGGTGAAAAGTAGTAAAACAAGTACAAAAGCAAAGGCCAAAAGAAAGGGAATTTCAAAATGAAGGGACAAGAACAGAGGAGGTATGGCCACCACTTGGAAAGTAGATGCACTTGGGAGCCAGAAGTAATCTTTGACAGGAGGAACATAGCATCTTGGAATGTGAATGATAAATAATTATCTTGAAGAGAAAAGAGGGGGTGGTGCCAGCAAGGCAGTGGAAGACCATGTTCAAAGTTTAAAACTGCACCACTCTGTAATAGGAAGCCAGTAAATGTTAGTAGGTTAGTGAGATATATAAGAGGACTTCCAGAGAATGACGACAAGACAAACCACCAAATTCTGCAGGATTTTAAGTTGTTTCGGTTGGGAACAAGGAAGACTAAAGTAACGGGGGGTTGAATAACTAAGGCAAGACTCAAGATTGTATCAGTACAGAAGAGATAGATATATGTTCAGAATAGGATGGAAAAGGCACTGTCTGAAGCAGTAGACGAAGAAGCTGAGGCAGCAAGGAAAGCAACTGACTGAGTCTACATCCTAGATCCGCAAATGACTGAGTCTACATCCTAGATCCTTCACTGATGAAACAGGAGTAGGACAAAGTCTGAGAGAAGAAGGCCAAAATTGGTGAAACCAAGTCTTACAAGAGCCACAGAAGATGGTGTCCTCCATCTTGTCAGAAATGAATTTATGGTTGTTGTGACTCATCCAAAGAGATGTGTAAACCCGGCCCAATTAAAACTTTATTATGGAGGTTAATAGGGAGGAAACATCTTAAAACTAGACCAACACCCTGTGGTGAACCAGAAGAAGGGGGTGGACTAAGTACGGACATATTAAAGGGTGTTTATTTAAAATAAAAAGAAAACACCTGTCTATCCCTGCGACTATGAGGGAAGTTCCCTACCTAACAAACTAAAGCTAATGGTGTTTGTTAAAGTCCAAAAAGAAATAGTCCTTAGTCCATAAACCTAATATTGCATTAACCCTACCATTTAGGAAAACTTTAACAAAAAGAAGGAGGCCGGATCAATAGCTTTGCATGTGGGCTTCTGCCTGGCCCAACACTTGGATCTCTTTTCCTAGAAGAAGGTTTTAAAAGTTTGTCAGTTCTGTTCACTATATTTTGTATTTCCAGGAATCCCCAAAGTCCTCTGACCCACTGGTAGTCTAGTTTTATCAGGGCCTTGCTAGGCTGTCTTCCCAGTTCTGGTTATCCAGTCTTGCGTAACACTTGTGGCTTCTCCAGTCTTCACTGTTAATGTCTCTTGATTTCCCAGGGCTCTCCAAAGTCCTCTGACCCTCGTATAATCTTGCTTTGTCAGGGCTTCGGCAGGCCCTCTGCCCATTCAGGTTTTATATGCTCCTGTACTTCTTGTGGCTTCTCTAGCCGTTACAGTTAATGGGTCTCATTACATGTTTGGTGTTATTTCGGTGGTAAATCTGGTGAAATACCACCAAATGGATTTACTTTTTGGTCTGGTAGATTTACCGCCTGATTACAAGTGGTGGTAGCTGGTGTTAGTCCCCATTTATTGAAGTCCATAGGTCTCTGTGGGGATTTTAGCAGAATTACTGTCAGCGGTAATGCCGCTGGCAATAATTCCATCGATTTTGCTGATTTTTGGTGGAAAAGCAGCACATATACCTCCAGCTTTTTGCTGGAGATAAATCCTCCACTTCACATCCAAAATTGTATTATGGCTTGCGTTAACTGCTATTTTTTACCACATTTCCATACAAGGCCAATGTCTCTTGATTCTCCCGGGCACTCAAAAGCCCCTTTAGCCTTGGCTATACTTGCTTTAGCGGCACATCGGTTGGGTGTATGCCCATTCGGGCTTTCTGGGCTCCTGTAGCTTTCCCAGCTTCTGATGCCATGGTTTGCCCCTCTCAAAGGCGTTACCTCTTCAGGAGCGGTTACTTCCCTTACTCTGCCCGGCTTGGCAATTTTTGCACTTCTTATGCAGAGATCAGAGATCTGACGTTTCCACTGTGGTCTGCCCGCTGTGTCAGTTAATGGGCCTGAGGCCAACCCCAGTGTCCGTATGGTCACAGCACCAAGTGAGAATCCTCTCTACAATCTCCTTCTCTCTCCTGACCTTGGGTTCTTGGTTGATCAGGACGCCAGCCTTCCAAGCATCTTGCTAGCTATCAGCTCGCTTCCCAAACTACCGCCAGCTCTGTGATCTAGCATGGCTCTGCCCCACCAGGACATGTTTCCATCAGAGACTTGCCTCTGCGTAGGTTTCTCTCTCCTCCATTCAAAGTTTCTTATCTATTTCTTTACATCATTATAGACAAAAGGAGTGTGTTGTTCCTCTTTGACTGTGGAGTTCAGGCAGGATCCAGCATTTCTTGAAGCCAAAGAGATTGAAGAAATGTCACTATTGCAGAGTCCAAAACAGAAGTAACAACAGTCTTTCCGATTCCCATGTAGGCAGACAATGTACTCTGTACAGGAAGTTCCTTACTGGAATGCGAGTACTTGTCCCCGAAATGAGAGTCACACCCAGTGAGGTCCCACTTGCCTAGACCCTTATGTAGTGTCTTGCTTAGTGGGCTCAAATCCCTACCCTCAATGAAGGTGGCTCCCAGAAGAATAGACCAGATTCATCACGACCCATAAACCATTAAGGTTGTTAATGACTGTTTATTATGTTTAGGAACATGTATGTGTTTTTCTATACTATGCCTAGCTGAGGCAGATTGTGAACTAGTGAAGTGGGCTTTCAGAATCTTGGTGCTGCAGAAAAATGGAGTTGGGTAACCCCCAGGGTGGCCAGACACAGTGAACTTTCCCAGCGGCTGTGAAGCAAATGACAAAGGCAGAAAAAACATTACAACAGTTGGGGGGCGCAAAGAAACAGTGCTCCCCTGGGGGGCTGTTGTCTCGGGCATGCCACTAGGGCAAAGGCAACAACCCGGCTTCAGGGAACTTTGCGAAGCAGTGGCATCCAAAATCCAAGAGGAGCTGAGGTACAATGATTAGCGGGTGGGGTAGGAGCCAATGCCTGAGCTGCTGTGACACTGAGCATAGAGGTGAAATGAGCTGTTCCACACTCTGGTCGCAAGCGAAGGAGGGCCCAGAAAGAGATCTGCAGGCCCTCTGGGCCGGGTGGGTTCACCCTGCTGAGTGATTGAAGTACCCTGAACTGCCTGATGACCATAATGGTGGGGCAGGTAGCAGCAGGGTGAGGTAAGGCTACTGGTTATCTGGAGAGACCCCAGTGGTGAGACAGTCGAATGCCAAGAGCTCTCCCAGGCTCTGCTGGCAATGGACAGTGACATGGGAGCAATTGGGTGGGGCTGATTGGTGTAAGCACTGCATAGACATATGGTCACGGGGAGAGTAGGTTCAACTTCCTGAAGACCACTCAACACCTACATAGATAACAGAGCGTTCCCGCCCAGATAAGCGGTGGCCTGGGCTGAGACACGGGAGACCTGGACAGTTACCATGCTCACTCAGTGCCATCAAGAGCTCCAACATGAGTGAGATGTGTTGGCTAAAGGGTGGCAGGCTTCTGCTGGCCCAAGTGTGCCAGCTGTCAGGGCACCAAGCTCAGGGAGGGGTTCCCCCTGTGGACTTGACACCCATGGCAATGCAGGAACGTCTTATGAAGAGAGAGGATGAAATGTTTCACCATTGTAATTGTCAGGGCAGACAGCAGCTGCCTTCCATGTTACATTGCATTGTTGCACCACTTTGTTGTGTGTAAATCGGGCACATGTCATTGTTGCAATGAATTGAGGCAAACTATGCCTGGTCCATTTTCGTGGATCCCTCTAGAGTGACAATAGCAACTCATATTAGTGAGATATCTCCACTGGGTAGTAGGCATCTAGGAGGAGGAACATTGTGACAAAGCCTTCTTGTCTAAAACTCCACACTACTGACAAACGTATGCATGGGCTGCTTAGGAGCAGATAGTAGCCCTGTACCCTTGATGAAATAATGAAAAGTGATGACAATCTAAGGGAAACAAGAGGCTGAACATAAAGATGAAACAGAGGAAGAGAAAGATTAGAGCCCAAAGGGAAACCACATGTGGTAGGATGCAATGTAGAAGAAAAGGGGGATACAGAAACTGATTAAGAGTGGCTGGAAAGAAAGTCTAAGAGCAAGACCAGGAGAGCACCATTACATCCATGCCCCGGGAGTGGACTCTGCTCAGGAGGATACCATGGTGAACTGAAAAAGAGATCTGAAGATAAGTCATGCATTTAGAGACCAATACATCCTCCAGTATCAGTCACCATCCTGATTTCATTGAGAGTGGTGAGCAGGGCTGACTCCATCCCATAACCTGGATGGAATCCAGTCTGAAAAGGATGAAGTGTATCCTGGTTCTCGACTGAGGTTTGAAGCTGAACTGCAGCAATACTCTAAAATAGCTTAGCAGGAAAGGGAAGAGGAGAAATAGAACAGAAATTGGAAGGGGTGCAATGGTTCTTTTAATAGAGGTGATGCAACAGCCCCCTTGAAGCTGACCAGAAGAGGGAGAGCAATCCTTTCGTTAACTTTACTGGGGATCAGATGGGACCATTGCTCAACAAAATTGGAGCTTGCCTGAAGATCAGGACCACGAAACAAGGACACATAAGCGTTCAGAGTATGCCTGGAGGAATCTCAGTGGAATTTAGCTTGAAGTGAAGTGTTAGATCTGGCTGAGCCATGGGTCCCTCAAGATGTTGGAACCTTAGCTCCATGTGCCGGGGGTTCTGTGGCTGTCAGTTGGAGAGGCTGGGAGAAAGGGAGACTTCCATAGGGGCTTTCAAACCCATACTTTGTACTTTGAAATAAACGTTTTACTTGCGTTTATCTGAATGGTATGGGCATCATCTTTATAACACTGGCAACAAAGGTACAAGCCCCTTTGGTATATCCTGGAGTGGTAAGGGACTCAGTTGCATTTGTGTACCATGGTGTCGCTGAAGCGATTGAGGGGTATCACAGACCTAGCATTGCCCTGTAATGAGTATGTGCCTTGGGGAGCTTGTGGTTGTGGCAGGATTAGTGACCTCCCAGAGCGGCCCTGGGGGGGAACTGGGCGTCGTCCCAGGATAGTACAGAAACAGCAGTGCCACTGGTAGGGTGACCAGACGTCCCGGTTTTGCCGGAACTGTCCCGGTATTTGGTGCTCTGTCCCACTTTCTCAAGATTATGTTGCCATTGGAAACTGCAGTAGTCCCGTTTTTTTTGTAGCAGGTCTTCATAGCTGGCAGGCAGCAATGTACAATCTCGCACAGAAGAAATGCTGCATTTTATAACTTAGGATAGTGTTTGTTTGTGATAAATTAATTATAATATGTGTTTCTTTGAACAGTAACACCTAAACCCCTTTCTCCTCCAAATGCTACTGAAGTGTAGCGCCTTGACAGCCACTTTCAAGAGTTAGTCCTACTTTTATGTTTTTTGTCCTGTCCCGGTTTTTTACTTTTTAAATCTGGTCACCCTAGCCACTGAGCTCTCACAACGTCGCAGCTGCCATTTTAAGGTCAGGCACAATTGGGATGTGCATGGTATGGTGAATGTAGGAAAACATTGGAAGGTCAAGCATTAGTCACGCAACGTCCCTAGAGCCATTTTGAGGTCAGGCACGGTTGAGACGTGCATGGTGTGGCTTATGGAGGAAGACATTGGAAAGTCAGGCACTAATGTCTGTAGGCTAGTGAAGCTGTCAAATAATAAAATGAGTTTCTACCGCTGGAAGGAGAAGGAGTAGATATTAAAGGCATCAAACCAATGTCCTTTGGAGAGAGCAGGAGAAATAGAAAACAAAATATAGACATTTATACAAATAACAAAGGAGACAACAGAAATAAGTGGCACTGATAATTAGAAGTAAGCTCAGAACAGTATACAAGAGGAGATTGAGCAATTTAGCGCCACAATTTCTCTCTAACTTGGGAGAACCAACAATAAAATGGGAGAATTGGAAGGAAGATTTTCAGGACTATATATCAGCCATCCATGCATCATAATTTAGTATGGAGCAAAAGAGGGTGCTTCTCAGGCACTCACTTGGGTTTGAAGGGGAGGAGAATTGTCAAAAGGTAACCAGAACTACCTGTTGGAGGAGGAGATGGACAGGAATGAGTGGTCGGTGAAGTATTTAATGCTTATCAGACAATAATGAAGAAATTGGATCTACATTATGAAAAAGAGAAAGCCTTATCTTGGAACATTATTATTTTTGCATGCTATAGCAGGCAGATGGTTAATCGGTGGAAGACTTTATGACAGGGTTGCGGGGGCTAGCCAACCGTTGTAAATTGAAGGATGAGCACATACAAGATCAGTTCATGATACGCATGAGAGAGCATACAATTAGAGAAGAAATATGGGGAAAAGGAGGTCCCCGTTTCGATGAGGTGCTGCAGATAGCAAAAAGAATAGAGCACACAATGAAGTGTGTGAAGGAACTGGAGAACACGGATAAATAAAAGGGTTTGGATACTAAAGCATGTGCTGCCATAAAGAGTGAAGACAAAAAAAGAGCCCACGAAAGAGCAAAGGATGCGCTGTGGAGATGAGATTACAGACCACAAGAAGACCGAGGAAACAGTTGAAGGATGGGTGGAGAAGAGGGCTATAAAGGGAGCAGTGAGAGATATGCGTAGGTGCTTTTGATGTGGGAAGACCTTCCACTTTACAAATTCGGTGAAGTGACCAGGATTAAATGTTGACTGTAGAAAATGTGGAAGAAAGGTACATTTTGCAAGATGTGAGAAGCTGTGAGAACATTTCTAAGGTTGGTGTGAGGGAGATCACATTGATAAGGAATGTGATTGTGTAAGTGACATTGTAGATGCAGTGGGCAGAGTGAGCTTTTCAGTAAGCCATGTTGGCAGCATGATAAAGAAAGGATGGAAGCTACATGCAAAGGTCAGAATTAATGGAATTAATGGAGTAGTGGACTCCGGGTCAGACTACACCATAAATGATTGATAGACCTGGAAAACATGTCTGGAAAGGAAAAGGTCTAAACTGATGAATCCATGTGTGTGTGCCAATGCCTATGGGAGTGTTACGATCGAGATGGTGGGGGAGTTCAAAGGGGTACTTGAATGTCTGTGGCGGTCAACCAAGGTGAATGTCTATATTTGCAAGAGTGGTGGATACTTACTTGGATGGTATGAACAGAGTGAGATGGATATTATCATTAACCCAAAAGTACCGGGGATGGTATTAGTGACGGAGGATAGGGAGATTAGCATAGTGGAGGAGAGATTTGAAGATGTGTTTGAAGACAGAGGGCCTCATTACACGGTAGGCGGTAGGGACATACCGTTACCGGTAAGGGATTACCGATATCGGTAAATCCCCTCCCCAATCACGAACCGGACATACCGCTATTAGCGGCACCGCAAAGTACGGTGGCACTATTAGCGGCAAGTCCGTGAGCGCGCGGCCCCTCAGACCGGAAATAGCGGCATAGCGCTAATATCACGGCATCACGAGCCATGCGTACATGGCAATACCGGCATGTACTAGACCCAAAGAACCCTTACCGGCAAGGCGCTAATACCGGCATTGCGAACCACACGTTAAAAGAGCACAGCAGAGTTCCAACCTGCCACAGGTGGACAAAATCAGCACAGGTGGAGGCAATGGAGACTGGCAGCACAAAAGAGCACACCACACCCCTCCCCACACCCATTCCCACACCAAGATGGATGCAATACTAGCAGCATTACATGGGCTAGAGGACATGATTGCTGTGCAGCAGCTACAACAACAGGCAGCACAGAGGAGACGCAGGAGGAGGAGGAGGAGGGCAAGACAGGCGCAGCAAGCACCACCAGTGCACCTAGTGATACCACAGAGGCAGCCACCAATTCCCAGGATCAGAGCCAGTCCAGTCAACCTAACCCCTGAGCAGATACACACCCTGTACCGTCTGGACTGGGATACCATCACCACCATAGTAGACATGATATACAACGACATTGTGAGTCTCATTGACATCCGTACTGCCATCCCCCCTCTACTGAAGGTAGTAACAGTGCTCCACTTCTTGGCCACAGGCACCTACCAGCATACGGTAGGTCAGATGCATGGCATATCACAACCAGTATTCTCACGCACACTGAACCAGGTGCTCGATGCCCTCCTGCAGCACACAAGTCAACACATATACATGCCACGGACTGCCCAGGAGATCTCCAACACCAAAGTAGGCTTCCATACACTGGCAGGCATCCCAAGTTGCATTGGGGCCATCGACTGTACCCATGTAGAACTGGTGGTCCCACATGCCAATGAGGTAGTGTACCGTAACAGAAAGCAATACCACTCCATCAACGTCCAAATGGTATGTGACTCCAATAAGATCATCACACATTGCTGTGCCCGATATCCCGGTTCAACCCATGATGCAATGGTCCTGCGGAACTCGACAATACCACGATACATGGAGCGACATGCTGGACAACGTTCGTGGCTACTTGGTGAGTAGCAGGCTGACCACATGTCAGTGTGATGTGGATTGTGAGTGGGGGGGGGAGATGCATACTCCAACTGTGCGTGAACTTGTGTCATGAGAAGAATGGACATACATATTTGCATCACTGTACAGTGAGGCAGCCCACAATGGACCAGAGACAAAACCACATGCCGGAAGTGAGTGCCACGGCAAACATATCAATCCATTACGCCAAACAGGCCATTCCAAACAACATGCACACCGCACAACACACCATTCCCCCATTACACAAATCAGCAACATGCATATCAAAATCACAACTGAAATGTACGCTGAACTACATCAGAAATGGTCCGCGCACATGAGTGCATACAAATGGATCCCCTGTAGCCATTGTGGTGAGGCACACCCGTACCCCACCACAGAATTGCCATCAAACAGCATGGGGACATCAACTAAGGAATGGCAGTGTACTAGCAGTGTGGCACTAACGTTGCCAGGGCCAGGAAACACAAATCACTTAAACTCTGGCGGGACATGGCAATCCCTGCTGTATGCATGCATGGTGCATGTCCACTTGCAAGGACCACCTCACCTTCCCACATTGCAGTTACCCTGATTGCCATGCGTGCTTGGATCAGTGGATGTCGTTGAATATGCAATGTTTGTTTGTGTGACATGTGCACGCTCCACATTATGTAGACACTTACACATACCCATTGTTGCACCCATGCAGGTGATGCAGGTTATCCCCTGAAGAGGTGGCTCCTTACCCCTGTGCGGAACCCACAGAACAGGCACGAAGAGGACTACAATCATGCACACACCCGTACCCGCGTGGTGATCGAGCAGACATTCGGCCTATTGAAGGAACGCTTCCGGTGCCTCAGCAGGTCGGGCGGGGCACTCCTGTACGGGCATGAGAAGGTGGCCAAGATCACCATGGCATGTGTCATGCTTCACAATATGTGTATCAGACGGAATGTGCCAATGCCCCCTGACATAGAACTGCGACCACCGTCTGAGGATGATGACGGGGATGAGGATGGAGGAGAGGGGGCTGCAGGTCATGCAGGTGGCGATGCCCATGAGGGACGTGCTGTGCGGCAGCACCTGATAGACCATTGTTTCTGATGCACATGGATTAGGAGGGTGCAATTGGTGTTCAGCTCAGGGCACGGGGTGTATGGAGGACATAATCACAGTGCACCCTTCAACAATAAAACACACATACACAATTATCAATGTCGAGTCATGTGATTATCCATGCCATTACGTCTGTATTGAGCATTATGACATTCAAACGTGCATGTACCCTCCACCCAAAACACCCTCACCCCCCTCCCCCCACAACTCCCCCAAACACCCTCACCCCCCTCCCCCCACAACTCCCCCAAACACCCTCACCCCCCTTCCCCCACAACTCCACCGAACATGGTGTGCACATCAGTGCTGCATTAGTTCCCAAGTGTCAACAGGGACAGGCTGGCCCTACTTCCCTCCTCCACTACCACCATTGGGGGGTTGTGAGTCTGACCGCCGCAAGGACCGGCTGGACCTGCGCAGGATGGTTGTCTGGTCGGAGCTAGTAGACGAGGGCGTGGCTGGTTGATCTGCTCCCTGTGAGTGACGCATGCTCTCCATCGCCTCAGCAATGCGCGTTAGGACCTGCCTCACAGCGGCCATCTCCTCACATAGGCGCGTCGTGTTGCTGTCCATGGCAGCTTTCATGTCCCTTGACAACCCCCGGATCTCCTCCCTGGTCGAGGCAGCCTCGCTCACTTGCCGGGCAACCAGGGCATTGAGCTCCTCCTGGCGCTGGCGTATCAGGCTCATGGTGTCGTCTGCGGCCCTGCCCCTGTTACTCCTCGGCGCAGCTTGCTGCATGTGGCCGACATCAGGTGAGCTCGCCACGGGACTGAATGACCCATCCATTGCATCTCCGGCATGCACCTCATGGATGTTGCCATTGGATGTGTTGCATGGGCTGTGGAGTGGGGACAGCTGGGGGCTGGGTGTACGCTGCCCTTCCGGTGTCGGACATGGGTCGTCCACATCACTCATAGGTGCCGTGGCTGCTGCTTCCCCAACGGAGCTATTGGCTGCGGACGGCGTGCCTTCTGGCACTGGCTCCTGAGTGGTGGGGGTGGGTGGTGGGGGTGCTGCCACAGTGTCGGATGGCATTTCGACCCTTGGTGTGGTCGTTGCGTGGGTGGCTTTTGTACGCTGGGCCACTCCAGATATCCCAGTGCCCCTCGATGTACTGGGCCTGGTGCCTGCATCCTTTCCCTTGGCCTGCTTTTTGGGTGGTGGGGCCTGCGTTGCAGCGTCCAGCTCCTCACTGTCAGATTGTGACCCTGTGGGGGAGCAAGACAGGGATAACATCAGTGATGGGTCAACGTGCATCATGCATATGTTGTTGTTGCTGCAGTTCTTTGGATTTGGACATCTACTTTGGGCCTGCAGGTTGTTGGCCAGATGGGTGGGTCATCCGGACATGTGTCAGGGTGACACGTGTGTGAGGTGCTGCATGCATGTGGTTGTGTGGGGATGTGCAGGGCATATATGCAGGGTTGTGTACATGTGTGTGTGATGACCCCATCCATTAGCTGATTCCCAATTCACATTTAGGGGAGGGACTCATGCTTGGCATTGCTGTGTCTTGCGTGGTCACTCACCTCGGTCTGACGTTGTTGCCACACCACACTCCATTCGGCCCACTCCCTCGATGGATTCTATGCCAATGGTGCTGGCACATGTCTCCTCCCACTCCTGCATCTTCATCGGGGATCCACCTCCGCCTCCTGTGCCCATGGCCAGATTCCTGTTGGCCGATAAAATGCTGCGTACACGGAGGCGCAGATCATCCCACCGCTTGCGCACGTCCTTTACGGTGCGGGGGGTGGAGCCCACCGCACTGACTTTCTGCGCCACCTCAGCCCAGATTTCCTTTTTTCTCAGGAGTGCCGGGCGCCGCATGTCGCTAGCGAACACTACATCTGCATTTGCAGCCAGGGTGTCTGCCAGCATTTTCAATTCCTCATTTGAGAAGCGTTCTTTGCGCTGGCGCGCATCGGCTTTCTTTAGGGCCTTGGGCATTGTTTGTTCTTCTGGGATGTGGTTTTGCCAGTCGTGGTGTTGCTGCAGGTCCTGAGTGCAGGGGATGGCAATGGATTGTGTTTTTAAAGATGGCCGCCGGGCTCTTTCCCGTTCCGGTGCGATGACGCTATTTCCGGTTCCGGTGTTTTACGGTGACCGCTAATAGCAGTGACCGCTAATAGCAGTGACCGCTAACAGCGGTGGCCGCTAATAGCGTGCAGCATGAGGGCGGAGGTGCTATCAGCACTTTGGTCGGAGCCGGTAAGGTGCTTTTCCGCCATGGCGGTGGGGTCATTTACCGTCATGGCCCTATGCGCGTGTCCGCTAACTCGTAATGTGACGCTATTAGCGGTCTCCTACGATGGCGGACACGCTAATGGCGCCATGACGGTAAATCACATTTTTTAGCGCCTACCGTGTAATGAGGCCCAGAGTGGGGTGTCTCAGTGGATACCAACATCTCATTTGGATAAAACCAGGTGCAGAGCCGGTGGTGGGGAGGTTGAGTATTATACCCATATGCCTCAGAGAAGAGGTTACCAATAAATTGGCCTGGTTGGAGAAGCTTCGTGCTATTAAGCAGTTGTAAGCATTGGAATGGGTGTCCATTATAGTCATGGTGAGGCAGGCTAAGGGAGCGGTAAGGTTGTGTGTGGATATGAGGGTGCTCAATAGGAGCATGATAGGGGGCAGATGTCCCCTATCCAACATTGGAGAGATGGACTGCCTGGTGGGTGGAGCCAAGGTGTTTACCACATTGGACCTTTCTTCAGCTTATGATCAAGTGAACGTGCACCCTGATTCTAAGCACCTTTGTTTCGCCAGATGGGACATATAGGGCTTTTGTTGGCTTTATCTTTTTTTCAAAGGGTGATGCATGCTCTCTTTGTTTAGAAATAAAGGGATGTTCTGCTTTCAGGATGACATCCCAGTAGCGTGAATAGACGAAAAAGTACATGATCAGAGCTTGGAAATAATTCTTAGAATTATCAGGGATGCCTGAATAACACTGAAGAAGGAGAAGTGCAAGTTAACAGTTGGAGAGATTGCATATCTGGGGAACAAGTTGAGCTCACGTGGTGTTGAGGCAAAAGGGGAGCTGGTCGCTACCATTGCAGAGTTGCAGAGCCAAACAGTCATGTCTTTTTTGGCCCTTGTGGAGTAATATGCAAAGTTTGTGGACCGGTTTACAGACAGGTTTAAGGAAATTAGAAGCTTAAACAAGAAAGGGGTGGAGTTTTGCTGGTCGGAAGAGTGTCAAAGGGAGTTTGAGGACATTAAGGATGGCATTGTGCGTGCCCCCAATGTTAACAAGTTTCGATGTGCAGGATCTGACCTGGATAATGGTGGATGACATTGAAACTGGTGTGGGTGCAGCACTGCTTCAGAATCAGCATGGTGTTGACAGGGTGGTGGCATTTGCATCAAATACTTTGAGGGACGCAGAGAAACTCTACTTGGTGATCCAGAAGGAAGCATTAAGTGTGGTATGGGCGAATGACAAATTCTGCATGTTTACCGGGGAAAGGAAGTTTACAGTACAAACTCACCATAAGCCTTTTGTGGATGTTTACAAGACCAAGAGCTTGGAGGGTATCTTGAGGTGCATTATGAAATGAGTAGCGGCACTACAAGGACAGGATTTTTGTGTGAAGTACGTACCTGGTAGGGAGAATGTTTCAGCAGATTCCCTGTCCAGAGTTCAAAGGAAAGGGCAGGTGGTATAGTTCACAGAGTAGTGGGAGAAAGAAAATAAGCATGTGTTTCAGGCCTGTGGTGGAGGCACGTTCACTAGAGAAGAGTGGAATGAGGCATTTGAAGGGGATGTGTGTCTTGACAAGGTCATTGAGAATGTTGCAGTTGGGTGGCAAGAGTGACCAGATGATGAGGGATTGTAACGCTCACCTGGTATCCAAGGGGGCCTTCACTCAGCCTGTTCTGACCTCTTATGACCTCAAACCCTTACATGGAGGCTATTCGACTGGAGACTGGGCCTGAAACACAGGATTGGTAGAGTTTAACTCCCTATTGTCTCTGCGTGCTTGAACCCCTTCTTCCCCAGGGTCCAACCCTTCCCTTTGATCCACATCTTATCTTGTTTTCTTGGATAGTGTGCTCTCCGTCCTGCTTTCAGCGCAGGGGCGCGTTGATTGATGCGGGCTCGGTGCTGCCTAGTTACTTCACGACAGGTAAGTATGATGAGTCTTTTGAACAGTTCTCTAACTTCGTTCCTTTCCTTCCTTAGATGATGGCCGGCGCCCGGGGATGGCGGGGTGCTGCTGAAATGAGTAGCGCTGAAGGTGAGTGAGAGCGCGATGCACCCCTTTCGTATTTTCTTTGAACAGAGTTATTTTTCGGTGTCTTTTAGGTGCCGCGATGTTTTCAGCATGGATGTCGGTTATGAAGAACAAATGCAGTGGGTAAGCGCGGTATGCAGCGCCTCTAGATGTTTCAACGCTAACCTGGAGTGTCTTTTCCCTCTTGCAGATGGATGAGAAGTTCCGGAGACAGAGTTCCCCCAGAGCGGGTGGGATTCAGGTAAGTGTTTGAAGCTCAGTATTTAAAAATAAGGGAAGATTTGCAGAATGTTTACTAATGCCTTTTTTCTGTTCTTTTCCCTTTTCCTTAGGAAGCAGCGTGCTGGGATGGGGATGACACCGCCGAAGATGCCCGCAGAACAGAAGGAGTGATAAATGATGGGCAGAAGCGCCACAAGGTAAGGCTATTCCTAACAGTGTTCTTGTTTTTGCAGGAGCTGAGCGCAGAAGAAAGATGCAGGCCTACTGGAGACCGATCCGAACACGGTGAGTGTCACGCTGCAGGTGCAGAAAACGCAAAGCATGTTTCTCAGCCTAGGTGTGGCTTAAATAGTCTCTGGGTATCCCAGGTGTCTCTGGGCTGAACCACACCCAAAAGACTAGACCGCACATGCAGTTCTGGGAACCGAAATATGTGGGGGCATCCATCTTGTCCCCATCAATGCACTAAAAGTCCAATCCCCAATGTTATCCTATGGGAGTGAGTGAGTCTGGTGTCACAAGCGCCAAGTCTGACTCCAAGTGGGTCTTTGGAGGGATGGAGAGGCCCCTGAGGGCCATGTAGGTGATCGTGGCCTGGTTCCAGCCTGACATCTGGGAGGGCTGGGGACATGAGGGGCAGGAATCATGACAGGAATTTAAACAATTCTATAAGGTCTGGGTGGTTCTCAGTTTGGAGGATGATTTGTTGTGCTAGGGGAGGTAAAATTGTTCTTCTGGTGGGTCTGGGCAACAGCATTTTGGAGTTGGCCCATGAGCTGCACTTAGGGATGACCAAGTGTAAGTGGAGGATGAGGGGAGATTGGAGGTTTTGTGGACCTAATTGTGTTTTCCCAAAATTTCATTCATAGACCTATACCATGGTACAGAGTACCATGGAGCCAAACCAAAGTATGTGTAAAGGTGTGCCTAAGATCACGCAATTGGTCAGTATAATAATCAATAATGGATGACTCAGGTGCACGTCAAACCCCAGCTTTATTCAAACAAATAATCCTAGCTAGGACAACATACAAGCAACTTGCTCTCAACATTTTCAACGATTGCGAACTAATTTTGTACTGAAACTATGTCATTAATGACATCACTTACACTATCAGTTTACAAAACCTACAGGGAGGTTGGGTTGGTAGGTAGCTCAAACCACATATAGGATACCTAGGGGTTAGTCACTTGCTTGGTCAGTGCCTATCTGATGGCTCCGTCTGGACCCATCCTACTACTGATATCATTTCTAATATATCATTACAGGGACAGCTATTTGGTTGGAATTATCCATCATAGGCGGTGTGGCAAGGGGAGTTTTTATTGGTTGGCCTTAGTTTACCAACCTTGGATACTTTTACAATACGTCAAGATATGAGCAAGACATAAGTGGGGGGAGAGAATTCCATAGTCTGACATAATTCAAATCAAAGAATACTCCTGGTCATCTCGAGACATGAGGTCTTCCTTTTCCTTTGTAATTGGCCTTGCGTGCTGTCTGGTGTTAGTGTGTGTACTGAGGGAGATCTGCAGGCATCTCATCTGTGCTTGGCTCATAATGAATAACCAGGGCTTCTCATGTCTGGATCACATGTTAGAGTACCATGTTTGAGAGTGGATTTCCTTCTATTTATTAAGGTATTAGCTAATTTGAATGTGCATGTTGTGTTCTTTGTGGCCACTTGGGACACTAGTCAGTCACTTTTCTATAACGTCATTTGGCTTACTGATTTTATGTACCTGGGCATCAATGTTTTTTTGTGCACTTATTATTAAAATTAATTAACTTGGGAGTTGACCACTTCTTGCCTGCATTCTGTTCATCTATTACTCCCTTCATAGTTCCAGACCTTGGCTCTGGCTGTGAGCTACTGTCTGAGATCTACACAGGTTTCTGGAATACATGTGTTTTTGTAAACCCAGCCCCTTGGGTTCTTGTAACGCTCACCTGATTCCCGCAGAGGCGCCAGTATTGACTGGGTGAATGCCGTATCTTCAAAGGTGATGTGTAACACACGGTTGGCTCTTTGGGCTGGACCTCTGTGCACTGTATGTCTGACTCGAAGAGCAAGATGTCTGCAGATAGAAAATATGGGATTAATGAACTGGGGTTATTGGGTGCCTCTCTCCTCTTCCCTTTCTCTTCTCCTGTAGAACCCCAAAGGTTAACACCCTCACCTTAGGTAAGTAAACGCAGAGCTCTCCATCTGCCTCGGGGCAGGGTGCCGTAACCAGTTTCTTCACTGGATAAGGGTGCAGGCCTCTTGACCTCAGAGGACTGCTGTCCGTCGTTAACTGCACGAACGGTAAGTTCTGGGCACTTCAAATGTCTTAAAAGTCTTTTGTAATGATATCTCTTGTTTTGCAGGGTTCCGGCGATGGCGGATGGCGGTCTGATGAGAGTTGAGGATCGAACCCGCGTGAGGAATAGAAGCGCCTGGAAGCACGTAAGTAAGCGCTTGTAGCCTGCTTCACGATGCGCACTAACTGTCCCTTTTATCTTGCAGGTACAAGTTCGGAGCTTTAGAGAAGCTGAAGGGTGCTGGAATACCCACTGGATTCGGCGTGGGAAGGAGTAATGGCACGTGAGTAATAAAGTTGCCCAATGTCTTTAAACGCACCTTCTTTTGTCTTTCAGATGCGGGATGCAGCGCCGAAGGCCTCCGGAGCATGCAAAGAGCTGGTAAGCTTTTGTCTTTCAGATGCCGGAATGCAGTAAGAAGACCTCCGGAGCATGCGAAGAGTAGGTAAGCCTTTGTCTTTCAGATGCCGGAATGCAGCGCGAGGCGTTGGTGACAGCCGATGGACCAGGTAAGAGATGCGCTGCCACTGAAGACCGTAGTGCTAACCTGTTCTTTCTTTGTCTTTACAGGTGCTGCTGAAGACTGGATTCCAGGATGGTAAGCCTTTGTTCCCTTAGGCCCAGGATCAGAAGCAGAAGACACGATGAGCGTTCTGCTGCAGAGAATGCAGAATAACGCAAAGCAAGATTCATCCATCGGGTGTGGTTTAAATAGCCTCCTGTAGTGCTTAGGTGTCTCCTTCCACAGCCACGCCTAAGAAAAGAGTTCCTGCTTTCCAGAAGAGTTCCAGTGTTCTGAACCTAGGGAGTGGCTCCTGCCCCACCCAACAGGAAAAGTAGTCCCAAACAGAAGAGGATCAGGGGTTCAACTGGCAGGTAAGTAAGCAGCATGGTCTGCTGCAGGTAAGTCCACCCAAGCATTATGAGCCCGGCGCTTCCAGCGCTGGGACTGGGCATCTTTATGAGCCTGGTGCCACTGGTGCCAGGACAGGGTCCAAAAGGTCCCAATTGGGACTGGCTGGCACTCGGAACCGGGGTTATGGGTCTGCTTCCAAGGGAGTCGGGCAAGTCCTGATCTTTTGGAAGCAGAGATCATGACAGCACCCCCCCTCAAGGCCCCTCCCAAACCGGGCTTCTCCGGGGGTTTGGGCTTGTTAGGAAATGTTCGATGAAATCTTTTGATTAGACGAGGCACGTGGACATATTCTGCAGGTTCCCAGGATCTTTCTTGGGGACCGTAGCCTTTCCAGTCAATCAGGTAAAATAGTTTAGATTTGGGGATCTTGGAATCCAAGATGCTTTGGACTTCAAACTCGAGTTCTCCATCAACTAGAATAGGTTTTGGAGATGTAGTTAGTCGGGTTTGAGGTTGCACGGGTTTTAATAGAGAGACGTGGAAGACCGGATGTATCTTCATGTGAGGGGGTAAGTCCAACTTGACCGCTACTGGATTTACTATGGTAGTGATGGAATAGGGACCAAGGTATCTTGGGTTGAATGTGCGTGGTCCTTTTAGAGGTAGATATTTGGTGGATAACCAGACTTGATCTCCTACTTGATATTGGGGGGCTTCCTTCCGATGTTGGTCTGCTCCTTTCTTGTATTGTTCTTTAGCGCTTTGAAGGTGAGAAACGGCTTCCTTAAAGGCTTGGGTGATTGTAGAATGCAGGTGGTCTACTGCTGGTGTTCCAAGATCTTGGAGTGGATCCAACTCCGAGGTTCGAGGGTGACTACTGTATAAAAGAAAAAACGGGGTCTTCCCAGTTCCCGAGTGGACAGAGTTATTGTAGGCATATTCGGCTATCCAAAGGATATCTTTCCAAGTCTTTTCAGTTTGTTGTAGCATGCAGCGCAAATACTGTTCCAGAGTTTGATTGGTCCTCTCGGTTTGTCCGTCGGTTTGAGGGTGGTGGCTGGTCGAAAGTCTCACATCAATTTGAGCCGACCGACAGCAACTTCGCCAAAAATGAGAAATAAATTGACTACCTCGATCCGAAATTAGAACTGAAGGAAAACCGTGCAGTCGGACGATGTTTTCGAGAAATTCTCGGGCCAGAGTTGCTGCTGTTGGTAAGCCTTTGAGTGGAATGAAATGCGCCATCTTGGAGAATAGGTCCACGATTACTAGGATCGTATTGTATCCGGAGCATGGAGTAGATCGGTGATGAAGTCCATAGAAAGCGTATGCCAAGGGCGAGGTGGGATGTCAATAGGGCGTAAGAGGCCGGCTGTTTTTTCCTTTTGACTCTTGTTTTGGGCGCATACTCCACAGGACATTATAAAGTCTCTGATATCTTTTTTCCAAGACGGCCACCAGAAGTAGTGCTTGATCTTTTCAGAGGTCTTGGTCATACCGGGATGTCCTTCAATTAAAGAATCGTGATAACAAGAGATTACCTTTTTCTGTAAATCTGTGCTGGGCAGGTATAACCGTTCTTGGAAATATAATAGGTTGTCCTTCACCGTAAAGTCCTTTCCCTGCAGATGCCAATTCTGTATGTCTGCTGGAGTTACCAGTAGCCTGGCTTTATCCTTAACTTCCTCTATGGATTGTGTGGCGATTACACCTAGAATTCTTTGTTCGGGAATGATAGGTACAGGTTTAGGATTGATCAAATGTTCTTCCACTCCCATCCGAGAAAGGGCATCAGCTTTACCGTTTTTTGTACCAGGTCGATAGGTAATTATGAAGTCAAACTCGGCAAAGAATAGTGCCCAACGGAGTTGCCTAGAGGATTGAGCTTTTGCGGTTTTCAAATATTGCAGGTTTCGGTTATCTGTAATCACAGTAATGGTGTGTCGGGCCCCCAGAAGATAATGCCGCCAAGCCTTAAAGGCGGACTTGATAGCTAGAAGTTCCTTATCAGTAATAGTGTAATTGATTTCAGGAGGCGAGAATTTGCGGGACCAAAATGCCACGGGATGCAACTGATTGGTTACTGGGTCCTTTTGTGATAGAACTGCCCCCATGGCAAGGCTCGAAGCATCAGTTTCAACAATGTAGGGGAGTTCTGGGCGAGGATGTTTTAAGATCGGTGCAGAGATAAATCTAGTCTTCAAATTCTGGAAAGCTTGTTCCGCCTCGGTAGACCATTCAAAACGTTTGTTTTTCTTTAACAAGGCGGTGATGGGCTGGACTATTCGAGAGAATTCGGGGATAAACCTGCGGTAAAAGTTAGCGAAGCCTAACATGCTTTGAACACCTTTTACGGAGGATGGCGATGGCCATTTCAGAATTGTATCGACCTTCTTTGAATCCATACGCACTCCGCTAGGTGATAATATGAATCCCAAGAATTCAACTTCAGTCACGTTGAAAACACATTTTTCCAACTTAGCGAAAAGTTTGTGTTGACGCAATCTCTCGAGGACCATTTTCACGTGTTTCCGATGTTCAGTTTCCGATGAAGAATAAACGAGGATGTCGTCAATGTAAACAACAACACACACATCTATGAGCTCTCTGAGGACATCGTTCATAAAATATTGAAAGGCGGCCGGGGCATTGCAAAGTCCGAAGGGCATGACCTGATATTCAAATAGCCCATACTTGGTGCGGAAGGCCGTCTTCCATTCATCGCCCTCTTTTACTCGTACCAAGTGGTAGGCTCCTCTAAGATCCAGCTTTGTATATATGCATGCTTTTCTGACTTGGTCCAGGAGTTCAGGGATCAAAGGTAACGGATATCTATTCTTAACGGTGATCTGGTTCAGGGCGCGATAATCTATACAAGTTCTAGGGTCCCCTTCTTTTTTTGGAACGAAGAACAAAGCTGAGGAAGCAGGGGACTTGGAAGGACGAATAAACCCATTCGCTAGGTATTGATCCAGGTATTGTCGGAGGTGAAGATTCTCAGGCTCGGTGAGGGCATAAATTCTACTACAAGGAGGAGTAGATCCAGGTATCAGGTCTATCTGGCAGTCATAAGACCTATGAGGAGGTAGAGAGTTAGCCTGATCCTTCCGGAAAACATCTTGGAATTCTAGGTATTCAGGAGGTAACTGAGGAGCCTCCGAGGAAATTGCTGCCAGTGCAACACCAGGTCGAGGGTGACAAGTAGAGACACATTCTGGAAACTGAACCGTTCTTGCTCGCCAATCGATCTGAGGATTGTGCTTCTCTAACCAAGGAATTCCTAGAATAATCTAGAACTGGGGGGCCTTGATCACATCGAACACGATCTTCTCATGGTGTCCATCTTGACTTACTAGCGTCACTTCTTGGGTGGTATGCGTTACTCGTCCGGAGGCTATCTCCGTACCATCCACCGTAGTAATGACGTCCTTTACAGCCTTTGGACAAAGAGTCAGATTCATCCTCAAAACCATTTCATGATCCACATAATTGCCGATGGCACCGCTGTCGACGTAAGCTTCAATCGAATGTAATCGATCCGGATGTTCATGGCTAATGAGGACCATAGGTATCACGAAATGCGAGGTCACGGAACTGGTTTTAACGCTCGGCAAGAGGACCTCTATTCTTGTCGGGCGAGGTCGTTTCCCTGCTCAGAGTTTGTGACCCTGGTAACTGCAGCTCCTACTGCCTTCTTGGCTGGTTTCACCGGACAGTCTCGAAGAAAGTGCCCCGAGTTTCCGCAATAGAGGCATAATTGCAGCTGTTTTCTCCTTTCCCGCTCCTTTTGTGTTAGTGGTCCTTTCAGGCCCCCTATTTGCATGGGTTCCCCGGAGTCTACTCCTTTGGTAGGAGTTGGTGGTTTGGAAAATACTCAAGCATCAAACTTGGACCGATCGGCCTTCCTGTTCTGCAGTCTGTGGTCAATTTGAACGACTAAGTCAATATAGTCCGAACAGTCTTGCGGGGGATTCACTACTTGGGCTAACACATCTTTGAGCTCTCCACGTAGACCTCTATAAAACAACGTAATCCTTTTGTCCTCAGGCCATCGAGTTTCCACTATCAGTCTGTTGAAAGACGCAATATAAGCCAAAAGGTCTTGATTACCCTGTCGCAATGAAAGGAGCTCATTGTCCAAGGCCTGCCCCTGTGAATGTCTTGCAAACAGTTTTTCCATACTGAGCTGAAAAGCTCGAAAATCATGGAGAACCGGATCATCTTGATTAACTAGAGGGATCGACCAGTCTGCCGCATTGCCACTAAGGTACGAAAGCACGAAAGCTACCTTAGCTTGATCAGTTGGAAAGGCTGCTGGCCGGCATAAGAAGTGCAACCGGCACTGATTAATAAATACTGCAAACCTCTTTGGGTCACCAGAAAATCGTTCGGGCGGAGCCAGAGGTACATTCCCAGGTAGGTTGATCTGCACTGGGTTCATAGAGGATTTTGAAGGAAGATTTGCCCCTGATGCGGGTAACGGAGTTCGTCCGGCTTGTGACTGTAGCAATTGTCTAGCGAGATCGTCTGTTCGCTCCTTGGAAATAATCAGTTCCCTTCTTAGAGCATTCGTTTCCTGACAGGCTGCATGCACTTCTGCTCTTAGTTCCCCAAGTAACTGGGCTAGCTGGTCGGTATCCGAGGTTTCCATAGCGCCTGGGTGGGAGTTTTGCGATAGGCTTTGCGTTCTGTAACGCTCACCTGATTCCCGCAGAGGCGCCGGTCTTGACTGGGTGAATGCCGTATCTTCAAAGGTGATGTGTAACACACGGTTGGCTCTTTGGGCTGGACCTCTGTGCACTGTATGTCTGACTCGAAGAGTAAGATGTCTGCAGATAGAAAATATGGGATTAATGAACTGGGGTTATTGGGTGCCTCTCTCCTCTTCCCTTTCTCTTCTCCTGTAGAACCCCAAAGGTTAACACCCTCACCTTAGGTAAGTAAACGCCGAGCTCTCCATCTGCTTCGGGGCAGGGTGCCGTAACCAGTTTCTTCACTGGATAAGGGTGCAGGCCTCTTGACCTCAGAGGACTGCTGTCCGTCGTTAACTGCACGAACGGTAAGTTCTGGGCACTTCAAATGTCTTAAAAGTCTTTTGTAATGATATCTCTTGTTTTGCAGGGTTCCGGCGATGGCGGATGGCGGTCTGATGAGAGTTGAGGATCGAACCCGCGTGAGGAATAGAAGCGCCTGGAAGCACGTAAGTAAGCGCTTGTAGCCTGCTTCACGATGCGCACTAACTGTCCCTTTTATCTTGCAGGTACAAGTTCGGAGCTTTAGAGAAGCTGAAGGGTGCTGGAATACCCACTGGATTTGGCGTGGGAAGGAGTAATGGCACGTGAGTAATAAAGTTGCCCAATGTCTTTAAACGCACCTTCTTTTGTCTTTCAGATGCGGGATGCAGCGCCGAAGGCCTCCAGAGCGTGCGAAAAGCTGGTAAGCTTTTGTCTTTCAGATGCCGGAATGCAGTGCGAAAACCTCCGGAACATGCGAAGAATAGGTAAGCCTTTGTCTTTCAGATGCCGGAATGCAGCGCGAGGCGTTGGTGACAGCCGATGGACCAGGTAAGAGATTCGCTGCCACTGAAGACCATAGTGCTAACCTGTTCTTTCTTTGTCTTTACAGGTGCTGCTGAAGACTGGATTCCAGGATGGTAAGCCTTTGTTCCCTTAGGCCCAGGATCAGAAGCAGAAGACTTGATGAGCGTTCTGCTGCAGAGAATGAAGAATAACGCAAAGCAAGATTCATCCATCGGGTGTGGTTTAAATAGCCTCCTGTAGTGCTTAGGTGTCTCCTTCCACAGCCACGCCTAAGAAAAGAGTTCCTGCTTTCCAGAAGAGTTCCAGTGTTCTGAACCTAGGGAGTGGCTCCTGCCCCACCCAACAGGAAAAGTAGTCCCAAACAGAAGAGGATCAGGGGTTCAACTGGCAGGTAAGTAAGCAGCATGGTCTGCTGCAGGTAAGTCCACCCAAGCATTATGAGCCCGGCGCTTCCAGCACTGGGACTGGGCATCTTTATGAGCCTGGTGCCACTGGCGCCAGGACAGGGTCCAAAAGGTCCCAATTGGGACTGGCTGGCACTCGGAACCGGGGTTATGGGTCTGCTTCCAAGGGAGTCGGGCAAGTCCTGATCTTTTGGAAGCAGAGGTCATGACAGCTCTGAGATCTTGCTAATTCTGAGAGCTGTCACAAATTTGATGTTGGAAAATGGCTGCCCTTCTGTCTTCCTTTCTCCATATTGGCGACCTATAGCCACATCTTATTCATCTTGTATAGCTTCCATATGATGGATTCCATGCCCATGTATTCAGCATCTTATTTACCTATAATCCAACTGCCCTATCAGTGTAGTGAGTCCCTCTCTTGGTACATAGAAACCTCCTATGCTTTTATACTTTGTTGTACTATTTAAACTGCACACTATTTGAGCATTCTACAAACTATTTTTAGTCCTTACTTGTCTCGCACCATCTAACTAATTCTCTTTGACAGATTGCATATTCATTCATTTTAGTTAAGCATATTGTTCCATGGAGGTCAGTTTAGCTCATATTGTCAATCACGCCTAGGTTCATGGGGTAATAAGTCTGTCTCAGTTCGTACCATGTCTCACTCTTGCGGTACTGGGACAGGGTCGAGGCAGAAGGTGGTAATGATGCATTCATCTGCATTTTCATATTCACCCATCTTGTTGAATTTTCAACCATGCAAATACTTCTGCCCATTCCATTATAATCATCTTTGGATATCCATATTTTGCTCACCCCGCTTCAAGCTTCCTCCATGTGCTACATATTCTTCAGGGCCACAGGTCATGAAGCACCAATCCCCATCAGCTTCTCAATCCACCCAATGCTCGGCGTAATTGTGGGGGTTCATGGGACATTCTGACAATGTCCTAGGAGGTCCAATAAGATGGTCTATTGGGTACATCTTGGGTAGTTCTTCTGTTTGTGTACACTCATGTACTTGGGTATCTACATTTGTTTTTATGGGCATTACCAGTGCCTTCTTGATAACTGTTCAGTGCTATTTTCAGGATACACAAAACTGTCAGAACCAGTACCAGCATGGGCGATAATATTTTGAATGTGTTTCCCAACCGGGTGGATACCCATGATAACAGATAATCAAACCAGTGATCATTTTCAATTTCTTCCACCTCTAACACCCTATTTTGTGTAGTGCCTGTAAGGCTGTGATAGCCTCTGTAAGGTCGCATTCTCCTCATCGTTTGCTGGTATGTACATACAGCAAGATGAGCTGATCTTAGTACAAACGCCTCCCTCCATGGCCATTATTAGATCAAGAACATACCTGTTTTGGAGGGACTTTGGTCTCACTGCTCTTAACTCTTCCTTGATTGCATTAAACCCTTTTGTAGTTGCATGTATTGTTTTCAACAGCTCCCATCTGGTTATTTATAACCATTTTGCATTTTTGGCTGCTTGCAAGCTTGGGGCAAGGTAGGAGGTAATGAATATTGCTGTTTTACTGAACAAGTTGTGTATATCTGGTAAGTCTTCATATGTTTCTACTGATTGCATCGTAAAACAATTTTCCCTTTTGGTGCATTTCAGTTTGCAAGACCTTTTATTTGAAATCACCAATTTGCACTTCGCTCTGAGGCTCCACCTGGTGAACTTATTATTACTATGGAGCAGAGAACTCCCCAACTCGGTGGAAGCTGCATGTAGGCCTCTGATCCAGATTCCCAATAGTGGTCCATTAATACAACTGTGCCTACTTTCAGGCCTGGCATGTCAAAAACAAAACGCATCTGCAACCTGTGTTTATTCCAACTTTCACTGTGCCATTATTTCTGAAGCACAAAGTAGCATTTTTCGCTGGTATTAGTGGTACTGGTCCACCCTCATCATCTAACCAGGTGCACAGTTTTGTGTATTTTGGCCATTCTTCAAAGCCCACTTTATTTGTATTCGGCACAACCTCCTCAGGCTGTGCTAGGAGTGCTTCAGCTTTGCAGCCTATCAATCTGTCGACCCCCCCTTCAGTGGCATGTTTTGAGGGGTCAGAAATGTGAGGCGGACAATTTTGTGAAGATTTTTCAAAAGGTGCCATTTTATGAACTCAAAATGTTAGATACACGCCTCACTATCCCTACTCTAACAAGGGTTTCCCTGCCTAAAATAAACTAAAGAAAACATTTTAACAAACAGTTTCTGTCCCTCACACTTGAACATACACCAACTTAACATGGTCATATATGGCAAGTCAACAGTAACCAATGTAATAGTTAAATTCACATTCACATCACAATCAATGTTTCTCCTTCTAATCTGAGTGAATTCCCCTCCCCCAGATTTAAGCAGGATTCTGTTCCAAAGTTCCAAACACAAGTTCAGGAAATCCTGTCTTGTGACAAAATTCCAGGCCACGTATCATTGTGAAAGGGGCTCCTAGGGGTCCCTTGTGATATGGAAACAAGGCAATAACCATACACGAAAAGATGCGCCAGACACGAGGTTCAAACTCCCAATGCTAGGGTTTATTGCAAGCAAAAATAGTCCCAATTGGCCAATTCTGGTCTCACGCCCCGCGACGTGAGTTTCCTAGACCTCGAGGGACGCAAGAGAGCGAATTACGTACATCAGTTACCTATATACAAAATGCATATGATACAATCTGCTATGTCATGTTTAACACCCTCCTTTATTAAGTTTCTTTGAACTCGGGATGACGATGGACATTTCCGACGGGTATGACAATTATGACACTTTCGATGTCTATTCTAGTAACAATGTGCAATTTAGAAAGTGCGGGGACATCTTTTAGTTGTTGAACAGAACACAGTGGTTCTGTGCTTGGAAGCAAGCTGCACACGGGGAAAGAGCCACATTCCATGCTTTGCTCTCTATGAGGTGCTATTCGTGACCTGGGAGCAGACGCGCTCTACAGGGTTTTGCAAAGGGGAGCCGTAGGAAGAGCATAATTCAAGCCTTTAGCTGTTTTATTCTAACATATTCTACCATCGTACGAGACTGGCTGGCAGCTGTGAAGTGATTAGATGCCTTGCAGCTCTCCATCAAGGCTACAGAGAGGGAGCATGGGCATTCCTTTCTGGGCTACTCATGAGGAGTTTTCAACGAACTCCTCAGTCCCGCGACCTTGCCCTTTCATATTCAGACAACAATGTTAAAAGTTGAGCAGAGTAAGCAGAATCCGCAAGAATTGCAAGCTGCAAAGCAGTTTTAGACAGAAAGCAATGAGCAATGGTTAACAAGCAAAATGGCGATTCTTGCTACGTTTAAAATGGGCGCTTGTTGGTCAAGCATAACAGTCTATATTTCTATAATTTGGTGCATAAGACGGTTGGCCTACGGCCATCAAGTTACGTCTGTCATTCAAATGAAGGGTATTCACTTTTCCAGATTGACAAACCCTCCTTTTAGCAGTATGCCAAACATATTATTCATTCATTGTATCCTCCTCCAATGAGGATAAATCTGGGGTATCTATGTCTGAACCTTTCATGCTATCATGAGCATCATCTTCATCATCAATGTCTATAGCCATGAATTATTTTACTGTTTTTGTTTCATCAGTGTCTCTGTTATTTTGGCCATGCGTTTGTTTTCCTCTAGATACCATGTGCATACATCCCTTAGTACATCCATCAGTTATTTCAGTGCAAACTATTGGTAAGCATTTTATACAACAGCAACATGTTATCAATATACCAAGTACCACCATTAGTATCGAAATTAACTTCCATCCCAAGACCGCAATAATCCCCAAAACCAGGATCCTATCCCCCAACCCCCCTCTTCAGTAGAGAGTGTGGAACGTAGGACATGTAATTTCCGGATTGCTTTAAATATCGTAGGGGAGTAATCATCTATATACACACAGCATGCAGTTTTTACGAATTTGCAAACTCCCCCACGATCAACTAATATTATATCGAGAGCCATCCTGTTTTGGAGTGCCATTAGTCTTATTCCTTTTTCTTCTAACGTCATATTCAATAAAATATCCGTTGTTGAATCTATTGTATTTTTTAATATTCTAGACAGTTTTCTTATATTGTAGGAATTTTCTATTTGGGACAAGAATGGTATAAATGATTTGGCTATATCTATTGCTATCATTCCATCCTCGCTACTCCTTTGAGTTCTACCTTTTGTTCGTCTGGCTACTTCTGCTGTCTCCAAGAGGAACACTCCTGGAAACAGTAGACGTAGGTAGCATGTACCTCCCCAGTTCCTAGGTAACCATGGATATGCTTTTTTCCCACATATTAAGTAAACAGGGTCCCCTACGTACACAGGTTCTATTTCGTGCTTTAAAACCACTGTGTTCAGGCAGTTGCTAAACGTTCCTACTTTATAGGAACCTTTTTTCTGTAAACATAGGGGAGCAGTTTCGGGGCTGTGATCCACTGTATAGGCAGGGGGCACAGCATCTTTATTCCACTCATCCCTCATTCGAAATGTCATTACTGATGTTTTGTCTGCTGGCGGGGTTGGTCTATTCTGCCCATGTAATCTATCTAGTCTTATTGTCTTTCGTGTATTCTTCCTCATGGGATCTGGTGAAAACACGCAAGCTTTGTGGAATATGGAACAACCCAGCAGGTCTCATGATCACTTCCTCAAATTCATTCATATTGGTCTCATCTAGCTGACCCGTATTACTCTTGTTCCATTTCCCAAAGAACATTGCACTCATTGATACTTCATGTGAATAAACCAATGGTAACGGTTGTACATACCAGCCTATCCCTTTCCCACCGTGCTGCGGTAAATGGGTACAAACCCAGCAATCTTTTTTCTTTAAAACCACATGGGTCATGTTCATGATGAACAACAATGTATTGTTGCTGTATCCTTCTCTATGTCTTTCTTCCATTGGGGTCAAAGTACCAGTGATTACATGAACCGGGCTTTCAGTAGCTGCTTTTGGCAAAAGTGTTTCTAATGGTGCACGGCCTCCAGGAACCATAGTGTAATAGCTGTTATTGTTGGTACTACCATACTTAAGAAACACAGGACCAATGTCCAAATCAGCACCTTATTCCTTTTACCATGCTTTTTCCCTAAATTTACAGTCTCTAAATCTATCATCTTTTCCGCAGGGGTGCAGGAGGAGGCTGAAACCGGTCTTGATTTGTTCTTCATCGTCCTTCTTCTTGCTGGCAAAGTTTGTCGCAAAAATGTCTCTCGTTCTTGATGCCAGAAAAGTTCAACAAAAATGTCACAGTTCAATGCTGCCAGCCCTTTCACAGCCTAGATCACCTATCCACTCTGAGCAAGATTAGTTGTGTTTTTTTTTTCTCCCACTTCTCAGACGATTTCTAAACAGTTCTTTATTGATAGAGTACTATGTGCATCCAGCTTGTACTGCTCTGGCTTAGGACACATGGACTCTATCAGCCTTAGTACTTATGTGCGTCCAGCTTGTCCTGCTCTGGCTCCTGACACATGTACTTTTATAAGCGCACTGAGGAGCCGTGAGTCTTGAATTGTCCGACTTGCACAACTCTCACACTTCTCTCCTCTACGCCCCTGGCTCCTACTCCGTCCGTGTGTGGAACCAAAGGCAAAAGAAAAGCACCAAAGATCTGTGGATTACTTTGCCTGTCGAGTCCGCAAATTATACTGTTTCACTCACGTTATTGTATGATCCGTGAATAGTGCTGTTGCACTTCCAGTATCAGGCTCAGTGTCAGCCTGCGGCACAATGATGGGTAGCGATGAGCGCCGTGGCAATAATGTAGTTTCTTTCTTTGGCTTTGGTGCGTTTGCAGAAACTGGTGGGCGCCAAAGGGGTACACGCGTTGTTTCTGCTCGTGTTTGCAATGCAGGGATTGTGTCGCTCGGCAGTGATGTTGTTTCTGCTGAGCAACGTTGGGGCACTTTTCACCCTTTCCCCTTACTGGCAGCCTCCTCAGGCTCTGTTTCGAGTTTCACTTCTCGCTTGGGCTTTGTTTCAACTTTCACTTCTCGCTCAGGCTGATGCTGTGGCAATGGACTGGCAACAGTTTCTTTCGTTTCCGAGACCGTTTCCTTTCTCTGGTCGTCGGAAGTTGTCAGCAGTCCTGGGAATCTTTTGGCATGTGTTGCATGGATCCATGCCTTCCGTCCGTCCACTCGAATGGTCGTTTGCGTCGCCAAAAGTACTTGATAGGGGCCGCGCCACCTGGGTGCTAATGCTGTCTTCCGCTCAAAGTTCTTTATTAAGACCCAGTTTCCAGGCTCCAGCGAGTGCCCCGGTCCGGTGTATCGCACTGGTAACGCCTCCTGCACCTGCTGATGAATGAAACGCAACTTCTGCATTAGTTTAGTTTAGTTTAGTTTATTCATTTGTATTGCGCACCAGACCCGAGGGTATGAGGGCGCATGAGCAGCAAGGTGATTCAAAGCTTGGTTACAGGATGCTTATACTTTACATTACATAATTATACATTACATTACATAATTACAGTGTGACGATGAAGGAACATGTGTACAGTTTGGCAGGAGAGAATGCAGTAGATGTATTTAAAGAATTACAAATATATACAAGTTTAGTATTACAAATTTACAGATTCTCTTAAAGCATGCAACGCGGAGAGCAGCCGTGTGGTGTTAGAGGTGTTAGTGGTTCGTGATCTTTAACCAATGGATGTAGTTGCGTCTAAAAAGTGAGTAAGGTTGGGGAGTTCTGAGCGATGGTGGTAGGGAGTTCCAGTGTTGGGGTGCTTTCACCTGGAAGCTGTTGCCACCCATTTTAGTGCGTTTAAACCTGGGGACGGTGAGCAGATTAGCATTGGAGGTTCTGGTGGGTCTGATGGGGCTGTGTTTGCATATTCTGTCTGCCAGATAGCGTGGGGCAGCATTATTCAGGCATTTGTGGGTGAGCGATGCTACTTTAAGCAAGATTTTGTCTGTTGTGCTGAGCCAGTTATGGGATTTCCTGATATTGGAAATGTGTTCCCTCCTGGGAATATTGAGTGCTGCCCTAAGGGCGTTGTTTTGTAGCGTCTGAATTTTGTTGGTGATTTGTTTGGTGGCTCCTATGTAGAGGGCGTTACAATAGTCCAGTTTGGATAATACCAATGCTCTGGCAAGTGTAGTGCAGCTGTGGGTGGAGAGGAAGGGTTTGGCTGCTCTTATGAGCTTACATGTGTAGGCCGTAGAGGATGCCATCGAGCTAACCTGTTTGTGGAAGGTTAGGGAGGAGTCGAGGTATATTCCTAGGGTTTTTACTTCTTTCGAAACCTTGATTAGGTTCCCATCTATGATGAAGTTGGCATAATTGTGGTCGAGTTTGGTTAGGTTGGACGTAGAACCAAGGATGATGAGTTCAGTTTTGTCATCATTCAGGCATAGACTGTGCGAAGCCATCCATGCCTGGATGATGAGATACACCCTGTTCACCAAGGCCAAATCCTGGTTGTAATCTCCCATCAACGGGATGAGGATCTGTGTATCATCGGCGTAGTTAGTGTAGGTGATACCCAGGCCGTCTAGATCATCAAACAGGGGCTTTGTGAACACGTTGTACAGAGTGGGGGAGACGCACGAGCCCTGTGGGACTCCACATGTAATGGGGATGGGTTCGGCGGCGGCAGAGGAGGAGAAGACTCGCATGGATCTGTTGTTGAGGAATGACTCAATCCAACTGATGGCTTCTTGTGAAAAGTGGGCAGCTGAGTCTAAATGATTACATAGGATTTTATGGTCAACTAGGTCAAACGCCGCAGAGAGGTCTAGCAGGAGTAGTAATGCAGTTTTCCCGTTATCTCTAAGGTCGTCTATTTGGGCTTTCAGATCTATCAGGGCTGTTTCAGTTCCATGTTGGGGTCTGAAGCCGGATTGTCTTATTCCTAGAAGGTGGTTTGTTTCAAGATACTTTTGAATTTGTAGGTATGCTGTCTTGTCTAGTATCTTGAGCAGGAATGGGACGGTGGTAATCGGTCTGTAGTTGGTTGGGATGGACGGGTCAAGGGAGGGTTTTTTGAGGAGAGGGAGGACCCAGGACTCTTTAAGGTTACTGGGGACTGTTCCTGAGGAAAAGGAGGCATTGATGAGTCTGGTGATGAATGGCGAGAGGTCTCGTGCCGCGTCTTTAATGATTTGTGGGGGGCAGAGGTCACCTTTGCAGTTGGAGGGTTTAAGGCCAAGAATTATTTTTTCTACTTCGAGGGAAGAGACTTTGGAAAAGCTGAAGCGAGCAGAGTTAGGTGTGTGGTGTGAGGGTGGAGGGCTCGAGTGGGCGTTGATGGGGTTGGTAAGATTGGTAAGGGAGTCTTTCTTATTTTTAATTTTTGTTTGAAGGCCAGTGACTTTGTTGTTTAGTGCATTTTGGACACTGGTGCACCATTGTTTGTTTTTAACGCAAGTATCTGGGATTGTTACCGGGGTTTCCAATTCTTTCAGGATAGTAAATAATTCTCTGGAGCTGGAGTTGGATTGGGAGATTCTCAGGTTATAGGATTCTTGTTTGGCCGCTATGATTTCTTTTTTATAGTTGGCCGTTATTTTGTTAAGCAATAGTTTGTTGTGGTCAGTCGGAGATTGTCTCCAGACTTGTTCCAGTTTACTCTTTTCCAATCTAAGGGTTTTAAGATGGCTGGAGAACCATTGGTTGAGGTGCTTTTTTGGTTTGGATTTTCTAAGTTTCAATGGTGCAATGGCGTCTAAGGCTATGCGCATGGTGTTGTTATAGCCTTCTACGAGGTCATAGGGATTAGAGTCTTGGAGTTGGCTTAGTGTAGGAAGAATGAGTGGGATCAGTTTTTCTACTGTGATATTTTTTTTGCTTCTCGTGTGGATGGCTGGGGCTAGTGCCATGTTGGTTGTAGGGCTTGAGGCCTCAAGTGAGAAGGAGAGGAGGTGGTGGTCGGTCCAGGATTGGGGAGTCTTGTTAGTGATCGATACGGCACAGTTATAGTCTGCTATCCAATCAAGGGTTCTCCCTTTGTTATGGGTGGGGCTGGTTACTTTTTGTGTGAAGCCTAGTTCAGACAGGGTGTTGCTGATGAGAGTGGCTTGATTGTCTTTGGGGTCTTTGTAGCCTAAATTGAAGTCTCCTAAGAGAAGGCATTGTGAGGAGTTTTTTAGGTTGTCGGTAAGGATGGCATTGAGGTCTTCCTCGAAAGATCTCGGGGGTCCGGGAGGTCTGTATAGTAAGTGAATGGATATTGTTTGGGAGTTAGCGATGGGTAGTTTGGCTGTAAGTGATTCACATGATGGGTGGTGTGTGGCGGAGTTGAGTCTGATGTTAAGGTGGGTCTTGGCAATGATGGCCAAACCACCGCCTTTAGCTTCAGTTCTGTCCGCTCGGATGATGGTGTAGTCAGTGGGGATGGCTAGCGAAAGGGCTGGGCCTGCGGCTGCATGAAGCCAGGACTCTGTTATGGCTAGGAAGTCTAGATCTTCAGCTAAAATGAGATCAGCGATGTCCGTGGCATGGGCAATCATGGAGCGTGCGTTGATGAGGGCACCTTTTATAGGTAGGGTTTTGGCTTTGGCAGGGGTGGGGGTGGTAGCTGTGATGAGCGCTCTATTGTTGGTTGTAGTGGAGTTGACGGGTTTAGGTTCGGGTTTTTTTAGCGTAAGGTTAGCGCAGGAGCTGATGGAGGTTCGGTGTGTGAGTATGGATTGTGAGGAGTCCCTGGCTCTAGGCTCGTGTATTTTTGGAAGTCTGGATCGTAATCTGGTCAGCCTGTCCGAAAGGCATGGGGGAGCGAGTAGGCTAAGCATGATTGTGGTGCTGGGCTCTGTGAGGGTGGGTGATGTGGTGCCTAGGCTGGTCAAGTTAAGGGGTGAGCTGGGCAGGCATGCGGAATTGGTGATGTGGAGAATGGTTCTCAGTAGTATAGAGTAAAGGCCCGGGAGGAACATTGTGTGAGGGGGGTAAGGTGCAGTGTGTGTCCTGTCTAGGGTTGAAATCTAGCAGTGGACAGTGCGGCCTGCTTGGAGTAGCCGAATACTACCTAATCCATGTAGTGCAAGGTTGCAGATTGGCATCTGACTCAGGTACAGGTAAGCAAAGTGGTCATAGTAAGCGTTTGTCAATTAGCACAGCATTAGGTTTAGAGTTGTGCCAGTGTACCAATTAACATCTTGGATCAGAGTATCATGTATTCAGAATAGCGGCTGGAATGGGAATAGCACCTAGGTTCAGAGTAACACTTAGTTCAAGATAACACCTAGAATCAGAATAACCCCTAACTTCAGAATAGCACATAGAGCAGATTAAGCACAACATTGAGTTTAGTGGCTATAAAAGTATGTTGAGCGGGGGCACATTGGGCTGCAGGTCAACAGATCTAGAGGCAGTTGGTGAGCAGATCAGCAGAACAGGGCAGATGGTCACAATGTGGTTAAAAATGGCAGCTAGAATTGCATAGGGTAGCCGAGCAGTAGTGAGGCACAGTGCAGTTATATGTGACAGGGATGATTAGCGACACAGTAGTCTAAATACGAATGAGCACCTATGTACTGGAAATGGCAGCAACTTTGGGCACAGATACAGCATGCAATAAGGCCTGAGTGCACGAGAGTGGCAATAAGTAGCTTGTGGTAACAAAGCCTTTTCCAGAGTCTAGGCAGTTCAATTTAAAAGCGAAGTGGTGTTTACCGTTCAGGTTTGTCTGGAATCCGGCAGGGGGTCTGGGCAAACGGCGAGGAAGGCTGAGGACAGGTGAAGACAGGTATTGGCCTTGTTATCCTGGGCCTTGCTGGGAGTGGGCCGGCTTCGCCTACCGGCTGGCGATAGGCTGCTTAAGGTGGCTCAATGGCCAATCGGATGCGAGGACAGTCGGATGTGCTCAGTTAGGCACTGGGGTTCCTTGAGACATGGCGGGCGGCCATCTTGGAAGTGTAAAAACCTCGTGGTGGCTAATGGTGGCAGGGGCAAACACAGCAGCTGTAGGCATCAAGTTTAAAACATGCAGGCTGAGTAGATATTCTTGCAGGTCGGCGGATCACTGGTGCAATTAGCAGCAAGAAAAAACGAATCTCGCACGGAATAATGATTCTTACCCGAATTCGAGGGCAATTCAGGATGGATCCAGGAAAGGGAGACCACTGCTCCTGCAGGGTCCGGGGGAGCTCCTGCTCCTCTGGTGAAGGAGGGGGTCTGCTCCACGGCCACAGTAAGTGCTTAACATAGGATGCTCGACCTCACATAATCGTTTGGGCTGCGGTGCGCACCATACATTTGCCGGTCTCCCCATTATAATTTCATAAGGGGAGAGCCCAGTTTTAGCCTGCACAGACGTGCGCATGCACAATAGCACTAGGGGTAATGCATCCACCCAACTCAACTTGCTCCCAGCACAGATTTTAGCTATCTTTGACTTTGATACCGTTATGTCTCTCAACAAGCCCGGCAGAACTGGGATGCCTGGAACTGTGGAATCGTTTCTCTATCTGCAGACCTGCACAGATCTGTAGTACTACTGCGCCCACAAAGTGTGGGCCGTTGTCTGACCACAGGACACGGGGCAACCCAAACCGGGAGAAATACTCCTTCAACATTACTTTTGCCATTGACATGGCAGTACAGTCTTTTAAAGGATATGCCTCCACCCACTTGCTAAATGCACAAATCACCACTAACACATATTTGTAGTTCTGGCACCTTTCCATTTCTATGAAATCAAAATGGATCACCTCAAATGGCATAGAGGGTGGGCCAAAACTACCTACTGGAGTCAGGGTTCCTTTCCCTACATTGTGTTGCAGGCACTTAATACAATTATGCACTAGCCTTTCTGCATTCTTTTTTATGTGCTCATTTTTCCATACTGTGGATAAATGCTGTACCATTTTCTTCACGCAAATGTGGGTAGGGCTATGCGCCATTGTAACCATTGAGGTTACGTAACAATTTGGCAACATCCAGTTCTTGGTCTCTTTGTCCACCCAACATCCTTCCAAATCTAACTCAGCAGAGCCCTCAGCCCACCCCTGAATCTCTTCGGACGTGGCCTCAGCCTGCATTTCTTTGACTGTGGCAACTCCATTCTCTATCATACAAGGTACTTCCTCAGTCTGTACTGTCATCATTTTATTTCCCAAATCTGTGGCTGTTTGCTTCGCAATCCTGTCTGCAAATGCGTTTCCCTCTCCCACTTTACATGTTACTTTTTTATGCACCTCTCATTTCACTATAGCTAGGCGCTTTGGAAACGTGAGTGCAGACAACAATCGCACAATCAAAGGGCCATGCTGAATCCTGGCCCCATGTGATGTCAAGAAACCCCTCTCAGCCCAGAGTCGGCCAAAGTTATGAACCACGCCAAAGGCATACTGGCTGTCAGTATAAATATTCACGTTCAAATTCTCAGAGCGTTCACAGGCTCAGGTCAGTGTTATTATTACTGCGGCTTGTGCCGAATTGTAGGGGATTCTTCTGCTTTCTACAACACTCTCTAGGGTAGTAATTGCATATGCGGCCGTTGATGTGCCATCAGGTAATTTAAAACAAGAGCCGTCACAAAATAACTCCCCATCTGGCTCTTTCTGTGGGATGTCGCTCAAGTCAATTCTTCCCTTTGTTTCTTCTTCAGTGACCATTAAACAATCATGGGGTGGTGATTTGTTGTCACCAATTTCTGCTATGGGCAGTGGCATTAATTCTGCAGGATTCAATGCGCTACACCTCATAATTTGGATGTGGGGTGCAAACAAGATGAGCTCATATCTTGTCAGTCTAGCTGAGGTGAGGTGTTGCATCTGTGTCCTATTTAATAGAACGTCTATAGCATGTGGCACCATCAGAATTAAAGTGTGCCCCAATACCATTCCTTCCGTTTGTTTCACTGACGCAGCAGCCGCTGCGACGGATCGCAAACAACGTGGTAGTGCGCGCGCTAGCGGGTCCAGCGCGGAAGAATAATAGCCGCACGGCCTATTTCTTCCACCTTGTTCCTGTGTCAAAACCGCCAATGCACATCCTTCACTCTCACTCACAAATAGTCTAAAGATCTTTTTATAGTGTAGGGGAGGAATGGCCGCGAGGCCCTCCTCACCTACAGCTTCCTCCCCAGGTGAGGACCATGACTCGGTGGGCGCCCCCTCATGCCACCCGGGCCCAGGTGGAGGAGGATTCACCCGCCGACGACATTGCCCACACGTATCCTTTCCTTGCATTTACCAAAAATTAGTTAGGCCTAGACGCCATCTTGCCTAGCAAACATGGTGTGAGTTCAGCACACTGTAACGAGGCCCCCACCTTTGGAGGGCCTTTCATGCATCTCTGCCGCCTCAGCAGCCCTGGCAGATCCGCTGCGAGCGCGTTCCCATGAGAAAGTCGGAGATGAGCTAAACCCGAGATGCCAACACGGCAACATTCTATCAGTCACAATGTAATATTGCACCCCGTATGACCCAGACCGCAAGGCCGGGGTAACGGGGAAAAAGCTGAAGCATCACTATCTGAAGAAGGTAGAAAACAATTCAAGTATTGGTATTAATGAACTACCTCTGTTTAAAATGTGAATAAACTATAAAAATGTAACGTTATATGATATCCCTCCAGGTCTGGACTAATGCTGCTATAACCACGGAGAAAGATGTTGACCAAACGTGTAACCTCTATCTGTAAAAGTGTTTTTCAATAGTATGTAGAAACTTGAACTCATATGTGTTTTCTGAATCACCCAAAGCGGCGAGCATCAATCTCTGTAGGCCATAACCTAGATATCCCTCGTATAACGTCTAATGTACATACAATACGCACACAATGTAGTGAATATAATGTTAGGTAATGAAAAGGTACCGGAACCGACTGTATTAAAGAAATGTGTAACGAAATTGAAATATATATGTGTGTCTAAATAACGTCAAAATAAGGCAGAACAGTATAAAACTTCTGCATTCACTGATCAGCAACGCACGAGGAAAATACCTTTGTGGATATATGCAAGGCCATTCCCTCTCCCACCCCACCAAGCCTGCCAGATAAAAAAGCTAAGACTTGTGCCGCGCTCCCTCACCTCCCCCAACCAAGCTGGCGTTACTTCAGAGAGTCAGAGGCCCCGGCGCCGCAACCAAGGCCACAGCCCGCCACCTGTGTTATTTACAGCACGGTAATAAACCCACGGTTGAACCCACTGATCTACCAGCACCCTCTCATAAATCCCACGAACCCCCCAAGAATCCTGACCCCGCGCAAGGACGATCCCCATCATTGGGACAAGACACAGAGACCCATCTATATAATAACTTCTAACGCAGCAGACAGACATGTATCATTCGGCCCAGGCCCCAGAGCCCCGTCCCGCGACCTAAAATACCGGTCAATAGGACACAGGTAAATCTCACCCCAACCGACAACCACCAGACCTCTCACGAGGTGCATTCCTCATGTGTTGCGTTTATTTTATAAGATAAGCTGCTGAAGCGATTTATTAATGAACTTAAATGTCGTTTTCTGAATAACTACAGTGTGCATGGCCTAGGGCAAATGAGACAGGAAAGGTATTCGTCATTGTCACAGGCTGCCCCAGCACATCAACACCGCGCGGATGACCTCAAGCCGGCCTGCCAGGCCCAACCCAACCCACGAGGCTGACCAGTGACGTCGTCACGCCAAGACCAACCCCGCTGCAGCAACACCTATAGTTAGTCGACGCCACCCAATCCCAATTAACTTGTGCCCCCTATAGTGTTTAGGTGTTGATGACGTTTTTTGTATTAGAAATACGCCTGTCTTTGCTATTGTCAGACAGAGCGCTCTCGTAGGTTGCAGAGTTCTTTGCATGCCTTATTTTTGGATAAACTCCCACTTACGCTCACCCGCACTCTGTCTTGGCCTTATTCCCACTACGGGAGAGTCCCTTATTGTCTCTCATTGCGGGGAGGATCGTGCTGAATTGGGGGCGCTTCCTTTCAGTGGTGACCCCGATAGCGTGATATCTCCAAACTATTTTTCCTAACTCCTTCTTAACGACCCCCTTGTGGCACGAGAATCTCCGGTCGAGAAGGGATACGCACGGTGAGCCGTCTCCGGGAGGCCGCCCGCCAACGGCGACCGGCACAATAAGAAGTGCGCACTCAATGAGAAAGGGTACGGGATCCCGATTGGAAAAAAATCCCCTTTGAGTGCCGCTCGCCGGAGCCAGGGGCTGACCGTTGAGTTACCGGTGACGCCGCCTGGACGGACCCAGTTTCGGAGAGTATCGGTTCAAGACGGGCACGTGAGTACCGAGTGCGAGTGATCGTCAAGGGGAAAAAAAGGGGAATTGGGAATAAAAGAACGGGGAAAGGTAGAGGAGGAGAATTGCGGAGGTCTACTAAAGACGGGTCTTGAAACTTTCTTTATTCTTTCTTTGCATATGGCCATTAGGAGTAAGAAATAAGTGACGTGGTAGAAGTGACGGAAACCTAGCTCCGAAAGGGGGTGGAAGGCGGCGCCGCATAGTGCTATCTAGACTAGTACTGGGAATATATGAAGAAGTGAGAAATAAGTTATTGGTGTCTAGCAAAAGGAGACACCGGGAATATTTTTTAGTGATTGTGCTCTCTCTCTATTTCTTTTTTTCCATTTCCACGGGGTAGGGGGTGAAAGTGAGAAGGGTATAAAGTAGTTAGACTTGTAGGGAAAAAAAAAAAAAAAAGTAGAACATCTTAAAAAGTGGGGACTCAGTAGTGGCACGTACAGACGTGAACACAGTAACCTTAGCAGGAAAACAGGGACAGCTGGCTAGGGAGGAAAGGGAGGAAAAAGACAAAAGTGTGAGTGGAAAGCATTGTGAAGGGTGCGCGCACCGTACGAGTGTTGGAGACGAACGGGTGGCCGCGAGGTGGTGCCAGAGAGTGTGGCCATAACCAGTACTTGATCAATTGCAAGTGAGATCACATAAGAGTGCCTGGGAATGGGAAGGAGATGAGATATGGTGAGTGAGAAGAGATTTGCACAGTGAATAACAGTGGGTGATAATTTTGAGAGGTCCGCTCTTGTCTGTGCCATAAAGGTATACATACGCATATCTACACCTAATCAAAAGTAACGAAGGCGAACGCGGTAGCGCTAGCGATTTAGAGTATGGGGGCTGAAACTCCCTTGTCACACATTTGTAAGAGCTTGCCGGGATATGCTGAACGCATAAATAAATATCATGATCAATGGTTAACAGAATTGAAAGGGGAGGGGTTGCCCCAGATTTGGCCAGAAGGAGGGTCTTTTGACAAAAGCGTTCTTGATATGGTATGTACATGTATTCGCCTCAAGTATAAGGGGAAACAATGGCAGAATAGGAAGGAGATATTAGATCTCTGGAGATTGTTTGAGGAAGTACCCCCACCCAAAGCTCCAGCACCAAATATTGATTTACCTTCCACCACAGATAATCCACTAATGATCCCGCGAGAGGAAAAGGAACAGCTAAGTACAGAACAACCGGCGGAGGTGATTATGTTGTACCCAATATTACCTAAACCAGCCCCTGCAGCAGGATATAGCGACCCGATTTATGTGCCTCCCCCTGCAACCAGCACACCACAAAGACCAACTGCACCCCCACCATACGAAAACACCAGAGAGCGCGCCCAGGGAGGCACACAGAGGGTGGATATAGAGAAGTTAACGAGTGACTTAGAGTCGAGGCTTACAGTGGCAAGAGATGAACTCTCAAGAATAAAAGACATATGTGAACGCACAGCATGCGCCCCCACACAATCTGGACGCACGTCTAGAGCGTCGAGCGAAAATAGACAAATTGAGGAGGGATGGAAAAAGGGGGAAATACTGTTCAGAATTGAGGAAGAACCGACAAGAATAATAGAAGTGGGGACAGCAGAAGGAAGCATTGGTGATGTCTCACGAGAGAGAGGGATCAGAGAGGATTTGTTATGTGATGTCAGAGGAGGGGTGGATGAGAGTGATAGATTGAGCATGGCAGTAGGAGGAGAATGCGAGGAGCTAGATGGTGCATGTTCACTGGGGACTATAGAAGATGAATGGATGGGACGACTAAGAAATAGGGTGGGGAAGATGGCGTCATTGGAGTCAGCAGTGACTAAGGAAAAGGAAGCTGCAACGGCAAAAGGGAAATTACAACTCCCATTACTCCACAGGGGGGGCGGGAGGCCAAACTATATACCGTGGGCTCAGATGGATAAGGCTAATTTAATGAAATTACTACCTCAGCTGTCAGGAGGGGCAAGCAAGTGGATATATGCATTTGAGAAACATACCGCTGGTATACCGCTGGCAGTAGGCGATGTGAAGAGCCTACTAGTGTCCGCAGTAGGGGATCAGGCAGACAGAGTATGGGCCAAAGCGGGTTTTCCAGCTGTAACTTCAGAGTGTGATCGCCATGATGGAGCTTCTTTTAACACCGTGCGAGCAAGGGTGTGGGACGCACTGCGGGAAACCTTCCCAGATACCCCTGATTTGCAGTCAGTAATGCAATGTACCATGAATGACGGGGAGGACGCTATGGATTACATTCTCCGGGTGCAGGAGATGTGGAGAGCGGAAACGGGTACGCCCTGGCACCAATCCACATCTCTATTTTATTTCATCATTAAGAGAGGGCTCCCAAAGGAAGTGCAAAAGGCACTAGATAAAATAGCAGGCGTTGAGGCAAAAGGCTGGCCGGAGATCCAAAGCATAATAGTACACCATTGTAAACGGATCAAAGAAAGAGAGAGGGAAGTAGCACAGAAAAGGTTGGCGGACGAGGCGAAGTTGGTGCAATCAAAATTGGTGAAGGTCGCAGCAGCGGTAGCGGGACTCCCACTCATACGGGAGGGAGAGGAAGGAGAGGAGGGGCAAATAGCAATACAAGGAAGAATAGCAGCGAATTGGGCAGGACAAGGGCAACGACAGTGGACAGAGCAGGAGCAGAACGGAGGTCCAACGTGGCAAGAGTGGGCCCCAAGAGGGGGAAGAGGTGGGTACAGGGGTCGAAGAGGAGGACAAGGGTATGGAGGAATGGGAGGAAATGGGTGGCAGGGTCCCAGAGGTCCACAGGGGAGCTGTTGGAATTGTGGGAGATGGGGGCATTACTCAAGAGAATGCAGGAGCAGACAAAACAACGGTTTCCAAGAGATAGAACAGTACGGACACCCCCATCCAGGAAGCCCCTACGGCCTCCCCATGGGACAATACCAGCAACCAGACAATGTAGTACAAAGGAGTAACGCACAACTACACGGACATCAGTACCGAACACAAACCAGCCCACAGAATAATGACAATGTGCACTACACGCCTGGTAACACTTTCGCCACAGTAGCTAATGGGGCACCCGCCCCCGCACCTTACAGTGGAGTGTCAGTAGTTTCGGGGAACATTTTCGATCAGGGGGGGGCAATGAGACACCCCGCATAGGACAGCCCACAGAGAGCACTTGCGTGTCCAGTACTGTCTACGACCCACAATGCATCAGAGGAACCATTGATAGGAGCGCAGATAGGAGACAAGCAATTCATATTCATGGTGGATTCGGGAGCGGAGAAATCATGCATTAGAGAGGGCCGGTTCCCGTTATCTAATAGAACGTTAGAGACGCAGGGGTTCTCTGGGGCTGTAATTGAAGTTCCTTACACAGAGGTATTGGATGTGACAGTAGGGGGTAAAACAGTGAAAGCACCCTTACTGTACTATGAAAACTCTCCCATCAACTTACTGGGGAGAGATCTCTTAAGCAAACTAAATATGACAATATCGTTCACAGGGAGCGGCATCGTATGTTCAACGCCAGGCATATGCCCCCTCCGTATATTAGCAGTAATACACGGCCACACAATCATGAAAGAGATCAGAGGGGTACCAAGAAATGAGGAGATGTTTGTTGAAGGTATGAGAACATTGGCTCTCATAGTACCAGAACTAAAAAGGGTGGAGTGGAGGATCCCAGCAGAATTCCTTTTTCGTCCCATAGCAAGCCCTGACACTGCTCTTGGGGCAGTACTATCGTTGGATTTGCATGCAGTACATGTATCAACAAACAGAATATGTGTGATTGGTATTGACATGGAAGGATGCGAGTGGCGGACAGTATTGTGTACAAATGCAAATATCCCGCTGAGAGAGCTCTCGGACGAGGAGCTATTTTCTGACACTGAGGGAGATGGTGAAATAGTGATGGAACTAGCAATGCCCTGCGACATTGTAGTTACAGCCAGAAAAACTAAGGTTGAATTAATGGCGGTAGTAGGAGCACCGCACACATTTTTTGATGAGGACATGAGTTCAGTACCCACTAACTTATGGACTAATGGCCCCCACGATGTAGGGTTGCTGCATGAAGTTCAGCCTGTGGTGATAAAATTAAAACAGGGAGCAATACTACCCCGGGTGAAACAATATCCACTGTCGCGAGAAGCAGAAGAAGGGATCAGAGAGACAATAGATGCACTGCTAGCACAGGGTATAATAGTGCCCTCAAACTCCCCATGCAACACATGCATTTACCCAATCAAAAAGGCGAAGGGGGGTTCATGGAGGATGATACAAGATTTACGCCCACTGAACGATGTGGTAATGAAGGAGTTCCCTTTAGTCCCGAACCCGGCGACAATACTGTGCAACATTCCAAAAGTAGCATCACACTTCACAGTAATTGACTTAAAAAATGCATTTTTCTCGATTCCCTTAGCAGAAGAGAGCAGGTACTTGACAGCATTTACATTGGGAGGAAGGAGGTTCGAACACTGCAGACTACCACAAGGATATTGCGAGAGCCCAAGCATATTTAACAGGGTACTACATGAAGATCTGGGGAATTTGTCTGTAGAAAGCACAGTGATTCAGTACGTTGATGATTTATTGGTTTGTGCACAGGCTGAGGAAGAGTGCAGAAAGGACTCGATAACACTCTTGACATTATTGGCCAATAAAGGGTACAAGGTGGACAAGGGGAAGTTACAATACTGTCTGACAGAGGTCCTATACTTGGGTCAGCTGATATCAAAGGATGGCAAGCGAATTATACCAGACAGGGCACAGGCGATTAGAACAATTGGGGAGCCCAAAACAGTAAAAGAGATGCAGAAATTTCTGGGTATGTGTAACTATTGCCGAGCATGGATATTGGACTATGCGGCGTACACAAGGCCCTTGTTACAGGCACTGAAAGAAGCACAACAAGAACACAAACACATAGAATGGACAGAGGAGATGAACACAGCATTTAACTCACTAAAAGAGCTGATATCAAGCGCTCCAGTACTAGCAAATCCAGATTATGGGCGCGAATTCTTCTTATTTTCACACTGCAAAGGAACACTGATGACAGCAGTACTGACACAGAAAACATCTTTAGGGCACAAACCACTTGCTTACTATAGCGGCACCCTAGACGCAGTAATGCAAGGTCATTTCGCGTGCGAGCAATCCCTAGCTGCTGCCGCGTTCGCAATTGAAAAAAGTGCCACGATAGTGATGGGCTGCCCGGTGACACTGTTTGTGGAACACTCACTTTTTGCAATATTAGAGCGAACAAAGAGCACATTGACAACACAACGCGCCACAGCATATGAGATAATATTGTCCAGCGCTAACATCCATATAGTAAGATGTAAAACAGTGAACCCAGCCACATTCATCACAGAGGCATGCACCGTAGAGGACATGCAAAACCACAACTGCGCCACGTACACAGGTGACGAAAGTAAGGATCAAGTGATTTTTGAAAATGCCCTGACCGAGGGTGAGGTGTATTTTGTGGACGGGTCAGCATCAATAGACATGGAGACAGGAGAAAAGCATGTGGGTATGGCAGTGGTACGATTAGAGGAAGATGAATATGAGATACTAGTACAACACCGCCTCCCATCACACTATTCAGCGCAAGCAGCAGAACTAATAGCGCTAATAGAAGCATTGCATGCCGCCAAGGGGTGCGCAGTGACCATATATACAGACTCAGCATACATGACAACAACAGTTCACGGTGGGTTGGCCCGGTGGGGGCGGAGAGGGTTTCGGCGAGCAGACGGAACGCCAGTCCAGCATGCAGAATTATTGAAAGAACTGATTGAGGCCCTGCAAGACCCCACGGCAGTGGCCATCGTAAAATGTCAAGCTCATACCACAAATACAGATTTTATATCTTTGGGGAACGCGGCAGCAGACGCCGCTGCCAAAGCAGCTTCATATTTACAAAAAGGTGAAATAGGAGAGTACATGTTGCACCACACAGCAAGCCAAGAGGTCCCCACAGGATACAACATGATGTCCACACAGGAGATAATAGAGCTGCAAGAGGGAGCTAGTGCAGAGGAAAAATTGCTGTGGACTAAGAGAGGATGCAGCAAATCACCGACTGATTTATTGTGGCGACAAGAGAGTTCAGGAAAAGTGGTAATGCCAATTACGCTGTTAGAAATAGCATTTCAACAACTACACTTTCCCGCACACAACACAAAGAAACACATAATGGCAGAGATACAAGAAGATTGGTTTGCACCTTGCCTCCAGGAACACGTCACAAGGTTAGCCCTAGAATGCACGACATGTCAAATTTACAACTCAGGTATGACATTGCGCACACTAAGGGGTACGATACCAAAACCAAGTGGCCCATTCAGAGAGCTCCACATTGATTATGTAGACATGGGAGAAAGGTGTAACGGGGCTCGATACATGATTGTGGTTGTATGTCCATTTTCGAGGTGGGTGGAGGCAGGCCCATGTGCCCGCCCTGACGCGAAGGGCGCCGCGAAGTTCCTAGTGCGGGAAGTGTTTCCGCGCTGGGGAATTTGCGACGTTATTCGCTCAGATAACGGGACGCATTTTGTTAATGAACTATTTAAAGAAGTGACTACATTATTGGGAATAAAGCACAAATTATGTTCGATTTATCATCCTCAAAGTAATGGCGTCGTGGAAAAGATAAATGGGCTGTTAAAAAGCAGATTATCAAAACTTTGTTTTTCCCTTAAAAAGACTTGGATGTACTGCCTGCCTTTGGCCTTGTTTGAACTACGAAACCAGCCAAGTAAGGACCACCATTTGTCCCCGCACGAGATCGTCACGGGAAGAAGAATGCACACAGCGCATTCGCCTCTCCGTGAGCGTTCTGATGCACACAGAAGCGCAGCTATATTGGGGGAGGAGTTCACAGAATACCTGCGAAAACTGACACGGGCAGCGCGCGTAATTGCAAAGCAACTAGCCCCCCCCTCAACAAGAGAGGAGGGGAACGCGACTGAACCAAACAGGTTGCCTGAAAAACCACTACAGCTAATGCCTGGTGACCTTATATATGTCAGAAGTTTTGTGCGGAGGTGGAATGCACCACGTTTCCATGGCCCCTATGAGGTAGCGTTTTGCACGCCCACAGCAGTAAAGGTGAAGGGCCTGCGATATTGGGTGCATTTGACAGACGTACGTAAAGCTTACAGCGCTGCGGAGAGTGAGGTGCAGGACGAGGCACAGGCAACAGCGGACGATGAAGTTGTGCGGAATGAATGATTGGAATTTTGTGTGCATTATGAGATGAACAGTGAACACAATTAGCGCGCAACAAATGTCCTGGACTAAAACATGTACATATGTATATGCAAATTTTCTTTTTTTATTACAATTTTTGAAAGTTTTGCGTGGGGTTCTTTTTTCTCTCCTGTGCTCTTTAAGATGTTTTTTTTTTGTTGTTGTTGTTTTTAAACTGTCATGTTTTTTATTATTTATATATATATATATTAAGTAAGGTACGAATAATGATGATTGAAAGGCTACCTTGTCTGTCAACACACCCCCTCCCTCACCCAATCCTATATTTTATCACCGAAACGTTACAACGTGGAAATGTTTACATGTTTGTACTTAATGAACTCTTGTGTCTCAAACAGGATTTATCATGGCATCGAATGGGCAGCCTGCAACTAATAGATATGTTAGATTTAGAGAAATGTTAGTGGCTAGATTGACATATTCATTTGAATGTGGTTTATCAATGTGTGCTATTGTGTTCTTCATCTCAATGTTTTGTCTAGTATTACACTGGGTTATAGCGTTCATCTCTACCGAGATGAACGAGGGGGGAGGGGGGAACAACACCACCCTTGCCCCTGGAACGAAAACAATTCCGACTGTAGGTATCAAAGAAGGTGATTTCTTGATCTGGGATGGATCACACTTTGTGTGGGGATACTATACTACACCACCCACTGCTGTCCTGTCACAATCGAGAACCAAAAATGTAAATAATGACACAATGTCCCAACCTGGAACATACAACAACCGCACGATCCCTCCCGCCCCAATTTCAAACAACGATCTCTTGTTTATTAAGGAGGATGGAAAAGTGATTATGATGACAGAACACAAGTCCCTATATGAAGAATTAGAAAAGGGGGGTGGGAAGGAGGAAGGGGGGCCTGGTTCTTCACCTACTATAACGAAAAAGTACAGAAGAAGGGAGAGAAGTAGGCGGAGAAGAGAAACTGGTGGACAGGGGTATGATGAGTATTATGGGCTAGGGTTAGACAAAATGGAAGACCCACGACACCCTCACCAAGCAAATAAATGGTATGCAGATATGAGCACAACAGCCAAACAGACAACCAATGAGAGCTGCTATGTCTGCTCGCTTATCCCCCATGCATCAGGCACACCTAAAGTGTTGTTGCCACGAGAATTGCCCATTGTGGATGCCCAATGTCTCCTTCATCTCACGCTGTGTAGAATAAAGAACACTTTTCAAGCACACGATGTCTCTTTCAGAATGCTACAGAACAACAAAACGTGCTATTCACAAGCGTCTGGAGTGATCTGTCTTAAAGAACCTTTCTTTGCAATACAAGGGACACTGTTTTCCGAAAACAAATGGAAAGACGAAGAAGTACTGTGTAAGGCAGAAGCACTGAAAGGTGTCCAACCGGACAAGTTGCGGTGGATGGAAAGAACGTGCTTGCCAATATGGAAAGAACACATCCCTAAACTAACATGGGTAACAGCGATGGAGAAACCCTTCAAGCTACAAAGTGAAATACAAAACGAACTATGTTTCAAGGGAGAAGGAAAAATGGCAATGGGAACGAACAAGAACTGTAACAAAACTCTCACCATCCCAGATATGAAAAAAGGAACAGCAGCACTAATGGACACATACTGGGTATGCGGAAACAAGGCGTACTTGCACCTTCCCCAATCATGGAGTGGTAGCTGCTCAATGGCCACTTTGCATTCAACACTAATGGTGATTCCAGAAAGCCACATTGACAGAAGTAACATGATGAAAGGAGGCTTGAACCAGGATGTAGCTTCTCCAACTACACAAGCGCACCTTTATGTCCTGTCCTCCGGAGGGAAAGGAGAAGAGCTCTCAAGGAACAAGCGAGCCTCGAACTACATATCGCAAGCATCATCTGATTTATTGGCACAGATCCCAGACAGGTATCGCCTGTTCAGCTCCGTGGAAACATTCTTTGCCTCGCTAGTATCAAGTGTCCAAGCAAGAGCAAATGCAAAATGGCTCCAGATCACACGGTGGGAACTGATCCAGTTGGCCAATGACACTGAAGAAGGGTTCAACATAATAAAGGTGGAACTACGAGCTCTGCGACTAATGACCATGCAGAACAGGTATGTTCTAGACCTGTTAACAGCGATCGATGGAGGTGTTTGCCAAAAAATAGGAAGTGCGTGCTGCACGTTCGTACCTTCCGAAGACGCAGAAAATGGGTCCCTGTCCCACGTTATTGAAGCAGTACATAACCTGGGCGAGAAGATGAAAATGGAAGGTGGAGCTGAGGATAGCTCGTGGTTCGACAATATCTTCTCTTGGGTTCCCTCATGGCTTGGAGTGACAATGAAGTTCCTGATACCAATAGTGGTGATCGTCCTTGTGATGTTCTGCCTGTGCCAGGTGGGCCTCCGATGTTGTGCTAACGCAGTTCCTAACGGTGCAATGATGATGGTGACAATGGGCAACTCTGGTGGTACAATTAAGGCAACACAAGAAGTACATGTGCAGACAGGAGCAGATAACACCCCCAGGTACCAGTTAGTGCCTATGTGCCGTGATAAGTTCATAGTAGATAAACTATGGCACACCACTATCAAAGAACCGCGAGACGTAGAACTGGAATGGTATGAGGAGGTCTGGGTAGATCTGGAAGAAACTGGCGACTGTATATATTTAACATGTACACCAGACGAGTATGCTAGGAGAGGTGAGAGTTTAAGGGGGGTGTGCAGAGCATGGATGCCTATAAAAGGAACCCCTGCATGGGATGACGCAGTGATAGAGGAACAAGAATGTAGAAGATTGGAAGAGCTAAAGAATTTGTTACTTTAGTAACGAAAGGGGGGAAATGTAGGGGAGGAATGGCCGCGAGGCCCTCCTCACCTACAGCTTCCTCCCCAGGTGAGGACCATGACTCGGTGGGCGCCCCCTCATGCCACCCGGGCCCAGGTGGAGGAGGATTCACCCGCCGACGACATTGCCCACACGTATCCTTTCCTTGCATTTACCAAAAATTAGTTAGGCCTAGACGCCATCTTGCCTAGCAAACATGGTGTGAGTTCAGCACACTGTAACGAGGCCCCCACCTTTGGAGGGCCTTTCATGCATCTCTGCCGCCTCAGCAGCCCTGGCAGATCCGCTGCGAGCGCGTTCCCATGAGAAAGTCGGAGATGAGCTAAACCCGAGATGCCAACACGGCAACATTCTATCAGTCACAATGTAATATTGCACCCCGTATGACCCAGACCGCAAGGCCGGGGTAACGGGGAAAAAGCTGAAGCATCACTATCTGAAGAAGGTAGAAAACAATTCAAGTATTGGTATTAATGAACTACCTCTGTTTAAAATGTGAATAAACTATAAAAATGTAACGTTATATGATATCCCTCCAGGTCTGGACTAATGCTGCTATAACCACGGAGAAAGATGTTGACCAAACGTGTAACCTCTATCTGTAAAAGTGTTTTTCAATAGTATGTAGAAACTTGAACTCATATGTGTTTTCTGAATCACCCAAAGCGGCGAGCATCAATCTCTGTAGGCCATAACCTAGATATCCCTCGTATAACGTCTAATGTACATACAATACGCACACAATGTAGTGAATATAATGTTAGGTAATGAAAAGGTACCGGAACCGACTGTATTAAAGAAATGTGTAACGAAATTGAAATATATATGTGTGTCTAAATAACGTCAAAATAAGGCAGAACAGTATAAAACTTCTGCATTCACTGATCAGCAACGCACGAGGAAAATACCTTTGTGGATATATGCAAGGCCATTCCCTCTCCCACCCCACCAAGCCTGCCAGATAAAAAAGCTAAGACTTGTGCCGCGCTCCCTCACCTCCCCCAACCAAGCTGGCGTTACTTCAGAGAGTCAGAGGCCCCGGCGCCGCAACCAAGGCCACAGCCCGCCACCTGTGTTATTTACAGCACGGTAATAAACCCACGGTTGAACCCACTGATCTACCAGCACCCTCTCATAAATCCCACGAACCCCCCAAGAATCCTGACCCCGCGCAAGGACGATCCCCATCATTGGGACAAGACACAGAGACCCATCTATATAATAACTTCTAACGCAGCAGACAGACATGTATCATTCGGCCCAGGCCCCAGAGCCCCGTCCCGCGACCTAAAATACCGGTCAATAGGACACAGGTAAATCTCACCCCAACCGACAACCACCAGACCTCTCACGAGGTGCATTCCTCATGTGTTGCGTTTATTTTATAAGATAAGCTGCTGAAGCGATTTATTAATGAACTTAAATGTCGTTTTCTGAATAACTACAGTGTGCATGGCCTAGGGCAAATGAGACAGGAAAGGTATTCGTCATTGTCACAGGCTGCCCCAGCACATCAACACCGCGCGGATGACCTCAAGCCGGCCTGCCAGGCCCAACCCAACCCACGAGGCTGACCAGTGACGTCGTCACGCCAAGACCAACCCCGCTGCAGCAACACCTATAGTTAGTCGACGCCACCCAATCCCAATTAACTTGTGCCCCCTATAGTGTTTAGGTGTTGATGACGTTTTTTGTATTAGAAATACGCCTGTCTTTGCTATTGTCAGACAGAGCGCTCTCGTAGGTTGCAGAGTTCTTTGCATGCCTTATTTTTGGATAAACTCCCACTTACGCTCACCCGCACTCTGTCTTGGCCTTATTCCCACTACGGGAGAGTCCCTTATTGTCTCTCATTGCGGGGAGGATCGTGCTGAATTGGGGGCGCTTCCTTTCAATAGTTAGGAGTGCCTAAAACTGGCGCAGTACACAATGCAGCTGTCAATTGCTCAAAAGCTTTTTGACATTCCTCATCCCACTTTAAAGGCATCACTGCATACTTTTCAGTTAACTTTATCATCGGCTTCACAATCAACGCAAAATTACTGATCCACTGCCGACAATAAGAGACCATGCCTATTTCAGCTCTCACTCCTTTTTGAGTTTTTGGAATAGGCATACTAGAAATACTTTCTATGCGTTCTGGTGTTAATCTTCTCCCTTCTTTCGAAAGTAGGTAACCCAAATAAGACACCTCCTTCTGATTATACTGAAATTTCTTCAAACTTGCCTTGTGACCATGGGTCGCTAAGTGTGTCAATAGTAATATAGTACTTTCTTTGCAGATCTCTTTTGTGTCCGCAGATAATAACAAGTCATCTATGTACTGCAAGAGTACGCAACCTTCGGGTAATTCTAGCATGTCTAGCGGCTCTTTTAGCGCTCTGCTGTAAATGCTCGGGCTTTCTGTGTATCCTTGTGGAATGTGTGTGAATGTGAATGATCGACCTCCTAGAGTGAACGCGAACAGATATCTACTGCTTTTATCCACTGGAATGCTAAAGAACGCGTTCTTCAGATCAACTACACTAAAGTATTCTGCAGTGGCCGGTATCATTGTTAGTATTGTTGTGACATCTGGGACCAAAGGGAATTGTGGGTCCACCACTTTGTTCAATGCGCGCAGATCAATTATGAAACAATAGGGTACTTCATTGCCTCCTTTCTTGTAAACTGGAAGAATCGGGCTGTTGCACGTGCTACCTGCAATTTCTTCAACAACCCCCAATCTCACCAGGTCAGTAACAATACTTTTTAATCCCTTCTCACCTTCAACAGAAATTTTATACTGGGGAATTTGTGGTAATGTAACACCTTCTTTCAAAGTTATTTTTGCTGACTCTATTTTCAAACATCCTATATCGTTATCATGCATTGCCCACAGACAGGTTGGTACTCTACTTAGCTCTTCTGGTAACGCTTTTGACATAAATTCCGTCACTGGTGCATCGTGAGGCCACATCATGAGGAACACCCCATCTGCCGTACAATGTATAACTGCCCCCAATTTTCTCAACAAATGTAATCCTAGCAAGTTCTTTCCACAATTTTCTGTCAGAAGAAATGGACATTGTTCTGTAAATGGTCCTATTGTAATTGGGACAGCTTCGGACATGGGGTTAATTACTGGTGTACCTGCGAACCCTACAGAAACATTCTTTTGCCCCGACAGTGGGATCTCCGGAACCAAGTGGTGGTCTATCAAACACTTCTGTGCCCCTGTATCTACAAGGAAACAGTGCTCCTTATTCCCGACTCTCATTTCTACGTAGGGTCCTTTCTGATTCACGGGAATAGACACTGGTTCCGACCCCTGCCGTGGGCTGTCCTATCTCGAAAATAACACATCGTCCGATGTGTAGTCACCGCTACTGCTATAATACGTGTTTGGATGTGTATCAAAAATATTCCCATTTCCCCCTCGGTGTCCACCACTCTGATCATTTCTCTGTTGGCCCTGCCCGCCCTGATTTTGGTTTGAAACACTTTGGTTCAATGCCTGGTTCTGTTGCGCTTGGTTTTGACCATAGGATTGGTTTTGAGTACCGCCATTGGTATATCCCTGCTGCTGCTGCATGCTATTTCTGCTTGGGCCATTTGACCCCTGATGTTCTCTATGAGGCTTTCTCTGGCCAAGCCCACCTCTATTCTGTAGGTGCGGGCATTGCGCTCGCCAGTGTCCTTCCTCCTTACAGTACGCACATTGATTTACTCCCAATGACATCCCGTGCATAATTATTCAAATTTCCTCTGCCTTGTGCATTTCCTCTACCTCTATTGTATCCAATGACCTGCTGCAGTAACACTCCTACTATCGTTCACATCGCTTCTTTTCTCATCTCCAATGGGTACCCATTACATATCTCACTTCCTTCCTTCACTGACGTTCTTTTGTTCGACATCCATTGCATTGTTTCCCCCACCCATACCTGCAATTTTTGTTTATCACCTATTTGTCCCGGTACCGGCAAATGCTTTGTACCACCTGAAAAATCTCTCGGCCACGATTTTTGCATATACAACCTCGACGCCTCCTTCCTACCTTTCTTAATACACTCACTACTATATTCAGGTGTAGCAAACATTTCAGCATATCTGTCTTCCATTTAATTTTTCAGTTCAATGAGTTTGTACACATGTTTTCTTACATCCTCATCTCTTTGCTCACTGCGTGCTAACTTATTCAAATCTAACAATCGCTGTGGCGGTAAATTCCCAAGTATCTTTTTCCATTCTCCCACCAAAATTTCCCCCATGCATTCCAACACTACCTGTCTCTCGTTGCTTCTTTGGTACCCATACAATGAGGCCAATGCTGCCGTCCCATCGTTTCCTTCTATGTACCTTTCTGCCTCTTGCCGTAATTCAATCTTTCTTTCTTTGCTGATCGCGCTTCGAGTTACCCGTCCAAATCCTGTTCCTTCAGCCCCGCCTCTCGCCTCCCCGGTCTCAATTTCGACTTCGGGAGGGGCGGATGGTGCTGAATCTGTCTATGGAGTGGGAGGTGCGGATGGGACAAGTGACACAGGTGGCATGTGTGAAGGGCCTTCTTGGGTGCTGGGAAATTGTGTGTCTGCGGTCTGTGCTTGTGGGAGGGCTCGAGCTGTGGGTGGGGTTTGGGTTAATGCTTGCATGAGGGGAAGTGCTTGGGCTACAGGAGGGGGTACAAGAGCTACTGGTTGGGCCTGTGCAGTCACTACTGGCGTGTTTGGTTTCGATTCTAGTTTTGGGCCTCGACCCGTATTAGTTAACAAATGTTCCATTAATTCGTCTGCTATGTGTAGTTCCCGCTGCGGGTATACTCCTTCTATGTTCATTTACTCACGTCTCCCTTTTCTCTCGTCTTAGACCTGCCGTCCACTCCTCCTCCTCCTTTTCTTCTGCTACCTCAAGCTTCGATTTGTGCCTACACGCATGCTTCTCTCTACTCCTAAATCGGAGCATTGCTTCCCTCCTCCAATCTTTGACAGTCTCTAAAGCTGCGGGTCGCGCTTTTTTCCTAATCAGCACCCTTTCTAGGTTATCTATCCTCGCAATCTCAAAGCTACCATTAATCGGCCACTGATGGTCGGGTTTCTTTCTAGTTTGCCTATGCCAATTTTCACAAAATATTATCGCACCCACACCATATTTTGCATACATGTCATAAGCCGGAGTTCCCCCAGGCGGTGCACTTTGCCCATATTCCAAGGACTGTCTACTGCAGCTGAAAAGCCCCGCTAAAGTGGACAGTACTCCAGGCATGTTTTTTAACCTTCCCCTTTGGTTAGCTAACCTTTACCTGTACGTTTGAATTTGAAAAATCAACACTCTCCAAAAATCAGGTTTTTATTTGAATCGGGGAATGACTCACCTGATAAAACAAGTCGCCTGTCCTAACGCAACCTCTTCCAATGTCGTGTCTGCGCTTCTCTGGCTTCTGCCTCGTCTCGGGACCCTCGCCTCCTTTGCCCTCTGGCCCGGTACATCTATCAGGGATCAGATGTGTGCAGATCTGTGGAAGGAATCTCTCCTCACTTCTACAGGGCGCCCCATACACCTCTTGATCCCGGCTCGATCGGCCCGTCCTCGCCGTTCTTCCGCCTTTACTCCGTTACAACGTATACGATGGGGCAAGTGGGGGAGGGTCCCTATTCGGGCGCCATCTTGAAAGCGGCCCCTAGGGGACCCTCGTGATATGGAAACAAGGCAATAACCATACACGAAAAGATGCGCCAAACACGAGGTTCAAATTCCCAATGCTAGGGTTTATTGCAAGCAAAAATAGTCCCAATTGGCCAATTCTGGTCTCACGCCCCACGACGTGAGTTTCCTAGACCTCGAGGGACGCAAGAGAGTGAATTACGTACATCAGTTACATATATACAAAATGCATATGATACAATCAGCTATGTCATGTTTAACACCCTCCTTTATTAAGTTTCTTTGGACTCGGGATGACGAAGGACATTTCCGACGGGTATGACAATTATGACACTTTCGATGTCTATTCTAGTAACAATGTGCAATTTAGAAAGTGCGGAGGCATCTTTTAGTTGTTGAACAGAACACAGTGGTTCTGTTCTTGGAAGCAAGCTGCACACGGGGGAAGAGCCACATTCCATGCTTTGCTATCTATGAGGTGCTATTCGTGTCTTGGGAGCCGACACGCTCTACACGGTTTTGCAAAGGGGGGCCGTAGGAAGAGAATAATTCAAGACTTTAGCTGTTTTATTCTAACATATTCTACCATCGTACAAGACTGGCTGGCAGCTGTGAAGTGATTAAATGCCCTGCAGCACTCCCTCAAGGCTACAGAGAGGGAGCGTGAGCATTCCTTTCTGGGCTACTCATGAGGAGTTTTCAACAAACTCCTCAGTCCCGCGACCTTGCCCTTTCATATTCAGACAACAATGTTAATAGTTGAGCCGAGTAAGCAGAATCTGCAAGAATTGCAAGCTGCAAAGCAGCTTTAGACAGAAAGCAATGATCAATGGTTAACAAGCAAAATGGCGATTCTTGCTACGTTTAAAATGGCCGCTTTTTGGTCAAGCATAACAGTCTATATTTCTATAATTTGGTGCACAAGACGTTTGGCCTACGGCCATCAAGTTACGTCTGTCATTCAAATGAAGGGTATTCACTTTTCCAGATTGACAGTTGTTCCACTTTGATAACAGAAGTTCCAAGATTGTATTCAACCAACAATTCACAACTGTTCAACAAAGTTTCCTGTGGCAAAGATCTTGAAACAACTTCTTCTCATCAGCACAGAATAATTCCTTGCTTCATTGGTTTCAACAAAAAGATCTTTGTTAGGATATTTCAGTCACAGTACATAAACCGCTTGGTTGACAATGTTAAACACTCCTGCAGCAGTTCACACACCCCTTGCTTCAATGTTATTAATTTGTCAGGATGCTTCTGCATTAATTCACAAACACATTAGTGATTCATCAACCTCTTCAAGATTTTTAACCACACCACAGTACTTCAATTGCTTCCCCCTTGTCCACTCACCTGCCAGGCTTACTACGACAACGTCCTCTGTATTGGTTTACTGTCCTGCCAGCACAGATCAAAGTACTATGACATTCTCTAACCTGGTGTACTCTCCTGCCGGGACAGAATAAACTACTACTTGTAAGTACTTCAGTGGTAAAGGTTAACCAGGTTAGCAATGTCTTTTGCTTAACAACATCAGGTATAGGAATTGCTTTAAGGTAAACAAGAACCCCACTGGTGCTGTCTGTTAGTCCTGTGTATTTGCTACACTCTCTGCAGGCTATGCTCCTCTCCCTCTGAATATTCTCTACAGAAGTGCAGCCTGTCTGCCACTCTTGTTTCTCCCCTTTTTGCATTAATCAACTGCAGATACGAATTATGTTCCACTTCCACACTTCTTTTAAGAGAAGCAAGAACCACACTGGTGCTTTTTATTACACATGTGTGGTTGCCACACTCTCTGCAGGTTATGCTCCTCTCCTTCTGAATAACTCCGCTCAGAAGGGCAGCCTGCCTGCCACTCTTGTTTCTCCCCTTTTCCATCAACCAACTGCTGATAAGGATTCTGCTTCACTTTCACGCTACTTTGGCTTTGGCAATGTGGGTGTAAACCATTTTCTATTGCAACCACTTTTCTATGTGGGCAACAGGCTTTATCATTGCTCAAATTCTTAACTGGATTCTTTTGGCTTGTGCAATTCTGGTTCTTTCGTAATTGCCTAGGTTTACTTCTCTTTTGGCTTTCACAATGATGGTTTCTCTTTTCTTCTATGAATATTGCCCCCTCTTGTTGTTGGCTCTTCCTAGGCCCCACAATGTCACTGGTTTGGCATTCAAATATTGCCCTCTCTGGTTGTTGACTCTTTCTATGCCCCAACATGTCACAATCACACTTATCTGGTATGATTATCAAGTTCTTAATGTGCCCCCTGTGCCTTCTTAAATCAACTTGGTTCACATTAGAAGTATTAATCCACTTTGCATTAGTTAGTTTCTTACACTTTAAATCTATATTATTAGTTGTTTTAATTGAAATTTAAACAATTTTTACAAGAAGGTTTTCCTAAATCCATAAATGATTAAATTCTTCATTCCTTCATCCATTCATAGGACCTTTATAGAATCCAGCTTCCAGGGTTTACTACTCTCTGGTCAACCAAAAATCATTCCTCCACTAAAGCGGTACATGTGGGGTATAATCAACAGTTCTTTATTTAGTGATCTCCACAATATGCCTATACAAGAGGCCAGTCTCTTGAAAAAAGCCAACCAACGCAATTACCCAGGAGGTTTTCTCTCCACTCAACAGCCAACACCACCATTCTTCTTCGTCATAGAACTGCAGGTTTTTAAACAGTTTTCCTAGATGTCGAGAACGTATCCCTGTCAGGCCCTGACAACATAGTAGAAGATGTTTTATGGTGTGTTTCGTGTCCTTCTGAGTACAGAAACAGCAGTCTGATGAAGAGGTCTGATTTCGCCTCGCCAGAATCTCATTTGTATGCAGAATGTTCAAGCAAATTCGTAAAAAGTGTTCACGTAGCTTCCTGTCTTGGCGTTTTGCCAAGTAGGTGCGGTTAATGTTGATTTTCATTAGATCAATTGGAAGATCCAACACCGACTTGACTGAGCTAGCATCTTCCAGCGTTTGGATCCAGTCGAAATCGACAATCCGTTTTTTTACCCTTTCCAGGTTCTGGATGAGCTCTGCTTCCGGACTGCCGACATTTTCCAGCAATAATTTGTTCCTGGCTGTCCACTCATGTAGCATTTTACAGGAACCTGCTTCAATCTCTTTGCCGATGGCTTTAAAGATGTAAGGTGGTGAAGGTAACAAGATTTTTCTATTCAGCAGAAGCTCATTCATGGCCTATGGAGCTTAAAGATTGTAATAACAGCTCCCACCTAATTACAGAAATAGGAGTGGATGGAGGCAGGTTCAAGACTTTCTTCCAGTATAAACCTTCCAGCTGTGGCCATATTTTTTCTGGAAGACCAGGCATGGCTTCCGTACTATACGTAAGACTGGGAGTAACTTTGTATTTGTAGAAAATCAAAAGCAGTGAAATAGTAAATCGTCCATATTTCCTGTTGATTATGATTGACTGAGAGATCAGTAGGCGTGTTTTTCTCTTCAGACTTTCTTGCATCGGGACCTCTTTGATGTTGTTGTTTAGGATTACCCCTAAATATTTAAAGTCTTACACTAATTCAAGAGGGAGGTTGGCAATTGACCACGAGAAGTTCTTTCTTTTGATCTTACACTTCTCGAAAATCATGATCTTAGTCTTCTCGCCATTCAGCTGCAAGTGATTTTCTTGCAGGTAGACGGCCAAGTTGGAAATTTGCCTCTGCAGACCTATTGGTGTGTGATCCATTAAAATAATATTGTCTGCATATAAAAGACGGAATATTTTTTCATCTCCCAATGTAGGTGGAAAAGCGTGCACTCTTTTTGCAGACTCCCCAAGATCAGCAATATAGGCATTGTATAAAGCCGGGGCCAGAGGGCAACCCTGTTTGACACCCCATTCAGTTTGGATCCATGAGGAGAGTAAGCCATTTTGGTTGAGCCGCACACACATTGAAGTGCCTGAATATAATGCCTTGATAGGATTCAAGATTTCTGGGGGGCAGGCTTGATGTTCCAGGTTTTCCCATAGAGTTGGTCGGTCGATCTGGTCAAAAGCTTGCACCAGATTGATAAATGCAATGTATACTTTTGGCCGACCCACCAAAACCTTGGCTTTAAGCATGCTCATTGCGAGAATGTTTGCAGACGTTCCCAGATTTTTAACGAAACCGGCTTGCAGTGGATCCGCCGTCTATGAAGTTAATGTGCATTGTTGAAAATCATCCAGAAGTACTGAGCCAAAGATCTTTCATATTGAGTCAAGGGGGGGTCTTTACAAATTTGGAGGTAGCCATGGCGCAATTAGTGCCATGGCTACCTCCAAACCCGGGTCCGGGTATGGTCTCACTGAATGGGGATTTACCGGGACATTCCAACCTATGCGGACCCAGTAAGTCCCCATTCAGTAAACCATTCCCCATTCCTATTTGAGCCCCCATTGGGCTCAATGGGAATGGAGAAGGCGCTAATAACGGGCCTGCAAATTGTGGACCCGTTATTAGCTCCAGGGTCCCTTAACGGGTCCCACAAGAAACAGCTGGTCAGACCAGCCGTTCCTGCTGGGACCCACTAAGGGACCTCGGAATAGGGCGGTAATGGTTTAGTGGCACCGGCATCCTTACTGGTGCCCGTAAACCCTTACCACCCAACTCGGAATAACCCTCAAGGAGTGCAATGGGGCGATAGTGATTTGGGTTGTCCCTGGCCCCCTTTTTAAATATCGGGACTACAATCACCTTCTTCCAAGACTGAGGAACTGATGCTGACTCCACACATTTTTTAAACACTTCTGAAATGAAGAGAGTCCATGCTGGTGCTTGTCGTTTTAACTAAAAATTAGTTATGCCATCTAGACCTGCAGCTCTAGAATTGGTAAGTTTCTTTACCCTAGGCAAAATGAGGTCGGGCTCGGTAGAAATATCCCAAGTGGTGTTTTCAGGGACAGAATTTCACTCTTTGGATCCAATTGGTGCACTGTATATATGAGCAAAGTGTTTTGTCCAATCTGACTTGATTACTGGATTTGTAATTGAGCCTGTTAAGCAGTTGTTGTTTGCTTTTATTAAGGACCAAAACTCTTTTGACTTCCTGCTAGAGATTGTACATAGCATTTCCTCTGCATCATCTTGGTACCTCTTATATTTGGTGTTTTTCAGCCAAGTTCGGTAGGAGTTCCTGGCGTAGATTTCTTCCTTTTTTATGGTGCAGTTAGATTTTTGTGCTATGCACGTTAACTTTCTTACCGCTTTCCTTCTTTCCACTACTTGCGCATTATGTGCATGAGATGGTGATTTCGAGAGTGTACTGGTCCTTTTCTTATGCTGAATTAGGGCTGCCAAAGATGAAGAGTAATCCACACAGCTGACACGTGTACCTATGTCGTTCTGTTTAGTATAGGTCTTAGTTAGAGTTTCTATGGCCTTTTCCGACAGCCTTATTCGATTTCCACAAGTGTTAGTAGCCAGGTTTGCTGTCGTATACGTTGTTAAAGACTTTGTAGATGGCCATTCAGCGATAAGTATGTTGAGATCGCTGTGATCGGTATAGGCCACCTCGAATGATATCAGTAAATTCAACAGATTTTGTAAGGTGTAATAATCGATGGTTGCCTCTTGACCGTTTCCCTGCCAAGAAGGATTCGTAGGCAGGTTTGACATAAAGGCCTGATTGAGGTTATGCAAGTCTCTTGAGTCCATTAATTTAGACCATAAATGGGCTCTCCCCCTTGGCTTGCTCAAGCGCTTGGACAGGTCAACATTCAGGTCACCCATGATGATTATATGGGAAGACGTCTGATTTTCCAATGTGCTGCCTATTAGAATTTCCAGCTGGTCGAGAAATTTCTCGGTTTCCACTCTGATAGGGTTCCAATAAATGTTGAGTACAAGGATCTCCTCCGGAATTTTATTATATTTTACACAGCCGATTTAGACCATGCAATCGATGTTGCCAAAATATATTCTGTCGCCAGTAGCACTTGTTTTAGGCTCAGACCAGAACAAATTCTTAACGCCGTGATTAGCCAGGATCTTGGTCTACCTTTCTCCCCTTTTAATGCCGGACAGTGGCCCAGCGGTATTGGTCAAGTAGGGGTTTATCAAGGAGCCACGTTTCTTGAAGGCAAAGAGCATCAAAATGTGTCAGGTTCACATCAGAGGATCTGGTCAAATGAGAATGGCCCCTGGTATTCCATGAGCACATTCGTAGTTTTACAAGTGAATTTTCCTCTTTGAACTTAAACTCCTGGGGGAAGTCGATGTGGTATTGGCTGGTGGCTAAACTCATCTTGTCGGCATCATGAGAGGAACTGTCCTATCACTTTTAAGGACCCGTCTTCTTGGGAAGTGAGGGGCATTTCTTGTGTGGCTTGATTGGTCCTCGTGGTCTCTCTTATCATCTAGGTCAATTCTGCGTTGTTGTCGACCGGGTCCCTTTGGTATTCTCCTGGAGTCCGGCGACATGGCCGGAGTCATGTGTCTTTGGATTTCTCGATGTTCTCTGTGCGAACCTTTTCTCTCATACACAGGGGCATCCCAGATACCATGGGCCCTATTTGATTCACCTTGGTAAGGGCTCGGGATGGTACATTTAAGGGTTTTACGATGGAATGTCGCTCCTCAAGGACAAATAGGAGAATACAGCTTATGACTGGGTACCCGTCTCTGAGATTACCTACTTCTGTCTGTGTCTCTTCGCAGACGGGGGGTGTGTCAATCTGGAAAAGTGAATACCCTTCATTTGAATGACTGACGTAACTTGATGGCCGTAGGCCAACCGTCTTATACACCGAATTATAGAAATATGGACTGTTATGCTTGACCAACAAGCGGCCATTTTAAACGTAACAAGAATCGCCATTTTGCTTGTTAACCATTGCTCATTGCTTTCTGTCTAAAACTGCTTTGCAGCTTGCAATTATTGTGGATTCTGCTTACTCTGCTCAACTGTTAATATTGTTGTCTGAATATGAAAGAGCAAGGTCGCGGGACTGAGGAGTTTGTTGAAAACTCCTCATGAGTAGCCCAGAAAGGAATGCCCATGCTCCCTCTCTGTAGCCTTGAGGGAGAGCTGCACGGCATTTAATCACTTCACAGCTGCCAGACAGTCTCGTACGATGGTAGAATATGTTAGAATAAAACAACTAAAGGCTTGAATTATGCTCTTCCTACGGTCCCCCTTCGCAAAACCCTGTAGAATGTGTCGGCTCCCAGGACACGAATAGCACCTCATAGATAGCAAAGCATGGAATGTGGCTCTTCCCCCGTGTGCAGCTTGCTTCCAAGAACAGAACCACCGTGTTCTGTTGAACAACTAAAAGATGCCTCCGCACTTTCAAAATTGCACATTGTTACTAGAATAGACATCGAGAGTGTCATAATTGTCATACCCGTCGGAAATGTCCATCGTCATCCCGAGTTCAAAGAAACTTAATAAAAGAGGGTGTTAAACATGACATAGCTGATTGTATGATATGCATTTTGTATATATGTAACTGATGTACGTAATTCGCTCTTTTGCGTCCCTCGAGGTCTAGGAAACTCAAGTCACGGGGCGTGAGACCAGAATTGGCCAATTGGGACTATTTTTGCTTGCAATAAACCCTAGCATTGGGAATTTGAACCTCGTGTCTGGCGCATCTTTTCGTGTATGGTTATTGCCTTGTTTCCATATCGCGAGGGACCCCTAGGGGCCCCTTTCAGGTGTTCCTTCAAAGAGGAATCCTCTTGTGCAATACTTGGTTTGAATCCCAACCTCGTTAAATTATCCTTTGCGTTCCACAGCCTTTTCATCATAGTATGTGAGGAGATATGGGGGAACGAGCTATCTTTCCTTCCTTTTGGGTTTGGTTCAAGTATCTTGATATCGTCTCTGATACGTCCTTGGAGCAAATTGATCTGGTTAAATAGACTCAATAAGGCACTGTGATTCAATGTCCAGTTGTCTTTTACTTGCCGCATTCGTTGCAGTTTGAAAGTTCTTGTAGAGATCTGTTTTGAAGTTACCCGCTCGTCCCGAGAGTAGGAGCGGCGGAACATTGGACGGTTATGTGTACTTCGCTGAGTCTCCTGTGTTCGTGAGATGTAATGAATTTTGGCATGAGGTGGAGACTCAGCCCTTCTCTGCCTGATTGGGGATGAGTCTACTTTTTCCTTCTCCCTTCTCTCACGTCTGATGTTCGGGGTCAAAGCCTCATGTCTTTTCGTCAATCTTAAATGGCGCAGACTTCTGGAACGCGTGGTTCTGCCGCGTTGGGTGCGCTCTTTACCAGTAGATTGAAGATCGGAGGCAGCGCGACTGTGGTGGTAAGTTCTATTTTTTTGTGAGATTTCCGACCAGGTGAAGAGATGTCAACTATCATAATTTTCATCTTGGGTTCATCCGATTGCCTATGTTCTTGGGAGTCAGATCTTTTCCTCTTTTGTCGGACGATATCCAAAAGATCAGAAACAGAGTCTTCCACGGTGTAAAGGCTCATATTCATTAGATCCTCAGTACTTCCAATGCTGCCTCCTTCAGTTGGCATTAATCCTGGGCTGGCATGGTGGCTTTTGTCTAGGCTAGTCGCTCTCTTATGTCCCGTAGGTAGTTTACCGAAAGTTTCTCCCTTGCAATCTGCAATGCCAAGTTTGTTTCCCAAATGTAAACCAGCATTTTTTTTTACCAGGAGGAAATGGTGTGCCGCCATTCTTTGGATGGATGTTTTTAAGTTCAAGGGTATGTACTCCCTTTTGGGTGAAAATCCTGAACGTCTGGTTGTTTATCGCTGGTGTACTAAGGTTCGATCGCTCCTTAGGTGGTGCAGCTAGGATTTTGAGCGAGTTTTGCATGACTGAGCCGTTCGTTTTGACAGTCCAACATCTCTGAAGTTTGCCATTAGATATAATCTCATGTCTTCAGGGTTTTGCCATTATATATTGTGTATATAATATCCACTATTGTTTGCTGGCTAGAATTCAATATTTAATCCTGGCCATGTTCCCCCTGCCACGTTGGCACCTGTAAGACCAGACGCTTTGGCACCTGAAAGATTAGATACTTTCCGCATTTAAGCTATTTTAGGACCTAGAAGGTTACAGGTCCATTAGAGCGCCAAGTTATCAGCGCTTATGATATTCATATGTTTCATTCATGGGTTAAGTTTTTCATTTCAAGCAATCTATGTACCTTCCCCTCTCGGGTTATGCCACATATTGCAAACTAATCATGTACTGAAGACGATTTAAAAAAAAAATTTCACCATTTGTCTGTGTTCAGAATATTGTATTCTGCTATATGTATACTTTCACAATTGCTTTATGATGTTTTTGGTCACAATTGCATTTTGATGTTTTTGTCTCAATACACATGATGTATATGCACAGTCTTTGATGTGTGTGAGTTTATTTTTCCCTTCTGGACAATTCCATGGGTTATGAATTAAGGGATTCCATCTATTAGTACTAACATACCAGGTTCCCCAATGCAAATTACTTGTTTTGTTTCATTCATTGACAAATATTGGTGATTAACCTAGGCAGTAACAGCTCTACCTCCTTTTGGGTTTAATAGATATAATCTCTTCAGATCCAGCAATGGGCTCTGGAGCTGAGGTGGTCGGGTGGGTAAGTTTAACAGGAAGATCAGCTTTATCACTTGAGGGCGCTTCTTTTGGAATTGAGGAGTTTGTGGCCGTCTGGTAATAAACTTTTGGCAACTCAGTCTGGGTTTCCTTTGATGTTCTAGTTGATAAGACCCTGGGTCTCATTACACGGATTGCGGTAAGATACCGCCCTTACCGGCATGGCGCTATTAACATGTCCGCCTTGGCAAGAGGCCGCTAATTGCATGCCATTACGAGTACGCGGACACGAGCATAGCACCATGCTGCTAAAGATCCCGTAAAGACCATTAGCGGCACCAATGAAAGAGCTGATAGCACTTCCGACCTCCAGCAACACGCAAATATCGGTCACCGTAAAATTGCGGAAACGGAAATAGCGTCATCGCACAGGAACGGGAAAAAGAGCACGGCTGCCATCTTTAAAAACACAATCCATTGCCATCCTCTGCCCCCAGGACGTGCTTCCACACCAGTGCCATACCAAACCATCAAGGATCACCTGACAATGCCCAAGGCGATTAAGAAAGGTGCAGATCGGCAGCAGAAAGAGAAATTTACAAATGAGGAGCTCATCATGTTCACCGAGACGCTTGCTGCAAATGCGAATGTGGTCTTCGTGAATGACATGCAGCGTGAGACCCTGATAAAAAAAAAGCCCATCTGGGCAGAGGTGGCCCAGAAAGTCAGTGCGGTGGGGACCACCACCCGCACTGTGAAAGACTGCAGGAAGCGGTGGGACGATCACCGCCTCCGGGTCTGCAGCATACTGGCTGCAAATCGGAACCTGGCCATGGCCACAGGAGGTGGGGGAGATTCACCCATCAAACTGAGGGAGTGGGAAAAGACCTGCGTGAGCACAATTGGCGTTGAATGCCTAGAGGGAGTTGGCGACATGGAGCGTGGTGCGCCCACAACATCAGATGGAGGTGAATGTGCACATAAAACAATGCACTGTGAAAGGTGACGCACCCCCCATATGTGAGCCCAGAATGAGCTCATGGATGTGGTCACAAACATACATACACACAACCCTGCCCATGTGAGTGTCACACCCCAACACACACACATGCACGCATCACCACAGACACATGTCACCCAGACCCATGCATGAATGACCCACCCGACAGTCCCATGACCTGAATGCCCACTAATGAAGTCCCAATGCATAGAACAGCATGATGAACAACATCTGCATGAATCACGTTGATCCATCATCAATGCCATCCCCCTCTTTGTCCCCCACAGGCTCACAGACCGACAGCGATGAGCCGGACACTGCAACACAGGCTCCCCCTGTCAAGAAACAAGCCAGGGCACAGGAGCCAGGGAACACCACCGGCACATCAAGGGGCACAGAGAGGAGTGCACTCCTGCAGAGGGGCAATCAAAGCAAGCCACCCACGTCACCAAGACGTGAAGCTATGGCTGAAACAATTGCTGCACCCACTGCAGTGATCCCCCCAACACAGGAAACACCCATGGAGGGCCCACTGTCTGCTGCCACCAGTTTGACCGGTAGGCAGCAGCCACCGCGCCGATGTCCGACGTGGAGGAGACCTGTGACTTGCCCATGCAAATGCACACCCCCAGCCCCACCCAATCCAGAGAAGCAAGCCCAAGGTCAACGTCACGATCCAGCAGCCATGGCCAGTCTGGCGACAAGACCATGGCAGGGTGCTGGAGCCCACAGCTGCCCTCACCCGATGGCCGAGCCATAGATCAAGGTGCGGCACCCACCCCACGAGCAGAACACAGTGGCCATGACCTGGCCACCATCAGACAGCGGCAGGAGGAGATCACAGGGCTGGTTGGCCAGCATGTAGATGAGGCAGCGTGTCTGAGGGAGGACTTAATGGAGAATGCAAGGCAGACGAGACAGGGCATGGAAGCCTGCACCAACAGGCTCTGTGAGGAAATGGGACAACTGAGGCAGGTCCTCACCCGCATAGCGGATGCTATGGACCGACAGTATCCCCCACCACCACAGGAACAACCAGGCACCTCCTCCTCTGCAAGCTCAAGGCAGACAAGCCCCCGCACCACGAGGCGCACACCCTCCCAACCTCCTAATGGTGGTGGTGGGGATGGGAAGTAGGGCCAGCAAGATGTAGCTGGCACATGTACAGCAGGACAGCAACGTTGTACCAGCCACACATTGGGGTAGTGTGGGGGAGGGGGGAAAGGGTGTTTTGGGAGTGTTGTGGGGGGAGGGAGGAAAGGGTGTTTTGGGAGTGTTGTGGGGGGAGGGGGGAAAGGGTGTTTTGGGAGTGTTGTGGGGAGAGGGGGGAAAGGTGGTTGCATAGTTGGTTGCAAAATATGTTTAATACACAGGTGACAAGTTAAAACACAGGCTTGGACTTCATCATTGTGTATGTGAACTTTATTGGGGGACAGGGCCCATTGTGCGCTTCACCACAAACACCAGTGCACTAATACCCACATCCATCCAACAGAGTTGAACCATGTGATTCAGAATATTTGGTTGATCAGATGCTGACGCACATCGCGTCCCACCTGGGCATCGCTTCTTGCATGACCTGTTGCCCCATCCCATCCCTCCTCATCCCCATCATCATCCTCATCAGGTGGTTGCATTTCAATGTCAGGGGGCAGTGGCACATTCCGTCTGATACACATATTGTGCAGCATGACACATGCCATGGTGATCTTGGCCACCTTCTCATGGCCATACAGGACAGCCCCACACGACCTGCTTAGGCACCGGAACCGTGTCTTCAAAAGGCCAAATGTCTGCTCAATCACGACGCGGGTACGGGTATGTGCACAATTGTATTCCTCTTCGTGCCTGTTCTGTGGGTTCCGTACAGGGGTAAGGAGCCACCTCTTCAGGGGATAGCCAGCATTACCTGCATGGGTGGAACAATGGGGACTTGCTACTGTTCACCACAAGTGCAACCTGTACATATCACACTAATCAACTTTGCATTGTGATTGGCATCCACGAATCCCAGCATGCATGGAGACGATCTGTGTAACTGCAATGTGAGAAGGTGAGCTAGTCCCTGCTAGTGGACATGCACCATGCATGCCTCTGGCAGTTATTGCCATGTCCTGGGTGAGGTCAGGTCTTAGGTGTTCCTGGGCCCAGGCAAATTTGGTACCACACTGCTAGTGTACTGCCATTCTGAAATCGATGTCGCCATGCTGTGAAGCATCACTTCAGTAGTGATGTAGGGGTGTGGTTCAGTACAATGGCTAGAGGTGATCCCTTTGCATGCACTCAAGGGCGCATAGCTGTAGTGATGTTGTGCAGTGCAAATTTTCTATTCGCATATTGGCGCCATGTTGCTGATTTGTGTCATATGGGGTGTGGTATGATGTGCTATGTGCTTGTGGATGGATGTGTCATGTTTGGCATCTTGGATTGTTTTCAATGTTGTGCAGCTTCAAATTGCATGTGGTTTTCTTTCCGGTCAATTGTGGCCTGACTTGGTGGACATTGGCGTACATCTGTATGTCGATTTGTTCTACGGTCGACAGTCCACACCCAGTTGGAGTATGCATCTCCCCCCCCAAATCACGCCCAGTTGGAGTATGCATCTCTCCCCCCCAAATCACACCCAGTTGGAGTATGCATCTCTCCCCCCCAATCACACCAAGTTGGAGTATGCATCTCTGCCCCTCAATCACACCCAGTTGGAGTATGCATCTCTCCCCCCCAATCACACCCAGTTGGAGTATGCATCTCCACCCCCCAAACACACCCAGTTGGAGTATGCATCTCTCCCCCCCAATCACACCCAGTTGGAGTATGCATCTCCCCCCCCAATCACACCCAGTTGGAGTATGCATCTCTCCCCCCCAATCACACCCAGTTGGAGTATGCATCTCTGCCCCCCAATCACACCCAGTTGGAGTATGCATCTCTCCCCCCCAATCACACCCAGTTGGAGTATGCATCTCCACCCCCCAAACACACCCAGTTGGAGTATGCATCTCTCCCCCCAATCACACCCAGTTGGAGTATGCATCTCTCCCCCCCCAATCACACCCCACATCACACTGCCATGTGCTTGCCCTGCTACTCACCAAGTAGCCACGAACGTTGTCTGACTTGTCGCTCCATGTAGCGTGGTATCGTTTTATTTTTTTACATTTTTTTTATAAATGTAAAAAAATAAATTGTTGAGTTCCGCAGGACCATTGAATCATGCGTTGATCCAGAAAATCGGGCAGAACAATGTGTGATTATCTTGTTTGAGTCACATACCATTTGGACATTGATGGAGTGGAATTGCTTTCTGTTTCGGTAGACTGCTTCATTGTGATGTGGGACCACCAATTCCACATGGGTACAGTCGATGGCCCCGATGCAACTTGGGATGCCTGCCAGTGAATAGAAGCCAACTTTGGTGTGGGAGATCTCCTGGGCAGTCCGTGGCAGGGATATGTGTTTACTTGTGTGCTTCAGGAGGGCATCTAGCACCTGGGTCAGCGTGCATGAGAATACTGGTTGTGAGATGCCATGCTGGTAGGGGCCTGTGGCCAGGAAGTGGAGCACAGTTACCATCTTCAGTAGAGGGGGGATGGCAGTTCGGATGTCTATGAGGCCCACAATGTCGTCATGTATCATGTCCACGATGCTGGTGATGGTATCCCGGTACAGACGGTACAGGGTGTGTATCTGCTCAGGGGTTAGGTTGAATGGACTGGGTGCCTCTGTGGTATTACTAGGTGCCCTGGTGGGGCTTGCTGCGCCAGTCTCGCCCGCCTCCTCCTCCCCCTTCTGCGTCTTCTCTGTGCTGCCTGTTGTTGTTGGTGCTGCAATGCAATCATGCCCTCCAGCCCATGTAATGCTGCTAGTATTGGAACCATCTTGGTGTGGGAAGGGTGTGGTGTGCTCCTTTTGTACTGCCACATTCTCCATTGCCTCCACCTGTGATGATTGTGACCACCTGTGGCAGGTGGGAACACTGCTCATTTCTCTTAACGGGTGGTTCGCGATGCCGGTATTTACGCCATGCCCGTATGGGCTTTTTGGGGCTATTCCATGCCTCTATTAGCATGTCCGCATGGCTTGTGATGGTGTGCTAATAGCGCCATGCCGCTATTTATGGGATGAGGGGTCGCGCGCAAGCGGACTAGCCGATATTAGTGGCACCGTTCTTAGCGGTGCCGCTAATAGCGGTTGGCCGGGTCGTAAGTGGCAAGGGTTTTTAACGATACCGGTATCGTTATTCCCTTACCGCAATCCGTGTAATGAGGCCCCCTATCTTTAAGGTTCTGTGTCTTCAGTTGGTTTATAGGGGGTAGCTGATTCTTTTCTGTCTCTAGATCGAATTCAATCCGATCAGCTTGCAGTTTCGCCATCATATAGCCCTTCAAGTAAATCAGCTTAGTTTGCATCAGTGCAATGAGCGTAGTTTGGTCTTTAAGCGTTTCATTAATGGATTTGTAAAGTTTCCCGAACGGTACCAGCGCAATGGTCACCGTCAAGAGGATTGTCATGGCGTCCAGTTTCTTCTGGGGGGTCTCCATTACAGGTTTAGATGAGATCTCACTAATATGCCGGTTAGTCGACAGAGTTTTTGAATAACAATCCTTATGCCAACTCTTCTCTGTTTGCGCTCCACTGTGTCGTGAATCCACCAGCCCAGATGAGCAAGAAAGCCTTTCTTCTCTTTCTTGTGATGTCTGACGGGCTGGTAGGGATGCACGACTTCTTTCTACCGCTAATAGAGGAACAGGGCAAGCCTCTCCACAAAGCTTGTCAGGGGGGGCCCCAGTTGGTGACACCACCTCGTTGTCTCTTTCAGTCGACCCCCTAGGGCCATCCTTAGCCAGGGAATTAGAAGGAGAGATTGGATGGACCGGAAGAGGTACTGAAGAGTCAGGGGTCTTCTCCCTAGTAGACTCACTTGGGCCTGATTTATCCCTGGATGCGGTGGGCTCAGGGGGAGGCTTGCCAAAGTGCCATTTGACCGACCCAGGCTTTGGCGATGGTGTTCTCAGAGGGTGCACCCTGCTTCCAGAGAGATCTGGCCCCGACAGAGGTAGATTAATGTTGTATAAATGTACAGCAGTGTCTTCTACTATTGCTAGTAGTTCTGCATCGGAAAGGTCATGCTGGGGCTGTTCTTTCCGGTGATTTCTTTTTATAAAAGAATTATCTTATTGTGGACATAGAGGGAATAGTGTTAGCTGTTTGCAGATGTTTGTATGCTTTGGGGCCTCTCTTGTAAGGGGCTTTAGTGTGAGCAGTCTGCCTAGACGTCATTTTTTGTGTATGCACAAGTGATTGTGTTGCTGCAAAGGTCTGTGCAATTTCCTCTTTCCCTTTCCTTTGTTTGTCATACTCGCTGCATACGTTAACGGTGTAGTCAGCCTCTTCACCGCTGTCATCACCATTTCCACTCCTGCGTTCGTCACATGCTCTGGGGGGAGGAGCCACTGCGTCCAGCGCCTCGCTCAGGAGGAGTTGCGACCGTGGCCACAGACCACGTGGAGGAGCCCCGGAGGAGACGTGGAGACAAGGGGACTCAGCTGGGAGACGTGGTAAAGGTAAGTGCTCCGGAGATACAAGTATCAATTCTCCGGCTTCGTGTATCTCGCGTGTCTGAGGGCTCATCCGTGTTCCGACAATCCCCTCTGTATGGATGAGTGCTTGAACAGAGATTTTGGATTTCTCTCCTGCAACTGCTGACAAATGTTTTGGGTCAGTGTTCATTTGGCCCACGGAATCCGAGCGTGATGCTGGTAAATAACAGTCAGCAGACTGCACTATCCTATTAGGTGTTATTGAGCCGGGAGGTGTCACACTGCTACCGGCGACGGCAGTAGTTGCTGCGTCACACTGGCCTCATCCCAAATGCGTCTCCTAAGCACGGAGTCCGTTCCGGTGGCTCTTTGTAATGGTTTGGAGTACTGGAGCTGAGGCATCAGGAACTGCAGTATTAAGACTGTTGGGATCCAAGGGCAGAAAGAGTGTAGCTTCGATGGGAGGGAATTGGAAAGTCAAAGGCATACAGAGGGAAAACCCTCCCTCTGTCGGCAAATTGGGGGGACCAAGTCTTACCCGATCCGGTGTCACAGCGGGGAGTGTCTCCACTGGAAGGTACGGAGATGAGGACCGCTCTATGTGATCTTGGGAGCGGGCCGTGGCACTGCACAGTAGTCTTCCGGCGCCTTCCGCTGCAATGGCCCTGCGTCCTGCCGTCACTGCCATAGACTGCAGAGACTGCACACAACTCTGCAACAGCTCAGTGGCCGCTCTGCGGTGTTGGTGGGTTTATGAGTCCTCCCCCACAGTAGAAACAGAAAGTAGACTCTGGATCTGGAGTTTGCTAGTAGAAGCGTTTACTGCAGAGACTGCACACGACTCTGCTACGGCTCCGTGCCCACTCCGCAGTGTTGGTGGGTTTATGAGTCCTCCCCCACAGTAGAAACAGAAAGTAGACTCTGGAGCTGGAGTTTGCTAATAGAAGTGTTCACTGCTGAGTCTGCACATGACTCTGCAACGGCTCCGCGGCCGCTCTACGGTGTTGGTGGGTTTATGAGTCCTCCCCCACAGTAGAAACAGAAAGTAGACTCTGAAGCTGGAGTTTGCTAGTAGAAGCGTTCACTTTGTTAATCTCACTTGTGAGATTCAATTGCCTGGACCTGGCCAGCAGGCGGTTACGGAGTACTCGGGGGTTACAATGTAACAGTGAACTCACTGGGTCTGGTGTGTATGTCCGTTCACCTCGCTCCCTCCAGGTCTTCTGCTTTTGTTTCCCTGTGTGGCCCAGAAATCTTCTCAGTACGGCTTTCCATGGAGTGTGTTTGTCAGTTTCAGAGCTCTCCTGACTCCCACAGCAACTCAGAGCTCCTCTGCCCGTGGTGCTCGTCTGACAGTGGGAAAAACTGCAAAATGGTATGCCTTCCGCTGCGCGACCTCTGAAGATACAAGCTCAAGCCTCTGAGACCCTTTCTGGACCAGCATCACAATTACCCACAGCCAGGCTCCAGATAAGGTGCATACAAGGCCTTTTTATGCATGCAAATCTTGTAAATATGACAGCTTTATTATTTTCCTGTGTACATTTACAAGTTTAGAGCAGTGGGCAGTGCAATGGTCAGGTTACTTGACAGAAACTAGAACGCAATTTTTATCTACATGGATGTAATTGCAAGCCATGGAGAAAAGCCTCTGAAATGGAAAGCATTTCTCTGAAGCCTTTCAAAAAAGAAACTGCACACTGTGATAAAAGGAATGGTTTCTTTCCATTCAGCTTCTGCTGTGATGATGGACATGGAGCAAACACAAGCAATGTGCAGCGGAAAGAGAAATGTACAAATGAGGAGCTCATCATGCTCACCGAGACGCTTGCTGCAAATGCGAATGTGGTCTTCGTGAATGACATGCAGCGTGAGACCCTGATAAAAAAAGGCCATCTGGGCAGAGGGGCCCAGAAAGTCAGTGCGGTGGGCACCACCACCCGCACTGTGAAAGACTGCAGGAAGCGTCCATGTTGTGAGCGCCTACAACATCAGATGGAGGTGAGTGTCCACATAAAACAATGCACTGTGAAAGGATTTTCCTAGCATTTTAGGATTGTTTAATTAATAAGATGGAAAGCTAAATTGCTGAGATCTGTGTGTGATCTGTCGGTTGCGGGCACGAATCCCGGCAAGGCCAACTCAGCCTTTCATCCTTTCGAGGTCGATAAAGGAGTACCGACTTCGGTTTGGTGATAATTGTGATAAATATGTTCTATGTAGAGCGGTTTGCCAAAAGTGCTATATAAATAACCATTTGACTATGAGATTAGATATAGAATGTAGCATGGAGTCCCTGCTTCTCTGCACTGTTGTATCATAACATTGGCATACCAACAGGTAGCAATAGTTCCAGGAAATGAGGACTTTCATCAAACAACAGAAGGCAATTCTGCTATCGAACCTCAAAACACACAATACAATTCATGTTTGTTTTACTATACAATTGGCTAGGTTTTTGTGTTTTCAACATTTAAATGTATACAGAAGAGATCAAATGGCCAGACCTTAGAGAAATAATGAAAGGTGTAATCTGTCACAATGCAGAAAGCTGCCACATAGTAATGATTTCCATACCGTTTTTGTGCACGTCAGCTGGATGTCGCATACATTTGACTCTCTTTCAAAAGACAAAAGTCATTTGTACTCTCTTGAAATCAAATTTACACTCAAAGTTTAAAAATACGGTGTAAAATACTCCCACCTCAAAATCTTATCTGGAGCACTGCACACAGCTGTGGTCCAGCATCTCTGCCCATGTCTGCCTTCGGCTTCTGCTTCCACATGGAGAGTGAAAAACAATTCCACCTGCTACTTATACTCGCAGCTTCCTTGGCTTGAACCTGAGAGGGCTTGTTATGCGTCCCAGTCCTCCTCAGGTGTGGGGCATTCCTCCTAATTGACTGCAACCTGCAGTCCTGTGCCTCTGCAGTCCTCCTCCTCCTCCCAGTACTATGGGAATTATGGGACTTGAAGTCCCCAACGCCAAATTTAGTTTCCACAATGAAATGAACATCACTAAGTTCACTATTCTTTTCATACATATTAACAAATCGAATCCCATTATGATTACATCACATATGCAGATTTATTAAAGACTAGGATTTCTCAGGGTTTAAATTGGTGGCACTTACAGACTCCTCTGCCTTATTTAGCTGCATTCAGGACCCCTCCACATATCTAAAGTCTGGCGAGTGCTCGCTTGTGCTCATGTTCGATGTGTGCGTAAAAGCTCTCGGTTATGCATAAAAGTCACCTTTTTAGGAAGCTGGAAAAGGTAAGGAACAGAATTCTGACGGGTGAAAACAGGTTCCAACAGTCAGGGGAGGATGTGATGTGATGAGCAAAACTATTCCCAACTTTCAGAGGACTTTAGGAAGCAGACGCTACCCATGCCATGGAGAGGACCACAAGGAACACGCTCGTTTGCAGCGCAACCAGGAGACGTTGAGTTTCCTACCACTCCAAATGTTCAAAGCACCTTTGCAGGTCTTCTGAGATTGAGCGCAAAGCAGGGTTGCACCGGGACAACAGCGTGCTCATGGTGTCAACCTTCTTCAGTGTGTTTCAGGATAGTCCTGAACAAGCTCTTTTACAGGGCAACCAGGAGACATTGGGCCTCATTACGAGTAGCACGGTAAAACCGTGGTCATTACCGGCATGGCGGAACGAGCGGGTCCGTGCTCGTATGATGCCGCTAATAGCGGGTGATTACGAGTGCGCGAGCACGCGTGAACCCCCATGCCAGTAATGGCCATACTGGCATGCCGCAAAAAGCCCTCCAACACCCAGATAGCACCATCACGGAACCACCTGATACCTCCCCCACCTAGGAGGAACCCCTAAATACCGACCCGGTAATACCAACATGCTAATACCGGGCTCGTAAAACCGGACCCGGAAATAACGTCATCGTGTCGGAACGGGAAATGGGCTGGCGGCCATCTTTAAAAACACAATCCATTGCAATCCTCCCAAACCACCAGTCGATTCCTGTTGTGCTCTGTGGCACTACTCTGAGGATGTCCAAGGCTACTCAGAAGATCACCCCCCCGGCAGTGGAAACAGCATTTCTCCGACGCAGAACTGAATATGTTGGCGGACACTCTCGCTGCACATGCAGACATCATTAAAGCAAATGATATGAAGCGTGAGGCCAAGATGAAGACAAAGGAAATCTGGCAGAAGGTAGCCCACAAGATGTCGGCTGTGGGGACCCCCCCACACCTACTGTTCGGGACTGCCATAAGAGGTGAGACGACCTGCGTTTGAGGGTCAGAAACATCATGTCAAGCAACAGGAGGGCAGCCATGGCGACAGGCGGGGGTCCCCACTCACCTGCAAAGATGATGCCCTGGGAGGAGACTGCTAACAGCTTCATCGATCCAGAGTCGATTGAGGGATTCGGGGAGATGGAGATGGGTGCGGCATCATCCCCAGTTGGAGGTGAGTGACCCTGCACATCCCTGTAGGGGAAACCATGACGTAGCACCAGTGATGTGAAGAGAGACTAGGCAAGGCAATGCATGTCCCTACACCCACATCAACATATCCAAGTCCAGATTGCGGCCCAAACCCTGCCACACAGAAATGCATGCTGAGTGCCAATCCCATAACCAACACACGGCCAAGACACCTGGATCGTGCCCATGTAACACATCAAACAAACCCCAAATCAACGGCATGCCACCTGCCATGCAGTGAATGCCAAAATGCCCCCTCAGAGCACCAAGTGTGACACACAGGTAAGACATGAATGCATGAATGAATGAATATTGAACAGCACAATTGTATGCCTCTGGCATGTGACACCATCACTGATGCCCTCCATCTCTTCTACCTCCCCAGGCACCGATGAGGAAGATACCAGTCAAGAGAACACTGCAAGGGCATCCACGTCACACCAAATAAAAATGGCCACCACCACCCCCATGGCAGACAAGCAGGCCACACCCACAGGCAGTGTGCCTGACCGAGTGGAAACACAGCCACCAACACCTGCTGCCAGTGTGCCGGACACACATCAGACGCAGCATCCCGCACCCACACCAGTTGGAGGGGGGGTCCCTTCCTGCGCCGGCCACCACCGAGGATGTCTTGGATGGCAATTTTGACCTTGAGCGAGTCAGGATTCGGACCTGTGCCCCTTCGAGGAGGACAGCACCCAGGATGCAGGCCCTGTGAGTGCACCCCCCACCACTGCACCACCCACCACTCCAGCTCCCACCACTCCACACTCCAGCTCCCACCAACACCCTTGACACGTCTGTCGATGGTGGAGGCCCGACAGGAGGCCATGTTGGATCTCCTGCGGCAGTATATTGCCGATGGAGAGGACACAAGGAGGGGAATCGCAACTGCCATTGCGGGTTGTGCAGCATGACACAGGCCATGGTGATCTTTGCCACCTTCTCAGGACTATATAGGAGTGCCCCACCAGACCTGCTTAGGCAGCGGAAACGCAACTTCAACAGGCCAAAGGTCTGCTCAATTACAACATGGGTACGGGTGTGAAAACGATTGTACTCCTCTTCATGGCTGTTCTGCGGGTTCCGCACAGGGGTAAGTAGCCACGGCCTCAAGGGATATCCTCCATCACCTGCAAGCAAATTCAAATAGGTGTGTGTCACTCTGAGCTTCCACCTTCAGGAGGCACAGTCATGGCCGCAGCTATTTGGTGTGGACATGCTCATGTCCCTGTACGTATGCAAGTATGTTTACTAGATGCATACTATACTGCTATGAGGTGTGGTAGTCTGGATGGCGTTCAATAGATGATGCAGGATGATATAATGCATGCTGAGGCCGATGTACTGTGGTTGTACAACAATGTTTAGCCTCCCATTTATGCTGTGTATTATACACTGTGCATGGTCGCACCAGCCACATTGCCACTGTAGCAATCCTGTTCAGTCATGCATTGCTTGACATACCCATGGGGGCGTGGTTGTGCCTCTTACTTGTTGTCATCGATATGCATAATTGGTAAAATGTTTGACAGTGATGTGTCATGTTGGGTTTGGGAGATTCAGGTCAGGAGAGTCTAGCCCTCCATGCATACTCCAATCACTGTCAATTGCCACTCAGGTGGAGTATGCCTCCCCCCCTTTGCCACCCAGGTGGAGTATGCCTCCCCCTCTTTTCCCACCCAGGTGGAGTATGCCCCCCCTCCTTTCCCACCCAGGTGGAGTATGACTCCCTACACATCAGTAGCCCACTGCACTGTCATTACCCACTCAGGCAACTGACCAAGCAGCCATGCACGTGGTACAGCATGTCGCTCCATGTGACGGGGTAGCGTGGAGTTACGCAGCACCATGGCATCATGTGTTGATCCAGGAAATCGGGCGCAGCATTGTGTGATGATCTTGCCAGAATCACATGCCATTTGCACATTGATGGTATGATATTGCTTGCGATTGCGGTACACCGCCTCTATGGCATGGGGGACTACCAATTCCACATGGGTGCAGTCCAGGGCACCAACATAATTGGCATGCCTGCCAGTGCATGGAAAGCTACTTTGGTGTCGGCTATCTCCTGGGCAGTCCGTGGTAGGGATATGTGGGTGCTTGCGTGCTTCAGGAGGGCACCCAGCACTTGGTTCAACATTTGTGGAAATAGTGGTTGCAAACTGCCATGCAGCTGCCCCACTGTGTGTTGATAGGTGCCTGTGGCCAGGAAGTGGAGCACAGACACCACCTTTAGTGGCGGGGGATGGCAGTGCGTATTTCTATGAGGCTGCCAATGTCATTGTGTATCATGTCCACTATGGTGATGATGGTGTCCCGGTCCAGCCGGTACCGGGTGTGGATCTGGTCAGGGGTTAGGTTGAATGGACTGGGTCTGATGCGAGGGATTGGTGGCTGCCTACGAGGCTCTGCTGGCTGCGCTGGTGGTAATTGCTGGCTGTCTCGCCCTTCTTCTCCTCCTGCGTCTCCTCTGTGCTGCCTGTGGTTGCTGCTGTAGTTGTTGTTGTAGTTGGTGTTGTTGCTGTAGTTGTAGCAGTATAGGCATGTCCTCCAGCGCCATGATTGCAACAGCTAGTGGTAGCATTTTGGTGTAGGAAGGGGTGTGGTGTGTGGGTGTACTCATTTAATACTGGCCCAGTCTCCATTGACTCCACCTGTGTTGATTGTTTGCACCTGTGGCAGTTGGCTTGATTGCTGATTGCTGTTTGCGGGTGGTCTGCGATGCCTGTATGGCCGGCATCGTGCAGCCCCTGATTACCGGCTTTGGGATGCTGGTATTTGCATGTACGCGTGGGTTGTGATGTCCTCCTACGACCAGCATGCCGTTATTTCCTTCCCGAAGGCGCGTGTGTACGCACCCATGCCGCTATTAGAGGCACCGTTATTTAGGGTGCCGCTAATAGCGGGTTGCGGGGTCATGATAGACCGGAGCGGTAAGCGATGCCGGTAATCCTTTACCGCCATCGTTTTTCCATTACCTCCAACCTCGTAATGAGGCCCATTGAGTGATTATTCCCAGCCCTCCAAAGGTGCAAAGCACCTTTGCAGGTATTCAGAGATCGAGTGCAAAGCAGGGCTCTACTGGGAAAATACACGCTTACAGCAGCACGTGGCCTACCAAGGAGAGAGCACATCTCGCACCTGAGGAGAGAGAACAAATGGCTCTCCACTAAGGACAAAATTATGCTTAAAACCTTCCCACTAACACGTAAATGCCTCAATCAAGTAGCCCCTCCTTACTTTTCTGAAAGAATCATTAAACAATCCACCTCAAGAGCTACAAGGACAGTCAATTCATCCTGTCTGGTTGTGCTTAGATTCAAACTGAAAAAAAGCAGGGGGGAAGTAGCTTCCCTGTTATGGCAGCACAAGCATTCCTCCTTGAGAGCTAACCAACCTTTCGTCATGTTCAGGCGCGACATTTTAAATTGACTTCTAACTAAAGACATAGCTGGATAGATCTAGACCTATGCATATGAGGATATATGACTTCCTGACTCTGCAAAGTAACCTCTTCCCTGACTACTAATTTATTTTCTTTTGTACCTACACTTTATGTATATATTTCTTTGCCTTATTTTGTACAATACACTGTATCTTTTGTAACTATTGTACCTACTATAACCTAAACTGAAAGCATACTTTTATTCTGTTTCGAAAAGCCACCCAAACACCTTTGGGTTGGGTGGGCCATACAAATAAATAAACAAACAAACAAACAAACAAACAACAGCAATCTCAGGGTGCCACTGTGTGTCTCAGGATAGTGCTTTCTTCTGCTCCATTCTTCCGGATACTTGGCTCCGTTGACAGGTTGATTCAGACCAGTTGCTGATCTGTAGGTCTGCATTCAGGACCCATCCTCATATCTAAAGTGCGGTGAGTTCTCGCTTGTGCTCAATATTCGATGTACACGTAAAAGCTATTGCTCATGCGTAACAATCATAAAGTACTTTTTTAGGGAGCTGGCAAAGGTAAGGACCATAATTTTGAAGGGTGAAACGAGGTTCAAAGAGCCAGGGGAGAATCTGATGTGATGAACAAAGCTATTCCCAACTTTAGAGAACTTTATGAAGCAGAGGCTACCCAAGCCATAGAGAGGACAACAAGGAATCCCCCATGCTTAAAAAGTTATGGATAAACAAGGGGCCATAGATAAGGGACTTCTGTACTCATCGCCCTTACCACGGTTTGGTACAAACTTGCCAGGTCTGGAAAGGGTCATCAGAGGTTTGAACGCCCGCCCTCGGTTCGGCTTCCAAGTGCACAGGTGCTGCAGGTACAGATGCAGGTCTGGTTTGCAACAGGAGTGGTAAGTCTTTATTCAAGTGATGAACAAATAAAACAGCAATGCAGTTGGTCTCACGGCACAAGAAGGAACATGGAAAACCACCTTCAGTGTCTTTCACTGTAGCACAGTAGTAGAGCAACCAGGAGGCGTCGAGTGATTATTCCCACCACTCCAATGGTTGAAAGCACCTTTGAAGGTCCGCTGAGATCGAGCGCAAAGCAGGGCTCTTCCGGGACAAAAGCAGCCTCAGGGTGCCAACCTTCTTTAGTGTTTCTCAGTATAGTCCTTTGTCTGCTCGGCTCTTCCGGATACTTGGCTCCATCTACAGGTCACTTCAGACCTGTTGCTGATCTTCAGGTCTGCATTCAGGACTCCTCCTCATATCTAAAGTCTGATGAGTGCTTGTGCCCAGTTAGCCAATGAGAAGATTTTCTCCACTCATACACACCAGCAGTGGTCCAATCAGGGACCACTGTGGTTCCCATGCTCTCGCGCACTTTTTACACCCTGGCAGTAGCATGGATTGTGACCAGGCAGTCCCAACCCACTTCCTGGGTACCCACACACATGACCTGCAGACGCCCATGAAAGAAGGGGCTTTCACAGGCAACTGAATGCCCAAATAAGGAAGTCGCGGGTCATGAAGACCAGGGTGAAGGCCAAAGGACAAAATGACCAAAGGAACAGATGACAAAAGACCTTGTGGCATGCACAACCATGATGGACACTAGCCCCAGTCATGAGCCAAACGCAGTAAGCGTGGTATAGCTTGGTAAAAAGTTGTAAACATACAAAGGAAAGTTTCTGCTGCTAGCAGTTTGTTCCTAGGAACACTGTACAATCACCAAAAAATCATTAGTGGATGACACAAGGACCCCATTGCAGAGTACAGTAATGTACTTTGAGCAATGATAAAGTGTTACCAAAAGTGGCAACAAAGTTGAAAGACTAAAAGAAACAAAGTTTCTCAATAGTGAACTCCTGAAGGATGTGTCAGTTTCCCCATAACAATGAGCAAAAGCCCAGTGGAGCGCAGCTGAAGGCTGGATTCCACTGGCAAAAGTCAGGTCAGGATACTGTAACAAAAGCAAAAGGTTTGGGGGTCCACAAATATAGAGGCAAAGTTACCTTTAGAGAAATGTTCCCTAACAGTGACTATATTGTTTAATGATCATTTCACCCCGACGGATTAACACTACGAGCGTTCAAATAAGAGTTCATGTAATGTTATGTATGCAACTGTCACCAATTTAATTAGCATGGTTTTAACTTCATAATATACATTAGTGTTAACAGGCTATCGATCGAAACATTGTAATTTTTAGACATCATGAAATGTACTTAGCACATGGCTCTTTCTATCTTCTTATCTTGTTTTGTAATATGTATCTTTTGTAAGTGCTAAAGGTTCATATAATTAAACCAATTCACAATAAATGTAAAACATGTATATATTGTTGAAAAGAAAAATTATCATAAAAATAAAAAGTCGAAAAAGGGGCTATTTACAAATGAATTTCAGAATAATATTCATAGGGCCTCATTCACCGAAGTGCTTCATAATGGCACAACCCCATTGGAAAACCTTCTGTGAATCAGGGCCATAGTTTTTTGGGGACACAAAAATAGCATTCATTCTCTATGCTTCTTGTTGCTCTTGCTGCTGATTGGCTCTGGTCATCGCCCTCGAAACTCAAACGAAGCCAGGATTTCCTTCCCTCCAATTTATCTGTGGAAGAGGTTGCTGCTTCTATAACATAAGCCCCTTTAAACCTAGGCTTATGCCAACGTCTCACAAAATTTCTGCAAAGAACTTCATCCCCTGGAAAAAGTTGGAGGGACTGTAACAACCTATCTGCATCAATATGTCCATCCAAAGTTTCAGTGACTCTTGACCCCCCCTGCCTCCCCTGCACCTGTTTGGAGATACTTTTCAGAGATTTAGTCATAGCCATCAAATAGTCATGCATTCCTTTACCAAGTACAGCAGCTGAATTCTCAGCATTAGTTTAAGCCCATGTGGAAGGCTCAATTGGGGCAGTCATCCTGCATCTTGTCACCATCTCATGAGGTGTCAGGTGGTGGTCAGAGCCTGGCTGATTGTGTAAGGCAAAAAGAGCAAGGGGAAGGCAATGCAACCAGTTCTTATGCAATGTATCTTTTATTTTTGCAATGTGTTCCTTCAAGAGGCTGTTGAGGCACTTGCAAATCCTGTTTGCCTGTGTGTGTTAGCCAGATGAGAATGTGTCTCTTATTCCCAATATGGATGTTATGTGTTCAAATAGTTTGTTTACAAAGTGGGTTCCATTGTCACAGCATAGCACTTTGCATACTTCTAGAAAACACCTCTAGTACAAGTAATTTGGCAGCCAATATGGCATCTGGATGCGTGCATGGACCTGCTTCGATCCAGTGGGAAAAGGGCATACAACTACTATCATATATTTGTAGCAGTTATAAGTTTGAAACATATCTACATAATCGATATCCAATTGCCAAATTTGTCCAGTAGGACAAGGTATTGCTCCTCTCACGGTTCTCAGTGTGTGTCTAGCAGTACATTTCTGACACTTCATGCAATTTATAATCCACTTTAAATCCAACCCACACAAAAGCGCAAAAGCAGAAATCTTCAAATCAAGCGGCAAAAGAGAATCGAGGCGAAGAGAAAGTGCCTTCAAGAAAGATTAGGATTGAAAACGTCTTCAATGGCGATTCTGATGTCAACCTGAACCGGGGAAACACAATGCGCTTATTGCACTCTGTTCCAGTGTTACGTACCATCAGATCTGACGATATTCAAATTGTAGAATACATGTCTGAAGACTGCGCTGATTGTGTTCTACTACATATCACCTCACAAAGCAGTCCGCAAGCTATTGATAGCTGCAAAAGAACAGCTGTTGTGTCTAGGGTTTGAGATCTCAGAACAGGAGTGGTTTGAAAACCAGACTGAAAAAGAGAGAAATCGAAATCGAAGTGAAATAACTACGCTGGAACAACGACGAGTGGAAATTAGGAGACAATTGAAAACCGAACTACAGCAACATCAGAGGAACCGGAACGCAATGTTCGAGACAAAAAAACACTAGATAGTGAAAACTGATTCAGATGTCACAGTATCCGTGATCTCATGGAATACCAGAGGATTTAGTCATCTGTACAATGACTTCCCAGTGGAACTGACGCGCAACTTTGCTATCTGTCTGCAGGAAACCTGGATGCGAGCCCTGCCAGTAAAGGATGGTTACAAAACATTAATAAACCCAGCTGAGAAAAATACTAGAGGAAGACCATTCTCAGGGCTAATAACTATGATCAAATCAGGAAAAAACTGGGTAGTAATTGAGGGAAACAATCCGAACAGTTACGTGCAAGGGACTCTATTTAAATATTCAAACGGACACGAAACAAAGCATATACAATGCTGTTGTTGAATGTCTATTGGAACCCAGCAAAGATCGCTGCTAGAACATTTGTTTCCTCAGTGATGAAGATAATAGACAAAAGCCTGAGAAGTTGTTCGAATTTATCAATGATAGTGTGCAGAGACTTAAATACCTCATGGTTTGATAAGAACAAAGAGAGGTTAATGGATAAAGTCACTGATGGAAGCTTTGAAAACTTTAGAAGAACACTATGGAATGAAGAAATGAAAGCCTGCGATTGTATGATGGCAAATGGAAGTGTAAATGGTGACAAACCCCCAAACTACACCTGGCACATCTTGGGACAAAATAAGATCCTTGATTATATTTGGACGTCGAGAAATGTGTTTGTAAACATCGACAAACTGTGCGTAATACCAACTCCAAACAGCGATCATTGTGTACTTGTGATGACATGGCCACTAAAATGCAGATATGAAGTTGAAACAGAAGGCCAAGAGGTAGAAGTGAATGCTGGTCGAAACAGACTTCGAATAAAAGAAAGACAAATTCAAGACATGACCGTCGCGTTGCAAGTGGCAAATAAAGAAGTCGTTGATCCAACTGACTATGTGGCGCTACTTCCATGTCTAACATTGGGGCTCGCCCATAACCAAAACACTGATTTAATTCACAAACATAATTGGAGTATGACTTTAGCGGAAAGACGAAAAGTGCCGATATCTTGGAATACGGCAATAATTGTACCAGTCTTTAAAAAGGGCAGTCGGGACGATCCTGCCAACTATCGCCCGATTGCCCTTCTAGATACAATTGGCAAGGTGTTAGCGACGTTTCTTAAAAAAAAACTTTCAACATGGGCCTTGACGACTGACAAACTGGACAGAAGACAAACAGGATTCACCAAGGGTGTAGGAACAGAGATCAACCTAGCCTTGGTGAACATATTAAAGCTGGAAGCTTTAAAGAAGAAGGAACATCTTTTTGTAGCCTTTATCGATATGCAACAGGCTTTCGATACAATAAATCGAGACAAACTTTGGAAGAAACTGAAAAAATGGAAATGTCCAGAGGCTGTGCTCCAACCGATAAAAGCCTTGCATGAAAACACCTCAATTAGAATTAGACTAAACGATAGAGGTGCCCTGTCGAAAGCGATTGATACCTGCAAAGGGGTAAAACAAGGATGTCCCTTGGCCGCAACCTTGTTCAAGTTATATATTGCCGACATCCATTGTGACCTTGAAACTGTGAACTCTTTTCCACCAAAAGTCAAGGGACAATCAATAAGCTACGCAATTTATGTGAACGATATAGTATTGTTCGATAAGACTCAGATAGGATTACAGCATCTATTTGCGTATGTAGAATGCTACATGGCTGGAAATGATTTATCAATAAATGTGAAAAAAACAAAAACGATGAAGTTCGGGCATACAACTGGACCCAAAAATAAAAACCTCAGGTGGCAAATAAATAATGATCAGATTGAGGTCGTTTCTGTAATTCGCTATTTGGGAATAATAGTAAATACCTCAATACGGGAATGGAGTTGGATAAATGACATATATCGCGAAACTCGAACTCTCTCTCTGCAAGGAGCCAGAATACAGACACTATATGGAAAATGTTCTTTAATACCAATACGAACGTTCTGCGTGCAGAAAGTAATCCCTGCACTTACATTCGGGGTAGAAGCAGGCTGGAATATTGATCAAAAGATATGGTCACAAGTGGAAGCTCTCTTCTGGCGGCGAGTATTAAGACTGCCTAAATATTTATCAATGATAATACTACGCCATGAGTCAGCCCTGGAGAGCTTACATGGAACAGTGATATGGAAGTCCATGTGTTTACTAAGAAAGATGGTAATTTCCAACCCTAAACCTGCGTATCTTATATTGCCAGCTAGTGGAGAGCATTTGTATAAAGGCTCACTGCTGGAATGGTCAAAAAAGATTAAAGCAATTATGCAAATTGCTAAAATCATGATGGAAATGTTGCTCGATCGTCCTCAAATCGCATGAAAGAAACTAAAAGAATGGCTTTGGATTGACAATCTTGATAACTACGGCAAACTACACACAGCCTTAGATTTGGGGACAATGACGAACAAAGTCGACAATATACCAAAATACCTTCAACAATTCCCTTCAAGATATCATAGAGACAGTTTTCTTCGCTTGCGAACCAATGTGTATAAAACAAAACAGATGATGGTGAAGCGTCACCTGGGTAACCTAACAGAGGACAGTTGCCGACATTGTTCATTATACCGAGACAACAAAACATTTAGTAACGGAATGTTCAGCACTCATAGGCTCAAGAATGGTACATCTGAGCAAGTTTCAGTCTGAAACTGTTACATCTGCTGAGCTATGGACCTGTATTTTAGGTGGAAGTTCGGTCCACTTAACTTGCTCGGTGATAAACTTTCTAGATAAAGTTACAAAATGAAGAAACAAATATTCTATAAAGACAGAAGAAGATGATATCATAGATGCACTGAAATAAAAAAATTGTAATAAAGGCTTAAGATAAACTAGATGTTACAATAAAAAATAAAAAAAAAAATTTGATGACCCATCAATGAAGAGGATTACCCCATAAGGGCATTTTCCTTGACGTAAGGCACATCATACAAATGGCGTACATGATTGTAGTACCTATATGAGTGTAGGTACTACAATCATGTACATAATCTCCCTCTTCCACAGGTTCTGCTATGAGCCTTTCCGGGTTCACTGTTAGACACCAACAATTTTGATCAATGGATTTGAGAATATGATCTCATAGCCCAATGTTCTCTGTGTGGTCAAAGTGATTTTAGGCTTTTCAAGAATGGCAAAAAGAGTATGCCCTACATAAAATGTAATTGAACAGTCAATTGTGAGATTCGCTGACTTCTCAATTGCAAAGGCTGCAGCAGCCAATGGTTGTTCAGATGGGTAATGGTCTCTCATCGCTGGATCTGAGATCCTACTGTAATATTATAGTTTTTCCCATTCATATTTTCTGTGTGAAGAGAGTCGTCATCACAACTCCATTTGAATGGGAGAACAAGAAAAAGTCTTCATTGTAGTCTGGAATCCATAAAACGGGAGCTGTGCTGATTGCTTTTTTAATTCATTAAATACATCTATCATCTCGCCTGTCCATGCCAAATCTCTCCTGTCTTTTTGTGCTTCTTTCAGTTCTTCTAAAAGTGGCCTAACATACGTGATGTAATCAAAGACCCATGCCCTACAATAATTGCACAGACCCAAAAATGGTTGCATCTCTTTTACAGTATTTGGCCTGACCGTGTTCCTTATCACCTCTGCTCTTTCAGAAGTACCTTTTCTCCACTCCTTTTATATTATTTGGCCTACGTACAATACAATACGTCTACCTGACAATATTGCAATTTGTCTTTGTCCAGCTTGTACCCGTTTTCAGTCAAAGTGGTCAATACTTGCACTGTCTTTCCTGCACTCTTCCTGTGTTGCACTGCAAACTAATAAGTCATCTGCATACTGTATGACTATGCTGTCAGTTTGGGCATTTCCCAAGTTTATTTGCAGCACTCTGTTAAAGACACAGGGGGACTCACAGTACCCCTATGGTAGGTGGCTGTGCTGTAATATGGTGCCTCGATAGGTAATTGTGGTCAAATATTGTGAGTCTTTATGCAGGGAAATAGAAAAGGAAGTATTCTTCAAATCAATCACTGTTAAACATTGAGCAGTAGCTGGTATGTTACAAAATATTGTTGCCTGATTTGACACTAAAGGGAATTCAGCTTCATCAATATTGTTCAGAGGGTGTAAATCCTGTATAACTCTCCAAGACCTCCCGTTGCCATTTTTATGGGGTACACTATCATGCTACACTGCAATTCTAAAGGCACTAATACACCCAGCCGCACCAAGGCAGCATTAGTTTTATAGATACCCTCATCAGCTTCCTCAAACATGGGATACTGCTTTACTCGCTGTAAAATGGCATTCTTCTTCAGTTTTATTTTTACTGCTCTTACTCCTTTTAATAGACCAATGTCATATGGACCATTGGAACACAATGAACCCAGTACCTTTGCCAAATCTTCCTCCATAAATGATGGTATCTTCCTCGCCAATGAAATTATTCGGGGAACCTCTCTGTGCTCTATTTGCTAATGATATAGAAGACAGCTATCAAAAATCGTTTAATTGTCGAAGCCGTCATCTTCAAATAGGCCTTCATCAGTCAAGTCAGTAAGTCTGTGGGGGTCATTACAAGGTTGGCGGTAAGGGGTTAACGGTGCCGGTAAAGGTGCTGGAGCCCTCAACCCCTTACCTGCCGCATTACAAGGTCCTTTAGCGGGTTCCGCTAAGGGCGCCTGGTTTCACCAGGCGCCCTTAGCGGAACCCGCTAAAGGACCAGCATGCTAACAACGGGCCCGTTTTTAACAGGCCCGTTGTTAGCATGGTCCCCATTCCCATTGAGCCCTATGGGGGCTCGAATGGGAATGGGGATGTGTTCCCTGAATGGGGAAATACCAGGTCCTCCAAGGTTGGAATGGCCTGGTATTTCCCCATTCAGGGAATCTGGACCCGGTATGCGGTATGGGGGTAGCCATGCCGCATATAGCAGCATGGCTACCTCCAACCTTGTAATGACACCCTGTGTGTTGAGTCAAGTGCTACTTCACTTCACCAGGTTACCCCTTTGCATGTAATATCTCTCTGTCCTCTTTTACTATTGCTGCATCTAATTCAATAACAATTGTTTGCCCTTCCTCCACATCAGTGGGTATCTCTGGTCTGAACATAAATTCTTTGGGTAACCTCAACAATTTGTCTTGTATTCATAGATACCATGCCATGCATGAATATCTGTCCTCCATACAGGAATACCTGTGGGTTAAGTGACACCCCTCTCTGTGCTTTCTGACCATAAAATGCTCTGATGAATATTCGAGCATTCACATAATGAATGCCTGGTGTGGGACAAATTATTCCCTGCTCAGTGAAAGAAATCGTCATGATTAGTTTACTCACCAAGTCTCTCCCTAATATGTTCACTGGTGTTTTACGAGAATATAAACATGGTGTAGCTGTCTCGTGTTCTCATATGGTTAAGGGAAATGTATCTGTAAAAGTAACCATTGTCATAGCCCCACAGGATCCTTATGCATCTATTGATAGTCATGACATTGGGAACTTTCCCTCTCTAACATAGCATCTCGTTGCCCTTGTATCAACCAAAAAGGAAAAGGTATTTTGACTTATAGTCACCCTGACCCTCAGTTCCTCTTGAGAGTATGGTGTAATAGATAGAATTGGGCACATCAATTCGCTGTCTGGCCTGTCCTATTGTGGATGCATGTTCATTCCTGTTCCCGTAAAGGGATTTCCTCCCACCACTGTCACACCCCCTACCCTTGGAATTGGTGGTACTTTCTGCAATATGCTTGTGTCTCATTGTACTGGTGAATTCTGCAGTACTCATGATTGCATGTGTGTTTGCTGTATCTGAGATTTTACTGCCTGTTGTGGTTTTTGTACTTGTGGCTGTACTGTCTGATGTGTTTGCACAGTTGGTGGCATCTGTGTTTGCTGATACCGCATGTAATCTTCGATGTTATAATATGGTGGTGCATCGCTATACAGTGGCGGGTATGCTGACCCCCTATTGGGCTGTATTGTTGCCAGTTTTGTTGCATTCCAAATTGCATTCCAAATGTGCCCTAGTTTCGGCATGTCCTGCAAAGTGCTGGAGATTCTCCAAATCATGGATGTCCACCATTAAACCCGCTTGCCTTCGGTGTTTGAAATCCAAACCCTCTGCCTCTGGGTGCAAATCCTCTACCCCGGGGGTAGTAATTATATTGCCCTCTGCCTGCAAAATTTCCATCTGACCCTGGCTGAATCTGCTGTTCTTCCTGCACGCTGTGGTTCTCCACATGTGTTATACAGCTACTTCAACTGCCAATGTTGACAGTTTATTTTCGACAGGTTCCGCTTCTGCTATTTTATTTTCTTCAACATTCTTTCTTTTCTTCTCTTCTATTACTCTTCAATGTTGAACAATGGTAAATTGTATCTCGGGCCATGATTTTGCCTCAATCCCCAAAATCTTTTTTAACTGCCTTTGCACTTCTTCAGGGAGTCCCCGACATAGAATGTGATTAAAATGGTTATATTTTTGTCCCAAGCACCCCTTGTTGCTAAACACTATTTCTCTTGTATGTCATGTATATAAGCTGCTGGGTCTTGAACCGGCCCCATTTTCCTTGTCATTATCGCGCTCATGTCTGTTGTGTCGGGCAATTGTCTTCTCAGTGTCCTCAAAACATCTGGGGCTCTGTCATGTTTGGTAGTTTTTGCTGTCACCCCAGGGAACCCTGCCCATTTCCAAATGTCGTTGGACTGTTCGCCCAATAGCAGCAAATAGGCTTTTCATGTCTTCTACTGCTAAAGTCATACCAGCAGTTTCTCTTTCTAAGTCATGAATCTGCGTTCCTGCAACGGCTGTATGCGATCGCAATTTACAAATCAAATCATTGTTATCTGTCTGTGGCCGTGGTATTTTTGAGGGACAAATGACTATGTAGTCCAGAGTTATTGAACCTCCCGACCCAATACCATACATTTGAGAAACACTGCTCCCTGAGGCAACCATTTCGCCCCTATTTCAGGCAGGTACATCAAGGGGTGAACACGATGTAAGCTGAAAATGTTGAGAATAACTAAAACTAATAATGGCACCATATATGCATCCACTAGACATGAAGTACACGTGCACTCAACATGTACTCAACATAAGAAAATGCACTAGGTGAAATATGCATTTATACATGAAGAATATTAACATTGGAACCATAAAGACATGATGATTTTATAAATGGAGAGAAAATAAGCAAAGAACAGTGTCCACAAATGATTAGTATAACAAACATTGTGAATTACAGGCAAAATTGACAGAGACTGAGGAGGTCCAGACACACAGAGACAGGCGCGGCAACAGGGAGGAGACTGTGATTGCACTGAATGAGTGTATAAGAGGACAATTAATGCTCAAATTAGATGGAAGGGGCATGGAAAATTTTAAAGGAAGAGAAAGGGAAGTCAGAGAAAGACAGGAGAAAGAAGAAGAAGAGAAAGGAGGACTGGAAGAAAGAGAATGGGAAAGAGAAGTGAGAGAGAGGGGAAGAAGGTATGAAGAAAAGTAAAGAGAAGAGAAAAGTAACAAGAGGGAGACATAGAAAAGGAGAGAAAATGAGGTGAAGAAAATTAAAGCGAAAGATGGAGAGATGTGGTAAGAGAAAGAGAAAGGAAAAAGGAAGAAGAGACGGACACTGAGAGAAAATTAGAGGTAGAAAGAAGTAAGGAAAGGCGACGAAATTAAAAAAAACAACCTTATCAGGGGATATACGCTTCCAGACAGAGAGAAGGATAAGAGACAAGAACTGAAGGAAAGAGAAATGAGTTTAGAAAGCCACAGCAAGGAAGTGGATGATATGCTTAAAAAACATACTCTTCCAGATAAAGGAGAGGGAGAAACCATACAAAGGAGGGTTGGCAAGTTGTACAGGAGTAGGAGGGATGGTGAAAGTATTATAACAGGGAACAGAGGCTAGTCTATGCAAGATGAGGGAAGGAATGTATTGAGGAGGTGATGAGTGGAACGTACATTATGAGTCCTCTCAGAAGATTAGATTTTGAGGATAGGAAGGACGGCGAAGGAGATGGGTGTCATTATACAATGTTTAAAGACAAGAGAAGAGTAAGGAAGATGAAGGGGAGGTAACACAAGCCTCTTCTACAAGCATGGGGGCAGGGAAAGAGACAGCATGGTTATATTCCGAGGAACCAGAAAAAAGACACCCAGAACCCGTTAAATACCCTAGATGCCCCAATCTGATTAATCAGTCTCATATCTTGTATAAATCTCCATGAGCCACCTTTAGATTTTTTGATCGGATACACTGAGGTATTACACAATGATTCCGATGGCACCAGATCCCTTGTTTCAATGCTGAAATGGTCTCAATATACCTTCATCAGCCTCTCGAGACATGGGGTACTGTTTTGCTTGAGGTAAAATTGCTCCTGGCTTAAGCTTTATTTTAACTTCCCCTATTCCCTTTAATAAACCTATGTCAAAAGGGTTTGTGGTCCAAAGGACGCCTGGCACTTTCTCCAAATCTTCCTGAAAAAATGCTGGGCGCTGCCGCATTATCACCATTCACTGTCGGACTTCCCTCTTTTCTATCCTTATCCGTTATGTGATGCTCATAAAGAACACCACTTCATCATCTGTTTGGTCTCCCCTGAACATGTTATCATCAGTTATGTCAGTCAATCTGTACCCTTCCTCGAGAGCTATTATTGTTCTTCTCGGTCTATCCTCATCATCTGCTCCTTCGGGCATTACCATTTCACTTTGTACTATGTCTACTTAAAATTCTATAGGGATAGTCTGTCCCCCTTCTTCGTCCATAGGTATTCGTGGTCTAAACAAAAACTAATCAAGTATCCTCACAATTTTTCCCACCAAGCCAGGTAGCCATGCCAGTAAAATGCTTACTCCATATAGAAAAATCTCTGGATCTACTGGAATGGCTCGCAGAACCATTTGCCCTGTGAACGCCAGTATACATTTGCCCACGTTTAAATAGTGTATTCCTGGAGTGAAGCATACTTATCCTTGATCAGTAAATGAAATTGTCATGTTTAGTTTTGTACTCAAATCTCTTCCCAAAATGTTAACCAGTGTCTGTCGTGAATATAACAAAGGAACAGACATGTCACACTCTCCTATAGAGACTGGTAACTCATTAGTAAAAGGAACTCTACTCATAGCTCCAGAGAACCCTTGAGCTTTCATGGCACTTCCCGACATTGGATATTTTCCCTATCGTATACATGAACGAATAGCTCCAGTGTCTACTAGAAAAGAAACAGATTTGCCTCCTATCGTCACATCGACCCTTGGTTCCTCTTTGGGGTCTGGTGTCACAGATAGTACTGAACACATCAAATCACCCTGTGAGCCGTCCTATTGTGGGTACAGGCTCATATCTGTCCCTGTGAAAGGATTTCCTCCTACCACAGTGACGACTCCTATTCTGTGTGTCAGCAGTTGCCCTGTGTTTGCATGCTGCTGTATCTGCATAGGGGCTTGTTGGGACTGTCCTTGTTGTGGATTGATTTGCAACTGCTCTTGTTGCTGTACCTGCTATACTCGCAGCACTTACATCTGATAAAATGTGTGATCTTAGGTGAACCCTTCTCTAGTTTGAGTACTATATGGTGGAGGATAAGCTGTCCCTCCTCTTGAAAATTGGCCATTTTGTACATTCCCTTGGCTTCCACATATGCGTGCAATATGCCCCCTGTCATCCCAGAAGTCCAACATACTGGGGGTGCCCGTCTGACAAGTCCCCATTGGTTATATCCTCTCTGGGTACTCTGATTCTCATTCTGTGTATTCTGAAATCCACCTTGATTATTTTGGAATCTACCCCCTCTTCCTCTAAAGTTCATACCTCTGCTTTGTGGCACAAACCCATATCCACCCTGATCCATCGGGCGATGATTACTCGCCTGCGATGCACCCATTGCTTCCTGCATTCCAAATCCTTCTCCGCTTGTCAATACCGCCCCTTCTATTGCAAATTTAGACAATTTTTTCAGACCTAACTTGTCTTCCTCTATTTTCCTAGTCTCATCTTTCCTCTTATTTTTCTCTTGTAATAGCCAACAATGATGTATGACTGTCAGCTGTATCTCAGCCCATAGTTTCGCTTCCATTCCTACTTTTTCTTTCATCTGCCGCTGCACTGGCTCAGGCAACCCCTAGCATAAAATGATGCAAAATAATGCCAGTCTTTTCCCATGGCTTGCTAGTTTCAAGTTGCCATTTCTCCTGAATATCCTGAATGTAAGCAATAGGGTCTTCATCTTCCTTCATCTTACGTATCATAATTGCACCCATATGTGATGTTTTGGCGTACTTTACCCTGAGAGCCCTCCACACATCTGCTCTACAATTATTAAACAGTGATCCGTCATGCACTGTGTTTTGTGCTGTCACATTTGAATATCCTGCTCTCCTCCATATGTCATCAGCCCTTTCCCCAAGAATAGCTGGCAAGAGACCTTTTATGTCCCCTATGGTCAGCGTGTTTCCTGATGTCATTTTTTCTAATTCATCTATTCATTTTCCAGCGCCCCGAAGTCAAACTCAGGAGCTTACACCTTAAATTATCCTTGTCCATCTGCAGCCATGGGATATACTGTGGCCTTGCTCCCCCTTTTTTCAATAAGGGAAACTGTGTGAACCCCAACCCAGAATTAGCTCCCATCATTAGTCTATCCATGTCATAGACGATCATCTCTGTCTGTGTCCTTTTCGGTAACAACCTTAACCTGCTCACACATGGCAGCGATTCTCCCTTCTCACTATACGATCATCCTCGGGGATGCTCTGGATCTGCTGTGGGATCTGGCATATCCTATCCTTAGGTTGTTCCTGATCAGACCATTTTACTTCTTTATCCATTTGTAGGCTTACTTCAGGGGCACACGCACTTCCTCCTTCTACCCTAAGACTGGATTCTCTTTCCTCGTCTGACATGTCTTGTCCCCCAACTAGTGTAACTATTATCTTCCTCACCTTGTCTAGGTTCAGTCTGCTTAAGGACAATGCTCTACGTCCGTGACTGAATGGAATTTCTTCTTCGCTTCGTGATTGAAATGTTAGGGATTGATCCCTCTTCCCTCGAATTCCATACTTGCTACCTTCCTTTCGTTCTTGATAGGCCTTATCGATCCTTTCTCCGATGATCACTGCATGAAAGATTTCTTCTTCCAATACTACTGTAGATGCTGTTGGTACCGCTTCCTTATTCCGAAGAATCTCTTCTATTCTGTCCCATCGTATTTCTGGGCGTGGCCCTACTGCTTCCTTACGAATGAGACTGGTATCGAGACCCCACTGTCTTCTTCTTCGTTTTATTTCTTCATCTAGTTCTCTTCGCTTTCTTGCATCTCTTCTAATTCTTTCTTCCTCTTGCCTTCCTTCTTCTCTCCTTACTCCTTCCCTCTTTCCTCTTCTTCTCTGTGTCTCTGTAATCGTTTGTCCCTTAGTCTTTGCACTTCCTCCTCTTCTCTCTTCCTTTCTCTTCTATCCCTATCTTCTATCGCTCTCTGTCTATTGTCCTACTTTCTTCGTTCTTCTGCCTGTTCTTTTTTCTCTTGCTCCTCCTGATATATCTGTTCTCGTCCCTCCTGCTTTTCCTTTTTTGCTCATCTTCTTTCAATCTCTTCTCTCGTTCCTCATCTTTTCTTTCTTGTTCATCCTAATCTTCTCTTTGCCAAACTTCCTTGATGCTTTTCCCATCTATTTTAAGTAATATCTGTTCTCCCATCCATTTGTTCTGCGCGAGCGCTATCTCATCAGATTTATCCTTCTCTCCTTTCCATCTCTTAATCTCCCTGTCTATTTCTGTCGATAGATTCGACCGCTCACTCCTTTCTTCTTTGTTTTTTATGATCTTGTAGATCTCTTCTTTTCTCTTATTCTCCACTGGACTATCATTGCTACAATAAGAGGGGGGTTTGTACATTGGGTTAGTATACCCTGTCACAGCTTTCAACTCCTTTAAAGGACATAACCCTATTTCATCCGTACTAGCACCTTTTAAGGGAAGCTGAAAGCTCAACACCTTCCTACTTACACTGATTTAGCATCCACTCCCCAGGTGGCGGTTCTTCCCTTTCTTGATGGTACATTTTCCAAAGCTCTAGAATCGCCAATCTTTTCTCTGATTTCTTCCCCATGTACGCAGCTTGCAAGTATGTAATCATGTGTTGCAATACCGCTTTTGACAATGATCACCCTTGTGACCACCGCATAAACATTTTGGGCCCGATTCATGGAATTAAATTGTGCAGAAAAAGGGGTGCTTGCATGTACAACGCACGCAAGCGCCCATTCGCCAATTCATGGAACACAATGCGCTGGGCTTACCCACGATTTGCGTCGAATCCCTGTGGGTCCAACACATCACTGCAACGACACAAATGCCTTGCGCGAGACGCCCAGCGAAGGTGCATACAGTCATGCTCGGTCACCTAAAAAGGGGGCAGAACCCCTGGAATGGGGAACAACAAGAGTAAATGTGGGTGTTACATGGGAAGTAACACAGTAAAATACTTGCAACGCCCACACGCGTGCTAACAACACGTATTCAAGGAATCGAACAGGGCTCACCAGTGCGCAGAAATAGATGCTCTAATCCGGAAATGCATCCGCCACGCAAAAGCAGTCGTAAGCGTCACTGTGCACTAAAAACAATGGATAAAAAGGGTGCACGAAAAACCAAAGTGTGTATACAGCTACGATGAATGTAACATTTTTTGCAGCAGTGATAGTAGGACACCGCAGGAGAAGGACAGCCAGGGCACACATTTTATTACCAAGGACCCACCTTTTTGGGATGCCTGATGACCAGGTCTATGGCAGGTATAGGTTTCCACCTCATATCATATTAGACCTGGTCACTGAATGGGAAGATGACCTCACATGACCTACCCTGTGCTCCCAAGCACTGAGCCCCTTGGAAAAGGTGCTCAATGTACTACATTATTTGGCCACTGGGTCATTTCAGCGGACAACTGCCATAGTCGGGGGCATTTCACAGGCCACGCAGTCACGCTGCCTACACCAGGTGTTGGCAATCATGACTGCACGCCCCTCAAACTGCAGGCACATATACATGCCCAGAACACCCGCAGAAAGGCAGGCCGTGGACTAGGACTTTTATGGGGTGGTGCACCTCCCTAAAGTGCTTGGTGCCATCTATTCTACCCATGTGGTCCTACATCCACCTAGGGCCACAGAGCACATTTATCGCATTCGCAAGCACTGGCATTACATCAACGTACAGGTTGTATGTGATGCCAAGGGAATCCTTTCCTCTGTATATGCAAACTATCCAGGGTCCACCCATGACAGTTTCATATTCAGAATGTCACCGCTACACCGGGCCCTGGAATCTGGGAGGCATGGCAACACATGGCTCATTGGTGAGTACAAATGCCCCTGTCCATGCATGTCTCACACAGACAAACCCACACCACTGACAACCCGCCTCACCTCCACAGGGGACAGTGTCTACACTCTGAGTACCTACATGATGATGCCAATACAGAACTCCACCACACCACCCCAGGTAAGATACAACGCAGCAAATATTGCAACTAGGGCTATAGTTGAGCGCACATTCGGAGTGCTAAAGTCACGCTTCTGCTCCCATGACCACTATGATGGTGAGCTACTATATGCACCACCAGTAGTGTGCAGGATCATTGTGGCAGCATGTGTCCTGCACATCGTTGCAACACAGCGTGGCGTCCCCACATTCCCAACCACATGCATGGCGGCTGTGCATGGGAAGGGAAAGGGCAAGTGGAGAGGCTGCCTGTACCCAGCTTGTGGCACAATTTTACACCTAAAATCCAACCCCTGCGGAGTACACACAGTCATGGCACATTCCAGGTGACAATCGATGATGACAAAGGGACAATCAACTGACCCAACCTTAACTCCCTGATAAAGTGTCCTTGGAAGTGCTACATTGTGTGCATCTCTTAGTGCTAAAAGTATCTCAATCAGGTGTGCACAAAAGGAACACATGGAAGATGGAGTATGCCACTAACACCATGCCAAAGTACACCTCTAAATGCCGGTATGTCACCTAAACACTCCCACACTTCATGTCACCTGGTTGACACACCATGCCATGGCATGCAATGTCCAAACTGAGAAATAAATGGCCAACACATAACACTGCTGTCACAAAGCGCTCAGCTATCAACGGGACAAGTTCAGAAATAACTCAATCTCACTCATCAATCTAATAATGTACACAGGAACATCAATTGACCAGTAAAACATATCAGAAACACCAGACCCAAGAGTGAATCTGTCTGACCGTGACCATACATAATTGCACATGTGCCTCAATGTGTCGTGACTTGCACATGGCACCCGTGTATATTTGTGTGGCACGGCTAACCAAAGGGGGCAGGAAAGTGCATACAGCAGGAAGGCTAACAATAAAGGAGATAGTCAAGCCAATACATGAAGATGGAACATGAACAAAGGATGGCTCTCAATGTACAAACAAAAATGGATGCTAATGATGCACTGGACAAACAATCATGAATCCCACTAGGGGTGTATACACAGGTCGGACTTGAGACTGCCCACAGATAGAATGGAAACCCAAGGCCTCTGTGAAAGTTACTTTTACATGCTGCACCCCTTGCAAGCCCATGGAAAGGGGAAGGGGAAGCAGGAGTGGCATATGTGTCTGGACCCTAAGGCACAAACAAGGAGGGGACCAACACGAGACAAGCCTGCATGGGTCCAGCTGGAATCTACAGTGGATGCCCTTGGCTGCCACACAAAGCAGCACACTGTCACATAAATGCACAATAGACAGAAAACAAGTTTAAAAAATCAAAAATGCCCATGGGAGTCTGGGGGAGCCTACCCAGGAGGGAGGAGGTGCAGGGTGCATGTCAACACCCACATGTGTGGATGGTGAGAGAAAAAAAAACTCCATGGATTAATGGGCCGCACGGCTAGCATGGATCGGGAGACTTGTTGCTGCTGTCACCACCCTCTGGTGTTGTATCAGAATGTGGTAGTGGTAAGGGAGGATCACCACGTATAGCCCTGGTCTGGTCCTCCATAGCAGTAGCCATGCAGGACTGAGATGCTTGCATCTGCAACATGATGGCTCGGAGGTTTCCATGCAACACCTCAGAGGATGCACGCAGTTACTCCGTGATGGCACGAATCATCAGTTGCATCTGTTGTTCAGACTGTCTAGTGCTGGCTGCCTTGAGTATAACCAGTATAGTCCTGAGGGACCTATAATCTAACCTCTGGGCTTCCCTGTGGGCCTGACCCTCTGCAGCCATGGATGCGTGCAGATCCTTCAGTTCTGCCCGTCGGCTCGTGTTGCTGGCCACCATGTTCAGCCTGTGTGAACAGCATGTGGACCGCAATGTCTGCTGCTGGTGCTCCACCTGTCTTGCTGGGGGTATCATGGAATTGGCCACCCTATCCATGCCCTGTGCCAACATCTCATATGAAGCAGCCTGTTGTTGTGCAACAGCATACATGGACTGCTCCCACACCGTATTGCCAGCTAACACACAGCCACCGCGCTGGCGGACCCCCACCTGTCTGGGGCAAGGGAATCTGGCCCTTGATGTGATGGCGCTGTCTGTGGCTGCAGGATTGCATCCCTCCCTTGATCAGCTGGCCCAGGGTCAGAAGTCAATACTGTGGAGCGTGAGCCTGCAGCCATAACCACCACAGACGGATGTACCAACACAGACTGGCCCTGTGAGGGGTCGACCCCCCTTCAGATGCTTGGGATACAACAGCACCCACAGTGCATGCACTCACCTGCGACAGCACAGGGGTATCCATATCCATTTCACCACCAGAGCCAGAGGTTTCCTCAGAGGCAGACTCAGACTGAGTCAGGGCTAGGATGGCTTGTAGCACCAGTGGATCTTCATCGGCTACCACACCACGTCCTCAACTGGTGGTTGGTCGTGGCTCAGACCACCTGTGCTTCCAGTGCCTCATCATCTGCACATGGACAGAAAAATACATGAAGGGCCATGTAAATAGCATAGCCCACACAAATACGCATCACAATGTCGTCATGCAACACATCAAGCTGCCATGTCACAAACTCCAGCATGTTTGCAGTCTTAATGCAACTTAAGGATAGCATGAAAGCAGCCATGGAGGTGTGCGGAAGGGCTAAATACCACATGTAGTGCATGGTGCATAGCACCTGCTTGACACACAAGCATCTGACTGGCATAGTTCAGTCACCAACATCATTGATGCAAATACACATATGCCACGTAGCATAGCCATGACTGAACTGTTGACCTGCATGAGATGGAACTTGCTGACTACTGTCCCAGAGCCATGTACAATGGATGTGACATGACATGTAATTCACAAACTCAATACACACAAGTGTCACAAGGTGCTATGATGCAAGGGTGGTGGTATAGAGTGAAGGCAGACACACCCATCCCATGAGGCCAGGTCACATTGACATCACGCGAGTGAATAGGCACTGTGAAGCTGAGACATGGGGTTGGAAGTGGGAGTGAGCCGTGTAGTACATGGGAACGGCATACAAATAAAATCCAACTACATAATCAGCAATGAAAATGCGACGGGCTGGTGGAAGTGTAAGTGCAGACATCAGGTGTCAATTGCTGCTAGAGGGTTGTAGGGATACAGAAAACAGCCACTGAGTGCGGGGGATGGCAGGGAGCCAGTGCATGGGTACAACTGGTGGCTCAGAGGGCCGTGTCGGAGATCAGAGTGTGGGCAGGTGAATAGTGCATTCTCTCAGTCATACAGGACTCTAGCTGGGGAGATGAGGAGAGAAAGCACAACACATGAGTAAGCATCAGAAGTGCCTCCAGGCCCGGAGAAGGTCCACCTCCAGTTCCATTGAGGCAGGGAGGCTGTACCAGAGGGAGGCCCCAGCCGAAGTTAGACATTAACCGCCAACTAATTGCTATGAGAAGTAACTGACCCTGAGGGAGTAGGAAAGGGATGATCAAAGACCATGAGAAGGAAGCAACATTGGAAGATGGAGTTGAAGGAACTGCGGCCCCAGGACCCATAAGGCCTTGTGGACAATGCACAGGGATTGGAAATGAACAGTCATAGCCACTGGGAGCCAGTGCCATCATCACAGTACTAGGTAGATACAATACCTGGCCCAGAGACAAAAGGACAATTCCCACAGTCCAGTTCTGGATGCGTTGCAGAGGGAAATGAGTCTAAGCACAGAAATCTTGGTAGAGGCCATAGCAGTACCCCACCATAGGAATGACCAGTCCACTGGAGACAGTGAGCTGCTGGGGGAAGGAGCGGAAAGGAAGAATACCCCTGAGGAGGTGCAGCTGGCAGGTTGACCTCTCAGAGACGTCAGAGATGTGAGGAGAGACGGCAAGTGTGGAGTGCAAGATTGTCACAAGCTATCCGCCATCACAGGTTGGAGCAGGAAGAGGGCCAAGAGAGGCTGGACAGAGAGTGACATGGAAGGTTTGAGCAGGTGTGGTGATGGGATATGTCACGGTGTGCAGCACATTGTGCGTATGCAGTCTGCAGAACAACAAGCAGTCCACCATGACATGGCTCACCCATGGCAGTCATGTAAATGCAGGCAGAACTGCCAGACAATCATTCCACTTCATCAAAGCAATATACACATGTCCTGGACACACACCCATCACCACTCACAGACTTTCCCTCATAAATTGGCAGGTCTCCGACACCTTGGATCTGCTCCACAACAATCATAGCACCTATGATCTCCTCATGTGGAGTGAGTTCTTCGTCCTCTCGTGGTCACCCACCTCCATTCACCTGAGTAGAGATGTAGTTGGCACCCATCTTATCTTTGGCTCAGCGCCGGAGGTCATTCCAACGCTTCTTTGCCTCAGAAGCTGTGCGCCTCTCATGGCCCAAGGTGTTAATACGATCAGCGACACACTGCCATGTTTGTGTTCCTGCATGTAATCCATGAGGATCTGGAGTTCCTCATCACTAAAGCGCCTCTTCCTCGATGTGTGGGTCTCATATGCCGTGCCTTCGGACTGGGCCTGCTTGCCTACTGCACGCTTTGCCTTCTTGCAAGGTCATGCAGACCCTGAGTGGCTGGGACCACTTGGGTCATTCGGGGCTGGAGCACTGGTGGACTGGACTGTGGCATCTCCCGCTGATGCTGTGACTGTAGGTAGCCTTGCAGGAATGTGTACCTGCGTGCTGGTGGCTGGACCATTGTCTGCATGTCTCTTACCCTTGGAGACACGAACATCCGCCCCTGGGTCTCTGCAGGCCTGGGCTGGGACCACTACAGGCCTGGCTGAGTGACCCTGAGCCTGGGTGATGGTTGCTCCAGCTACCACTGCAGCTTCCTCACCTTGACTGGTGGGGACAGCAGATGGCAATGCTGCCCCAGGAACTTGGTTGCTGGACCTTTGTCCGCACATCTCCTGCCCTTAGAGAGAAGGGCATCTGTCCCTGGGTCTCTGCTGGCCTGGGCTGGGACCATTACAGGCCTGGCTGGATGACCCTGAGCCTGGGTGGTGGTTGCTGCAGCTGCCCCTGCAGCTTCCTCACCCTGCCTGGTGGGGACAGCAGATGACAATGTTGCCCCAGTAATCCGGGTGCTGGGGACGCCACCATAAACTGCATCTCCCTGACCCTGTTGGGTGGAGGGCATGGCTCTCCCTGCATGGCCCTGGGCACCTCGGCCACATTGGCCACCTCCGCCACCTCGTCCACTTTTGCCTCCCTTCCCACTTGTTGCCCTCCCAGTCATGACACTGATGGATTAGTTCAATGGGAGGTGCAGCTATCAATTGTCCTGGGCAATTGGAGTGAGGGGGCAGTGTACGTAATGTTAAACGTACCGGTGTGCCCGAGCAAGGCTCACTGTAACCCCTGGGGAAAAATAAATGGGCTGCATAATGCACAGGCACCCCAAAAATGAAAAACATGTATACGCGTCCCTTCGGTAGCCCACGTGAAAAGGAAAAACGTAACGCAGTACGCTGTGGCACCCAGCAATAAATAAAATACTTACGCGAAGGACACGTAGCTACTGTGATGTTAAATAAGGGGTTATGTGACACACAGGGACACCCACAGAATGGAAAATGCACACACAACTCACCGTCAGCAGCAAAAGTACACGTGCGTGTGCGCGGAGACAATCCTCCACCAAAACAAGAGGCTCGCACGCATTGAAGAGATTGTGTGGAAATTAAGTCCACACGTCCGTCCGCTATAACTCGCACAAGCATGTGATGGGTTCCTATGCACTACTTTATCCCGAACCTAAACGCCACGGCCAACGTTCAGCGCATGTCACGTAACTTACGCGCCTAGGCCCTTTCCTCGGGTTTCGTGCTGACGCATGATTTCCGCAAATGCGCAGTCACTCAGTTTCCGGCTGCCCACGCGAGTATCACGGAAGACCCACACTCCTGCCTACCAGCCAATTCACCTGCCTCCAAGTGCCCCAAGCTGCCTCCTACGAGCCATGTGCTACTGCTTGCCTACTGTGCATGCCTGCTGCCCATGTGCCCTGCAATTTTTGTGCCTGCTGTACAGCCATTGCCAGTGCTCCTGTCGTCGGACCTGTGACCACCTTTGCTGATCCAAAAGACTCCCAACGTGCCTGACCACCGCTCCCCAGCCCAGCCGCAGGACCACCGTGCCCACCCACACCTGCCTCGGGGTTTGCCATGTCTGAACCAACATCATCAGAGGCAAGTGGCAACCCCCCGGTAGCGAGGAAGAGGGCTGTCAGCTTCTCTGCCAGGGAAGTTGACATCCTGGTGGAGCAAGTCCTGTGGCATTAGGATGCCCTCTTCCACAGACCAATGTAAGTCGGCAAGGAAATACGGAGGAAGATCTGGGCGGACATCGTGGATGCCATCAACACGGAGGAGGTGGCACCCCACAACTAACACCATGTCCACAAGCGCTAGAAGGACTACAAAGCCAGGACCTAAAACAAGGCCCAGAGCTTCCTCCATGCTGGTGAGAACCAATGGGGGTGCCGGGGCCGTTTGATGACCGATAACTTGAGGCTCCTGGAGCCGTTCTACCCAGTGCTGCACGCACAGGTCATGGAATTGCAGCTCCATCTGCAGTCGACTGGTAAGTGTCCATGTGTTGTTGTCCTCCACAGTGCATGTGCATGTTGATGTGTGGTTGGAGTGTGCATCTTGGCTCTATGTCTGGCATGCCTCTTGTATGGATGTCTGTGTGCGTGTCCCATCCAGTGCTGCATGTGTGTCCATTCAAGCATGTGTGACTTCAACGGTGTTTCAGTTGCAATGTGTGATGCGCTGCAGCATGTAACGACATGCACATCGTTGCATACATGTGTATGGACGTGGCCGTGTGAGAGGTGTGACACATTGGTGCTGTCGCCAACATCATGGACATGCATGGTGTACATGTGCATGTGTCTGAGAAGTGAGTGTATGACTGGCCAACACTCCTGGTTGGAAATTACTGGAGCATTTGAATCTGTGCTTGACTCTTGCTGCGTACATTGAGTGGACTCTGATGTGATGCTCCATTCCCTGCCTCAGGCCTGTCAGGTGATGTGTGCGAATGACACGTGTATGTCCCATTATGCATGTGAGGGGCATGCACACTTTGTAGGTGCTGACAGTCCCTTGTCCAAGGATGTGATTGACTGTTGTGAAGGACAGTCATGTATGATATGAACGAAAACAGCTAGAGGCTTAGGATACAGCTGGTCTGTTCAGCGACTCTTAAATCACAAGTTATAATGAGTAAACTATTCCATTCAGTGGAATATTGTTCGAAAGAAATAGAGAAAAATCCTTTAAAAAAATGTTTGCGTATTGTCGCAGTTCCCTGGAATGACAGTAAGCCAAAGGCCGTCAAAACAATAATGAGGAAAAAGAAATCCAGGACTCTGCGCCAAGTTATGGTTTGTGTTTTCTTGTGGTGCCCATTCACTCAATGGCCACCACAAGAAAAGAAAATAACACAAACCATAACTTGGCGCAGAGTCCTGGATTTCTTTTTCCTTGTGTATGATATGATATGATATATGATATGATATGATATTTTATCTGTATTGCGCTCGTACACAAGTGTTTCAGAGCGTGACTAGGCAAGGGAGGGGGAACAGAGGAGAACACAGCACAACACAACAACGATCTTACTAGGCCCAGTGACATTGAGAACGCGCAAGTGCATGGGAAAGGGAAAAGGGAAGTGCATGGAAGGGGGAGAGTGGAAAGTGCGGAGCAGAGGAGAGCAGATAAATAAAAATAAATAGAAATAAATAGAAAATGGAAGCAATAAGCAGTGGTAGTGCAGCCAGCAAGTGGCAAGTGCTGTGTATGTGCTTGCGTGTTAATGGCACATACCAGTGTGTTATGGAGGGTGATGATGTTTATGGACTTTGCCAGTGCAATTCATGTGCGTATGTTTTGTGCCATACACACAAATGTACACTGATGTATTTTTTTCTATGTCTCCCTATCCACAGCGACGTTGGAAGAAGAGAGCGGAGTAGGTGCTGTGGAGCAACTCAGCGGGGATGCCTCCGCCAGGCACAGACGCAAGGCCCAGTCATGCTCCCAGGTTATTTAAGGGAGCGAGGAGACTGGTGCCGCATCGGAGACAACGGCCTCAGCTGCTGAGTGGAGGTCCAAGAGGGTAAATATGGTTGTGGACTCCTCGGCAGTGGGAGGGACAGGTGAGGTCGCACAGGGGCAATATAATGCAGAAGATGGTGGGGAGGCATCCAGGTTGGCAGGGGAGGAAGAGGAGAAGGGGGAGGCAGCATCAGCCCAGTCCATGGGGCCCGGCGGGGGTGATGACATGGGTGTGACTGGTGCAGTCCAGACTCCATGGCAGGAGGCAGTGCAGGTCGCTGTGGAGGTGCATGTGCCTATTCCTGCCCCTGAACTGTGACTGCACCAGTATGCACCTGCGGGCATGCCCCATGCCGGTCCCATCCGCAGGTGGCAGATGTTTCCACGCAAACGGAAACACCAATACTTGTGGATGTCGCCATTTGGGACAGGGTGGAACCATTGCTAACCGGTATCATGAGGCGTACAGGCACCATTCGTGATGATGTGCATGCTTCCAATAGGGGGCTTGCAGATCAGGTCTTGCGTCTCGTGAAGTGGCTAGCACATTTCCTGGTCTCAAATTGGGTGCATGAGCTGGCCACTTCTGCGACCCCCTCCTTGTCTTCCTCCTCTGTGCGCTAGTCGTCCTACCTGCCGCCTTCCGGCTCAGATGCCAGCCGGGCCCCCTGTGTACCTGTCCCAACCCCGGCAGACAGTCCGGTGAAGATCCCATCCCTGCCAGAGTCGGAAGTTGAGGTTGGATCAACCGTGGTGGTCACCACGCAAATCCAGCCGGCGGCAGGAGCTGTGACAATGGAGGGGGAGCAGGCACGAAGGAGCAGGGCACATGCACGACAGCCCCGGGGGGTGTCATCATCCAGGAGGCTGTCCTTAAGGAGCAGGCACCAAGCTATTCGGCAGCAGCAGGCTCAGAGTAGGAGGCTACATTACTTGGGGCATGCCAACTCAGGGAGGCAGGTATCAGCCATCAGTCAGGAGGCAAACTTAGACCTTACACAAAGGATGTCTTCCGTGATGGAGCATTTTGGGCAGCAGATTGGGGCAGAGTGGCAGCAGGCACTGGAGGCATGACTCATCATGGCCAGGAGGGAGATTTCACTGCATCGGGCAGAGAGGCGGGCTGAGGTCCTCGAGGAGACTTGCAGGGAGTGGGAGAGCAGCATGTTGGAGTCCTTGCAAGCCCTCGAGGTGAGAGCGGAGGCCCACATAGGGGAATTGGATGCAGTGTTCGATGATGCCCTGTCCGAGACATTGAGGGAGCATGGTGAGGAGGAGGACTAGCCCACTGCCCTTGTAAATAGTTCTTCAGTGACAAGTTTAATTTGATTTTTTTTTTTATGATTTGGAGTTTTTGGACTACACTCCACTTTTTGTACATAGTTGTGTGTGTGTGATTTACCTTTTGTTTTCATTATGATTTGGCGTGCTGATTGGACTTTGCTCCATGTTTCTTTGTACATAGCTTAGTGGTGTTTCCATTTTTTCTTTTTTTTATTGCAGTAAATCATTTTTTTATTACATTTGGATGATTTTCTTATGTGACTTTTAGGGACATGGATGTGTTGTGAGACCTTTCCTTTTTTATGTACATATTTGGAATTTTAGTTTGGACATTTGAACATTTTCTTTGTTTCAAAATGAACATATTTTTATGAATATTTTGTAGTTTGTATGAAATGAATACAACTGTATAATATATTTTGATTTCATTACTCACAGTAATGGCTTCTCTGACTTTTCTTTCAAATTTTTAAAGATTTGTTTTTCTGTTTGGTGTCGCAGGTAAGGGCCATTGTTGGTCATGTGTGTGCTTACTTGCATGTATGTGTCATGTTTGCTATCCATTTGCGTGTTGCAGTTACACATGTGCATGACCACTGGATGAGTGTGAAGGGTGAGTTTCGGTATGCATGGGGAAGTTTCGTTTGCTGTCTCATGTGCACCATCACTGTGTATTGGTCATCACTGAGTTGGGGCGGGGGGTTGGGTTTGGGGTAATGATTGGAGTGTGAAATGTTCACGATATCTGCCAAGGAATTGCTTGATGCAGTGTGACGCAAATGGCTTGCTTTGACTTTCACATGCATGTATTTGTGTTCTTTTCATTTTCTGTGCTGTGGTTGGGCATCTTGCATTGGCAGTCATGTTTGGCATTTCTCTGTTTTTGCATTTTTCCACACAAATGCAGCAGTCTTGGTGGTAGCACTCTTTCTGATTGCCATGTAGTCATTCAGTACTTTAGACACTCTTCCTTGCTTGTGCTTTTGGTACTCCTCTGACCTGCTGAACTTGTGTTGGAATCCGCAATGGTTATGTGGCTGTCCTCTGGCAAAAGGTCCCCTTGCACACCACTTGCACACCTGCACTGCCTCCCTGGCATCCACCACACTTGGACTGGTTTTATGTATGGCAACAGCCACCTACCTGCACTTCACATCTGCTATCTGCACTCAGGCTTGGACTTGACACATGCTGGCCGCAGTTTCTTCATTTTCAACATCGTTCTATTTGTTATGGTGTACTTCACATTTACTGCAATGCCCCCTCACAAGAACCAATTATCTCCTTCGCTGCTTCCCATGCACTGCCACCATCTCAATTTTACCTGCCCTACCAAGTTCGTTGTCTCTTCACACATGGAAGGAACAGTGATGTGTTTATTAGGTTTTCTGTTCTGATAATCTCAGCTCATTGTGGCTCTGACCGTGACACGCCTGGGCAGTGCCTGTTCATGTGACACACTTTGAGGGTGCTTAGGATCTGTCACTGTGTGACTATTTCAACATGGGGATTCTTTGCATTAGTTTGTCACATGGACTGCAGGGCCTGACTTTACCATTCACTTGTGTGGTGTATATGTTGGGAGATGGTTGCAGACAAAATTGTGTTTGTCCAGCTGCCACACTGAAGGATGTGGCACAGGTGTATGCATTTCGACAGGCCATAGTTGGAGTGAACATGTGTCACACTGTCAACATCCAGCATGCAGGTGAGGTCCAGTCGGGAGGGTGCTGCAGGTGGGGTGGCATCACAGGTGGTGAGGGAGTCCCATGTGGTGTGGGCTGCCTGCGAGGTGGAATCACAGCTGGTGGGGGAGTCCCATGTGGTGTGAGCTGCCTGCAGAGTGTAGTCACAGATGATGGGGGTCCCATGTGGTGTGGGCTGCATTTGGGCTTGCGTCACAGGTGATGGGGGTCGCATGTGGTGTGGGCTGCCTGTGGGGTGTTGTCACAGGTGATTGGGGGTCCCATGTGATGTGGGCTGCCTCCTGGGTGTGGTCATGGGTGATGGGGGTCCCATGTGGTGTGGACTGCCTGTGGGGTGTGGTCACAGGTGATGGGGGGTCCCATGTGGTGTGGGCTGCCTGCGAGGTGGCATCACAGGTGATGGGGGGGTCCCATGTAGTGTGGGCTGCCTGCGTGGTGGCTTCACAGGTTATGGGGGGTCCCATGTGGTGTGGGTTGCCTGTGGAGTGTGATCACAGGTGATGGGGGTCCCATGTGGTGTGGGCTGCCTGCTGGGTGTGGTCACAAGTGATGCGGGTCCCATGTGGTGTGGGCTGCCTGCGGGGTGTGGTCATGGGTGATGGGGGTTAGGGGGATCCCATGTGGTGTGGGCTGCCTGCAGGGTGTGGTCATGGGTGATGGGGGTGGGGTGTGGCTGTCCCATCAGAAGGGGTCTGCTTCCAGTGGATTTGTGCGTGTATCGCAGGGTACGCACAGGAGTTTCCATGCGATTGGGCTGGGGTGCGTCCGGGGTAACAACTGGAGTTTCCAAATGATTGGGCAGGGGTGCGTCCGGGGTCCGCCAGGAGTTTCTATGCAATTTGGCTGGGGTGCATCCAGGTAATCGCGTGGAAACTCAGCGCACACCCCGTCCGCACCCCAGCCAAATCACGTGGAAACTCAGCGCGTATCCCGTCCTCACCCCAGCCAGATCGCATGGAAAGTCACTATGTACCCCATCCGCACCCCACCCAAATCGCATGGCAACTCAGCACGTACCCCATCCACAGCCCAGCCAAATTGCGTGGAAACTTAGGGCGTACCCCGTCATCACCCCAGCAAAATCGTTGGAAACTACCCCGTCCGCACTGAGTTTTCACACGATTTGGCTGGGGGGGATGTAAGCTGGTTCAGGGATGGCGCAGGGGCTTGCGCCTTGTATGGCATTTTACTTGCTTTTTACTGCACGTGGGGGCGTGATGAGAGCGTTACTGGTGCTGCTTGATGTTCCTTGCACAACGGTTAGAGAGATGCCTCGGGAAATACATGAATACGCGTTGTTAGGTAAGATTTCATAATTGTATGTAATTTTCCCTCCATGTGTCAACCCCCAAACTTTTTTCGGCTATTTAGACACCATTGACTGACTTTGCCAGAGAAGGACAGCCATCAGCTGAACTCCTCTGGGCTTTCGTTCACTTTTGATGGGTAAACTGATATGCCCTTAAGACAGTCAGTACTGGGAGACATTGTTTCCCTCAGTCCTTTCCTCATGTTGCAACTTTTGTGCAACATGTAACAAGTGTGCAATGTATCTTACCATACAGCACACTTGGGTCTATAGTCATTTCCAAAGGCCCTAGATACTCTCGCTGTACTTTTTATGAAAAATGCAGATGTGTCATGGACAGGACTGGTGGCAGCTATCTTTTCGCATTCTTTTTAACCCTGTCCTGCCATGTTAACCACGTTACCCGCATTTGGCACGAATAGGTGGCCTGGCTCCAAAATGGCCAAAATTTGCAGACTTTTACCTAAGACCCTCTGTTTTGAAAATGAAAAGCTATTTGAGAGACACCACCGATGCCATCAACAAAATAGAAAGCATAGAGTTTATCCCTGGCCATTCCCTGTTGATAGGTTTGGATATTCAATCTTTATACACTCTGATACCCCAAAGAGCCACACTACAGGTTGTTGAAGAGGTTTTGCTGAATAGAGAGGACGGACATCCAGTGAGTAACGCTTTTATTTTGTGGTGTACTGAGTTTGCCCTCTTTCAATTCCAAGGGACTTTTTTCCAACAGATTGAGGGCACTGCTATGGGTGCTGCCATGGCCCCCAATGTAGCTAACCTCTATGTTGAGTATTTTGAAAAAGCGGTGATATACCTAGACACTAACCCTTTTATCCATCATTTGAGGAGGTGGCTGAGGTATATAGATGATATACTGATCACATGGGACTGCTCGAAAGAAGAGGCTGTTTGTTTTGTGACATGGCTTAACCAACAGAACCGGTTTTTGAAATTCACGGGGTCTATATGTGATTTTGAGACCCATTTTCTAGACATTACCATTTTTCATCATAATGGACTTTTGAAAGTGAAGCCTTACAATAAGACTACTGATAAGAACTCCTTATTGCACTTTAATAAATAAAGAACAATTTGCCGTTTGGACAATTTTTGAAGTTGAAGCACAACAGTAGTTTAAAAATGACTTTACCCAGAGTGCGGATGAACTGACCAATAAATTGTTAGCCAAGGGCTACCCATCTAGAGTGATAAGAAACGCTTCCAAAAGAGCCTATAATAACAATCGTGAGGCACTGTTGGAGAAAAGCAACAAAACTACAAGAAAGATCGGCATTGTTTTTGTGAACACTTTTTCCAACTTGTCCTACAAAATTAAAACCATTGTTATGAGAACATGGAAGAAAGTCTATCGAGGTAAAGAAGTGCTGCCTCCTCTGATGGCCTTCAAAAGAAGTCAGAATTTACGGAATATATTGATCAGAAATGATGTGACAGAAATTCAGACAACGCAAGTTAGACAAACAAGACTTTGGGGGTTGCCGGAAGTGAAAGGACATTTTCCGTGTGGTAATTGTATCATGTGTGCACAAACAAAAGAAACCAGATTGTTACAAATTTTACATGAAGTTAAGTGGGTTTTCACTGAAATGACGAATTGTAACACAGCCAATGTTGTATATCTAATCACTTGTCCTTGTGGCCTACATTATGTGGGCAAGACGAATAGGCAATGTAAAGTTCGAATGGTGGAACATCGAAGCTGCATCAAAAATCAAGTGATCAATGCCCCGTTAGTCAAACATTTCATTGAAAAGAAACATGGCTTTAATGATTTCACATGGCTTATTTTGGAAAAGGTGTATGGACATACTAAAACTGAAACAGATCGAAAATTATTGAATCTGGAGCAAAAAATTATCTTCAAGTTACAAAGTAATGTGTTAGGGCTCAATGAAAGTATTGATTGGCATTTGGTCAGCCAAATATGAATTCAGACATTGTGTGATTACAAGATGGTCATATACTCTGTTTTTACTAAACTTTGACTGTGCCTGCATAATATTGTGGTAAATGGGTATTGAATACTGTAAAAAATGCATATATATATTTTTTACTTTTTGTTTTTTGTATATGCATCAATTCCATAACATCTATGTGTTATAATCCTTTCAATTAGCACTGGTTTGGTGTTCACTGGGTCCACCTTCCATGACCTGGGTCCATTAAACTCCTCAACACCGGTTGTTCCTGGGTCCTTTCCAATATGGACACCCGTTTTTCAGCTTCATGTTATCACACTGAGGAGTATAGTCCCTTTTCAGTGTTGGCTACACACATTGTAACCATAGATGTATCGACAGCGGTTTTGACCGCATGTGTATACAGCAGTCGATTGTTGGCCAACGGACTGCATTGCCGTCTGAGTTCTTTGGAAGTTTTTTGTGGAAATTGCTGGCGGAGTAAATAAACCCTCCTTTGTGTGCAGGTGAGCGTGTCAGCTGTAGTTTGCCTCCGCTCGTTATCCCTTGTGTGACACTAACCGGTAGCCAACACATCTCTGTATTGGCATGGGTTTTGTGATCCTTTTACACATGTGGTAGTTCAAATCTGGTCATGTACTTTTTCGATCTTTCAAGCTTTTTAGGACTGACTGTCCACAGTGTTTTCTGCATGGGTCCTGGACCGCACTTTACACTCGAAGTCATATCGGCATGGCTTTTTCTATCACGCGGATGATACACCCTTTTGGGCAATCTCTATTGTGACAGTCCATGATATGATGATGGTTGATGATAAGGTAGTGCTAGGCATATTTGTTAAGCTTCATGTCCCCATTTGTCTTACAGATTGACACAGTAATTAACTGTATGATCATGTGTATTTTTCCATTGCAGCACATTGACTTCTGCATTGCTTTTTGTAGTACTGGTCCCCACAGTCGTGGAGGTAAATATGACTATAGCTCTGGTGCTATATTTTTATTTGTAGTCGCTATTTTTATTTGAAGCCCCTGTCAGAGTGATTTCTGGATGTAACAGAGCATGTGGTTTCTGTGTATTGGTTTTGTCCCATCTAGGTGTGGTGATATCCTGGTGGACTGTGACGCCCCTTGAAGTATTGGTCTCTCATTTGGGGAGAAACTAGCAAATTTGTCATTCTGTGACGTACATTGAAGGTTCACCAATTAAAGGTAAATCTTGGGTGCCCATTGGGACCCTTGTGAGTGTGGCACATTTCTCGAGCCATGCCTCCATCTACATTCTGTAGTACCTTTCCCCCCCTTGGAACTCATTAGTTTCCTCTGTTGTTTTCCCTTACTTCTACAGGCCAGGAGGTTTTCTTTTTTCCTTTGAGGGTGCCTGAAACTACCCATTCAACACAGTGTTGAGGAGAATAGTGGATGTTTTAAATTTATCCCCTGAAGAATGTTCGCCCGAACAGGGCTGTGAAGAACAGAAACATGTTGGGATTGTTGTTGTTTTAATGACACATTGAGATTTTTTTGTGTTTTGTTATGTGATATCTTCTGTGTCGTGCAAATAAGTAAAAATTGTGATTTATGTTTTAGTAATTGTTTTTTAGTGTTAGTTGCACTGTGTTAGGTGAGGGTAGTGTTTTATGCTTAATTCAGTTGGAATATTTTGAATACATTTTTTATATATTTTTGCAAACTAATCATAGCACGCGGTCCATTTTTTCAGGACTAGTGGTGCCGGAAAATCTTACAGAGGGTCCTATTTGAGGGGGTTGGATGTAAGTAGAGAATACGTATCATCTTGCTCTTTATTGTATTATCCAAAATGGCCATGCCACAGCGTTCTTTGTCCTGTCCTTTGGCCTTCGTGCCCCTTCACCTTCCCCAGGTCGAGTCAACCTGGGTCAGTCCTTATTTGGTCATGCACGTTCCCGTGAATCCCAATGCTTTTGTGGGTTTCTGCATGCCTTGTGTGGTTTATAGTGATAATACCGAACGCAAAAATCTCGAAAACAAAAATATCGAGAAAAAAAAGGCCGAAAACAAAAATATCGAATTTGTTTTTATGACGTTTTTTTTCGAAATGGGGGGTTCCCCCCCAACCCCCCTTTTTTCTATTTTTTTTTATTTTAACCCTTTTTTTTACTTACCTGACCCCCAAAAACACATATAAATAAATAATTAAATTATTCGATATTTTTTTTTTCGAGATTTTTGTTTCAAGATTTTTGTCGTTCGGTATTATTGTTTCGGCCTTTTGACTGACCACCGCCTTGTGTGTGTGCCTCCAGGATGTGGGCTGGAATGTCTGATTCCAATACACATCCTGGGTGCCAGAGAGTCTGGAGTGCCATGAATGCCTGGGACTACTGTGGTCTGTTATTGGTCCACGTATGGAGTGTGAGTTTGTGGGCAGATCTCCCATTGGGTCCTCTCTGTTTTGGCACAAAGGGAACTTTGGGTAAGAGGAGGCTGAAAACACCACTACCATGTTGATCTCCTGAATTCTCACTGAACAAAGGATAGAATCCAAGTATCCTGCAGCTATGAAGCTGAGTCGAGGAACCGCTGGTGACCCGCTGGAAGGTTTGACACCTTGAGCCTGCTGTCGTCCTGTGGGACCCCTCTGCATTTGGTCATCCTAGAAGGTCTGCAAAGACGCTTCGACCCATTGGAATAGTGGGACCAACTATTCTTGGCACCTTCATCAAACCCTGCAGGTAAACTTTCTTGAAAGTGTCCCTGGGCCAACCAGTGGACTGACCATCTTACCCAGCTGCTTTGCTCTGTCACCGCCGCTGTTTTGAGGAGGATCTCAAAACTTGGTATACTGCTAGCTCTGTGTTCCGGCACCCACACACCGAATTCCATACACTTGGTGTTCCCAGGTCTGAAGTGAGACGAGTGTGCCAGGACCGGAGTAAAAACAGTTACCGTGTTGCCCTGCCGCAGCAATGACTTGTGCAAGTTCGCTGCATTTGTGACCCTCTTGCCCTGAAGATTGCTGCAATGAAACTTGGCTGATTCATTCACCCGGAGCAGAGAAATCACCACTGTCCCGTTTGGAAATCATCGCTGTATCTTAAGAATTGAAAGGTGCCGTGACGTCCTTTTTGCCTCTTTCGAACCAGCAAGAGAAGTAGACTGAACTGGCAAAGTTTGGGTCTGCTTGCGTCGGGGACCGGTGAGTACTCCTTTCCCCAACTGGTGGCGCAAGCGCAAGAGCTCATTTTTACACACGAGTGGCCTCTGGGGGCCCCCTCTCCTTTCCACAGCTATTGCGAAATAGTGACTCCATCCCACACTCTCAAACTGCCTCTGCCTTCAAGTGGAGGTCCTTCTTGAATAGTGGGAACTTGTTCTGCAGCGCCTCATCCACCTTCCTGAGCTGCTAGAGACCCTTGAAGAGACCCTATTCTGCCCATTGGCACAAGCGCATGCATGTACTATTGAGCACAAGGCTCCTCTCTTCGTAGGGCTTGGACTGCTTCTTAGTTAGGTGTATTATTGATGTTGAACCACGTCTAAAATGACCTGCACTGCCTGTTTCCTTCCCATCTAGGTTGTAAACATATTTCATGCATTTAACCCTTTGGACCCCCATGGTCTTGTATATATATTGTACTGAGTGTGATGTATTGGTTTACTTAGTGTTACTGTGATTCTTCTGCTATGGTCTATGTTACAAAGGCCTTGTAATAAATGTGTCTATATTTTTGATATAACACCTGTCTGGAGTAATTTGTAAGTGTCCTTGCTCTGTGTGCTCATTGAGGTCCTTCAGTCACCCTCACCCCTCCTGAGACATAGTCTTGACCGCCTGCCATAGCTACCCTGATTGGTCTGGCTTGTCCAGAGGTTACCCTGTTCCAAGAAACTAGGTTGGGCTTCTGAACCTCTGCCCCTCCAGGTCAGAGTTCAGAAATCCTTCTTAACACGCGTGCCATGCAATTATTTCTTTGCACCACGGCTGGCGCATGCATGGTGCACGCTCTTTCTCGCCATGCAAGGCTTGTGTCTTTTCTGCGCTGGTTTCTTTGAATCGGGTCATTTATCTGCCATGTCTTTCACCCGTTCCGCACTATACTGTTTGAGCTTGGGCATATGCTTTGGTAACGTTTTACATAAGTGCATCAGAGGAGTAACTCCCATAATCTCAATTGACTATTAATATTTACCAGATTTATGAAATAACCTTTACTTTTGCTTAAATCACCACTTTTTCAAAGCCTTTAAAACAACAAATATGAGCATGCACCATCAATTGCCGCTCAAGCCTCTAATTTCTTAATTAGCTATCTCTACCTTTTGATCGGTCTCAATCACTTTGCTAGGCTCAATCACTATTGCTCCTCAATTTTTTCAATTACCTCACAACTTCTATCGCTCTTCAATATTTTTACTCAACAAACAACATACAGTCTAGTCGACATTACACATTAATAAACACTGTGATCACCTTATTCTCTCTCGCCTTTACTTTGTACCATATAAAGGGTTTGAGACAACACCTTATGTAAACCTGTTTACGCGTTATATATTTCACTCTACTCCCATTGAAGTTTGAAACGTCTCATTATGAAACCCCCCGGACTCTAGGTGCTACCTTTTCTTCACACAATATTTCCCGTTACTTAAAGAATTATCACAACCAATCCCCTTCCCCTTAGTCTACGCACCATTTGTTTGTTAATCGACTTGAGGCCTTTGGTATCGACTCCTCCTCCAATCCGACCAATCCGACCACTTCGCCTTCTGTCCGCAGAGCGCCAGAGGAAACCGGGCAGGGATTTAGTCAAAGGGGGACCTGCTCACCGTCTCGGTTTTTCTTGCAAGAAAAACTCAGGAAGATTGCAAAGATACTGTTTTAATAACAATGATCTAAAATAGGGAGTACCAACAGACATCAATGGACGTTCACTCGAGCTCTCAATACATTTCTCATAAAAACTTCCTTATATGCAGAAAATATGTCAGACGTGACGTCATACTACGTGGCATATAAGAAAAACCTGTGAAGGATTGTGATACATTCAAGGGGAACATCTAAGTATACTTTCTATAATTGCTGGCATTGTGATTGGCTATCTACTGTCAGGTGGGCAACTTATGCCTTCCTCAAAAACATTTAATCTTTAACACTATTTAGTACACAGTATATCATTGGCTCTCAAACTATAAGGCCCTTCGTTATATGGCCCTCTATAAATGGTTGGCACACTCGTGCCATGTCTGGATCATTTGGTTCACTTGGCAGCAGGTAAGCTCAGACCGAGGTGCCAGGAGGTGGACTTGACTTTACCGCCCCACCCAATTAGCCAAACATCTCTCATCACCCAAGCCTTCTGCCATGGAGATTGTCTTTGAACTTGGCCTTGCAAAATATCCTTGTCTCTGGGAATATATGGGAGCACAGGCTTTCACTTTCGTTGCTCTAGAACTCCACGCTCAACTCTATTTCCATCCTTGGTTCACGATTTGGTCCATTTTGCAGTATTTAAATGTCTTAAATGAATAAATCTTGGCACGCTTGGTGTTCTTTCTTTGCACCTTAACAAGGGATGATTCAGCTTCACACCTTCACTGCCTCCAAGAATAGATAACTTACCTTGGCTGCTTTAGCTTTGAAACCAGGCCAAACAGCTTCGCCATTCATTTCCATGATCTCAGCTTATTCTTGTTGCAACACAGTTCTCGCCTTTTCCATGAGTCCTGGCTTACTAAATTCATGACGCTGATGTCCAGTTTCTATTCAATGGCGGCTTTGCCTACAGTCTATTCACTACATTAAGCCAGTTTATAAGATTACTTAATCTACTTGCTTTACAGCATCTGTACAGTTATTGAACGGTTGCATTTCTATAGCACTTCACACATGTGCAATCTTCTTTTCGCATATGAAAGTTTACTCGATTCTTAACTTCGTCATAATTTTCTGTAAGATCCATGCATTCTCTTCAGCCACTATTTGTCAGGGTGTCACGCTCGTCCTTCGTGACGTTACCAACTCCTCTTTTTGCTCTTTTTTTATATTACTTCAGGGATTTCCTCCCTCAGATGATCGTCTCTTTGGGGATACATCCGATAGGGCTGTCTGAGTGGGTACCTTCTTTCTAATACTCGCCGTGGTGTGCTTGCAACTGCTGGTGTTAAGCATGACACAATCTCAGGCTTCCAATATACAGGAGGTACGGGGCGGGATTTCCTGCAGAGGCATGTAACTACTCCTCTACAGTGCATTGCAACTCATGCAACAGCAAGATTCTTTGGTGCATTATGATTGACATTCTTTGAGGCAGGGTGCAGGTGTGGCAAAGCACGAACACTGGTGAAGTGCCAAGTAGAAAACCTACATTAGGAGCGGTTTGGGAGGCACGCTATAAGTTGTGGTATTGCACAAATATTGGTGAGGTTCAGTGTGGCAAAAACCTACCTGGAACAGTCCTGGGGGGAGAATGCAAGTGTGGCAAAACACAAACAGTGGTGATTCTCAATGTGGCAAACTTACTTTTGGAAGACTCTGGGGGCGGAATGCAAGTGTGGCAAAACCACAAATAGTGATGAGATACAAAGTAGCTAAACTACATTTGGAACACTCTTGGGGAGAATGCGAGTTTTGGCAAAACACAAATAGTGGTGAAATGAACATAACAGCAAACCTACGTGTGGCACACTCTGGTAGGAAATGTGTAATTTGTGGCAAAACCCCAAGCAGTGGCATGATAACAAAGCAGCAAATCCTGCATATGTGATACCTTCCTTTTCTGAAAACGTTTGGTGCAAAATGACTTCCTTATTCCATCAGGGCCCGATTCATGGAATTTCTTGCACCGTTCAGAGTGACTTTGCACTGTCGACACAAACCCTGATTCATGGAACTGTGCAAAGTGTATTTTGGCAGCGCAAAGTCAGTGCAACTTCATTTTTGCAGTACAAAATGAATCAGTATTTGAGTCAGGAGTGCAAAATCAATTTGGACCGTGCAAAACATTCCATGAACCCGGCCCTCAGAGTAGACGTAATCGCCCTAATAATCTATTGCCATTAAGCATCGTGGACTAATTCAGATATCAGCACAAAAGTCAAAACGCACCTTGTGCAGCAATGTATGCGCTTACAGTGTGGATCTGCCTGGTGAATGAAATGCCTTGACAGAAGCGACATTCCTTTCAGGATTTTCAGATTTTTGGATAATAAAAAAATTGAAATAAAAAGATGGTTGGATGCCGTGAGCCGAACTCACAAACGCATTTTAGCTGCGTGCCAGTCCAGGCCATACGCGATCTGCCAGTGGTGCCAAAGCATGAAAGGCGCCGCCTCGCGTTTTCCAAGTATGCTTTTTAAAGATGGCTTGCTGTGATTAACCGTAATGACGGCCAGGAATGCACGCATCCCCCTGTGGACGGCATTCATCTGCTCACAAACCTGCCGGTGTCTGTGCTTTTAGAAGGGGGCACATGTTTGTTGCAGCATGCCTAGCTAGATTAAGTACCTTTGTTGAAAGATGCCATCTTGCACCAGCCGGCGCGCTCTGATGCTGAACTACAAACTCAAGGCATGTCACACACAGAAAACAGTGTCCTCTGCCCTAACCGTGAACGACCGCCAGCAGCAAACGCACGCAATCTTTCCAGTCGCCTACTACCAGCATTTCCCCATATACTGTAAGTGGAAGAGGGCTTTTTAGGTAGGCTTTGGCAGGTGCTAGCGATAATATGATGTAAATGATTCTCGTGTCCATCATCCAGGAAAACACATTAACTTGAGTAGCAGACTGAATCAGACCCTTCCCCAAAATGGCCGCTGATTTTGGCAGGAGGTCAGACGGCCGAAGTGGGCAATTGTTCTGTGACTTGCTGGTACCATCAATCTCTTTCTATAGTCAGAAGGCAGAGCTTGAACCAAAAAGCATCCATGTATGGGTCATTAAGACACCAGAATCACTGGGACTGGCAGTCATGCATTGAAGGGGTGTTAGGAATTCCATTATAATATCATACGTATTGTTGGAGCAAAACGTTTTCTTGTATTTCTTTCGTCTATGTCAACGTTTTCTCTAAGACATTAATGTGCTAGCTTCCTACACACAACAATCAGTGGTGAATGGAAAGCTTTGAATTAATCATAACCATGAGGCCCTTTTGGGGACTATTCAGAAGCAGACTAACAATATGGCATGTAATGTACGGTAATGTAAAGCGGTCTTGTATAGGGTACCTTCTGTCATTATGATGTCCTCTTGGTGTTAGGTCCTGTAAAAGAGGGGTGGGGAAGTTACTAGTAGGGGAGAGAGGGGCAAGACTGGTAGAGCAAGTTTTTAATATCAGGGAGAGTGGCACACCCCCAAATCAGTAGAATCCTAGATCCCGCTGTTTCAGTCTAGGTCCACACCATTGTAGAGGAACCTCTCAGCTCCATGACAGATACCTTACAGCCACAAGTGGCCTCTAAGTGGAACATGCTATCCCTGAGTGGGTGTCCTATTTCTGAGGAGTTCTATGGTCAACTTGGCGCTAGTTACAATGGAATAGGTCACATCAGGTAGGTTACAGACATAGTAAATTACGTATGTAGCACAAGGCTGCCAGGTTACAGACATAGTAGCACAAGGCTGCCAGGTTGCAGACATAGGGCCTCATTACGAGTCCGGCGGTAACCGAGGCGGTAAAACCGCCTGGTTATCGCCAGACTCGTATTACCATTCCGCCTCTGTGATTCCCGGAATTACCGGGGCATTACAACCCCGGTTTTCCGGGAATCACGGAGGCGGAATGGTGTTAATCCCCATTCCCATTGAGTCCTATGGGACTCAGTGGGAATGGGGATCATGGGATCAGGTTTATCAGACTGGGTGGGTAAGTTTTCCAATACCTCGGTTATGTCTTCCTCTTCACTCAAACACAGAGTGTCTCCAAAATCCCCCTCCTCCTCACCTGACGTAGAGGAGTAGTCCAGCCTCTTCCGACGAGTGCGATGTCCGTGAGTCTTGCTCTTCTTAAGTAGGTAAGGCCGGCCTCGGAAGGAAGCCACTGTGACCTCGGAAACGGGTCAACAGGGACTCCCCTCCGCGACAGACAAGACGGAGTAGGGGAAAATCCTTTGCGGCACAAAAACCCCTGTGGATGACGATCCCAGCGATCCGGAAGCAGAGAAGGGAAGCAAGCGTCCAAAGTTAGCAGTCCGAAGATCAGACACAGACAGAGCTGGGAGATGCAGGTGAGATCGGAGGGAACCGGGAGGAAGAGAATGCTAAGCCGAACAAGAGAAAAATGACAAGGGTTGAAGGAGAGTCCGGAGGGAGGCAGAGAGAGAGAAAAAGGAGGAAGCCAAGAAAACAAGGCAAGGAATGGGCGGAACACCGCCAAGGGAAATAACAAGGAGCGTGACAACGAAGGGTAGCAAGAAAGTTGCAACGCGCCGAGTCGCCGAAAGTGGAAAGAATAAATACACTAGGCGGCGGCCATATTGGGAAGAACTAGACCGTCAATAGACAGTTAGGGAGGAAACGTGACGGCACAACACGTTGGCGGCCATGTTTCCACCTGTTCCACAACCCCCAGGAACCCGCGGTTGTGACACATGGAAACACCAGCAGCATCTCGTAATGCTGCCGGTGTTTCCTCGTCCGCCTGCAGGCGGGCGGTGTTAAGCCCGCCAGGTCAAACCTGGCGGGAACATCACCTCCCGCCTGCAGGAGTCGGGATCAGGCGGTCCGGAAACAACGGTGGCGGCGAGTTTACCGCCACCATTATTTCCAGACCGCCTGATTTGTAATGAGGCCCATAGTAAATAACGTATGCAGCACAAGGCTGCCAGATCACATCAGGTAGGTTGCAGGCATTGTAAATTACATATGCAGCACAAGGCTGCCAGGTTACTTCAGGTAGGTTGCAGGCATTGTAAATTACATATGCAGCAAAAGGCTGCCAGGTCAAATCAGGTAGGTTGCAGACATAGTAAATTACATATGCAGCCCAAGACTGCCAGGTCACATCAGGTAGGTTGCAGACATAGTAAATTACATATGCAGCACAAGACTTCCAGAACCCAACAGGTAGGTTGCAGACATAGTAAATTACATATGCAGCACAAGACTGCCAGAACTCAACAGGTAGGTTGCAGACATAGTAAATTACATATGCAGCACAAGACTGCCAGAACACATCAGGTAGTTTGCAGACATAGTAAATTACATATGCAGCACAAGACTGCCAGGTCACACCAGGTAGGTTGCAGGCATTGTAAATTACGTATGCAGCACACGACTGCCAGAAGACATCAAGTAGGTTGCAGACATAGTAAATTACTTATGCAGCACAAGACTGCCAGAACCCAACAGGTAGGTTGCAGACATAGTAAATTACATATGCAGCACAAGACTGCCAGAACACATCAGGTAGGTTGCAGACATAGTAAATTACATATGCAGCGCAGCACAAGACTGCCAGGATACATCAGGTAGGTTGCAGACATAGTAAATTACATATGCAGCGCAGCACAAGACTGCCAGGATACATCAGGTAGGTTGCAGACATAGTAAATTACATATGCAGCACAAGACTGCCAGAACACATCAGGTAGGTTGCAGACACAGTAAATTACATATGCAGCACAAGACTGCCAGGATACATCAGGTAGGTTGCAGACATAGTAAATTACATATGCAGCACAAGACTGCCAGAACACATCAGGTAGGTTGCAGACACAGTAAATTATATATGCAGCACAAGACTGCCCGGACACATCAGGTAGGTTGCAGACATAGTAAATTACATATGCAGTACAAGACTGCCAGGACCCATCAGTAGGTTGCAGACATAGTAAATTACATATGCAGCACAAGGCTGCCAAGCCCCATCATGTAAGTTGCGTACATAGTAAAGTACATATGCAGCACAAGGCTGCCAGGTCACATCAGGTACGTTGCAGCCATAGTAAATTACGTATATGATTGCTGCATGTGCACCTACGGACAATACATGGGCATATGATGCTTCAGCTGTTAGAATTGCAGGACATTTTGATGGGAGGTTTTAACTGGCATACGCTGGCAGTTCTTGGGTGAGTAAGTCTGCTCCCGAATATGTTATGTTATGTTAACAGTTTTAAAAACAAATACTGTTAAATGTTCTGAATGCTCTTTTGAGGGCATAGACTAAGGCTGTTTTCCTCTCACCCCTAATAGATTCATAGCCAGCGTCGGCTACGAGGGCTGCCAAAGGACTTGGTTTTGAGGATCCTGCTGTAATACTGTGGAACAGTAGACCAGAGACATTGCAATTATGATGTTCTGGATCATGTTTAGCAGTGATCCCTAATTCACACATTACTCCAAACTATTCTTAAATATTTTTGACAATGTGTTGTTGCTTACCTATACTCTATTTCTAGTCAATAGTTACGTTTTGGGTAAGTGATGGGCAGTGAATTTTAAAAGAGGTGGGGGTGCAGTTAATATTTTCACCAAAAATGTTGGAAACTGCCTATATTAGAGCATCACGTTTGTGTGAAATTCAATTAGAAGCAATCTGATTTCAGGGCAGGTTTGTAAACAGCAGATACTTAAGATGCCAGGTCAGCAACAGTATACATGTGCATGCTGCCACAAAATGTTAGGAATTTTCCCATAAAAAAATGATGTGCTCTAAATAAACACCAGATGAATGGGGGAGTAGCTGCATGCACATTCACGCTGAACCACCGAAGCCTTGGATGGCAGAATATGCCATTAACACACTGGCAAAATTACAATTACGAAAGATATACCAGAAGAAATTGTACTAGCTTTGAACACTATGCCAGCAAAAATAATACTCATCATTGTTCATGTACTCGTAATTTAACAGAAGTGCAGTTGTGTGCAGCAGTCGCCCAGTGTTTCACTGTGATTTTGCAGTCCTAAACAGTGTTTCACGCTTACTAGGCAAAGAAGGTAGCGCATTGGATTGCTGAGCAAAGGAGGAGCTACATTTTTAAAACCCCCGTGAAAATTTGCAGCAGCGAAGCACAGTTGTGTGCAGCAGTTGCGCGAGCAGGTCCCCAGACATGGCCCAAGGGACTTTGCCTGCTGATCTGCCAGTGCCAGAATGCTAAGCTTTTCAGCCATGGGAAGAACAGAGTGTGGATTCCTCCAGTGACAGGGTTGTTGATGCAGCCCTGGCAGGGGTGGGAAGGAGCCCGACTCCAACAATCCTGGTTGCCAGAGAATGTGTAGACAGACCTCCTCCCACCATCTCGTTACCAGTCAGGGCGGTACCATGGCAGGACCTGGCGTTGCACTGCATAACATCCTCGCAAACAAAAACACAGAACAGAATAAAGGAAGAGCCAGCTCACCAAGAGAAACTCCCTAATACAGCAAAGCCGCATAGAAAAGGGGGCTGGGTTTAAAGCCCTTATGTAAGCCCAAGCCCTACCGTGTCACACCCCTTTGAAAGCAAACAAAGTAAGCCATTGGTAGGCTAAGTGGCCAACCCAGAGAGGGGGAGGGATACATAAGAGGGAGCTTGGGGTTGTTTGGTGTGGGCTGCAGTTGGGTGAGGACCGGCAGCGGAGGAGGATGTCTAAGAGACAAGAGGAGGCGAGAATGACTGCTGTGCAGAGGCTATTGTTAAGGAGGTCTGTAGATTGTGTGTGAGAGAGGAGTGTAAGCAGTCGAGGTAGAGTAGCAGTGGTGGAGTGGGGTAGTAGTATTGGCAGAGGTAGTAGTGGTTGGGAGTGGAGGTGGTAGGTGGTGGGACTACCCAGCAGAGGACATTAGTGGTAGAGGGGGAAGGTGATAGTGAGAGAGATGGGCAGGGCACCATAGCCTTGAGTTAGTGGGATGGTAGTAGAAAGAGGTAGTGGTGGTAGCAGAGTGGGAACATTGGTCTTATTAGTAGCAGGAGGAACAGCATAGAATGGGAGAATAGAAGTAGATATTGTATAGAGTAAAATAGGAGTTAGTATTGGAAGAACAATAGGAGGTGGAGAAGTAGAGTGAGAGGAAGGAGGGAGAAGGAACAGAGGTAAAATAGTAATTGGAAATAAATGGTAGTAAGAACAGGAGTGGGAAAAGGAAGTCATATCGAAGGGTGGAGGTGGAAAGGTGAAGGTGGAGTGTGAGAATAGAGGGACAGTGACATGGTGGGAGGAGAACAGTTCGAAGGGATCAGTATAGTTAAGGGTCAGAGAGTGACTGTCTGTGAAAGGTGTGAGCGTGATGCTGGGTGAAAGAAGGCACCATTCTCTATTCACAGAGAGACTAACCAACGTTAGGAGAGGGAAAGTTAGAAGGTCCCTAAGGAGACAGCCAGCGCCTTAGGGAAAACACCTATAGGGCCTCATCACGACTTGGGCGGTAACGCTATTAGCGCGGGCGGTATTAGCACTACCGCCGAACTCCCCGGCGCTAATAGCGCCGGACCATGAGTTCGGTGGTAATGTAAGTCCCCATTCCCCACTGAGCCCATTCGGGAATGCCCCATTCCCCATTGGGCTCATTGGGGAATCTTCGCGCTAATACCGCCGGCGGATCTCCCGCCGGCAGTAATAGTGCGAATTTTCGGCGGATTTCCCCCAGCTCAGAGCTGGGGCGAAATCCACAGAAGCCCTCAGTCGGCGGACCCTTAAATCCGGCGGTAATAGCGCTACCGCCGGATTTAAGGGTTACCGCCGAAGTCGTGATGAGGCCCATAGTCATAGAAGAACAGATAGGTGTTACCGATAGGTAGTGACTAACAACCCGCTAGGGACATCTGGGGCTGGTAGGTGGGTCCCAGGCCCGGGGAAGTCAAATAATCCAATGTGATGTTAATTCCTTCAGGGTATTTCTCAAATAGTCCAGGTTGCTGCTAATAGTAAGATTATCAATGTGGCAGAGCTCAATTCAATGTGCCAGTGTGTGTATATATATGTGGAAGTGACCATTCAAAAGGTACTATATTTGTAGACATTACCCTTCTCATATGTCCTTACACTCTTTTCCTAAGGGTTCAGTCACATTATGTGAAACATGCACATAGGGGAAGAAGCAGGCCTGAAACACAGCAGTCATTTCTGTGCATGAAGATAATCAGTTAGGTTATGAACACTTTCTGGTAATACTGCTGCTTTTTTGCTTACTTTACTTTCCCGGTATATGGGCATATTTGTGTGTGTTGTGGTCTCTTCATGGTTTGTGTGTAGTAGTACAACTATGTAGTCAGTGAAGGGGTATTAGCTACTTATTACATGTTTCACAGTATGATTCTTCGCCCATTTTTGCCTCTATAATTACAAGAAAATGTATTAATTTAAGTATGAGTTTTTGACTGTACCCTTTCAGACAACGTCTCCATAGGGATTCCACAGCAGTGTATGAATTTGAAACATAGTTATCAAACATTCGAATTCGAGATTCTTCAAAAGAGGGACCAAAAACCACAAGATGTTTCAGCTTTTCAGTTCTTCATCATCCTCGCAAAAGCGACACATTCCTGATCCCATGGTTCTTTGACTACCATACCAGTTTTTTGTTCGGTAATGCGTTTGAAATTGGTTTAATCTAAAACCCATATAGATTTTCCTTGCTTTTGCCAAGGGAAACTGAATGAGATATTTTTGTCTGCTCCCCCATTTACTCCGGACAAGATTGTATTCCTCATATGATGGATAATTCCCCATTGCATCCAGCATACGGCACCAATGAAATCTTTGATATTTTTTTTTTTGGCTCGGGAGCCACATGCTCATGGATTCCGGAGTTTCATTGAGTGAGGATAACATTTTCTTAATTTTTAGGGTTGTTCTGTTTAGCAATCTAATGCTCGAATCGCCCAGAGTTTTGTTCAGCTCATAGAGTATTTTTGGGCGATTCAGTATTTTGATATAATTTGTAATACTTCTCCAGTTATATTTTGCCGAGAGAGGTAACAGGTTTAGCTCGTGACATACATTGGGAATGGAAGATGCGATACCCAATGCGTTTCTCCAGAGTTTTCCCTGTAGTATGTTTAGATAGTCATTGAGCTCATAACTGCAAATATCCAGAGAGTAAAGAATGATGGGTTCTATTTTTAGAAGGTCAAATTGGATCAAGGGCAGTAGAGAGAACATGCAGTATTTGTGGAATATAATTTTCATTTGTGATGATAACATTTTTACCTTTTGGTTTAGAACATTTTTCCACATTTTTAACGAGTATGAATCAGTAAGAGGATAGCCTACGTAACGAATCATGGCTGCATATTCCACTTTGATTCCATTCAGAGTCCAGGAAAAGCATTAATGCTTAAGTTTACCATCTGAAAAAACAGATATGTACGATTTGGCAGGGTTTGGAGATAGGTTATGTTCGTATGCGAAATCTGCGAATTGATCTAGTTTTCTTTGCAAGCCCAATGGGGTTCTATCAAAGAATAGCAGATCATCCATGAAGCCCATCCAATCCAACTTAAAGGAACCAAGCTTAGCAGGAAAACACTCTCCAGTCTGCCAATGGTCGTCCAAACACAGAAGGTATAAATTAAATAACACCACTGCATGTTGCAGCTCTGTTTTACCCCAATTTCGATGGGAATGGGGTTAGTAAGTGTGCCTTCCTTGTTTAGGTGAATACTCTAATTGGTGTTTTTATGTAGCGATGCAATTAAAGCAACCAATTGTGATGGAATGCTCATGACTAACATTTTATTCCACAATAACTTGCGTATTACGCAGTCAAATGCTGCAGTCAAGTGCAGGCTAGCCATGTATACCGGACCGCTTTTGGAGGACGGCGTTTGAGCTTGAAGATGACATAGAATGGTAGCATTCAACGGACATCCAATATGTTTCCTAAAACCTACTTGATAAGGTGACAGTAGATTATGTTCTCCAAAATGCATTTGCAACTGCTGTAACAGAAGTAGAGAAAAGATTTTCGAGGAGGCATCAGTTAGCGCTATCGGACGATAGTTGGATGGAGAGTCGGGGGGACCCTTTTTATAAATAGGGATAACAAGAGCTGATGACCAAGATGGAGTGATTATGCCAGTTTGTAGGATAGTATCGAAACTGATCTTTAGGAAGTGAGCCCAAAATACAGGGTTTGATTTGTATACACAGGCTGGTAAACCATCGGGGCCAGGAGCTTTGGAGTGTTTTAATTTCCCTATGGCCTCGATGATATCCCGAATAGTCCACGTGGTTTGTGCGCCCAGGAGCAACTTGCGCTCTCCCCCTTTGAGCAAAGAGAAGCGATCTGGCATATGGTATTCAGCTTTTATGTATGAAACCCAGATTTCTGCTGTGATCACTGATTTCATCACATTAGCCGGATCAGAAGTAATAGTGCGCAAAGTGCACCAGATTTGCCTTGAGTCGTGTTTTAGCAGATGGTAAATAATTTTTTGGCTGTCTTCATAATGCAATTTGCCTTTCATCCATTTTAACTTATTTCTATAAATTTGTTTGATCATTTTTATTTGTTCTTTACGACTCTCTGAGGAGGTTGCTTTAGTTAATCTTCTAATCTTTTAAATTTTGAGCTTTCAGGCTCGCTATTGGTGATTAAAGTTGTGGGCATGACAAGATAGAACTTGATCTTTCTTTTTACGTTCTTGTGTTAGTTTTTGCAGATGGAATTTTATTCTGAGAGTGTTCTTATTTTCTATTTGTGGGAGAGAAATAGCTCCGCAGACAATGTTTGTGGTGATATCAGAATCCCATTCCAGATGGTTTATAAAAGTGCTGCAAACTCTAATATTCCATCTCACGGTTAGGGATTGACGATCAGGTTCTAACAAGGAAAGAAATAACTCTTCGGGAAAACGGGCAATGGGAATGTTCAAAGTCAAGTAACAATCATATTGTCCCCTAGTGTCGGGTCAATTATCATCAGAGAATCAACATACCAGTAAAGCCTCAAGGAGACAAAAAAATAGTCGATTAGGGACTTACAATCTCCTCTTGCCCAAGTATAGCTGTAAGGTTCCAATGGAAAAATAGGGGTTTGCATATCCCAATCAAGAAAGAATTTATTCCACATTTGCCCATTTTTCTTTGAGGATGTCGAGTGATTGTTCCACATAGTTCTAGGATGGGAGGTTTCTTCATAACAATAGCAATTCAAATCACCTCCAGCAATTATTCTAACAGATGGGTGTAAAATCAGTACCTTTTCTATCTCATCATTCAGTTCGTCTAAAATGTTATCAATTGAAATAATGAGTTTATTCCAATATATGCATATCAGTAGGAGAATGATGGAAGGATCCTCATCGTCTATTAGATACAATTGCCAATAAAGAATCGGATATACTGATCATTTCTGTGGAACACTTGCATACAGTGTTGATTAAGATTGCGAGACCACCCGATGGTCTTCCCGATGGTCCCCGACATGCTACTTAGATGTAAGCGTAGTAGCCCTCTATGATAAAGTTAGTTTGGTTCATCAATTCTTGTAAAAAGATGATGTTGGGTCTTTGATGGTAATTGAGACTATGGGCCTCATTACATGGAAGGCGGTGAGCCATGGCGCTATTAGCGCCATGGCTCATGCGGGTAAAATACCGGCACCGCCTTGGCGGAAAGGGGATTTACCGACCCATTCCAAGGTTGGAGGGGCAGTAAATCCCCCTTCCGCCATTGCCCTTCCCCATTCCCATTTCTGCCCCATAGGGCTCTATGCAAATGGGGAAGGCGCTAATTACGGCACCGCAATTTTGCGGTGCCGTAATTAGCTCTGAGGTCCCTTAGCGGGTTGGATTTTAACGCCTGCAAAAAGCAGGCGTTAAATCCCCTAACCCGCTAAGGGACCTCGTAGTAAGGCGGTAGGGATTTACCGGTACCGGTATTTTACCGGTACCGGTAAATCCCTAACGCCATCCGTGTAATGAGGCCCAATATCATTTTTTAAAATTGTTTAAGCCGCATGAATTCCACGAGATAATGTGAAATTTAGCCAGGTTAAGAATCTCTCATCGATGCATTTGATCGGATTTAGGATCCTTCCATGACACCTCTTTCAGTGCTGATACAAAGACCATAAATTGTTTCATAGTGTTAGCATCAAAGTTTGTAGGGTCACCTTGGGTGGAACTAGTAAGCGTAATCTCATCAGAAGGGGGCGTGGTTTCCAGAAAGCTGATTGCTTCGTCAAGGGAGGAGAATATACTAGATAGTAAGCCAATAGAGACTAAATCCTCTCTATACTACCATATTAACTTCAGAATAAAAGGGGATATACATTTGCAGATCATTCTGTTGTTGTTCACAGATGCCAATTTCACCCAGTCAATATCGTTAGAACGTATGATACGAAGTGCTGGGATCTCCTGTAAGTCTGTCAGCCAAAAGGTGCGATTCAGACGGACCTTCCCATATCATTTTGACTCACTTTCCCACCCCATTACTAAGGCAGTTTTTAGATCGATTGAATTGGCACTTGCTGTAGTACAATGCAGCGACGAGTTTGAAGCATTGCAATTTATAGTTAATGGAATCATATGATCCGAGTCATACACGCCTTCATGGTTGGTCATGCCGTCCAATTCAACATTAGTAACTGTTGCTTTTGCATCAGCAATGTGGGTATTGTGGCCGTTAGGGGCAGTAGTTTGGGCATTTCCTTTCTTATTTGTACAGTTGGCTTGTTTTAGAGTCCTTTGCTTGTTATCTATGCCAATAATCCCTTTTTCCGTCTTTTTTATGCCTAACATGGGGTAACATTTGGAAAGTACAGATTGTTTTTGGTTGGATGATTGGTTTACAGAATGTGATCGCAACTTTTCGTTAACAATTCCGCCATCCTAACAGACAGCCCCTTTCCTATTAGATTTTTTTACAACCTTGTGAATTTCTCCTGCTTTGGAATCATTTGTTGCATTATTTCCAAAGCTGATTTCTTTTCAGGTAAGTTCTTTTTGATTGGTTGGACCGTCTGATTGGATTCAAGGAGATTTAACAGCGCTTTCGATTCTTCATTCAGTTGGTTTAGGTCTATGATAGTATCTCCCCCAGATAGATTGCAAATGTCCCTCATGTGTGTATTGTGTTTATCTGTTTTGTCAATTGCTTGGTTTTTTATTTTTGTTCTGCTTTTCTTTTCATTCTTTTATCAAAGATTTTCTGCTTTTCTGCTCGGGCTATGGCTCTCCTTTGTTTTTTTGTTTGCGGAATTGAGGACTCAGCGATTTGTTGATCGACTATTATCCTTTCCTTCACTTCTTTCAACTCGAAACCCTCTCTGCTTAAATCAATAAGGTCAGTAAGTGCAGATGGACTATCCAAGGGGGCATCTTCCTTTCCGATCAGGGGAGTTTTAGCCTCTGTTATAGTTGGATTAGTTTGATTGGTGAGAGTAGTTGCCATCTCTTTTACAAGAACAGTCAATGTTGCAATGTTTGAAGCATTCGCATCCTCTATGTTTACTGGGGAAGGGGTAATTTCCTTTGCTGAGACAAGTTTGGGCTTAAAGCCCTATGTCACTGCCTCAGCAAAAGACATGCAGGGTAATTCATAGAATTTCGCAGAAAAGTGTCGCAAGCGGCTGGCGCAGAGTGTCCGCGTGCGATTGTCTGCGCCAGGCACGTGCGCTAAAACCGATTTCCGCGCACAGCGTATTCATGGATTTTAGGATCCCAAACCAGCCGTGGCGCAGAGTATCGCAGCGACCCTGCAGCAGCGCCAGTAACGCCCCCAAGAACGCCCTCGCGCAAGGAAAAGCCATCAAAATCGCCAAATCATCGCAAAGAGCAGCGCTAACCCTGGACCAGTCCACAGGGCTGCCAAACAAGGAACGCAAAGCGGGTAACGTGCATATCAGGGGTACGCGTGAAGTTATACACGCGATTAGCCAGGGTACGTGTATTACAGGGGTACGTGGGAATTATCACACGCGATTTGGCTGGGTACGTGTATTACAGGGGTACACGGGAAGTTCTACACGCGATTCGGCTGGGTACGTGTATTACAGGGGTGCGCGGGAATTCTCACATGCGATTTGGCCAGGTACGTGTATTACAGGGGTGCGTGGGAATTATCATACGTGATTTGGCTTGGTATGTGTATTACAGGGGTGCGTGGGAAGTTCTACACGCGATTGGCCAGGGTACGTGTATTACAGGGGTACGTGGGAATTATCACACGCGATTTGGCTGGGTACGTGTATTACAGGGGTACACGGGAAGTTCTACGCCCGATTCGGCTGGGTACGTGTATTACAGGGGTGCGCGGGAATTCTCACATGCGATTTGGCCAGGTACGTGTATTACAGGGGTGCGCGGGAATTATCAGACGCGATTTGGCTTGGTACGTGTATTACAGGGGTGCGTGGGAAGTTCTACACGCGATTGGCCAGGGTACGTGTATTACAGGGGTACGTGGGAATTATCACACGCGATTTGGCTGGGTACGTGTATTACAGGGGTACACGGGAAGTTCTACACGCGATTCGGCTGGGTACGTGTATTACAGGGGTGCGCGGGAATTCTCACATGCGATTTGGCCAGGTACGTGTATTACAGGGGTGCGCGGGAATTATCAGACGCGATTTGGCTTGGTACGTGTATTACAGGGGTGCGTGGGAATTATCAGACGCGATTTGGCTTGGTACGTGTATTACAGGGGTGCGTGGGAAGTTCTACACGCGATTGGCCAGGGTACGTGTATTACAGGGGTACGTGGGAATTATCACACGCGATTTGGCTGGGTACGTGTATTACAGGGGTACACGGGAAGTTCTACACGCGATTCGGCTGGGTACGTGTATTACAGGGGTGCGCGGGAATTCTCACATGCGATTTGGCCAGGTACGTGTATTACAGGGGTGTGCGGGAATTATCACACGCAATTAGGCTGGGTGGGTCCTCACAGGTGTTCCCTGTACACCCTCCACGGCCCCTGCAGGCAGCCCACAAAACAGGGGACTACCCTGCACACCTGCTCATGTCCCCCTGCACCCCCACCCCCCAGCAGTGCAGGGGCAGCCCCCACCAGGCCCCCACTCATGTCTCCCACCACCCCCACCCCCCAGCAGTGCAGGGTCACCCTCCACCAGGCACCCACCCATGTCTCCCACCACCCCCACCCCCCAGCAGTGCAGGGGCAGCCTCCACCAGGCCCCCACTCATGTCTCTTACCACCCCCACCCCCCTGCCACCATGGGCAGCCCCCGCCAGGCCCCCACTCATGTCTCCCACCCCCCCACCCCCAGCAGTGCAGGGTCAACCTCCACCAGGCCCCCACTCATGTCCCCCTGCACCCCCACCCCCCAGCAGTGCAGGGTCAACCTCCACCAGGCCCCCACTCATGTCCCCCTGCACCCCCACCCCCCGGCAGTGCAGGGGCAGCCTCCACCAGGCCCCCACTCATGTCCCCCTGCACCCCCACCCCCCGGCAGTGCAGGGGCAGCCTCCACCAGGCCCCCACTCATGTCTCCCACCACCCCCACCCCCCTGCCACCATGGGCAGCCCCCACCAGGCCCCCACTCATGTCTCCCACCACCCCCACCCCCCAGCAGTGCAGGGTCAACCTCCACCAGGCCCCCACTCATGTCCCCCTGCACCCCCACCCCCCGGCAGTGCAGGGGCAGCCTCCACCAGGCCCCCACTCATGTCCCCCTGCACCCCCACCCCCCGGCAGTGCAGGGGCAGCCTCCACCAGGCCCCCACTCATGTCTCCCACCACCCCCACCCCCCTGCCACCATGGGCAGCCCCCACCAGGCCCCCACTCATGTCTCCCACCACCCCCACCCCCCAGCAGTGCAGGGTCAACCTCCACCAGGCCCCCACTCATGTCCCCCTGCACCCCCACCCCCCAGCAGTGCAGGGGCACCCTCCACCAGGCCCCACCCATGTCTCCCACCACCCCCACCCCCCATCAGTGCAGGGGCACCCTCCACCAGGCCCCCACCCATGTCTCCCACCACCCCCACCCCCCGGCAGTGCAGGGGCAGCCTCCACCAGGCCCCCACTCATGTCTCCCACCAACCCCACCCCCCTGCCACCATGGGCAGCCCCCACCAGGCCCCCACTCATGTCTCCCACCACCCCCACCCCCCAGCAGTGCAGGGTCACCCTCCACCAGGCACCCACCCATGTCTCCCACCACCCCCACCCCCCAGCAGTGCAGGGGCACCCTCCACCAGGCCCCCACCCATGTCTCCCACCACCCCCACCCCCCAGCAGTGCAGGGGCACCCTCCACCAGGCCCCCACCCATGTCTCCCACCACCCCCACCCCCCTGCCACCATGGGCAGCCCCCACCAGGCCCCCACTCATGTCTCCCACCACCCCCACCCCCCAGCAGTGCAGGGTCAACCTCCACCAGGCCCCCACTCATGTCCCCCTGCACCCCCACCCCCCAGCAGTGCAGGGTCAACCTCCAACAGGCCCCCACTCATGTCCCCCTGCACCCCCACCCCCCGGCAGTGCAGGGGCAGCCTCCACCAGGCCCCCACTCATGTCCCCCTGCACCCCCAACCCCCGGCAGTGCAGGGGCAGCCTCCACCAGGCCCCCACTCATGTCTCCCACCACCTCCACCCCCCTGCCACCATGGGCAGCCCCCACCAGGCCCCCAATCATGTCTCCCACCACCCCACCCCCCAGCAGTGCAGGGTCAACCTCCACCAGGCCCCCACTCATGTCCTCCTGCACCCCCACCCCCCAGCAGTGCAGGGGCACCCTCCACCAGGCCCCCACCCATGTCTCCCACCACCCCCACCCCCCAGCAGTGCAGGGGCATCCTCCACCAGGCCCCCACCCATGTCTCCCACCACCCCCACCCCCCGGCAGTGCAGGGGCAGCCTCCACCAGGCCCCCACTCATGTCTCCCACCACCCCCACACCCCTGCCACCATGGGCAGCCCCCACCAGGCCCCCACTCATGTCTCCCACCACCCCCACCCCCCAGCAGTGCAGGGTCACCCTCCACCAGGCACCCACCCATGTCTCCCACCACCCCCACGCCCCAGCAGTGCAGGGGCACCCTCCACCAGGCCCCCACCCATGTCTCCCACCACCCCCACCCCCCAGCAGTGCAGGGGCACCCTCCACCAGGCCCCCACCCATGTCTCCCAACACCCCCACCCCCCTGCCACCATGGGCAGCCCCCACCAGGCCCCCACTCATGTCTCCCACCACCCCCACCCCCCAGCAGTGCAGGGTCAACCTCCACCAGGCCCCCACTCATGTCCCCCTGCACCCCCACCCCCCAGCAGTGCAGGGTCAACCTCCACCAGGCCCCCACTCATGTCCCCCTGCACCCCCACCCCCCGGCAGTGCAGGGGCAGCCTCCACCAGGCCCCCACTCATGTCCCCCTGCACCCCCACCCCCCGGCAGTGCAGGGGCAGCCTCCACCAGGCCCCCACTCATGTCTCCCACCACCCCCACCCCCCTGCCACCATGGGCAGCCCCCACCAGGCCCCCACTCATGTCTCCCACCACCCCCACCCCCCAGCAGTGCAGGGTCAACCTCCACCAGGCCCCCACTCATGTCCCCCTGCACCCCCACCCCCCAGCAGTGCAGGGGCACCCTCCACCAGGCCCCCACCCATGTCTCCCACCACCCCCACCCCCCAGCAGTGCAGGGGCACCCTCCACCAGGCCCCCACCCATGCCACTCCCCGGCAGTGCAGGGGCACCCTCCACCAGGCCCCCACCCATGTCACCCACCACCCCCACCCCCCGGCAGTGCAGGGGCAGCCTCCACCAGGCCCCCACTCATGTCTCCCACCACCCCCACCCCCCTGCCACCATGTGCAGCCCCCACCAGGTCCTCACAATCCCCAATCATGTGCGTAATGGTCAGCCTCCACAGCCAAAAAGCCCTACCAAGTAACCCATTCACCCACATGGAAATGAAAACACATGTTACACCCCCAATGTTCATGAAGCAAATGAACCCATGTCCGTCACACACATATTTTCCAATTGAATGGGAAAACACACAACATGACATGCATGAAACCAATGAGATGAAACCACACAGTGAACAATGTAACAAAAAATGTATTGGACAAAAATACGAATGGTAAAGAAAGAAAAATAACTACAATGTAAATGTGAAAAAATAAGCTGCATGTCCGCATAAAAACACAAAAGTAGAAAATCAAATCCAAAAATTTTTGTCCAAAGTGAAATGCAAAAACTCTCCATGCAACAAAGAACTATGTACAAAAATAACAAGGGTCCATCATCACAACTGAACTAAGGAAACCTCCTAAAAAACCTACCTAAATATCAACTATATACAAAAAGTGGAGCAGTGTCCGTCGACTCCAAATCATAAGAAAAAACTAAGGAAACCTAAAACTAAAGAACTATATACAAAGGCGGCGGGCAAGTCCAGCGGCTCACTCCGTGGTGTTCCGGGCCAGGGCATCATCGAACTCCTGTTCGATGTCCCGGAGGCGGTCCAGTTCCATGGCCCCGAGGGTCCGCAGGGACGACGCCGTGTCCTCCTCCAACCCCCTGCGGATTGCCTCGAGGCACTCGGCCCGCCTCAGGGCCCTCCGCATGGAGTTCTCCGCCCTGACCATTGTGAGCCGCGCCTCTTCCGCCCGCCGCCGCTCCGCACCTATGGCGTGGCCCAACCGCTGCCACACGGAAGACACTCTCTGTCCTGGGTCCTCCTGCCCTCCGGCCGATGCCTGCCCCTCCGATGTCGAAGGCCCCGAGCCTTCATGGCTCCCACCATGTTGCTGCTGCTGCTCTGCCTCTGCCCGTGCACTGCCTCCTGCTGCCTGCACATCCTCCGCCGGCTGGGGTGCAGTTGTTGATGTGGCCACCCCTGCTGGACGTCCAACTCCCGACTGTGGCAGGGATGCCTCCTCCACCAGCCTGGCCGCACTGTCAGAGGCAGCTCCACAAGGCACCCAGGTGACTGATGGGTGGGAAGATGGCACAGAGGACGACTGGCGCGTAGGGGGTCCAGTTGAGGAGGGGGTCGGAACAAGCCCCATCAGACGGAGGAATCCGGTCTGGGTGACCTGTCCCAGCAGGCTGACGTGGTCAACGAGCCATTCGAGATGACGTGCAGTCTCTCCATGAAAAGACTGCAGGTCACCTCGCATGGCCCGTTGACGCAACGCCACACCAGCCAGGACAGGCTCAACCCGGACCTGGATAGCCACGTCCGCAGGCAGAGGAAGGCCAGTTGACGTCAGCTCATCCCCTGCCTGGAAACGGGTCTGGACGTAGGCATCCCTGCTGGTGCAAGATGATGCAGGGACAGGATCGGGGACAGGATTGCACACAGGCACCTCCGCGGCGGCCTGTGCTGCCTCCTGTCCCTGGTCCTGGACTGCACCACTAGCACCAGTGGGATCCCCACCTCCAGACCCCGTCTCTGGTGCTTGCACGGCCTCCTCCTCCACCAGACCCCCCACCAACCTGGATGACTCCGTGCCATCTTCCCCTGTTGGGCCTTCTGGGGTCCCAGCTGCCCCTTCTGCTGCCGAGGAGTCCAACTCCAACCTCCGCCTCTTGGACCTCCCCCCGGCAGCTGCGGCCTGGGACGCGGCACCGGACTCCTCACTCCCCGACGAGATGACAACACGGGAGGGGAGCCGGGCCTTGCGTCTCCGGCTGGCGGTCGGATCCCCGCCGCTGTGCTCCACAGCACCTTCTCCGCCCTCTTCATCAGTTGACGCTGCAGACAGGGAGAAACAAAACACAGGCATCAGGGCACTGTACAATGGACACATACACACATGACAGTTGCACATGAGTGGCATTGGCAAACCTCAGACATGTCATCACAATCCCCAACACACATGTCATTGCAACTCGCAAACATGAGCCATACCACAGCCATATCGCAACTGCCACCACCATCCATACACATACAACAGCATGAGCAGCCAAAGGTGAGCCAGACATCACATGCAACACAGGAAGTGCACCACACATGTACACACACCACCACACTTGCATGCATGTGTACACCTCTGCCAAGTGTCGCACTGTTCAGACGGGCATCCATGTCACATCTGCCAATCAGGCTTACACATACCGCAGTCACATGCATCCATGTTGCATCACTGTTGCACCCTTGTCAAATACACACACATGCACATGACACAGTGCTCATACATGCAGCCCAAAACAACATACATGCGTGACATCACGGACATGTCTACTTAATACACATACATACAAACATGTGTGCACGCACAACTGCATTAGCCATGCAAGCCTACACACACAAGCACCATCCATGTCTCACACATTACAGCCCTCGCATGTGTCAGCCCCACGGCCATGTACACCCCCACCCATACTCGACCCCATACAAACAGATGTGCAACCTGCACAATACCGAATAATCACCACACGCACTGCTCACAATCAGGATGCATGTACACTCACCGCTCGACTCCAGACGGGTCTGCTTCTCCAGGACCTGGACGTGGAGCACTGGGGATATGCGTTCCAGGACCCCCATCTGTTCTTCCGACAAGTGGCCCCGCCGCCCCTTGGCATCCGCTGCCTTCAAGAGGCGCCGGGCCTTGTTCAGGGTCCTGGACCTGAAGTCCTCCCAGCGCTTCCTGACATGTTGTAAGTCCCGGACTGCCACCCCCTCCGCGTTGATGGCAGTCACGATGTCAGTCCAGATCCGAGTCCGTCCTTCCTTGTCGGCGCGGGAACTTCCGAAGAGGGCATCATACTGCCCCAGGACTTGCTCCACCAGGACACCAACTTCGGTGGCACTGAAGCTGGTGCCCCTCTGCCTCTCTGGCCGGGGGTTGTCAGTGGTCACAGATGGTGTTTGCCCCGACATGACAACCCCAGAGGCAGGAGTGGGTGGGCAACTGGGTCCTGGGGCTGGGCTGTGGAGCGATGGAATTCCAGTCGGGAGTCTTCGGTTCCAGCAGGGGTGGTCACAGCAACAGCACCCCTGGCTGATGTGCAGGCAGCAAATGGCAGTGCACGTGGGCAGCAGGCAGTCAGGCAGCAGCAGATGGTAGGTGGGAGCGTGCTCGGGGCTCTGGGGGGCAGTAGTTCGGCCTTCTGGGCAGGAGCGTGGTCTTCCGTGTGCTTACGCGTGGCCAGCTTGGTACGGAGTGATTTGGCACGTGAAAATCCTGCACGTCAGCGTGAAAATCGAGGAAAGGCCCTTAGCGCGTAAGCGCGTCAGCACGCATACGCGATTCTATTGGACCAAAGGCCCTCAGCGCGTAAGCGCGTCTGTGACGTGACCCGCACGGGTGTTTCCCACACAGCACGTGATGACAGAGCACACGTGGAAAGACTGCACGTCAGAGTCTCATCGCGTGTGATTGGTGGAAATGGCCCTACACGCAGAAGTGACAAAGCGTGTAATTGGAGGAAATGTCCCTACACGCAGAAGTGACAAAGCGTGTAATTGGTGGAAATGGCCCTAGCGCGTACACGCCGCGTAAGTGACGCTGGACGTGTGGCCCTGTATAAAAGGTACGTGTAGAACACGTTTTCCTTGTACGTGCTTTTCGTGGAGAGCGAGTGGGTGAATTCTGTACTTCTTGTTGTTTCACACGCGATTTACTTCACGGCGTTTCAAGTTCGTATTCCCTGTTACCTCTGACAGCTTTTTCTCTTTTTTCGCTTTTACTGGTTTACCTGGGCCTGTTCCCTCAAACAGTGTTCCCTTCTACTGTTGTCCTGTCTCCTCAGACAGCATACAAATCTTCTTTTGGCGGGGGTGTTGCCAACCAAACGTGCTCCTTTTACACGCTCGTTTACCAGGCAGACGGTGAGTCACGCACGTATCTAACATCTGTGCTTGCCCCGTGTGTAGCCTACCCCTTCAGAGGTCATTCTAGGCTGCGTGTGACACGCATACGTTCATTCTTGTGTTACTGGGTGCCACAGCGTAGTGCAGGTTTTTCTTTCTGCACACGTGGTCTAGGAGGGGTTGCGTGCACGTCATCTCCCTTTTTTGGGGCTCCTGTGCGTAGCGTGACCCGTCATCTTTCCCCAGGGGTTACAATCAGCCTTGCAAGAGCACTAGGGTACAATTACCATCTGGTACCCAACCCCTTTGACCCCCTATTGCCCAGGACAATAGTTTCCAGCCACTCCCATACGCACATTTACATCAGTGCCATGGCTGGGAGGCGAGGATTCCGTAAGGGTGGCAAAGGTGGAAGAGCCACAAGTGGTGGCCGTGGTGGATCCGGTAGGGGACGTGGTCGTTACTTGCAGGGTGAGCCTGTCCCCCCATGTGTGGAGGACCAGTCAAGGGCACCCATAATCCCCCCCCCCTCCCGTTGAGGCTGATGTGGCTGACACCATCCATGCTCAGCCCTTGTTGGACCAGCCCATTGTGGCACCAGATCTGGCTGACTCCATGGCTGACTTCCAGGTCAGCAGGCCTATGACACGTGCGCTGGTGCACGTTGATGTCACCATGCCACGTGCATCTGGGGCAGCAAGGTCATCTGCTGCACCAAGGAGGCAGGGCGGAGAGGCTGCAGGGGCAGCTGCGGCTCCATCCACCCCAGCCCTCACACACCCAGCCAGGACAGTGTCGGTCCTAGTCCATGCTGCTGACATTCCCCCTGACACCATCACACTAGAGCCAATGCCTGCACCAACTCCCATGCTGAGTATGCAATCCCACACTCCTGATACAGAGTCCACCAGGGCTCCTGCCCCTAGTGTCCAGAGCGGCGCAGGACACTCAGGATCACCACCACCTTCCAAGCGGAAGAGGAAGAGTGCTCGTCCGGCACTGGCTGATGCCCCAGACACGGCTACACAGTCCGGCCCATCCAGGAAGCCCAGCTTCACGGATGACGAACTGAATGCACTTGTCGAGTATGTGTCCGGACATGACAACGAGATGGTCATTGTTGCAGGATCCAAGACCACACCTGCACAACGCCAGGCACACTGGCAGACCGTTGCGGACATCGTAAGTGCCCTTGGAATCGTGAGGCGCACAGCCAATGATTGCTATAAGCGCTGGAATGACCTAAAGCGCAGGGCAAAGAGTAAGCTGGCCTCAAGTCATGCCGCAACTCTAGTGACTGGAGGTGGGTCTCCAGTAGTAGACATGGAACTCACTCCACATGAGTCAGTCGCTGGGACCTACGTCACGGAGGAACAGATCCAAGGCGTGGGAGATCTGGCTGATTACGAGGCATTGTCCGGTGAGTGCACATGCATGTGTGTGTCATCCATGTGCATGGTGTGTGTGTGAGGGCTTCTGTTTGTGTGCCAGGTGAGAGTGTGTGCGCCTGAGTCGTATGGGTCAGCCATGTGCTTCATGCAATCCTTCCTGCGCAGCTGCATTTGGCCATAGCAGTATCCCTTCTGCCAACAGTAGACATCTAGCCCAACTGCACGCCAGTTGCCCTTGAAGTGTCACCTTGCCACAACATAGTTGCTTATTTTTCACTGTTCATTCAGTCAGTTCGTTTGCATTCCACCACTTTCACTAGGCATGTCGCTGTCCACTAGTCACATGTCTGACATGGGTATGGTAAAGTGGAGTGACTTTGTTACCTGGATATCATTTGTACACACATGTCCCTGTGCAATTGGACCATTTCAGACTGGCAGCTCCAGGTGAAAAATCTGACCTGTTAGAATTAGAAAAGCGATTACATGCGGGAACTGGACTGAATGAATAGGTGCTGCCCTCCTCTCCATCTTCACTCAATAGCAATGGTACATGCCATCTGTGTGATGGCATGTGTGTTTCACCTGGCAATCACAGGCCAATGTGTGATGCCACTGCCAGGCAGCATGCAGAAAATGTGTTCATCTTCCATCTTGGTGTCATCAGTGTGTGCCATTTGCCTGCACTTCATACGCAGTGAGGGTGCATGCATGGGAGGGTTTTAGTCATGTGGGACATGTGTCAATCAAGTACTGGTTCTCTTGCTTCTCAGCCCTCATTGTGTGCCATGGTGCTAATGCCTGTTTCCATTTCTTTGTTTTCATGTCTTTGCAGGGGAAGACGCACCTGATACTGCTGGGGTTGTGGAGATGGTGCAGACCCAGGAGGGGTCCGAGGGCCGACCAACCACCAGTGAGGGACGTGGTGTGGTGGTGGGGGAGAACCCACAAGTGCTGCAGGTCGTGCTCTCAAGGGGTGTCTCTGGCTGCACCTCCCCCGAGCTGTACTCAGGTGTTGATTCGGATGAGACCTACGTGCCGTCGCAGGTGAGTGTTCCAGGGAGGGATTCTGTTCTGTCTCACCCACCTGCACCAGGGTCAGAACCCTCCATGGGGATGTCAGTGTTGGCAGCTACGCCTTCGGTGGTTACGGATGCAGGGTCACACTCCGCGACATCTGATCCTGTTCCTGGGCCAGCAGATCAGAGGGGGAATGCAGTCCTGCAGCCTCAGGCAGTGCCGGCACAGCAAGGCGCAGTTCGCCTTGCCCCAGACAGGTGTGGTGCCCGCCGACGTGGTGGCCGTACGCCACCCGGCAATACCGCATGGGAGCAATCCATTTACGGTATGGCAACCCAACAGGCTGCATCATCCGAGATGATGGCTCAGGCCATGGATAGGGTGGCCACTTCCATTGTCCCCCCAGAAAGGCTGATGGAGCGACTAGAGCAGGCGACCGACTCCATCTGCCAGTCACACAGGGAGGACATGTTGGGGTCCAACAGGGACAGGCGGGCGGCACTGGCGACTGTGCAGGAGGCCATCTCCATTGAGTCCCAGGGCCACAGGGAAGCCCTGAGGCAGGAGCTCCTTCACCTCAGGACGACTCTTGTTGAGCTTGAGGCATCAACACACCAAAGGACAGAACAGCAGCTGGAGCGTCTCACCCGTACGCTCTCAGCTGAGATGCAGGCAACGAGGGCGGAGGTCCGGGCATCCCGTGAGTTGTTGCATGGGGACCTCCGCACACTCATCCTCCAGAACCAGACCTACCACACCCGCATGCTTGCAGCCATGGAGGAGCAGACTAGGGCCTTGCGTGGGCTGCCTCCCATAGTGCAACCACCTCCGGATGCAGCTGCACAGGGTGATAATAGCGACAGCAGTGATACTCCCACAATAGGGTAGCCGTGTGGGCCATGAGCCCATGGAGGTGTTTTATCTTCCCAGGATCCACGCAGGTGGGTTCTGGTGTGCATCCTGTCCTCGGACCTCCTGGGTGGCCTCCCCAACCCCCCCGGGCCCATCAATGGCCATTTTTGATTGTTTCTTATTTTTATTTTTATTTTAATTTCTTTTATTCCCAATTTTTTTGGGACGATTTGTTGGCTTCCGTGGTTCCTGTGGGCATACGCTGCATTGTGGCTGGGCACATGCAGGCTTGTAATGTATTTGGTTCAGATGCTTGGGTTTGAGTCACACACACCCCTCCTGCTTCCCGTTTCCATGGGCTTGCAAAGGGTGTGCCCAAGTGACAGTGAATTACACAGTGACGTTGGACTCCCATGAGCTGTGTGGGCAGTCTGTAGTCAATACTGTGTATACATTCCTAGTGCATATTGCTGTTGTGTTGTACACTGCATGTTGCATTGATGTGTAACTCTTCTTCTGTGTCTACCTCCCAATTTGCAGGTCCCTTCCTCATGTCTACACAAGGACCTCTAGTCTGGAGATGGGGTCCATGTTGGCAGCAGTGCACCTACAACTCTACATGGCGCCAACACTGCACAGTTGGTAGTGGTGGGAGTGCAGGCATTTCCAGGTGGTGAGACTACTAATATGTAACATTTGTGATGTCATGTTAATGGTAGTACGTGCTCAAGTATGTTGTTGGTCCGGCATTGCTGTGAGCATTTCAGGTGTTGCAGGTTTCTAATAGGGACACTGTACATAGTGAGACTGATGTCATGTTGTGGGGATTACTTTGTTTACCTGCAATTAGCATGACATGGCACGGTGTGTCGTGTGGCGGTGCTGGTGTTGGGTTGGCTGACATGGCACTGTCCTCTTGTTGCATTTTGCAAGTGGGTATTCATTTTAGCTGCTTCAATGTGTAACTTCACAAAACTGCATTGGTGGTGTCTGTGTGGGTAGGGATGCACACATTGTGACACTTCCAGGTGAACAATCTCAGGCTGATATGGTATTCACGGTTCATTCTCCAGACATTCAGGATCAGTGTCAGGTTGAGTCATCATTGATTGTCAGATGGAATGTGCCAGGGCAGTGTGCACTCCACAGGGGTGTGATTTCTATGTGAAGTAATTAGCCACTAGCTGTGTACGGGCTGCCTCCCCCCGTGCCCTTTCCCCTCCCATGCGCAGCGGCTGTGCATGTGGTTGGGGATGTGGGGCCACCACCATGTCCACGGCCAGGCCCCGGCGTGTTGCAACGTTGTGCAGGACACATGCTGCCACTATGATCCTGCACACTACTGGGGGAGCGTATAACAGCTGCCCGCCAGAACGGTCAAGGGAGCGAAAGCGTGACTTTAGCACTCCGAATGTGCGCTCCACTATGCCCCTGGTTGTAATGTGGGCTGTGTTATATCTTACCTCGGGTGGCGTGGTGGGGTTCCGAATTGGCGTCATCATGTGGGGGCTGAGAGGGTAGGCACTGTCCCCTGTGGAGGTGGTGATTGGTATCATTGGTGGGGTTGTGACCTTGCTCAGTATCCAACATGCATGCATGTGCAGTGGCATACATACTCACCAAGCAGCCATGTATCGCCATGCCGCCCAGCTTCTAGGTCCCGGCTTAGGGTGGACATTCGGTAAATGAAGCTGTCGTGGGTGGAGCCGGGATAGTTGGCATATACTGAGGTGATGATTCCCTTGGCATTACATGCTACCTCCACGTTGATGGAATGCCAGTGCTTGCGGTTCCTATAGATGTGCTCAGATGCCCTGGGGGGACGTAGAGCCACATGGGTGCAGTCGATGGCACCTAGCACTTTGGGGAATCGTGCCACAGCGTAAAAATCCAGGGCGGCAGCATGCCTTTCTGCAGGTGTTCTGGGCAGGTATATGTGCCTGCGGACTGATGGGCGTGCAGTGATGATGTTCAAGACCTGGTGTAGGCAGCGTGACTGGGTGGCCTGTGACACCCCACCCACTATGGCACTTGTCCGCTGAAATGATCCAGTGGCTAAGAAGTGCAGTACATTGAGGACCTTCTCCAGGGGGCTGAGTGCTTGGGAGCACAGGGTGGGTGATGTGAGGTCATCCTCCCACTCACTCACCAGGTCCAGTATAATGTGTGGTGGAAACCTGTACCTCCCATACACCTGGTCATCAGGCATCCCGAAAAGGCTGGTTCTGGGTGTGAATATTCTGGCCCTGACTATCCTCCTCCTCCTCCTTTGGTAGCCCACTGCCACTGCTGCTAGGAACGGTATGTTCATCCTGGCGTCTGAGCTAGTTATTGTTAAAGTGCGCAAATGTATGCTTTGCGCGTGTTCTAGCCGAGCGTGTGACCCGCGCACCCCTGGAATCCAGTTCCCAGTCCAATAGCGTGTTGAAATTCACACGCACCACGGGATACAGCGTGTGACCCGCGCACCCCTGGAATCCAGTTCCCAGTCCAATAGCGTGTGGAAATTCACACGCACCACGGGATACAGCGTGTGACCCGCGCACCCCTGGAATCCAGTTCCCAGTCCAATAGCGTGTGGAAATTCACACGCACCACGGGATACAGCGTGTGACCCGCGCACCCCTGGAATCCAGTTCCCAGTCCAATAGCGTGTGGAAATTCACACGCACCACCGGATACAGGTTCGCTGACGTACTTGCGTGTGTAAGTGCCCGCGCACCCATGAAATACACGTACATAGGCCAATCGCGTGTACGCGCACTTTTGTCCAATTACACGCGATGACACTCTGACGTGCAGTATTTCCACGTGTGCCCCGTCATCACGTGCTGAGTGGGGAACACCCGTGCGGGTCACGTCACAGACGCGCTTACGCGCTGAGGGACTCTGGTCCAATAGAATCGCGTATGCGTGCTGACGCGCTTACGCGCTAAGGGCCTTTCCTCGGATTTCACGCTGACGTGCAGGATTTTCACGTGCCAAATCACTCCGTATCAAGCTGGCCACGCGAAAACACACGGAAGACCACGCTCCTGCCCAGAAGGCCGAGTTACTGCCCCCCAGTGCCCCGAGCAGCCTCCCACGTGCCATCTGCTGCTGCCTGCCTGCCTGCCTGCTGCCACCGTGCCCTGCCATTTGGTGCCTGCACATCAGCCATCTGCAGGGGTCCAGTTGCTGTGTCCACCCCTGCTGGAACTGAAGACTCCCGACTGGGATTACATCGCTCCACAGCCCAGCCCCAGGACCCAGTTGCCCACCCACACCTGCCTCTGGGGTTGCCATGTCGGGCACTTCCACATCTGGCACCAGTGGCAACCCCAGGCCAGAGGGGCAGAGGGGCACCAGCTTCACTGACACCGAAGTTGGTGTCCTGGTGGAGCATGTCCTGGGGCAGTATGATGCCCTCTTTGGATCGTCCCGCGCCAGCAAGGAAGGACGGCAGAGGATCTGGGCCGACTGTGTGGTAGCCATCAATGCGGAGGGGGTGGCAACCCGCGACGTCCTGAAGATCAAGAAGCGCTGGGAGGACTTGAGGTCCAGGACCCTTGTGAAGGCCCGGCGCCTCGTAGAGGGGGGCCGGGGCCGCATGAGTTCCATCCAGATGAGGGTCCTGGAACGCGTACGCCCAGCGCTCCACGCCCAGATCCTTGAGAGGGAGGCCCGTCTGGAGTTGAGCGGTAAGTGTCCAAGCATTACTGTGTGAGACAGGTCATGTTGCGGTGTGCTGGTTCTATGATACTTGCCTGTATGTGTGCCATAGGCCATGTATGCATGTATGTGTGCAGGGACATCATGGTAATGCATGTGCGACCAGTGATGTGTGACCCACATGGTTGTTGCATGTGTTCAAATGCCGCATGGGGAGCCCTATGCAGATTTTGAACATGAGAGCATGCCAGTCTCTGTACCTGGACATGGGTGGGGGTGAGGGATGGGTGCTGATGCCAGGTACATATATGGTAGCCATGTCTGTGTGCCTGACCTGCGTGTCTGTGACTTGTGCATGCCATGGATGCATGACACATGTGTGTGACAATGCACAGATTCAGTGAAGCAGCCAAATTACCCTTGTATCCGCTGTGTTTGGTGTGTTTGGGGCCAGATGGATGTGACTGAGGTGAAGTGTGTGCATGTGATAGGCATGAGCCATGATGCATGTGAGTTACATATCATTGAATGTTTCAAGAGTCCATTGGACATGCATGGAAATGTCCATGGCATGCACCATGCCTGTTACTGTGTGTATTTTGCCTGGACTGACCCATGTGTTGTGGAGGGACATGATGGAAGTGTACTTTGACAGTGGTGCTCATCTGCTATTGCTTCCTGTCTAGGGGACCATTGTACAGTGCCCTGATGCTTGTGTTCTTTGTCTCCCTCTACGCAGCGGCTAGTGAAGAAGAGGGCGGAGACAGCGCTGTGGAGCAAGGCGGCGGGGATGCCCCCACGGCTGCAGCGGAAGGGGTGGGTGAGCCCCCACAGGGGCCTGCTACGGTGGGAGACGGTGAGGAGCCATCCAGGTTGGTGGTTTGCACAGAGGAGGAGGAGGCCGCCACTGGGGCACACATGGGGCCTGGTGGGGGCATCCCTGCTGGTGCAAGTGGTGCAGTCCAGGGCCAGGGGCAGGAGGCAGCACAGGTCACCGTGGAGGGGCCTGTGCATGTCGCTGTCCCTGACCCTGTGAGTGCACCACCATGCACCAGCAGGGATGCCCCGTCCCAGGCCCGTCCGCAGGTAGAGGGGATGTCCATGTCACCTGACTCCCCTCCACCTGCGGACGTGGGAACCCCTGGCCGTGTGGAGAAGGTCCTGATTGGGGTCGCGATGCGCACGGCTGTGATTCGTGATGCCGTGCGTGCTTCCCGGGAGGACGACGCACGTCATCACGAAGTGCACCGTGCCGACGTGGCCCAATTGGGATCGGCCATGTTCGGGGGTTTTCTGCATGTGTTGTCCAATCTGGCGGCCCTCTCCTCCTCTGTGCAGGCTATACACCAGTCGTTCTCCTTGCCGTCTTCCGGCCCAGATGCCACCAGGGCCCCCTGTGGACCTGCCCCGACCAATGCAGCCAGCTCGGTGGGGATCCCATCCCTGCCACAGTTGGGAGTCGGAGGTCCAGCAGGGGTGGACAACACAGCAACTAGACCCCAGCAGGTGGAAGATGTGACAGCATCATCAGGCAGGGCACGTGCACGACGGCGTCGGTGGTTTCCATCAGCCTGGATGCCGTCGTGCTGGCAGAGGCAGTGGCGTCGGAGGCAGCAGCAGGCTCGACGTGGGAGGCATCATGGCTCGGGGCCTTCAAGATCAGAGGGGCAGGCATCGGCCGGAGGGCAGGGCAACCCTGGGATGGTGGTGTCTTCTGTGTGGGAGCAGTTGGTCCAGCGGATAGGTGCGGAGCGGCAGCGGGCGGAAGAGGAGCGGCTCACCATGGTCAGGGCGGAGTTCTCCATGCGTCGGGCGTTGAGGCGGGCTGAGTGCCTCGAGGAAGCTCGCAGGGAGTTTGAGCTGGACATGGGGTTATCCCTGCGAGACCTCGGGGCCAGGACAGAGTCCCGCCTCCAGGACATCGACATGGAGTTCGATGATGCCCTGGCCAGCAACATCACCGAGTGAGCCGCAGGACTTGCCCGCTGCCTTTGTATATAGTTATTTAGTTAGTTAGTGTTAGGTTTCCTTTATTAATTCTTTTTTTTTTTGGACCGCTCGGACAATGGCCACTTTTTTGTATATATTATTTTCATTAGGTAGTAGTAGGTTTCATTTATGGTGTTGGGCTCATGGACCCTGGAATTTTCGTGTATATAGTTTGCTTTTTGAAGAAACATTTTTTTTATTAATTATTGTGTTCACCATGAGGAAATGGTTTTTCATTATTTTACTTCCACATGATTTTGCTTTGGACAACATTTGTTTTTGGATTACTTTGTTTTTTTTATTTTTACATTTGTTCTCGGACATGGACCATTTATTTTGTTATCGCCATTGTTGTATGTTTGATTTTTTTACTTATTTTTCATCTTTAATACATGTTCTTTTTAACTTTCACTTGTGGTATTTTCTCATTGGTTTCATACATGTCATGATATGGGTTTTGACATTGACTTGCACCCATTGTGTATGTGTGTGTGACGGACATGTGTTCATTTACAGACTTGCCATTGGGGTTGTATCATGTACTTGCATTCACTATGTGGGTGGATGCAATCCTTGCCTGGGTGTTTGTGCTGGGTATGCTGCCCATTACTGCCATGATTGAGTATCGTCAGGACCTGGGGGCAGGGGGACATGTGTGGGTGCCTGGTGGAGGCTGCCCCTGCACTGCTGGGGGGTGGGGGTGGTGGGAGACATGAGTGGGGGCCTGGTGGAGGGTGCCCCTGGTGGCTGGGGGGTGGGGGTGGTGGGAGACATGAGTGGGGGCCTGGTGGAGGCTGCCCCTGCACTGCTGGGGTGTGGGGGTGGTGGGAGACATGAGTGGGGGCCTGGTGGAGGCTGCCCCTGCACTGCTGGGGTGTGGGGGTGGTGGGAGACATGAGTGGGGGCCTGGTGGAGGGTGCCCCTGCACTGCTGGGGTGTGGGGGTGGTGGGAGACATGAGTGGGGGCCTGGTGGAGGGTGCCCCTGCACTGCTGGGGTGTGGGGGTGGTGGGAGACATGAGTGGGGGCCTGGTGGAGGGTGACCCTGGTGGCTGGGGGGTGGGGGTGGTGGGTGACATGAGTGGGGGCCTGGTGGAGGGTGCCCCTGGTGGCTGGGGGGTGGGGGTGATAGGGGACATGGGTGGGGGCCTGGTGGAGGGTGCCCCTGGTGGCTGGGGGGTGGGGGTGGTGGGAGACATGAGTTGGACATGGGTGGGGGCCTGCTGGCAGGTGCCCCACAGTGCTGGGGGGTGGGGGTGGTGGGAGACATGAGTGGGGGCCTGGTGGAGGGTGCCCCTGCACTGCTGGGGTGTGGGGGTGGTGGGAGACATGAGTGGGGGCCTGGTGGAGGGTGCCCCTGGTGGCTGGGGGGTGGGGGTGGTGGGAGACATGAGTGGGGGCCTGGTGGAGGGTGCCCCTGCACTGCTGGGGTGTGGGGGTGGTGGGAGACATGAGTGGGGGCCTGGTGGAGGGTGCCCCTGGTGGCTGGGGTGTGGGGGTGGTGGGAGACATGGGTGGGGGCCTGGTGGAGGGTGACCCTGCACTGCTGGGGTGTGGGGGTGGTGGGAGACATGAGTGGGGGCCTGGTGGAGGGTGCCCCTGGTGGCTGGGGGGTGGGGGTGGTGGGAGACATGAGTGGGGGCCTGGTGGAGGGTGCCCCTGCACTGCTGGGGTGTGGGGGTGGTGGGAGACATGAGTGGGGGCCTGGTGGAGGGTGCCCCTGGTGGCTGGGGTGTGGGGGTGGTGGGAGACATGGGTGGGGGCCTGGTGGAGGGTGACCCTGCACTGCTGGGGTGTGTGGGTGGTGGTAGACATGAGTGGGGGCCTGGTGGAGGGTGCCCCTGGTGGCTGGGGGGTGGGGGTGGTGGGTGACATGAGTGGGGGCCTGGTGGAGGGTGACCCTGCACTGCTGGGGGGTGGGGGTGGTGGGAGACATGAGTGGGGGCCTGGTGGAGGGTGCCCCTGCACTGCTGGGGTGTGGGGGTGGTGGGAGACATGAGTGGGGGCCTGGTGGAGGGTGCCCCTGGTGGCTGGGGTGTGGGGGTGGTGGGAGACATGGGTGGGGGCCTGGTGGAGGGTGACCCTGCACTGCTTGGGTGTGGGGGTGGTGGTAGACATGAGTGGGGGCCTGGTGGAGGGTCCCCTGGTGGCTGGGGGGTGGGGGTGGTGGGAGACATGAGTTGGACATGGGTGGGGGCCTGCTGGCAGGTGCCCCACAGTGCTGGGGGGTGGGGGTGCAAGGGGACATGAGTTGGTTTTCATTAGTTCAAGGAGACATGTGCCTTTGCTGGGGGGCATGCCCATGTTGGGTGGGCTGCCTGCGGGACATGACCAGGGATGCAGGGTAGTCCCCTGTGGTGTGGGCTGCCTGCAGGGGCCGTGGAGGGTGTACAGGGTACACCTGGGAGGACCCACACTGTCAAATCACATGTGGGACTCCCCGGCACCCCTGAAATACATGTACCGTGCAGAAATCGCGTGTAAAACTTCCCGCGCACCCCTGAAATACACGCGCCCAGGCTATTCGCGTGTGGAACTTCCCGCGCACCCCTCAAATACACGCGCCCAGGCTATTCGCGTGTGGAACTTCCCGCACACCCCTGGAATACACGTAGCCCGCTCCCCCAGGCCCGATCGCGTGTGAAACTTCACGCGAACCCCTGAAATACACGTAGCACGCTCCCCCAGGCCCGATCGCGTGAGGAACTTCACGCGAACCCCTGTAATACACGTAGCCCGCTCCCCCAGGCCCGATCGCGTGTGAAACTTCACGCGAACCCCTGAAATACACGTAGCCCGCTCCCCCAGGCCCGATCGCGTGAGGAACTTCACGCGAACCCCTGTAATACACGTAGCCCGCTCCCCCAGGCCCGATCGCGTGTGAAACTTCACGCGAACCCCTGAAATACACGCACCCAGGCTATTCGCGTGTGGAACTCCCCGCGCACCCCTCAAATACACGCGCCCAGCCTATTCGCGTGTGGAACTTCCCGCGCACCCCTCAAATACACGCGCCCAGGCTATTCGCGTGTGGAACTTCCCGCGCACCCCTGGAATACACGTAGCCCGCTCCCCCAGGCCCGATCGCGTGAGGAACTTCACGCGAACCCCTGTAATACACGTAGCCCGCTCCCCCAGGCCCGATCGCGTGTGAAACTTCACGCGAACCCCTGAAATACACGTAGCACGCTCCCCCAGGCCCGATCGCGTGAGGAACTTCACGCGAACCCCTGTAATACACGTAGCCCGCTCCCCCAGGCCCGATCGCGTGTGAAACTTCACGCGAACCCCTGAATTACACGTAGCACGCTCCCCCAGGCCCGATCGCGTGAGAAAATTCACGCGAACCCCTGAAATACACGTAGCCCGCTCCCCCAGGCCCGATCGCGTGAATAACTTCACGCGAACCCCTGTGATGCACGTACCCTGCAAATCGAGTGTGAGACTTCCCGCGCACCCCGGTATACACACACACGTATTTTTCGTCAGCGGGTGTCCGTGTGTGTGGGTACCCCTTTGCACGTCATTTTTCCTGGAGGGCCACAGTATGGGACATTCATCATGGCAGTATATAGGTGCTATTTGTTGGCGCACCTTTTGGCGCACATTTCTTACAGCCGCAGAGACGCTACCGCCTGCTTTCTTGTGGCGGTCGTGTTTGTGCCTGTGCGCTGGTTTGAGCGTGCGCTTTTTTCCCCTATTCTATTCCATGAATACGTGTTGTAGGCGAGCGTGTGGGCGTTCCGCGCACTTGTGCCCTGTACTTCCCCCGTGACGCCCACGTTTTGGCAAGTTGTTCCCCATTCCGAGTGTTACGCCCGTGTTCCGCCTACTTTTGTTGCGTGCGCCGCGCTATGTGCAAATTTCGCTGTGGCCTGTGCGATTTTTGCTGTGACCTGGCGCACGCTGTTAGATGGCCTGTGGCGCCAACGTGCGCCGCGCACTTTTTTATCGCACATCCGCTGGTTTTCTCGCGCACGGCCTTCCATGAATCGACGTGCGCTGCTTTTCGTGCGATTTTCGCACTTGCACTGCGATTTTCGCTATTCCACTGCGATTCGCACGTTTTTGCCCACTTGCGCCGAGCTAATTATTCCATGAATCGGCCTGTTAGTTTGTGTGGCGATATTGTGTGTGTTTGTTATCTCATCCGTTTTATGGGTCAGGGCCGAAATCTTGTTACATGTAAGGAGCATTCCCTCCATTTTACTTAGCTTACTAATGAGTTCAAACATTTGAAGTTGTAAAGTTTTAATTTCTTCATGTGTTTGCTCATGACCCTTGTCTAATAAATTTAGAATCCAAGTCAATACAGAAAAAGTTTTGAGGCATTGTTGTTGCTCATCTAGACTTTTTTGCTGCTCCTTAGGTCTATGATGCGACCGTGACCCATGTACATGGTTCAGAGACTCATTGTATTCACAGTGTGGGACAGTAAAGCATTCAGGACTATGTAAAGGTTGGGTACCTTGAGTGATTTATTTTTCTGAGATTGGAGAACTATTGATCTGTATATCGGATGCAGCCGCAATAGACATTCTAGGTGAGAAAATGCTTCCTATCACTCGTGCCTCTTTCTGTAAACTGAAGTGAGGGGGCACAGAGTATGAATAGTTTGGAGGGTTGTTGAATAGGAAAACGTTTTCGATCCCGTATTTACTTTTGTTTACAGGAGTAGAGGGTTCGTGTGATAGTCTGATGCGCTTTCCCAGTTCAGACTCTATTGCAGGGGCTAACATAGAGAAGTCAGCAGGGTGGTTGCCAAACTTCTCTATCCCCATCTATCGAGACTAATATCAGGGTTTGTGTCTTCATTGCACCATCCTCTCAGGGAGATTTTGTTTGCTTCTTTGATAGAAAGAGACCCCAAGGCTTTTTTAAAGGCAGAGGTTTTTTTGCCCAAGTTAGGGGTCTAGCATTCCAAGCAGTATAAAGCTTCGCTTTCTTCTGTGATAGACTGTTATTAAGGGACTCAATTTCTATTTTAGCATATGCTTCTTGTTTAGAAGCAAAGGGGTTGCATTCTTCACTTTCGCAACCCTATCAGGGAGCTTTGAGAAGAGCATTTCTTTGGTTGAATGCGGGATACATGTGCCATTCTCTGCTCCAACCTCGGAGATGACCGGTGCATTTATTAGTTTATAATCTAGATCAGAGACTATCGGCTGAATCTCCTCTTTTTCTGTTGCGGCGTGCCCATTCACCATTTCAGGGGGAGGTAGGTTTGCGTGAGGGTGATCAGTTATAGTGTTCTCTTCAATTTCCTCTTCAAGAATGGGGGGGTGGTAGGTATATCAAGTGTAGAATTGGCCCCGATGTGTTCAACCTCAGTTGTTTTTTGTTTGTACATGTTTAATTTCTTCCCACTGCGCAGACCATCAACCATTGTCAGGGGGATTGCCATCTGCACTCAATGTATACTTATACTGATAGTATCAAACCACACCTCACAACAAAGTGGTTAAGGTCAACCTTAAGACTGGCTGTGCATACTAACATATGGGTTCTGCCTGAGTAACACATCTGCGTTGGATATACCGCTTACCAGCACCCTAGCAGCCTCACAGCCTAACAGCCCAACAGTCCACTTTCGAAATGCACTTCGGATGCGCACACGCGCGATGCGCGCGCACCAGTGCAAATATAGGAAGTGATACAGAGGGGCGGGAGCAAGGGAAGGCGGGCTAGGAGGCATAGTGAAGGCAATGCCAGGAGTGACTAGAAGGAAAGCAGAGAAGACATGGATAAGAATAGTGATGAAAGTTATAGGATCAAGCAGCAAGCTGCAGCAAAGCCGCAGCAACAAAATTAAGTAAACAAGAGTCCAAAAACAATTACTTGGCAGGTTGCAGGTCCAATGACCAAAGTCCACAGAGCAAAATCCAACATGTTGCGGCGAAGTAGCAAGCTTCCTCTCGCCGACTACGCGATCACAACAGGAGTTCAGCAGGCGATTTCAACAGCCTCTCCAGCCCAACAGTCCACTTTGGAATGCACTTCAGATGAGTGCGTACAGTACAGTGGCAACCGTGTTATAAGTTTGTAGCAACAGGGAACCTAGCAGTGAATCTTTTTATTTTTTTATTTATTGTATTAGCTGAAATTAATTAGCTGTTCAATATACAAAATTCGTGATTAAAATATATAAAAAGAAGCACTAGCAGTGAATCTCCATAACGTACTCAAAATTCATACTGTTATTTCTCCCATCAACTACCATGAAATGGCTCCTAGAGTGGTAGTTGGTGGCAAAGTTGCCATCTACCCATAACAGCCATTGGTATATGGAAACGGATACTCTGTTCTTTTGTCCCATCAATTTTACAATGGTTTCCCAAATTATCGCACCTCCTATCAAATTTGTAAAAATCGCACACAAAATGATCAGGCAGCCTTTCCCACCAAACTAAGCCAAGTGCATACATTGCAAGCATAACGCCAGTTTCCTGCAGCACGTCATGGATAACAACAGTAGTTAAGCAATAAATAAATAAATGTGTGCATTTACAACAGTAACATTAAGAAATATGCATAAGGAAATTAAAGCCCAAAAGCAATGCCTGCACTCACGTAGCAAGCATACATATGCAGAGAGGTACATGCAAATGCACGCACAAAAACATTCTGCTTTGCACTCTGTACATCTTTCAGCACCTTTTTGTCATCCTTTCACAATGAAAAGTACTAGGCCTACACTAAAACACACACGTGTTTCATAATAAGTCATACAATACACTCCCAACTACCCCCTTAACAAACATGCTTATGCTCCCAAGTGCCCATTCATATCGTAAGCCTTCCATTTATACACACACACTTCCTCTTTTTGCCAAGACATCCCCCTATAGTTTTGAAGAATGTATTGCACAAATGTAAGCACTATGCCATTAGCCAACATATTTTGTTACCATCTTCTTATACAGGAGCAGTACCCACCTCTCTCCGGAAAGCTATTGGAGTGTGCACTTCAAAATACAGCCTGCAATAAACCCACTCTCAGCAAGCAACAAAGTAAGTACAATACCATCATACTGTTGTATGTCTTACTAGAAGAGTACACTATTATATTGTAGCATATAGATGTGCGGCCATCCACCAGTATGTACTTCATTGTTACTGATGACACCTCTACAGGTGCTCAGTGTTTGTTATGTCGCCACCATTAGACTAATCCCCACATTGTAAGATACTCTCCCCAACCGAAGTTAGACACCAATGCACAGTGACACACTTCCAGTTAAATGCCTACCCTCCTATTGATCCACTCATGCACATTGCACACATATACATTTCAAATTTTGCAGACCCACACTTCCCTTTCTTCGCCAACAGCTACTACAGAATGCCTATCAAACTCCAACTCTGTAGAAAGCAACGCAGAAAGAGAGCAACTCAACCTAAAAACACAGAAAGTAGCCATCCACTGCAAACTGAACGTGAACAGAAAGTTGAAGGGGAAGAGGTAATTCAGTCATTAAGGAAAATTGATGCATCTATCAGTAAAGACAGTGGGCCTCATTCCGAGTATGGCGGTAAGGGATAGCGGCCACTGGTAACGAGACCGGTGGCGGTGATCCCTTACCGCCATACTCCGAGTTCCCTTTGCGCCCTCGCCCTTAGCGCCTGCTTTGAGCAGGTGTTAAAGTCGAGGGCGCAAAGGGGCCTCCAAGCCAATAACGGTGACCGTAATGAACGGTCACCGTTATTTGCATCTTCCCCATTCCCATTGAGCCCTATGGGGGCTCATTTGGGAATGGGGAAGAGCCTTGGTGAATGGGGAATTACCGCCCCGCCAACCTTGGAATGGGGCGGTAGTTCCGCCATCCACCAAGGCGCTGCCGGTCCGGGTACGGCGTCAACAAAGGTGTTAATAGCGCCATTGGTTAGCGCCGTTCTCGGAATGAGGCCCAGTATAGTAGATCTGTCAAAATGTGAGAATGAAAACGCACACTACTGTTAAGAGAGCACGTACAAATGGTAATGTAACCACAAGCATTACTTTTGCAAAAAGTAATTTTACAAAAATATTTCCACCACAGAGTCCTTCAGAACCTTATAAATAGAGGGCAGAAGTCACGCTCAACCCTCAAAACCTACCACAGAGGTCATCCTAGAAGTGCTTGTAGACAGTTCAATGAGCGTGAAACGGAAATTGTTTATAGTAATTTTGAACAGAAGAACAGAATGAAACCACTAGCAAGATCAATTGGTAAACTGCAAGCACTACTTCGAAACGAACGCAATGTCAGCATAGATACCTTTGGCCACATCTGTACAGGTGAGTGGAGTCCCAACACAGAGCCATACTTCAATGAAGAATCATACAAACAAGAACAAACAAACCAAATTGCCTTACATCGGAGTGGACGAGGGTATGAAACGATACACAATACCATAATGGAAGAGGAAACAATGCTTTCAGAAATATCCCCACCAAACTTAGATGTCACTCTCCATTCCATCAAAGCAAAACGTCTCACCTACAAATGGCCTTGCACATCAATGTCTAGCGTTCCCCAATGCTTAATAAAATCTTTGCAGCAATTCCTCAATCAGTATGACAAAGGCAACGACAAACTGTAAATAAAAATACTATAAACTATGGACTCCTGTCCAGTGCGCAACCACACTGGAATATAAGGACATTCCTTAGCCTGTATTTCTGGACCTGCTTGCAAAAGCACCTTCAACTGTATCAAAATGTTAGCACCCCACCATTCAACAGTCAGAAATCTAGTTTACAAACTGTACTATGCAAAAAGTCCTGCTTTAGCACTACAACATTTAAATGATATTCTCCTACACAGTACAGCTGATGAAATAGAGCACATCCAAAGGAAATATTGTGGAACTGAAGAGCACTTACAAACTCTAGCATTTTAGGACAGCAGTACTGACAACAATGCAGCCATCAACTTTTTATATCACACATGCAGAAAAGAAATACAAAAGTTCAAAAACACATCTGCAGAAATGCCAAAAAGTATGTGTGTGCTGTCGTAGAACTTTCTATAGAAAGAGCACCAAATCTATAGATATAATACAGAAAATAGAAGGCAATGAGGAATCCCAATGGTTTCAATTAGCTCTGTACCTTATTGCTGAAAACAAATACAAAATTATGAACACCTCTATACTGTGCACATACTGCACTTCAAAATTTGACAATAACCAAAGGCCTTCACGGGCAATTAGTAATAATTTGGAACTATTTCCACTGCCAAACGCACGGCAGCAGCTTAATTTGTGTGAGAGCATTATAATCCAAACAGTGTACCCATTTGAAGCAATAATACGACTTCAACCGAAAACTGCCTCCCACCGAATTACTGAGAGACATTCGTGGTAAAGTAGTTTATTTACCTTTATATCTCAAAGAACATGTAGACACTCTACTAGTGCAAAAGCCAATACAAGAATCTTTTATTGTCCTGGTAAATGGTGTACCTACAAAAGACAAAAAAATTTGGCAGCAACTAGTGGACTTAACCAAAGTTAGGGAAGCATTGCCATACCTTAAAGAAAACAATGCACTACAAGGAAATAAACGTTCAAGAAAACCTGAGAGAAACAACAGAAACAATTCAGGACTCCTATCCGGTCCTGGAATCTTCTGTCCGCGGAAGCTGCTGAATCCCACAGTCTCCCAAAAAGGTGTGAGCAACAACTGGTTTAACTAACAGCTGAAGTTCTAACCCTCTTAAGGGAAGGGGGAAGTGGAGAAAATAACAAACGGCACAGATCTATTTTCTTAATCAGGCATCTATCTGCGAAAAGATAAATAAACAAGAATTACTAATTTATTCTACACCTATGACCTCCCTTCACCCCTAATGAGATTTATCATACCTGTGCATACTCAGCATCTTGCTTTGAGGATCAACAAGAACAGTTCAGAGAAATGAATCTCCTTTTAAGTCTCTTTCAACTTGGTTTCTTTTCAACTTATTCTTGCCATAAGGTTTAAATCAAAATTGTCCTCTTTGCTTTCTTGGGAAAAAGATATTGGAACCTTTATTGAATATCTCTTTTCTCTTTTAAAAAAAACTCAATTGCTTTCACTTGGAACTTTGAAGGCTTCACTCAAATGCTTTTCTGTATTAACTTAAGCTGAACAGATTTTGCCTTGATGAATTGAGTATTTCTTTACAAGTTCACTTACTTTTTGTTTTGACCTCGTTTCAACATTAAACTTTTCTGAATTTACAAAATTGAAAACTTGCAATCAAGAGATCAACTCATATCTCTATGAAGGAATTGCCAGCTCAAAATTGTAGAAAGCTCAGCCTGACAATATAAGACAAATCTCTGTGGTGTGCGCATTAATATGCTGCTCTCACTATTCGCACACGTGTTTTGAAGCCTCTGCCTGTCCTCAATAGACAAAGTACAACTCTGCATGCGTAAAGCGCTTTTAATCTACACAAATGAACCTAAACAGCGCACGCGCAATAGAATTCTCTGGCTGTCCGTTTCAGACCATAACCTACTGCGCATGCGTGAAGCATGCAATTTAGACACTAGGCCCAAAACAACGCATGTGCTCGGGTTAATCTCTAACAACTAGCCGACGACGATTGCGCAATAACGTTATAAAAAAACTGGCCTAAAACTCATGCGCACTTCAGGGAAAGAACAAAGAAAGCTCACTTATGCCTTCCTTTTAAAACCAAACAAACAAACCAAAATCACACAAGGAAACAATCGATTTTGAATCATAATAAATCGGAATTCATTCGACTAAACCCAAACAAAAACCCTCATCAGTAAGCATTGACAAGAGGTTCAAAGCTGAATAAATCCTTCCATTAAGATTTCTGCCCTAACTAAATACCTAAACTAAATACACAGTTCCAATCTTTCAGATTCTTCTTTACAGTCTCTGGAATTCAGTTGCAAGAAACTTTCTTCACTAGATTAGAAAACATAAACACTCCCACGGGATGTTACAGGTTGCTTTGTCCCACGCTGGAAACTTCACTGGACTTCACTTCAGGTGTGGAAGTTTTGGGGAAGAGTTTTAACTTACTTTTATTAACTTTAGGTTAAGAGAACAAAATAGCAGGACCTTCCTGATGCAGACTGGACGATGAAAGGCAGTTTAGAATGTTGCCAAGTCCACCAGGTGACTACCTGGTCCAATCAGCACTCAGCCCTTCTCCGCCATGTTGAATTGGGTTGCCTTCACTCTGCTGAATAAAAACTTCCCCAAAAGAACTAATTAAACATTAGAAAACAATCTGTCACACACTCCTTCACTTCTTCACTAAGCCAGTCCTGACAGTACTGCCCCTCTTAAGCCCTGACCTCAGGACCAGGCGTGTAAGGAAAGTTCTTATGAAACCTTTTAATTAGAATCGGTGCATGAACATCCTCACTCAATTCCCATGATCTTTCCTCTGACCCAAAACCCTTCCAATCAATCAAATATTGCAAACCATTTTGGGAATTTCTTGAATCAAGTATCACTTTCACTTCGTACTCCTCATAATCACTGTCCAAATCTACTGAAGTGAAAGACTCTTTTAACCTAGTTCCCTTAAAAACTGGTTTTAGCAGATTGACATAAAAGGTCGGATGAACTTTAAGATCTCTAAGTAATTTTAGTCTCACAGCCACGGGATTAATGATCTTTTGAACCTCAAAAGGACCTGCAAACTAAGGACTGAATTTATTTTTACCCTTTAGTCTAAGGAAAAGAGTAGACAGCCAAACCAGATCTCCTACACAATAATTCAGACTTTTTTTCCTTTTCCTGTCAGCAAATTCTTTATACTTGTCCTTACTCACTAACAAAGTCTTAGATACGTTTTCTAAACCTTCCTTCATCAATTGCAATCTCTCTTCAACAGCTGGATTAGTAAGATCTCCTTCTAAAACTTCTCCAAGAAAACGTGGGTGATACCCCTTAATACAAAAAAAGGAGACATCAACATAGAGCCCTTAGTTGAGTTATTATATGCAAACTCAGCCACCCATAACAGGTCTACCCAACTACGACCTTCCTCCCAAAAACATTATACATTTTTTTCCAATTCTTGGTTGACTCTCTCTGCCTGCCCATTGGTCTCGGGATGATAACCAGAAGACATTCGAACCTCAATTCCCAATTGTTTACAAAAAGCTGACCAGAATTTTGAGATAAACTGAGAGCCTCTGTCAGACACTACCTGACAAGGTAGTCCATGTAGACGTACAACTTCCTGAAGAAATTTCTGTGCCAACTTAGTTGCAGTCGCCTCACCCTTGACAGGAATAAAATGACTCTCCTTAGTAAGGCCGTCATCATCACTAAAACATTGGAACATCCCTGATCCACGGGCAATCCAACAATATAATCGAGAAACACAGTATGCCAGAGTCGTGGTGGAATTGATAGAGGTTCCAAAAGAACTGCTGGTTTTTCTACTGCAGATTTTGATCTTGCACAGACTTCACAGGTATTCAGATAGTTTAAAACATCTCCCCTCATAGTTTCCCACCAGAAATTTCTTTTAACCAGATCAAGAGTCTTACAAAATCCTGGGTGTCCCACCAAAATCGAATCATGGCATTCCTTCCGCACCCTATTTCGAAGATCTGAATTAGGCAGATACAACTGTCTGCCTACCCTAGGAATACCTTTCTCAATCGACCGTTCAGAATCTTGACTTGCCCAATCTTCCAACTGCTTAGAAGTCATGCTCTGTTGTACCTCTAAAATTATAGATTTCTCTACGGTGGTATTAGCCAAAATGAAATGATCTTCTTAAATCAAAGTTCTGGGACTCAGCTCCATCTCCTTCTCACCTCCGGGATTCTGTCTGGAAAGAGCGTCAGCTTTGCCATTCAAACGTCCGGGGCAAAATCTTAAAACAAAATCAAAATCTGCAAAAAATAATGACCAGCAAAGCTGTCTTGGAGTTAACGTCTTAGCAGATTTTAAAAACAGACGATTTCTATGATCTGTCAATACCGTAACTGTATGACGAGCTCCTAATGTAATGATGCCATTCATCGAAAGCAAGTTTTATGGCTAACAACTCCCTATCCATAATGGTATAGTTACACTCCATGGCTGAAAACTTCTTGGAAAAATAAGCAACAGGGTGTAACTGACCGGTAACTTCATGACGCTGAGACAAGATTGCTCCCATTGCCAAATTTGAGGCATCAGCTTCAACAAAAATAGCTTAGCTGGATTTGGATGCAACAATATAGGACCTGAGACAAATTTCTCTTTAAGATTCTTAAAAGCCAGGGGGCGCTGTTGCGCACAACGAAGATGGCCGCCTGATTGTGAGCTCCCGCTCCAACTAAGAATCCTTGGTCCAGACATCCTGTTAGATGCCGCCCGGAGTGCTGTAAATTAAGGCACAGACGGCCTAAACACCCGATCGTAACTCTAGAAAATCCTGGACAGCTGTGTGAGTGCTGCCCGAAGTTATGCCCGTCAGATCCTGGGCCGGCCCATATTGGGGGAGCGAACCGCCTGAGAGCTCCGCGGTGAAGTCACCAGCGGCCGCGGATGTGAGGAGGCATGAGGCCGTGGTGGGGCGGACCCTGTGCTGGTGTACCGCACTGAGCCCTCGTACATGGCAGAGGACTGTGCCGCGGGCCGAGAGGGAGCGAAGCAACATCAGTGAACTGGGCGCCTGCCTACGGCTGCCTGTGGCTGGACCGGAGGCTGCCCAGTGTCCTCTGGAGCCCCGGAGTGTGTGGTCGGCTCACGACTGCGGTTCACTTGGACCCGAGGCGGCGAACAAAGACACAAGTAAGGAGGAGGTGGAGCGGCGGTTGGGGGGAAGGAGCCCATCCACCTAGACGCATATGTTGGAGGCCGCTTTGACCCCTCACCCCATCTACTGTTTGACGGCTGGTCGCGTTCGGCCCGGCTTCTCCGTGGAGCTGGTGCATCCAGAGCTGTGTGTCTCCTGGTCCCGGCGGGCACCGAGCTGCGAATCGTGGACTTGCCCGGGCTCGATGGGACAAGCTGGGTTGGGCCCTGCCTGAGGCGCCCAGCCTGAAAATCCTTCCATACCAGGCCCCTGGATCTCTCCGCAGAGTGGCAGCATCTGCCCATATTCGACTGAAGGGGCTGGGTGAGGGTGAGAGCCCACCGGGAATCTACTTGCTGCGGCTGCCGTGACCTCGCTCCCCTTGCCGCACTGACGGTTGCTGTGTTGGGGCTCCCGGCCTGTTTGGCAACTGAGGTTAGGCAAACCCCAGACTGAACCTGCGAAGAGCCCATATTAGCCCTTCAATATAATCATTGCGCAGGAAGATCCCTGGAAACTCCTGGCTGACAACGACACTAGACTGCTCCATACTCGTATTCTTTCTCAAATCTACGTGGGAGAACACAGTCCACTGGTGTCGGACACCCCCTGACCCCCTGGAACCCCCTTTGCTAGGCTCCCTCTGTTAGAGTGCGAACCTCCATACAACGTGTGTCAAGGGGAAGGAAGAGGGGAAGAATAATACTACAGAGCAGCGCAACATCCGAAAACATCATGAGCGACCCACAGAAACCTGGAAAAGGGGGCAAGACCCCCAGCAACAAGAAAAAAGGCCCAATGGATGCCTACACAGGTGGCCAAACCCAGACCACAGCTGCAGAGGTACATACCAACGCTAAAGAGGCCCTGGGCGCTCAGAGTGAGGACCAGGAGGACAGGCTAACAATAATAGTTCAAAACGGGTTCCGTGCAGTGAACATTAAGTTGGACGACATAGTATCCACTATAGACTCTCTTAAAGCAAGGGTCGAAATAGAGAGTGCACGTGTTACAGAAACGGAGAACAGAGTAAGCACTAACGAGAATGCCATAGCACACCACAGCCCTGACATCAATCAACTCAAGGAGGCCATGTCAAAAATGCATAACAAGTGCGAAGACCTGGAATCGCGATCGAGGCGTAACAACATCCGGGTAGTGGGAGTGACAGAATCATTCGGTAAGGGCCAAATGGAGAAGCAGCTTGAAGCACTACTTAAATCCATATGCAGCCCAGAGGCGTTCTCAGAGCATTTCCTAGTTGAGAGGGCACATCGCACTTTGGCCCCGGCCCCTAAAGCAGGTGCGCCGCTGCGCACGATAATTACGAGTCTCCTTAATTACAGGGACAGAGACACAATCCTACTGATGGCGAGGGAGGCTGGAACACTCCAATATGAAGGGAGCAGTATACATATATACCCGGATTTCTCTGCCGGGTTTCAGGCTAGTAGAAGATCCTATGAACTGGTTAAAAGACTCCTCAGAGAACGCCAAGTGTCATACCCCTTGATGTTTCCGGCCAAGATGAGAATACAGCTTGGGGAAGGGCGCACTTCTTTGAGTCCCCGGCTGAGGCCATGCAGTACATTGAGACTTCTATACCTCTACCTCCTAGAGGGGGCAGACCGGCACAAAACAACAGGCCCAGGCCGGAGGACTAGGACACACTTGTTGTTTGCATATTTGTAGGGCCGCTGTGCCGTATGGACTCAGATTAATGGAAAAATGGTCTGGGCGGCTCCATCTAAGATTATCACTGGAATGTTGGGGCCAAATTGACGGTCATGTGGAGCGACATGTCCACCCCTGGAATGCTCCACCAGTTAACTGGGGTATATCATCAAGTTGGAGGTGATGATGTGGGAGGGAGGGAGGGAGGGAGGGGAGAGGAGGAGGGAGTGAATTCGCTGAAGGGAGAAGTTCTGGTCACCAAGAGAAGAGTGGCCCAGGTTACAGTTTGACTATGGTTAACTGTTTGTTCTATGTTAAAAAAGTGGTCGCAGTGGGAGTGGCGCTGATCGGCTGGTACAGACGGCACAACTTTCATGGTCATGGCTTTGGGAAGATTTGTTATTACATAATTCTGGTGACGGGATGAGAATAAAACTGCTTACATGGAATGCAAGGGGACTGAATAACCAGGTGAAAGTCAAGAAAATGGCTAATTATGTTGCTAGACATGGCCCGCAGATACTGATGCTGCAAGAGACACATACAATGGGAAGCAGTAACTTACACATAATGCCCAAATGGGGAACCCAGCGTTTCTACACAGACTATTCTATGCAGGCCAGAGGGGTAATTACTCTTATCCACCCAAGCTTGGGGTTCAGGCTGGAGGGTCATAAGGTGGATCAGCAGGGTAGATATGTGGTTTTATGGGGCAGGCTTGCTGGACAACAACTGTTTCTGGTTAAAATGTATGGGCCGAATATAGACAACCCTGCATTCTATGTGAATATATACCAGATGATTACTGCCTATGGTTTGTCTAATGTGATATGGGGAGGGGACTTTAACGTGGCACTCGACCCTGTGTTGGATAGGTCTTCCAGGCTCATTAGAGCACCTAGTAAAACAGCCTCCACCCTGAGTAGCATTCTTTCACAACTGTCAATGGTGGATGCCTGGCGTATGATACACCCTAGGGACAGGAGATATACATATTACTCTTCGGTCCACGACTCCGAGTCCAGGATAGATTACTGGTTTGTTACATCGGTTATGTCCCCTACGCTGCAGAAATGTGAAATCTTGCCCTGTACGTTCTCGGACCACTCCCCAATGATGGTAGAATTGAAGATTCAGGATGTCCCTTGTCCTGCTAAAAGAAGGAGAATGCCGAATGGAATGTTGGGAGACCCTGGGGTGGTGGAAACACTACATGTTGAGATAGCAGAATTTTTCACCAATAATGTGGGAACGGTAAGCAAATACTCTAGTGTGTGGGAATCTTTTAAAGTGTGGATCAGAGGAGTACTGCTGTCCAAGTCCGTAGGCATGCTAAAGAGTGTGCGTGCTGAACTAACGGACCTTGAAAGCAAATTGGTTGTATTAGAGGGAAACTATACCCGAACACAAAATAGGGAACTATTAGCGGACATACACACACACTTGCAGGAATTCGATAAACTGGCCGCTAGGGAGGTGCATTACGCGGCGGCCCTCATGTGCGCACGTAGATACGGAGAAGGTAACAAAGCTGGTAGGACACTCTCTAATCTTCTCAAGTATGATAAACAACCCAACCAAATTACTAGTATACAAACAACACAGTGGGAGGTACTCTTAAGGGAAGATGAGATAAACAAAGAATTTGTCAAATTTTATACCAAACTGTACTCCAACCAAGATAAAAAATCACCCGTAGACATCAAAAACTATCTTGCGGCTCTCAGCCTACCCCAACTCTCAGAGGTTGAACGTGTAGCGTTAGATCAGCCGATGTTGGCAGAAGAGGTCACAGAAGCTATCAAAATGTTGTCATCAGGTAAGGCACCAGGGTCTGATGGGATAGGGGCAGAATTTTATAAAGAATTCCGGGAAGAGCTTGTCCCTGTGCTCCTCCAGGTGTGGGAGGAATCCTTTGAATGCAATATACTGCCTCCATCTGTGATAGAGGCAGTGATTACGGTGCTCCCCAAGCCGAGATGACCACCACAGGATGTGTCGTCCTACAGGCCCCTGTCACTTGTAAACACGGATGCTAAAATATTTGCAAAAGTAATGGCCAATAGACTCTTACCGGCGGTCCCCGGGCTGGTCCACCCCGATCAAAATGGGTTTATTCCCACCAGGTCCACAGCCCTGAATCTCCGTAGGCTCTTCGGTTTAATGGCACAAATAGACCCAAGAGAAGCGCAGCTGCAATATCCTTAGACGCTGAGAAAGCCTTTGACTCAGTGTCCTGGGTCTACCTTCTAGTGGTACTAGAGGCATTTGGGATGGGCCCTAACTTCATTAGGTATGTAAAACTACTATACACTGAACCGGGGGCTCGAGTTCTGACTAATAGGTCCATCTCTGAACTATTCTTACTGGGCAGGGTAACCAGACAGGGCTGTCTGTTTTCGCCCCTGCTGTTTGCACTGACTATAGAGCCTATGGCAGCTGCGGTGAGGCTGTGACACGCTGACAAGGGCATAAATATAAAGGGGTCCATCCAATTAATCTCACTATACGCCGATGATACGCTATTATATATCTGTGAACCTAGGACAAATATAGCACCCATAATGGCGGAAATACAAAAATGTGTGGCTTACTCGGGGTACACGGTGAACAGAGCCAAGTCTGAAATATTTCCACTCACGCCGTCAACCAAGTGCCCTGACATGCTGCACAGACTTAAATGGTCGGATCGACACATCAGGTACTTGGGGATCCTGGTATCTAGGGATAGGAACACACTATACCTGGACAATTATGTGGCTACACTGCAGACCATTTCCACGAAGCTCCAGATATGGGGGCGTTTGCCGATATCTCTACATGGCAGGGTGGCAGTCCTTAAAATGATAATCCTGCCCAAGCTGCTTTACCTGTTTGTTAATATTCCCATATGGCCGGGCAGGACCTTCTTCGCCAATCTCCGTTCCATAGTGGTGACGTTCCTCTGGAATGGAAAAACTGCTAGGATTAGTTGGGAAAAGATGACTGAGTCATACTCCACGGGCAGTATAGCAGCTCCTGACTTTGAGCTTTATTACCATGTGGCTCAAGCACAATTTGCAAAACATTGGTATGATACCACGCAGGAGACACCCCATGCACAAATAGAGGAATACACCACACACCCCACAAATATACAATCAGTCATTTTTGATACACAATACAGGGACACGTGTGAATACAACCCAGTTAGCTGTACGGTTAAAGCATGGGAGGCCATATACAGAAGATTGCAACTAGAAGCACCCTATAATCCAGAGGTACCACTCTGGAACTACCCAGGTATACCCCCCACACATGACAGCACAATACAGGAATCCTGGGACCCCAACATGGAAATGAAAATTGGTGATATGTTCATAAATGGCAAATTTGCGTCGATGGAGGAAATATTGAGAGCGTTTGGAGGTGGCCAACTCAGGACACTTCAATATTACCGCATGCGGTCAGCATTTAAAAAAAATGGCCACTATTCCCGGACGAACCCCAGCCACACCCATGTTTACAGATGGTGACTGCTGTGGGAGGCCTGGGAATTTCTAAACTGTATACGGCGGTGCAAGCCCAAACCCCCACTATAAACCAAATAAAAGAAAAATGGGAGAGGGACTTACAGGGGCCCATTGAAGACGAGAAATGGAATAGATATTGTTCATTGACTAAGAAGGTCTCCCTGAACGCTGGCCTGCGGTTAATCCAATTCAAGATTCTGAACCGATTGCATTACACCCCAATTAAAATAGCGAAATTTACCCCTGGTGCGTCGGATGCATGCCCCAAATGTAGTATGCCACAGGCAGGAGACTATCATATGTATTGGGAATGTCGGGTGGTGAGGAGCTTTTGGAAGGAGGTTGCTGAGTTGTTGGAAGAAGTTACACAGATCCCCCAGACCTGAAGATCCAAAAATACCTATTTGGGGACATAGGCAAATGTCCCGAGAAAACTAGAATATTGTTTAATGTTGCATGTGCAATTGCTAAAAAATGTATCCTATTGAAGTGGAAAAACGTGGGCCCACCCAGCATGAACCAATTGCTTCATGAACTAACGTATGTAAATGAATCAGAAGAACAGTATGTAATGACCTGACCCACAGCCTGCAGACCCAAAGATATATGAAGCCCTTTCAGAACTTACTTATGCAACCTGTCCTCCGATGATGATGAATCTATGTAATTCTATGTAAATGTCATGATCATGATGTCTATAATTTGTTTTGAATATGTATGGTGCAGGCAGAAAAGTGCTGTGTATCCCTGTGTTGCCACTAATAAAAAGAGTTTGAAAAAAAAGATTCTTAAAAGCCTCCTCCGCTTCTTCACTCCAAACAAATTTGACATCTTTCTTCAGAAGTCTCGTGATTGGTGGAATAATTTGTGAAAAGCCAACTATGAACCTTCTATAAAAAAGTGCAAAACCCAAGAAACTTTACACCTCTTTGACACAAGTGGGAGATGGCCAATCCCTACCAGCTTGCACCTTCCTTGCATCCATTTCCAACCCTTTTGGAGAGATGATGAAACTCAAAAACTCAACGGTCTCTGTATGAAATTGACTTTTTTCTAATTTAGCAAAAAGTTGGTTTTCTTGTAAATTTCTTAAAACTGCTCTAACATGATCTTGATGTTCCTCCAAATTCTTCGAGAAGATAAGAATGTCATCAATATACACCACTACAAATATATCCAGGTACTCCCTTAAAACATCATTGATGAAAAACTGGAAAGCAGCCGGTGCATTACATAAACCAAAAGGCATCGCCTGGTACTCGAACAAGCCAAATCTGGTTTTAAAAGCTGTTTTCCATTCATCGCCTTGCTTGACTCTTACCAGGTGTTAGGTGTCATGACCAAAGGGGTTCCCTTAAAAAGGGCTTCCAAGGTTTCCTGGTTAGTTGCATATAATTCCTGGTCAAGGGGTAGATAGGACATAGTGGGCTATTCGGAATTGAACACTTCCTCATCGCCCAACATGGCCGTCTGATGGTATTCTTTGTATTTTGGCTGTGCGGTGTAGTTTCAGTCACTCCCTTAGTATTTGAGCCCCTCCCCTTTGTTGTGCCGCACTTCGGGTCTTTTCTGCTATTGCAGTGACGCTTACCGCGGTTCAAGACACCTGAGAAGATTACCTCAGCACCTTCCACCAAACATTTCTAGTTTATTTTCTCAGTTCAGTTTTCTGTCGTTTCCTTCAAAGCTCCATTGTATTTTGCTGACCCTCGTCCCTTTGCCCTCCCGGAACACCTGGTGCTGTGAGGTCTGATGTTGTCATGAGAGAGAATTGTTCGTGACGTTCTCTCATCTGCCTCAGCGTACCGCAAGTATCATTTTGTTCTATACATTTGCGGTCTATTAGCACTTGTTGCGTGTGTGTTCACCAAGTTAAAATTGCCTCAGAGTTCCGAGTGTTGGTGTCGCTCTATATTAATTGGGCGTCTGTGGAGTTTCAGTGCCGCACCGTATTTCCTGAGCTTTGAACTAGGTGCGCATGTTTCGTGTCACTTTCTGTCAGCTTGTGAAGAGAAAAGCGGGTGCACATTGTTAAACTACTCATATGTGTTAGCGTGGTACTTCTCTTCATTCTGTGCATATTAGAATTCGGAGTTTCCTCTCTAATATCCATGTTTTAGTGAATAGCGTGTTTCATTCACTCGTTAGTGAGCGAGGAAGGGAGTTAACTTTTGTCACCAGGTTGTAGTACGAATTGCAACTGTAGTTACTGGTTGTATTGTTGTTTCATCTCCCGGCAGAAGTGAGTTGTCAAATAAAGGGACGGCACGCACTTATTTCACATAGTATTTTCTCCTGGTTGTGTTTCCCAGCTTGCAGCCCATTGCTGGTTAAGGACATTTTAGGAGAGTTTAGGGCTCTTCATTGTGATCATTCCTGTAATAAATTTCCTAGTAGGTAATTTACTCTCTGCCACTCTTCAGTCAATTCCCCATCTACAGAACATGCACCCCTGCGCAGAAGCAGGATGGAGAGCCCACCATCTAATAACCTAAGGTAAATTGGGTGACATAGTTATAAGAAGGGGTAATAGGAAACTGCAGTTAAAATTTCCCTTTTACCTTTTTGGAATTCATTTTGATCAGCTCCCTGCTGTGTGTTTCCTTAGATTCCTGTGTGTAGAAGAAAGGTCTAAGTAGAGAGAGTGAGAGAAAACAACGCACCCTGAGAAGAGTGGTTGTGATAATTTTAAGTGGTGTCCCCGCGGAGTCTAAGGTAAGCGTTACATTAGGCCCCTCTTAAATCCAATTTAGAAAATAGTGTTGATCCCTGAATCTGGTCCAACATTTCTGAAATCAGTGGTAGTGGATACCTATTCTTGACAGTCACTTAATTCAAGGCTCAATAGTCAATGCAAGTTCTTAACTTCCCATCCTTCTTTGGGATGAAGAACAAGGGCGAGGCGGCCAGCGACTGAGAATGCTGAATAAATCCTTTTGCCAGATTTTCCGCTAAATATTCTTTCAAGTATTCATTTTCCTTTTCTGTTAAGGAGTAAACTTTACTACTTGGTAAAATTAAAGCATCCTCCAAATCAATCTTGCAGTCATATGGCCTATGGGGAGGTAACTCACCAGCCTCAATCTCATCAAAAATGTCTTTAAAGTCATTATAACATTCTGGTAATTCTCCAACAATTGCTACCACAGATTGACTTTCACCCAATCTCTCCGTCCAAGCAAGAATTCTGTTTTCCTCAACCTCTTTCCTTCCATTCCCAAAGTTCTAACAACATTCCTTACAGGTAAAAGAGAGGGTGAGGTGGAGACGCGCTAGACACTGCAGCAATAAGGTACACAATAATATAGTTGATGCTTTAATTGTAGCAGAAACAGCCGACACGTGTTTCGACACGCTGGTCGTTCTCAAGGCGTACGCAAGGCAAATATGTTGGTAAATCGTAGTGTGGTAATCCCACAAAAGGATAGATGGCGATGTAAGACTCGGGGATTTCCTTGTTATCGGATCGCTCGAATACGAGTAATATATTTGACACGGCCATTGCGGCAGGGATTGTGATCTGCATACGATGTTCTAGTGAGTCTGACATCGCCATCTATTCTTTTGAGAACGACCAGCGTGTCGAAACACGTGTCGGCTGTTTCACTCTACAATTAAAGCATCAACTATATTATCTGTGTGCCTTATTGCTGCAGTGTCTAGCGCGTCTCCACCTCACCTTCTCTTTTACCAGTTTCTTGTTCCAGCCAGGGTGGTCTGGCTGCGTGGGTGGTAATGCTGCTGACACTTTACAATTTTTGATAGAATTTTTACTTCAATCAGTGATTACTAGCGCACAGACTTTACTTGCAAACCCACAGCTTTTCTTCAAACATTCCTTACAGGAATCAGACCTTAACTCCACCACCCGCTTACTCCAGTCAATTAACGGATTATGATGAGTCAACCATGGCATTCCCAGAATCATCTTAAGTTGAGGAGCTTCAATTAGTTCAAATGTCAGGGTCTCGCCATGATTTCCTCCCATTACCATCTCTAATGGGATCGACTCATGGGTAATCAGGCCTGAAGTGAGATTTGATCCATCCATAGCCCTAACCAATCCGGCTACTTCTTTCTTAACTAAAGGAATTTCCAGAGACTTTGCCAAACCCCAATCCAAAAAATTGCTGGTAGCCCCTGAGTCAATCATAACGGGACCTGACCCCTTAAACTTCCCCTCAACAAATAAGGATACAGTTACTGTGATATGAGGCACTGCCGCTTGAATGGTATTAGCTACTTGTTGACCTTGATTATTTGATGCTTGAATTCTCTTTGGGGTATATGGACAATTTCCCAGAAAATGTCCACTCCTGCCACAATATAGACAGAGGATATGAGCCATTCTCCTATCTTTCTCTTCCTTGGACAAAGGACCCCACTGTCTTCTGTTATCCTCCTGACCTCTTCCCCTCTCCTTCTCTTCCTTTAACCCAGAATCACTTCTTTGTCTTATCATCTGTTGATCTGATCTCAGTTCATTTCCACCCTTCCTGCGCTCACCTCTCTTTCCCCTAACCGAAACTCTACCTGCATCACCAAGTCTACCAACCCTTCAGAAGTTGATGGACGATCAACAATTACAGACAAGGCATCTTTCAATTCATCTCGCAACCCACGATAAAACAATGACGCTCTTATTTCCTCCGGCCAACAACTCTCATGAATTAACGTTTTAAATTGTGTGATATAACTAACCAATTCACGATTACCCTGCTTAAGCTCTAGTAACTCTCCATCTATCTCAAAAGACAATTGTCTCTTTCCGAACATCTTGCAGAACTCTTCCTTAAAGAGTCTCAAGTTCTTCAATAAAGGACTTCCCTGCTTTACAAGAAGGACAGACCATGTCACCGCCTCTCCCGTCAAATAGGACAGCATAAAAGCCACTCTTGCGGCCTCAGTAGGGAAACCCTCAGGTCTGCATAAGAAATGTAACTCACATTGAGTTATAAAAGATTGAAACTTCTTTGGGTCCCCTCCAAAGCGTTCTGGAGAAGCCAAAGGCACCGGCACTAAATATCCTCCTAGAGCACCCACTCCTCTCCTACTTAACTCCTCTATTTCCTGATCCCCCGCACCCTCATTCACAAGACTAGGAGGTTCCCTAGCATCCCCAACCCCAGTGGGTATCCGAGGACCTTCTGTCTGTTGAAGCTGGGACATCCTCTCACACACTTCCTCTAACCTCTTATTCAACCTCTCATTTTCCAGGTGTGCTGCCCTTAACTCCTCCCTTAACTCTTTAACCACATCCTCAGACACCTCCATAACTCCTAATGTGGAACTCAGCCAACCTAAGCGGACTGACTTTTATGGCCTTTCATACTATCCGGTCCTGGAATGTTCTGTCTGCGGAAGTGGACTTAACCAAAGTTAGGGAAGCGTTGCCATACCTTAAACAAAACAATGAACTACAAGGAAATAAACGTTCAAGAAAACCTGAGAGAAACAACAGAAACAATTCAGGACTCCTATTCGATCCTGGAATCTTCTGTCCGCAGAAGTTGCTGAGTCCCACAGTCTCCCAAAAAGGTGTGAGCAACAACTGGTTTAACTAACAGCTGAATTTCCAACCCTCTTAAGGGAGGGGAGAAGTGGAGAAAATAACAAACGGCACAGATCTCTTTTCTTAATCAGGCATCTATCTGCGAAAAGATAAATAAACAAGAATTACTCATTTATTCTACACCTATGACCTCCCTTCAACCCTAATGAAATTTATCATACCTGTGCATCCTTAGCTTCTTGCTTTGAGGATCAACAAGAACAGTTATGAGAAATGTATCTCCCTTTAAGTCTCTTTCAACTTGGTTTCTTTTCAACTTATTCTTGCCATAAGGTTTAAATTAAAATTGGCCTCTTTACTTTTCTTGGGAAAAGATATTGGAATCTTTATTGAATGTCACTTTTCTCTTTTAAAAAAACTCAATTGTTTTCACTTGGAACTTTGAGGACCTCACTCAAATGCTTTTCTGTGTTAACTTAAGTTGAACAGATTTTCCCTTGATGAATTGAGTATTTCTTTACAAGTTCACTTGCTTTTTGTTTTGATCTCGTTTCAACATTAAACTTTTCTGAATTTACAAAATTGAAAACTTGCAATCAAGAGATCAACTCATATCCCTAAGAAGGAATTGCCAGCTCAAATCGTTACTTCTAAACTCACATAGAGAAAGCTCAGTCTGACAATATAAGACAAATCTCTGTGGCTGTGCGCATTAATATGCTGCTCTCACTATTCGCACACGGGTTTTGAAGCCTCTACCTGCCCTCAATAGATAAAGTACAACCGTGCATGCGTGAAGCGCTTTTAATCTACACTAATGAACCTAAGCAGCACACGCGCACTAGAATTCTCTGCCTGACCATTTCAGACCATTAACTACTGCGCATGCGCGACGCACGCAATTTCGACACTAGGCCCAAAACAACGCATGCGCTCGTGTTAATCTCTAACAACTAGCCACTGACGATTGCACAATAACGTTATCAAAACACTGGCCTAAAACTCATGCGCACTTCAGGGAAAGAACAAAGAAAGCTTACTTATGCCTTCCTTTTAAAACCGAATAAACGAACCAAAATCGCACAAGGAAACAATCGATTTTGAATCGTATTAAATCAGAATTCATCCGACTAAACCCAAACAAAAACCCTCATCAGTGAGCATTGACAAGAGGTTCAAAGCTGAATAAATCCTTCCATTAAGATTTCTGTCCTAACTAAATACCTAAACTAAATACACAGTTCCAATCTTTCAGATTCTTCTTTACAGTCTCTGGAATTCAGTTGCAAGAAACTTTCTTCACTAGATTAGAAAACATAAACTCTCCCACGGGATGTTACAGGTTTCTTTGTCCCATGCTGGAAACTTCACTGGTCTTCACTTCAGGTGTGGAAGTTTTGGGGAAGAGTTTTTACTTACTTTTATTAACTTTAGGTTAAGAGAACAAAATAACAGGACATTCTTGATGCAGACTGGACGATGAAAGGCAGTTTAGAATGTTGCCAAGTCCACCAGGTGATTACCTGGTCCAATCAGCACTCAGCCCTTCTCCACCATGTTGAATTGGGTTGCCTTCACTCTGAAAACTATAGTTAAGGCTGAATAAAAACTTCCCCAAAAGAAATAATTAAACATTAGAAAAGAATCTGTCACACACTCCTTCACTTTTTCACTAAACCCGACCTGACACAACTGGCCAATTTGAATGTCTAGATCCTAATGCAGCCTCCAATATTTTAGACCAGTATACAATTCACCCACTGCACTCCAAAGACACCATAGACGATGCACTAGAAACATATCAAATGTGACAAGACAAAGGAGCGCCAATCAGTATATGGGGAAAAAGTGTGGAAGCATGAGCCTTTCCTCTACTCTTCCTGACTTGAAAAGGTGGAAGATATGATGAAATAGGCACACAAATAACAGCACCAGAATACCACTGTTTACGAATGTATTCTGAAGACCCTAGATTTAGACAGAACGTGGAGTACATATTCCACCTGCTCTTTGAAAGTGAGCTGGCAACGCTTTGTTATGGAGTTGCTCAAACATTAAAAACAGGTTCCCATTTTCAAAACATGTCTGCTACGCAGCTACTTCAAAAGGTGCAAGAGAAGGATGAAGTTTTACAGTCAAGTATTACAAATCTCTTGGCAAACATGCGTGGTACAAAAGAGTACTGGTTCCGATGGCACGCTGATGTACGGTGTATGTTACGCAACCTCAGCGCAGAGAAAAGATAAGTCTGTGCATGTGTGTTGTGTGCATGGTTGGTGTGAGGTGTGAGTGGTGGGGTGCACAGTGTGTGTGACTGGGGGAGGGAGGGAGGAGTAAAATGATGGTTTAGGGGTGAAACCCCCTGATTAAAAGTAAATCCTGTCAATGCAGAAGCATATGTTTATGGGTGGGGGTTGGCGTTTCGGGGGTTAAAACCCCTCAAAATGGCAATTTTCCCACCATTTGAAGGTAGCACCAAATCTGCCTAAAAAGTACAGCCTTTTTCCCATTTGGCCTTCATGGTATTTAAGGGAGTTCAGTCTTATTATTCAGTGCCAACCCATTCCATTCAGATCAGACAACCTGATAGCCCAGTCTTATATCAACAGACAGACAGTCCATTATAAGGGTATCAGGTATTAATATTGCCACATATATGGTCGCCGTAAATAATATCGCCGGGAAAATGTTGTGGCAATATTATTTGGGTGACCATATATGTGGCGATAGGGGCAAAAAAAAAAAGAATTAAAAAAAAATAAAGAAATAATAAATAAATAAAAAAATTGGGGGTTGCGGGGGTGTCCCCCGCATGTTGCCACAAAAAACGACCATTTTTCGGCAATATTTTTGTATGGCGATATTTTTGTGGCGACATTATTACATGGAACCATTATAAGAGAGATGGACAATGACAGGCTAGATTGATTAAGCAGAGTGTTTCAATCCTCGCAAAATCTGTCCCTTTCCCTGGTGCAATTCCAAAGATGTCTCAGATGTGACTTCCCATAGATATATGTCTTTATGTACAGGGAAAATGCTCCTCTGGACCTCTTCAGTGCCCAGGATCTAGATCCCTTGACCTGGGCCAGAGATGCTCAGTCAATCCTCTGTCCTGAGGAGCTGCTGAACGCATTACCTCTCTTTCCTCTTTGCCAAGGGTTCTGGCAAAAAGTGTGAAAGAAAGGTCATGGGATAATTTTGGTGATTGCCTTTTGGAAAAATCAATGGTTGCTTTACTTTCCTGTGACAGATGTCATTGCTCTCCTCCCTAGATCTATCCTTTTCTGTTATGTCAGTCCCTCAAATTGGGAGCGAAAGATCTCCCATCCCCCCTCCATTAGTGATAGTGTGAAGCCACAAAGGTCAGTGGGTGGCAATTCGGATTTTAAAAGGTTATTCTTTTTTTTATTTTAATAATTTGTATTGTTTAAGGCAATAAAGATAATACATATTGTAGCATTAACAGACTTTGAGAGGAGTTTGTGCAAAAATAGAACATGAACAGGGGTTGATAACATTAACCAGCAAAGAAATGAATCAAAACCAAAATCATGCATAAAACAGATTGTATCATGATACATAGTTTAACAATATAATAGATGAAAGTAGAATAAATTTAACATTAAATATAGTAACCTGTCTGCAATTAATAGATTAGAGGAAATAAAAGTGGACATATGGAGAAAAAAAAAGGTTATTCTGGTGGCCTCAAAGAAGCTTTCTCTTTCATCCCTTCAAGTACCAGGAAGCCTCAGGGGAATCTTATGTGCACTCTCTGAAACAATAAATCAATCAGTCCCCATCCTATTAAGAGTTTATCTGGTGTTTTATTGCAGGTTTATTCTGAGCTGTTAGATTAATCTAAGATAAAGTTTGTTTCTTTCAAGGCTTTGTTTTTGGGGGCATAACTTCAGCTGGATCATTGGAAAGCTGGGAGCTATGCTATTTTGAGAACATTTATGATTTTCAAGCCAGGCACCTTTATTTTTCATCCTAAAACATAATTTGGGCTCATGATTTTCTCCACTTTTCATAGGTTATGAGAAATTATCCTTCTGGCGCTTTGCCCGTCTTCTCCCTAGGCTAAGATTTCTTTGTATTTTTTGTATGGCCAGAAATGCGTGTTCCTTTCTGGCCCAGGACTTCCTTCTTTCGAAAATGTTAGTGTCTTTGTATTACCTTTGGAGTGGCAGAATGGGTAGAAAGCCGTCTTCTGTGTCTGTAAGTGGCTGGCTGAGAGCCACAGTGTTGTAAGCCTGCTCTTTAGCTCGTTTGCATTTCCTTAGGGGAATCCAGGCAAATCTACAAGAGGACTTTCAGTCCCTTGGGCTGAAATGCAGAGGGTATGATTTTCAGGGCAGCTACCTGGTCTTCTGCGCACTCCATCTGCGTCAGCTGATCAACTGCGTTTGTTAGATGAGCAAGATTAATCCTTTGGAGCAGGGGTTTTGATCAGCAGGCACGTGAGTCACTGGTGTTCCTGATCCTTGCATTATGGTCAGTAAAAGTCTTTCATAGGTGTTGCACCAATCACGGTGCCTGTGTTTATTATTTTGCTTTCTTTTTACCTATGCACTTCACCTGGGTATTTCTCCTTAGTAAAGTGCTGTAATGCAGAGGATGGATGTGTGGGTAAAACCTACATTATTTGTAGTAATGTCAATTACTCCTGTTCCTACTCTCCCTCATCACAATCCGAGTGTCCCTTTCTCCCTCCCGCCTGATTGCTGGGGCTGTGGTCATGGCTGAGGTGTGAAATAAACTGGAGTAGCACTGGGGCAAGGTCTACTATATTTGTGAGGAGGAGAATGGGAGGAGCATTCACTCAGCAGCATTATTTTTCTTGTTGCAATTTTTGACAAGCCGAAAGCTAAATTCATGTCAACTTAGGTGTGAGTTGACCCATGAGTAAAGGACTTTGAGTAGGAGGAGAAAGACTGGGAGTAATGTCATAGATAGCACAGGAACCACTCCAAGGCTCAGAGACTATTCAAAGGTTTACAGTGATTTTTCAATGGGCCCTATGGCCTTCCCCCCCACACTACAGCCCCCTCATCTACACTACTACTCCCTCCACCACACTACTACACCTACCTCTATGCTCAAACACCCTTCTTTCAATCAGTATCATACATTTCACATTCACTATTTACATTATCTTGTCTTATCACACTTGCCACCCAAACACGCACACTCATACAGTAGTACCACTTTTACCTTCTAACCAATATCGCACCATAAATAGCCCACACTCTGAGCTGCTCCTTTTTTGTTTGTTTCTTTCTTTCTTTCTTTATTTATACTGTGTGCAGAACCCTGGGGTAGCTGGGCGCCTGAGACTTAAAGCATGTTACAACAAATTAAAGGCATACATTGGTAATAGCGATAAGTGCAAGAGACCGGGTTACAAAGTGGTCAGAGGGCAGACACAAGAAAAGTACAGTGGTGAGGCAGTGGTTAACAAGTCAGACAGTAGAAACGTTCCTGTTGGTGAGCCAGGACTTAGTTTTGGCTCTAAAGGTCCAGAAGGATGGTTCTGCTCTGGTCTCTTGGCCATCCACCCCCTCCTCTGTACTCACTCCTTTGTACTCACTCGAAAAAAAACCTTTTTTCTCCTGGCATTGGTCTTTGATCCTTGGCCATTCTTGCCCAGGCATGTTAGATCAGCAAAAAGTCAAAAGTAACAGGCTAAACCCTGTCCACTTTTTCTGCGCGGGTACACCACGGAACAACAATGGTGGCCGAGCAGGAAATTGTTTTGTGTTCTTGTTCCAGGCACTTAGTCCGGGTGCCCCTGTGGTAAGTACAATAGGGAGGGGTTCCTGAAGCTCCCCTTTTACGTGGTGGTTTAAGGAAGTTGTAACGTGTGGCACAAGCTTGCCGTAGCCCTCTGGCAGCTCTGTGCAGACCTTGAGCTAACCGCATATGCATGCAGCTTCTCTCTGCAGTCCTCATTTTTCATCTTTCTGGCCTTCTCTTTCTGTGTGGCTGATCAGTTGTGATTGATGATGGTCGGGTGTCAGGCTTCTTCACAAGAATCAGGGCACATGATCAGGTGTTCCGTTGTGATGCTTTTTGGTTTCTTGTTCTGATGATGTGTTTCTGAAAGAAATAGAAAAACACTGGCAAGCATCTTGTAAAGGTGGCATGGTTAAGGTGGACTGCACAGAAACATGCTTGCAAAAGGGGGTGAGGGGCAGGAATTGGGGCCCTCTCAAAACCATTGTCCACCTCAGCGGTAGAACTGGCTCTGGATCTCTCACTTGTAGGCCTCTGACCTCCAGATGAGGTGTGTTCCCACCCCCTCTTGACAAGGCTGGCCTTGTCATACATCTCCACACTTCCTCCTATGTATTCTTCTTCCCCCTCTCCCTGTCAGCCAAATGACTGAGGATATTCGGACATATACTCTTGTTTGGTGGCCACTATGTTTTCTATGGAGAAAAAAAATGGTTGTAATGCTAAGAACCACCTCGGATACAGGGATTTATATCCTTATTCCTGCCCGGCCAGACGAGTGGGGCATGATAATTTACCATTTTAACCCTTCGGCCAGTCAGATACTACCTCAGACTGTAAGCTGTCCATTTTAATGCAAGAGATCCCAGCTCGATTATGGGGTAGTTTATCTGCCAGGGATGGCTTTTACAGCTGCTGTACACCATGGGCTTCTCTTCTCCCTTTTGCACCTAGAATAGCACTGCAGCTAGCCCAACAGCAGAAGCATTGGTCTGCCAAATAAATTCTTTTGAGAAGTTCGGCATAATTAGGACAGGCTTCTACATATGGATCGAAGGCAATCTGGGCGTTGTCATGCCACTCGATGATATTAGAATACCCTTCTTCAATTTGTGAGGCAGGGGTCCTGCTGTTTCAGATACATTTGGGATAAATGTCACAGGTAATTTTGGCAACTAATCACAAAAAGGCTAGTATGTCATTCTTTGTGACAGGTTGGGTGCTTGCTGGACGACTTCGGTCTTGACCATCTGGTGCAGTAATTGACCGTTTCTTATTTGGAATCCCAGATAGTTGAATGATGACTGGGCAAGATGAGACTTAGCCGGGTTGGCAGTCAGGTGTGCTTTCCTCAACTGGTTGCATATGGCCATGAGGTGCTGTAAATGTTCTTTTCAACTTGAACTGTACACCACAATATTGTCCACGTACGCTCTGATGAACGCAATGTAGGGTGCTAGCACTTGGTCCATCAGCCTGTGGAATGTCGCTGGAGCCCCAGGTAGTCCAAATAGCAGGACTGTGAAGTGAAAATTACCCTCTGGAGTTGAGTTGGCAATCTTGGATTTTAGCCTCCTCATCCAAAGGGACGTGCCACTAGCCTTTGGTCAGATTCAGTGCTGAACTAAACTTTGCGATCCCAGCCCCTCCACCAGTTCATCAATTCTCGGCATAGGTTATACGTCGAATTGGGAGATCTCATTTAGACATTGAAAATCTCTACTAAAATGACATCCGTGGTCTGGCATAGGAACAAGTACAATCAGAGAAGACCACTTGCTATGTGACTTCTCAATAACCCTGCAATTCGAGCATTTTCTTCAACTACTCCCACATGATTTGTTTCTGGACTTTGGGCGACCGGTATGGTTTTAGCCATATTACTCTCCCTGGAGGGGTGTGTATCTTTTGCAATAATCCTTGTACTCATCCGGGTTTTGATGAAAACATATCATCATATCGTTCGATCCACTAGGCTTATTTGTGATGCTCTTTAGTTGTTAATCCAACTAGGATGGTCACTCGATAGGTAAGGGCTCCACCGGGCATTGTTGACATTAATAAGAGCGGGATGCTATTTTCCCTCCAGGCCTTGAGCTTCTTTAAGTAGTATAATTGAGAGGGGTTATGTCGATCAGCCTGCTGAACTTTATAGGTTGGGGGAGAGATGACTTTGGTGATTGTGCATGATCTGTGCCATCGGCCCAACTATGTGTTTTGTGTGGTAGGCATCAGGATATTTATTGGTCTCCTACTTGGAAATTACCGGGATTCTCAATTGTATGCTCTCTCCTGGCAGCTCTGGGATTCTTGTAAATGGGTTCTCATCAACTGCTGTACATTCTCCATGTACTTTCTGGTGTTTCTGATCATGGGATGGTCACTGGTTTGTCCTATGTTGAGACCTTCCCGCTCTTCTTGTAGGATATCCAAAACATTGCTTGGATAATTCTGCCCATACACCAACTCAAAGGGGAGAACCTGATTGATGCTTGTGTGGTCTTCCTTACTGCAAAAAGGGCACAGAGATTTAAATCATCCCAGCTCCATCCTCCTTCTGAAATCAAGTTTCTAAGAATGTGCTTCAGGGTTTTGTGAAAGCATTCTACTTAACGGTCCATTCGAGGATGATGAATAGAGGTTTACAGGGTTCGGATCTTCATCTGCTTTCATTTCCTTCATTAGTTTGGACATCCAACTACTTCCCTGGTGTGTCAGAACTTCAGCGGGAAATCCCACTCTTGCGAAGAACGTAATGAGTACCTTATGTATTGGCTTTGTCATGTTACACTGCAACAGGAGGGCTTTCGGATATCGGGTTGCATAATCGACAATAACCAGGATGTATGAGTTGCCTAATTTGGAGGGTTCTAGTGAGCCGACTATGTCCATGCCGATCTGGTGGAAGGGTACCTCGATGATTGTTAACAGTTGTAGAGGTGCCCTGGGTACATCATCAGGAAAAGTCTTCAGGCAGATGAGGCAACAGAAGCTAAACTGTTTGGTCTTGGTATGCAATCCTGGCCCATAGCATTGTCGCAGTGTTTTTTCTAGCCCCAGGTGCTGTTACATTAGAGTGGGCTAATTCTATAACACCTTTCCTGAAGCTTTTTTGTGCCAACAATGTATGGAAGTTGACACCATCTCCTCTGGGGTGTACACTGACTTGATACAGGAGTCCTCTTCCTTCCATGAAATGTGGGGCTATCAGTGTTCTGCTCTCGGTCCCCAAGCCCAGGTTCTTTTGAGCTTGGTCCAGGAGTGTATCCATCCTCTGCACCTCTATGAACTCTACTGGAACAAGACCAGAGAGGTCTGGTGGTGGGATCTCTGCTTCTTGTGATTCGGTCATTTCACCAAACCCTGCTTCGGCTTGTTCTGTAATGTACAGAGTTTTGACTTCTTCTATATCAGTGACAAGTATCCATTCACATATTTGTTGGGCATTAGTTTGACCATGTTTCATGATGAAGGAGATATTCCCTAGGTTCAACAGTATCACCTTCGACCTTTCCCTGGTAATCCCGATCAATAACTCCAGCTCCTACCTCCAGGGAAATCCTATGGGCCAACCCAACTATGGAACCACTCTTTCAGGTTTCTTTCGGTATCTCCATCTTTATTCTGGTCTGAACCAAGACTCAGGAAGTGATATTCACTTATTCATCCCCATATAGATTGCACCCTATGGCTCCTGGTGAGACTCTTGTGGGGAGTCAGGCCATTCTTGTCATTCTCATAAATCTCCGTATTTGTGATGGGGATGGGGATGGGGACCTCTGCATCATGGTCTAGAGGATCCCACTTGATATGATATGGTATGATATGACGCCACATCTGACACCACGTATCACAGACGTCTCAGGAATCCCTCTAAGGCTCAGGGAATGTTCAATAGTTGTTTTATTCTTCAATGAGTCCTATGACCTCCCTCCAGTGCACTACAACTTCTTCCTCCACCACATAGTCTCTTTTACCCTGCTGAGAACCCTGAAGTTTGCAATGCAAAACCACATGGGTGCCTCAGCTTCTTGTCCAGCATTCTGGACTTTTCTTTCTGTGCAGCTGATGGGTGCTGATTGATGGTGGTCGGGTATCAGGCTTCTTAAAAGGAATGCAGGTCACAGGATGCAGATTCTCTTTGTGATGAGTTTGCCACTATCTTCCTCAGTGCTTGGGCTGCTGCTGGATCTCTCCCTGGTAGGCCTCATAACGAGGTCAGGGCGCTGACATCGTCATAGCAATGACATTGCTCCAGGTATTCTAGTCAATACTTGCTCTGCAGAATAGAGGCTTCAATGTTGTACTGTCTGAATCCTGTGACAAGGCGGTTGCAGAAGAAGCACTGTCTTTAAAGGGAGAATGAAAGACTGAAGAAGGCCAGCTAGAACAGCCCTAGCAGAGTCTGGGCGATGCAGGGTAAGAGCAAGTCAGCTGGAAGAATGAAAAGGTACAGTTCCTTCAGAAAGGTTAAGTTGAAATCAGCTCACTTCGCAATCGTTTGAATATGCACTTTTTATTGTCCATTGTCAGGCCTGGATACAGGAGGAAGGCAGGTGGCTTCATCTGGACTGCCAAGGCTGGACTCCATCCATCCTGGCTCAGCTCATCAAGGAACCAGTGAAAAGGCAGAGAGCAGGAGCTGTCTGAGATCTACAGGAACTCATCGTTTGCAGGACTGGGCATAAGGCTCTTACTAGCCATCCACCCTCAGTCTCAAGCAGGCAGAGCCCTAGGTGCTGGCAGGCACACATAGGATACGCCTTTTGTTCACCTCGTTGTTTCAGTGCCATCTGCTGGTTCCTAAAGGCGATTTAGTTGGTGGTGTATGCATGACAACATTAATAAAACATACATATTAAGGAAGTATTTGCAAAAGAGTGATTAATCTAGGGATTTCTGCAATGCTTTCTTCTTTATTCTACACGCCTTCAATTGAAACAGTTCATTGTTAACACATTCACACAAACGGACATGCAGGGTCGTATTCTATTAACCATCACTCTCTCCCGTGTCTTTATTCCCTCTCCCCATTGTGGTTCCCCACATTCACCTTTTAAAAACACAGACACCGCTGACACGTGGCCAGGCCTTTATTTATAACGTGCTTAATACCCAGAGGTTTTTAAGCGCAGACCCGGGGATCGAACCTGTGTTGCTCCATATCGTCTTTTTTTCAAGGCGAGCACGTTGCTCCTGAGCTATCCTCCTGAGGTTTGCAAGGGTTCCTAAAAACGCTACCTGACAATTCTGGGCTCAATTCTGAAAGAGTTTCCCACGCACATTCTAGGACGTCCTTCCAAGGTACTATGAACCACCATCACTGAAAAGCTACTCAGTACACCAAGATTTCCTATTTTCCCTCTTTTATGACAGGCTTCTCTTTTGATCAACTGTCTCCTATTGCACAAGCACCCCAATAGGTGTAATTCTTTTTGGGGGGAAGGGTGCTTGTCCCCCCCCCCACCTTTTGTGGCACACCATTTTGTCCTCCCCATTTGGCAGAGACCCCTTTCCTTTAGATGTCGTGCCCCCCCAACAATTTCAGCAAAGTTACTCTGAGCACCCCTACTTATACAACAGCATTCCCTTTACCTCGACCCCATGGTATCATCCCAATTTGTTCCCTCTACAACATGTCCCTTTCCTATTCTCGCTCTCCTTACACCTCCCATTTTTCCTTTTGCCTATCTTCTTCCTCCATAAACTATGGCCTGGTTACCCCAGATGAAGGCACAATACCCCCATTTCTCAGACAAAGCACTGGTGTTGTCAGACTACTCCAGAGATGAGGGGCCAGGATAAAAGCTCTATAACATAACAATGAAAGCCGCCATGTTACGAAGGAGGTCATTGTATTACGACAGAGCCTCTTGTAAAGATGCTTACCAAAGCCACATGCAGAATTTCGAATATCATTTTCTTGACACGCTGCCATCCAATCACCACCATGAGAAGCGCTCGGATAAAAAATACTGGTCAATTATGTTTCCTTCTAACAAAATATGAACACGTAACATTAACGTATTAGGTAACGTCCATTAGTAACTTGGGCTTAGCTTTCTGTTGGCCACAGCACCTAGTGATGGGATGGAGGGCCTTGCACCTGGACTGCAATGTGCTACGCATCTGTGAATAATGGGTACATTCTGAAAAAGGCATGGATCTCATGTCAGAGATAATATTAATTTTCACTGAAACAAATGTTTCCTCCCAAATGTTTCCCGTAAATGAGGGGATCAATTACCAGATGAAATGTATAGATGGCCACGTCTTTCACAAACATTGCCCTGATGTATGCAGCTGATGAGATTTTTCACACCTCAACATCTCTCGAGTCACACCTGACCAGGGCCGGTCTTTGTGTCAGGCAGCTCAGGCGGCTGCCCGACGTCTGTCAGCCTCTAGAGGGCGCTGAGCGGCACTGCTCTCTCTGAGTCCTGTTAATGACTCCAATCAAGCAGTCCCACTAAGTCAGTGCCTTGTCTGGGATTGCTCAAGGGAAGCCCTTATTTATATATTTTTATGTCCAGTTCGTGTACTCTGGATGACAACCCTTATATAACACCCCTCTCTTAGAATCCCCCTTACCCCACTGAGCCAAGAAGTAAGTTTTTCTTGCAAATTTAAAAGGTTTATTTGAGAATTAAACAATATATATATATATATATATCGCACTTTTATAAGAAATTAATAATTGAATTTCAGCAAAGGGAAGCAAGGACAAATATTTTTACACGTGGCTGAAATGAAGCAAAATGTCAAATCGTGGCAATTTAGGCGCGTGCGTCGAGCGCAATTATGGAGGAAGTATAAGGAGAAGCAAGTCGGATTAGAGCTTGTTGGAAAGCTTAGAATCTCAGCCTCAAGATAAAAGTTAAATCACGCTTTTATCACAAACGGTTCAAGAGATACGGATGAGTTTGTGGAGGTAGATTTTCAGAAATTAAATTTTAAAGTTTCAGAATGACAGATGAGAGTTTTGCAGCTTTGGATCAAAAGACGGGACACGATTTCTATGATGCAGTTCTCAATAGGTTAAAATAGTTTGAATTAGATTATTTTAGACTAAGGGATTGGTTTTTTACAGTTCTGGCTGGGTACTCACACTATATTTTGGAAGGAATGGGCCTCGTCACAGATCTGGTCAGGTTGACTGCGGTTCTCTCGCCACAGACGGTCTTTAGTACCGGTTTTCTGGTTACAGCGGTCTGGGTCAGCTCTGCTCTGCTGGTCTGGTCTGGCACTCGGCGCTTCACAAAGGTCTGGTCTCTGGTTCCGGGTACAGCTCTGCTTTCTGGGTGTTTCTGGCACAGGGTTCTAGGCCAGAATCAAACAGCTCAGCCCGGCTGTTTTACTCTGATGTGCCCCTTGGAAGTCTGGGGTAAATCAGTTTGCAAAAGATTTTGAGGCCTGCTGACAAATTCTGAAGTCTGAATTCAAAGTTCTGGTCTCTGTCTGGATTTGAAGTCTAAGTGCTGGATCTGGTGTCTTCCCGCAAAACGCTCCGCAAGAAATCAGCTTGAAGTGGGAAGTGAATCTCCCTACCTGTCCTGCACAGTCTCCTTTCATGTGTTTAGAAAGTGGGAGGGTCGGCTCATCTTCTATGCCCAACCCTCTCAACTTATCATTGGCCAGTTCCTCCTCTCTCCCTTGATTGCGGGAACTGGGTTGTGAGTCAGAGTGATGAGGTAGGTGTATGGTCAGAGGATCCTCCCATTGTCAAATTGCACACAAATCTATTTCTGATCCAAATACATATTTATCTATGTACCATTTCTCTAATATTATATGTCCAGTTAACATATTTTCTGTAGCACCAAACCATCCGATCCCTGTCTTTGTACGATGTCGTGTCCACTTATAACAGAATTCTCCCCTTTTCATCCAGATAACGACCTCTAAACCTTTCCAGATTTTACAGAAATGTGCACCAGGGATATGGGTTTCAGATGATAAAGTGTCAGATTTTTAGCATGCATACATTTGGAGTAACAACCTTTTTTTCCGCTACTATCCCCAAGAACATACCCCAGAGTCCTAACACCTCTTAAAATGTGCACAGAAAAATCACAAGAATGATGATGTCATTTATATAATTTTTACAAGTCTGCACTATGAATTATCCACCTTTTTAAAATTATGCTCTGGCCCCAAAGGGGTGTGGTTTTCCAAAGCACATGGTGGAATTTCTGGTTTATCCACTTCCCCCAAGCTCAGCTTGCTCACACGCAGTGCCCCTCCCCGTTTCCTTCCAAGAGGAAGCCATTTACGACCCCCCTAATTTAACATTTGCCTGGGCCAAGGACAGTGCTTTGTTTAGTTTCCTGCAGTCCCCAGTTGCTCCTCCCCTGATTCGATCAGGGAGGTGTCATCTCCTTTTGGTGGGGGCAGCAGCATGCAGCCAGGCCTGGGAAGTGTGGCTGAGCAAGTTTCACTCCTGTCGGGGGTAGTTGCCGGGCAGAATTCACTCTCTTCAAGCCAGGCTTCAGCTAAATGTCACTTTAGTTCCCAGTTTTCTACATTCGAACCAAACTTGCAATTTTTTACACATGCAGCTAGAACGCTGATTCTAAGTTCAAAACTATGGCATTTAACAGTTGCAAACTATGTGCCACTCAACAGTAGGTCACTCATTTATTTTAAACATTTAGATTTTAGTGTCTTTCAGTCCAATTTCACTTCAGCTGCTGACATCCACCGCTCAGCCAGTTTTGTTATAAACATTGTTTTGGGCTCTTTCTCGTTCCAGATTTTGTATGCACACAAGTCTACCTTCTGCCAAATGTCTGCTGGTGTTCATTGAGATTTTTGAATATCTTGCAATGTTTAAAATAGGCATTTTTAGCTTGCATTTCAGAGAAACAAAGTTGATTTCAAAGCGTTTTTTTTTTTTAGCCACCGGTACCGCTGTTTTTCCTTTGGCATACATTTCACTCATGGCACTCCTGGCCTATCACGCTCGCACTGGTGGGTGGCAGGTCAGGCGACCATTTTGGTGTGCGCAAAACTGCGCGGTTCTCTTGGTTCTGGGATAGAATGATGGGCGGTGACAGCTCATCCCCACATCTACCCAGTCTATTGATTTAGTTTTGTTCTGGGATAGTATGATGGGCGGCGACAGCTCATCCCCACATCTACCCAGCCTAATAATTCAACATGGGTCAAAACCCTTGACAGTCCTGATTTATTTTGATTTGTCATTAAGCGAGCAGTGAGCACTGCTGGCCTTTGCCCTCAGGTCAGCAGCAAAGTGCACTGCAATTGACTCATAAATATGCAATTAGCATTTAGCAGCAACATTTGTTTGTTGCTTTTAAACTTCCTCTCAGGGCCAGCCAGGCCCATGCCGTGGGCTCACTTGCGGCGTGTGCCCCTCAGGCTATGTGCGTGTCTGCGCACTTATAGCTTGGGGCTGGCTGGCTCTGACTGCTTCCTGCCTGGCGTTGTTGTCAGCCCCCGCGGCCTCGCCGAAAACAGGAGCGAGCGAGTGTGGATGCACATGACATGCTGCATCACTATCAGGTAAATACAGTACTGTACTACTGTGTTGGGGGCTTGGGGAGTTGGGGCGGGCGTCGCACTATAACACATTTTTTAGCTGCATTAATATGCAACATGCGGCGGTGGCGCTGCGCACGGCCCGGGTGCTGTATTATCAGGCATGTTGTTCCATCAACACCCGACCCGGGCCGAGCCACGAGACAGATGGCCTGGGTGCTGTTACTCCATTAATGCAGCACCCAGGGCGGGCCATGTCGTGTGTCTCGTGGCTCGGCCGTGGGGGGCGGCGGGGGCCATGAAATGCGGCTCCATATGCTAAATGTTCCAGCCACGGGCAATCACTGCGATTGTTGCTGCATCAAGGTTAAAAGAAATCACACGTTTCTGGATCTATTTCTGCTACAGTCAGAGAATTATCTAAATGCTAATTCAATATCTGTCCAGAATCCTGGAAGCATACATTAACAACTGTTAATGTGATGGTCCAATGCTGAGGATGCGCCAGTAATTAGTAAGCGGAATGCTATACTTCTGCAACTAAATGATTGTTTCTCCTTTTTCTCTCACCTTGTTTGACAAGGAAAGGAATCTAAAAAAAAAAATATGCCCTGTTTAAGCAGAAACTCTTAGCAAACAGAAGTGTCTCTATTGCAGTAACTGATATTGCACAGCGGCTCATGAACATCTCTTTATTCCTTAAACAGAGTGATTTTCCAAGTCCCCGGTGTGGGAAAGCATGGCGTAAAAGTAAGGCATAAGGATTTTACCTTTTACGCCTGCCAGATTCTCCTTCAAATGCCCCCAAATCCTGCAGATTAAGTCCTGCCTAATTCACAGAGCGTTTTCCAGTGGGGTTTTGCCATTATAAAACGCTTCTGTGAATTAGGCCCCAAGTTTAACACCATCCATGTAAGGCAGCGAAACAAGCAACCTTAGTTACTACCATACTTGTATGCCTTTTGAAAAACACCTTCTGCTGTAATACTGCAATAGTACAACTCCTTTAGCACCAACTTTTGCTTAAAGTAATACTACCTGCTCAGAGCAGGAGATACTCATAACATTGAAGCAGATTACAACACAGGAGGTTCAAATTTGCAAAAATAAGCAATGTCAGCACCCAGAACCAGGTACACACGGAGCAAATTAGGGCCGCTGACCAGCACATAAACCACAGTTCAAATATAGTACCAGTTTTTAAGCGCCAAGACAGGAGGAGCATGTATATCCCTCCAACTGAGACCGCTAGCAAGAGCCTCGTCCAGGCACAGCTGATCCAGTAGCAGCATCCCACACCCTGTGCAGTCCATCAACCTGCACCGCAGTCTCTGCCCCACGTAGTCCATCAACCTGTACCCTCGCCCCTACCTGCAAAAGTTCACAAGCCTGCACCCTAGCCCTGATGCCAGACAGTCAGTAGCCATAAGCCTGCACCCCAAATACCCACCCCTAAAAGCCCACCAGCCTGCACTCTAGCACTGAACCCAGGCACTGCAGCCACCACCTGAGGCCGCCCATCAGCCTGTACTCGAGCCCACATAACAGCAGCACAAGGACAAGAGGAGGGGTAGGAGAGATTGAAGGCCCTACACACCAAGGGTGTGCAGGCCCAGACTGTCCTATATCACCATCACTCACCAGCAGGTCCTTGCCACCCGGGGGCTGTATTAATGCAACAACATGCCTGACAGTCTGACGGCCACAATGAAACACCTTGTGAAGGCTTTGTAAAGCCCTCACCCAGAAAGAGTTTAATTAAGATGGGTCTGCATGTGCTGAGGCACAGTCCTCCTACTATATTTGCCCCTCCTCCCTTTTTTAGTTTTGGCCATTACGCCACCTATAAGCCAAGCCTATTGCGTTCAAGTACAGCATGGAGAAAGGGCATACAGGGAGGGGCACACATCTTGTCAGTGTTTGGACCATCCCGTTGACTGGCCATGCTAATCCCTATGGCCATTCCCACCCCCTTCCTGCTCCTCCCATCCCAAAGCACAACCCTGGGATCTCTTTGAGCTAACTTGATCATTATCAGACTTTGTGCTTTAAGTGCTTGGTGGTGTTTTTTCAAAGCAGTCAACTGAGTTCAATTTTAAACAGGCCACTCTTTAGAAGCGCTATGCATGTCGTTCACTGAAGGCCTGTTAAAAAACAGCATTGGCAAAACCAACTCTTGGCTTGTGAGCAAGCATTACACACCATTGATGTCTAGTTCATACCACTGCAGCAGTGCCTCACCAATGCCAAAACAGTTGGCTTTGCCAATACTCTTTGCCTTTCATCCCAGTTTGCTCATGTCTGTCTCTTTGGATGGTAAGGGGCATGACCAAAACCAAGCTTTTATTTATTTATTGGACATTTGTATGGCGCCTATACAGTAGGAAGTGTTTCCAGTCGCCACAAGGCGGTGGGCATAGGTGGAAAACAACTGTCCTATGCCTTGTGACATTCGGAGCTGGCAAGTGCGGTATCTGGGAGAAGGGCCGGGAAAAGGGATAGTATAGGGGTAGGGAGCCCAGGGGGCTGGGCAAGTGCGACGGTGTTCCCATGAGGGCTAGTGCCAGGGGTAGGGTGATAATGCGACGGGGCAGCCTCAGAAGGCTAATCAGGGAAGGGAGCCTGAGGACAAGTGCTGTTAAGAAGGGGGGAGTAGGGGAGACTGGCCGAGGGATGACCAGAACCTGCCTGAGATTCATATGGGACACATGCATCCAGATGTAGCGGCAGGAGGAGACTAGGAAGGTCTTTAGGAGCATCCAGAACTTGGAGAGCCAGATCAAGACAGATGGGCAGGGAGGCTCCTGTGGAAGAGATCTCTTCTCCCGCCACACATACACACACACTCTCTGCTTGGAAGAAAAACATCTGCTCTGCAGAGTTGGACCTAGAGAGGACTGGAGGACTTAAGCAGGGAGATATTTAGGGTCCCGGAAAGTCCAACCCTTGAACAGAGTAGAATCAGATTTTATAGGCACCCTGAATGTTTCGATGCTGATGTTTCTATGGAAATGTGAGGGGGGGGGTGTGTCTTTGATAAATGCGTTATGTCAGTTTGAAAGTATTGTATTTGGTTATACTCTGAGCTTTGTGGTTGGAACGCCCTCGGTGACCGTAGTCAATGTTATGTTACTTTGCATATATATAGCGCTCTATATAGCATTGGTATGACCTCTAAGCGCTTGTAGGTTGAATGCCCTCGGGAACCGCAGTTCTGGTCAGAGAGAGATCGCATTGTATGGTGCGTGGGTGCACCGGATATCTGCAGCTGATGTAATTGCAGAGTGGTAGCTGCATCCTATTGTTTGGTGCGGTACTGGAGATATCAGTTGGATGTGTGCAGTCTGGTGGATGGACACCCAGACTTGGCTCTGGCTGCGTTAGGCCTGAGGAACGCATATGTGAGCAACTAGGCCGGCATGTGCTCAGCTAGCTGCGTTTTATTAGGGTGATGAGGTGTTCATGGGGTCGTATTCCTATGTGAACAGCTAGGCCGAATTAATCTGGGGTATAGCTGTGTTCTAGTTGAATGATGGTGTATAGTAGAGTAAGTGTATTGATGTGATATGATGGTTATCTTTAAAGCGCACAAGACCAGGCACGTGAACAGGATGGCAGGGAACAGAGCGACACACAGGCACTATACTATAGTTGAATTTGGAAAGAGTGCCCAATACCATCACTGCGCTAAAGATGAATCTAGAAGGTGTGCCTAAAAGCGTCACTGTGTTAAAGTTAAACTTAGAAATTGTGCCCTAGTGGCGTCACTGTGTTTAAAGTTGAACTTAGAAAGTGTGCCCCATTAGCGTCACTATGTAAAGTTGAATCTAGAAAGTGTGCCCTAGTGGCCTCACTGTGTTAAAGTTGAACTTAGTAAGTGTGCCCCAATAGCGTCACTGTGTTAAAGTTGAACTTAGAAAGTGTGCACTAATACCGTCACTGTGTTAAAGTTGAACTTAGAAGGTGTGCCCTATTAGCGTCACTGTGTTAAACAGAACTTAGAAAGCGTGCCCTAATAGCATCTCTGTGCTAATTTAGAATCTAGGCGGTATTCCCAACATCATTGAGTGTGCCCCAATAGTGTCACTGTGTTAAAGTTGAACCTAGAAGCATCCCCTAATAGACTCACTGTATTAGAGTTGAATTAAGATAGTATTACCAACAGCAATGAATGTGCCCTAATAGCGTCACTGTGTTAAAAGTTAAATTTAGAAGGTATTCCCAGCATCATTGATTGTCCCTGATCGCATACACTTACTGATTACCACAAAATCACACTACTACGCTCACTCTCTCCTATACACCACCATTCAACTAGAACACAGCAGTACTATGACACATTCAGTAAAGCTGTTCTCATACTAACATGACCCATCAAACCACCCATCATCCTAATAAAACACAGCTAGCTAGCACACACGGCTAGCTTAAGCGTCTCCTCAGGCCTAACGCAGCCATAACTGAGTCTGGATGTCAACCCTACAGACTGAACACATTCAACTGATCTCCTCAGCACCACACCTACCGCTAAGAAGCAGCTATCATGCAACAACCACACCAGCTGCACACATACCTGGTGCTCCTACGCACTTTACGACTCTCTACTTCGATCAACAATGGCCAATGAAAGACTGACATCGCTTGCTATTTTAGCAATCGAAAATGACATTGGCCAATCCCTGGATCTATCCGACGTTGTGCTTCAATTCGCAAGGGCAAAGTCAAGAAAAGTTACTTTTTGAACACATAATACAGGTAATATTCTAAGACTGTCACCTAGTGTCTAATGCATTTTCTATTGCATTTGTATTTCTATCTGGTTCTTAATGGAGTACCCAATTTGCAACACTTGTAACACATTTTTTGGTTGTCATTTGTTAGGGGTCAGGGGTGGGGGGTGCCATCGATGCTTTCCGCCTGGGGTGCAATCTGGTGTAAAACCGGCCATGCACCTGACCTTCTGAGCATAAAATAAGTCTCCTATCACGATCCCTTTTTCTTGAAACCCACCTGCACTGAAGTGTGATATCTGCTGCTGCCTTCTTCCTGTGGGGTACATGGAAATGTGTCTTTCATACTTTGTCCTATTGATATTTCAATCGTTCCCTCTCTCATCATTATTTTTAGTCCAAACCTGGCATCTTCTTGTTGCCCAATATCTCTCCTTTCCAGGTTTATGGGGGCTTGTCACATACATTTGCTCATACATTGCAAAAATACAGAAAAGCCCACAGTTTTTTTCGCCATTTTGTACAAGGAGCTGCATTTGCGTTTATGATTAAAAAAAATGTCAGCCTCCCTGTCAAGGGCCAGGGGGTCCAAACGACTCTACAGTACTTCCAGAGTGGGTGAGCGCAATCAAGACATTCACCATTTTGAGTGTGTGCACCTACCCAGGATTGGGCAGGCACACCTTTGTGTATCAGCACACAGATCCACGCTGACATCCGGTGAAAGGGAAAGGGAATGTTTTATGGGCCATGTGTAACATTGCTCCTTGTGCAATTTACAGACTGTATTTGTGATTTGTTCAGCGCTACACACTTCTATTACAGAAGCTTCTGAGTGCAATTGTGTGGAGGAAGGTCCAATAAAAGGAAAGCAGATTATTTGGATCTACTTATTAGAAAAGAGGCTAAAGGAATGTGAGACGTGTTGTAATCGAACATTAGCACCCTTGGCTGGTCCATCAGCCAATCAGGTTGCTACTTGCTTGTAAGTACCAATTACGCCTTTGCTCAGCCCCACCCTCACCATGCACTGCTCTTACTATCTTTTCCTTTCTCTTCTACTTGTCTCTTCATTCTCCTCTTCTCAAAACCATTTCAACTGTCTTCCTATCCATGTCATCTCTCTTCCTCGACACCACCCCTCTTCTCGATCACCTACTCTCTCTATTCGCAAAACCTACAAATCTCACTTTGATCACACTTACTCTTCTCGCATCTACCCCCAGCAGCTCTCTACTTCGCAGACTTAACATCAGTGTGCTTCTACATCTCACTCTCTTTATATTGCTCTTTCAAATGCACAATGTATCTGTAACAAGACTTCCTTCTTTCCCATTCTCCCTCTCTTGACCTCAATACCATTACAGAAATCTGGATTTCTCCCTCAGACTCTGCAACCCTTGCTACCCTTCACAACCCTACCTGCACCTTCATCCACACTCCCTGCCCAACTGGTAGGGATACTGGTTTAGGACTGTTTGAATCTTCCAAATGTCCTAACTCTCCTATTCCCCCACCTCACTGCTCCCTAAGGCATTCATTTTATATCTCTCTTTTAGCCACTTGGTCCCACTGGTCAATTTATTGACCAACTCTCCCAAATAATTGACTTCCTTCCTCCCCATCATCAGCTCATTGGCACTGGCGACTTTAACCTCAGCTCTCTCTCCACTCCTCTCTCCACTGACTTTAGCTCTCTTCTCCTTAACCACTTGCTCTTTTCTGTCCGCTCTTTGCCCTCTCATTCAAATGGTAACTCCCTTAACCTTATTCTCATCTCCTCTTGCTCTGATCATTCCATGGTCTTTGCCTCAATCTCCACTTCTACTTCCACCCCACTCCCTCCATCTACCACTTCCATTACCAAGTGCAAGTTTTCCTCCAAATTCCCTATCAACCTCTCTGACGTACACCACTCTCATCCAATGCAAAATGTGTAGTTCCATCACTGATAAAGGCTTCACTAACTTTAATGCTGTTCTTAATGCTCCCTTCTGTTCTCACTTCGCTCTTACTACATTTTCTCCTAAACCCTCCCCTCCATGGCCTTGGATTACAATTACCACCCACACCTCATAAACAACAATGAGGGAAAAGCTTTGCAGTTGGGAAAGATCTAAACACTCCTCATATCTCGAACTCTACCTGACTGCTCTTCAAAACTACTTGCCTGCTCCCAACTCTGCCAAACGTGACTTCTATGTCTCTCTCATTTTGTCTCGCAACCTAGGCACCTCCAAGAATCTCTCAACCTAATTCTCGCACCTCCCAAACCCTCAACCATCTCCTTTTCTCTTTCTGCTACTGATCTATCCCTCTACTTTGCTTCAAACATTTTCATCTTTCAAAATACCCTAGCAAATTACCTTCTATCCTCACCTGCTCACTTCTCTCCCACTAACCCTGATGAGATGTTTGACCTTCTCTCAGGACTGACCCTTCATGTGCCCCCCTCAATCCTATATCCCCACACATAGTTAAACTCATAGCTCCCAGTATTGCTTCATATCTTACTTCCCTCTTCAACTCCTCTCTTGACAGTGTCACGTTTCAATCATCCTAACAGTCACTTACTGGCATCCCTATCCTCAAGAAACCTAGCCTAATTACTAACTCTCCTGCAAACTTTCATCCCGTCTCTCTTCTAGCTCACTATTCAAAACTCCTAGAGCGTGTCGTTTTTATCTGACTCATTGTGTTCCTTGACACACACAACCTCAGGGATCCTCTTCAATCTAACCTCTGCACTCCACTGAGTCAGCTCAGTTCAATGTCAGCAACTACATCTCTCCCGCTCATGATGCTAACCATTAATCTATCCACATTCTTCTCAACCTCTCTGCTGGCTTGAAAACCATCAAACCTTCTGACCTACTCTCAATACTATCTCTCCTAGGCATCAGGGACAAGGCCCTCACTTGGTTTGCTTCATATCTCACAGCCGACACTTCCAGGTGTCCTGCAACAGTCTTGCCTTCCCACTCACCCCCCTACTGTTGGTGTTCCAAAAAGGGTCAGTCCTGGGTCCACTTCTCTTCACTCTCTACAACTCTGTGCTTGGCAACTTGATCTCCTCCTATGCCTTCTCCTATCAACTCTTCACTGATGACACTCATATCTTCTCCTTTCCCTCCGTATCTGATTAGCTACAGTCACACATTTCTAGCTGTCACTCCCAGTGGCGTATTTATGCTTTCTGTTGCCCTATGCCTAAATAAGTGCATGACCCCCCCAACTTTTCTCCACCTCTAGCAGACTCTGCACCGTCACCAGATTTTGCCCCTTCAACAAACACTATCCCCATTGTCCAATCTATCCCCCTTCACCCGCATTATCACCCCATTTTGGCTCCATAACATCATAAGGACGTTTTTAAGGTTGCAGGGATTAGAAAGTTATTGCTTCCTCTCTATTAATTCAAGCCTGTCATCTATGTTATGTTAGTTGAAAGAGTGTTTTCAGATCTCTGCTGCCCAAGATTGGGAGAAGGCACTGTGTTCTACAATTCAGTGCACTACAGGTAATTGTTACGGCTAATTGTCTACTTTCGGTTAAATCCGAAAACAATCTTTTAGAGGAAGTGATAAGAACATAAGCTGTCTGCCAACAGGACAAAAGTGCAAGAAGGTTGGAATGAGGAATTGTGTTTTCATTGCTAATATCTGGTTTCTCTCACACATTGCCTGCTGTCACTCTATGAGAAGCACCTAAACGGGTCTGGAATATTAATGCAACATAACAACATTTCTACCTCCGGGCTTGTCAAACAGTAAAGTTTAAATATTAAATATATGCAAGTGGTACAGGCACATCTTATAAAAATGTTGAATAAAAAGAACTGAACCCCCTCATCGTGGTTACAGCTCTGGAGTTAGCAGGGGGCTAAATGGAAGTAAGGCAAGTTAACGGCTGCAGCCCATGTACCTCCAATCCCTTGGACTGGAACGCCATTAAAATAGGGCAAATTCAGAAGTGAGGTTTGTAATCTATACTTGTACATAAACAACTTAGTAGAGTAAAGACAGTTGGAGAAGGTTCTTGGAATCTTTGGCTGTGCATTCTTACGGTGGAGCAATGGATAATGGCAACCCTGAACATTCATGTATGGGAAGCAACAGCATTCCTTGTAGTTGCATAACGCGGCACCATTTCTAACAAATGAAGTAGTACATACTGTTTACATCATTACGCTTTGTGCCATTGTCCAGATACCCAACACTCCAAGAGTACAATTGAGCAATGGATCACGTGTTCCAGAACAATATTACCTTTGTGGGTGTGGTTTAGGCTATGGGTCTTGCCAGCTCGCATTTAAGGTAATTGAAAATGTTTTTCAACTCCATACAGTTTGTTGGACTGTACAATATATAGGAACATTTTGAGATGTGTGGGTATACATATAGATGTCCTGCTGTCGTTTGAAGTACTGTTTTACAATAAAAGTCCTACCTTGTATCTCAAGTATAATTATTTTAAAGGATACTTATAAGCATCACAGTTATGCATTGTGTGACATACTTTGCAGTTGGTTCACTTGGTAGTAATGAGCCTGCAGCAAAATGCCATCAAAGACACATGATAAACCCAGCAGGGATGCCATTTGCCTTCTTAACACTGAGAAGCTTCTGTAGAGATGGCAGAATGGATATCTTTGTGGGACACTGTTACAGCTGTGAAACAGTGTGTACCTTTGGCACACAGTTTTTGTTCTCACCATTCTATGGGTTTGTGTATACTTTCACAGGTTTCTTGATGCACTTGCACATTCAGATTTACTCTTCACAATTTTCACTTCTCTATGATCTATTTCACGATTGTACCTTTTGGGCAGCCACAGACATCTCAAATGTGGGGCCAGGGAGGGAAATTAGTGCTTGCTTCTGAACATCATTTTAGTGCCACCTTTGGGAACTTTGTGCTTGACTTAAGCATAGGCATGCATTTAATATTGTAAAATGATGCATTTACTTTCATGAAGGGGAAAAGCGAATTTTGCAATGGTTTAAAAAATGCATGTTGTGTATTTGAATCATAGTGTATGCATGTATTCATTAGAACGAACTCCAAATATAGCATCAAGCAGCACCAATAAAACCAATGAGGTTTGGTTGTTTTGCATATTAAAGAGCATTTTGGTAGAATAAGAATGACCAAAGAGCTTTATATCTGTCATATATGTCTGTGAGAGTTGTATGACTGAATCACTAAATACCTAAAGCACGCTGGGTGTGGTACAGGTTCCCCTTTTCCTACTGTGTGTGTGTGTGAATATACATATATATATATATATACATATATATATATATAAAACAAAAGTCACCCTAACCATAATAAAGCTTTTGTAAAAATGTTTTTGCAAATATCAAGCATATGTCCAAATTTGGCCATCAAAGACTTTAGCTGTCAGAGTTGAATGACTGCTAACAGCTCAAAATTACTCTCAGTGCTGGGGATCAGCCTGACTCTGAGAAACAAAGTTGGCTTAATATTAAACAAATTACAACCAGCAAATTGAAAATAAACTGCAATAAAATGCTGCTCCTCTGGCAATTTGCTGCCGTAGTTTGCCCTTTGTAAATATGTTTATTAACACTCTGCCATCAAATATTAGATGCCATCTCACTCACACATGCTCAACTCCACCAAGACTGAAGTTCTCTACTTCCAATCCAAACAGGCTAGCTCTTCTTTGCCACCTCTTTTGTTTTTCTTTCCTGACTACCTTCCTTACTATGCTTCTGCTCATCACCTTGGTATCGTCTTTGGCCCATCTCACTAATTCTTGGTCTTCATCTCTAAAACTGGCTCTTCCGTCTGACATATCTCCTTAACTTCAGAAAAATAAGACATCTTCTTACCTTCAACATTGCTAAGCACCTAATCTCCTCTTTAGTACTCTACTCTCTCTTGATCTGAATACTGTGCCAGTTTACTCTATAGCCTTCCCAACTATGCTTTTTCACCTATCAAGAAAGTCCTCAACTACTTTGCTGTCCATACAATCTTCAACCTTCCCCACTTCACCTCCACCTCCCCAGCCCTTTGTCAGTTAGGCTGATTATCTATGAGACAGAGAGCAAAGTATAAACAAATTCTCTGCATCTTCAATATACACAGACTTGCCCCACCCTTTGCATCGGCCCATCTCACTCCCTACTCTCCCCTTGTTCCCTATGATCATCCTCGGCTCATCTCCTTGCCCCCTCTCGAGCCCCTTATGCTTCCTCTCATTTCCACTCTCTTCCATTCCTCGCTCCCTTACTCTGGAATGCTTCCCCTCTCTCTCCACTCACTACTCCCACTCTATCTCTATTTAAATTTAAATCTGACCGCCTAGCTATCCTCCTTTCTGAAGAACCACTTGCATAGCATTCTACGCCACCACATCTCCCTGTTCTCCTCTCCCCTGCCTCTACGACAACTCCACGGCACTTATCCCTCCACCTTTCATCCTAAAATTTAGCACTTCGTCCTGTATCCCGTTCCTATATTGTGCGCTACAGTCCTTGTACCTGGTTCATATTTCTACCTCCCCTGCATCATCTGATCTTATATCCACATCCTCTCACAAATTGTTGAGGACACTGGTCCTCCGCTCTGTAAATCAATCTTAAAATTGTTTGTAAGCATTTTTGGGCCTAAAATACATTATTTTCCCTGTAAGTTTCATTAAATCAATGAATACAAATAAATAAAGGTTGCTCCAAACTGAAACTCACCATCCAAGCCCAGGTTTGGAGTAAACCGCTAGCTGCATGCACCTTTCCCCCACCGTCTCATCATCTCACTGCTGCTCTCCCTATTCACTGTCACCCCATCTTCACCCTCCCCACCCCACACTCTCCCTCGTGCACAGACACTGCCGTGCACCATGCCACATCTCTTTCCCTGGCCACCATTGAAACGGAAGAAGGCTCAGAATGGAGCACTGCCCGCCATTCCCATGGCGGACATGCTAGGTGTGGATTTCTTTGGTTTGTCAGAAACAGTGGGTTGTGCGCTTCGCTATGCTTTGCTCTTTACATAATTAAATAATAACCTGACGTGGTAAATCTGTGCAGGGGAGTAGTTCAACACATTCAATTAAAATAGGAACTCTGCATAACCCTTGCAGAAAAACGAACTGGAAAAGATAAAACTCTAAATAAAAAGAATCCTGCGTGTACTACATGTGGTATTCGACAATAAACTTCATGGTCGCGTGCTTGCTGGGCCACTGGTGCTAATGAAAACATACTGACACTTGACAAATGAGAACTAACGTACACACATACCATCATCTCTAAAATTGTGTACTAAATTGTTCCACAAAACATATTTAGCGTCAAGAGTCATTACTCATTCTTTCTGTTTTAAGAGAGCGTGATTTGGGTCACTTTCCTTTTACGCTCTTTTCCATTACCTGACACGAAAAGTCCAACACTTGTGTTGTTATGGCTTCACGTCTGACATGTGATTGTTGTAGACGTTTGTGTTTAAAAAGAACTCGGTCTCTGAATAAGTAAGAAGTAAAATGCTGTTTTACAGACAGGCTGCTGATGAGGTAGCATTCAGTGGAAAATAACACCTGCGTCACAGACACGATTCGCTCTGCAGTGATCACTTCCACGATCATAAACCAGCCGGCCTGCAGCAAAGGCGGCATTCCTGCTGGGTATGGGCATGCTTTTTGGACAAAGGATAGCAGAAGGTGAAGGCACACAGTGCCTTATCTTTTATGGCTCGTCACATGTCTGCAAAGCAAGTAAGATGCTGTTTCTTCTCAGACAAGTGAAAGACCGGTGAGAGTCAGATGGGTAGTGGAGGGGACAGGCCCTGCAAGGAGTCACATTGCAACTTTGGGAATTTTAGGCCGCATTTAACTGAAATGCACCAAGTATAGCAGAAATAGCAGAAACATTAAAATCAAACCAATACAGTGGGCCTCATTACACGGCAGGCGGTAAGGGTTTACCGGTACAGGTAAGGGCACCAGTACCGGTAAACCTAAGGTCCCCAAGTTCAAACCTCTGCACTACATCGGCAGCCCTCATGAATGGCCCATGAGCCACACCATACGCTGCAGAACCATACTCTGAGAAAAGAACAGACAAATGTAAGAATACCAACCAAACAACCCACAAATGGGCCAACCACAACCATCTCCTACACCCGACCTTTCGCCCAAACCCCCGCCCCATAGTCTCCCCCTAAACCAGATGGGGGCGTTTGTAGCACTGAAAGGCAACATATCTCCACTGCCCAATTTCATAACCTGCCCATCACCCATGCCAATGCCCACTGCAGTAGTGGCTGCCCCGATCCTGACGGAGTGGGAAGAATAGCCCAACCTGTCCAACTCGTCCCCTGCCAGTGCAAGCTGAAATACTCCCCTGAACTGAAATTGGGACATGCAGGATCCGTCCATGTGCAACCATAAGTGGCCGGGAAAATCTTGGACCGTCTTGCTCACTAGGGCAACACCTTGCCCTCCGAAAATCTCCACCTCACTTCTAGCCAGACCTCCACATATGCCACCCTTGTTAGCTGGGACCAGTTCGCCGATACGGAATGTTCCATAAAAGACTGTGGTGAAAGCCACCCTGAACATCTGGAACTGGCACTGGGCCCGGCAAACCTCTTCCTGATATTCTACTCAGTTTGCCCTGATCCAGGGGTCTCCTAGCATCTCTCCCCACACCTTGCAACCTACCTCATCTAGTCAAAGCCGTCTGTATCAGAAACGCATGCCTCTTTACATATGTCACAGAAACCCCCCTGCATGAAAGTGACCCAGATATAGTGATATTGCCTCTTTAGAGAAAAGGGGCACGCCCACCCCTTTGTTACTATAAAACCCCTGAAGTTCCCTGGCCCTTTCATAGTCTGCATTTGTCTTTACCGCCAAAGATCTGGCTATCAGGTGTGGGAGTGCTGGGCACCAAGCCGCCACATTATCGCCGGGAATGCTCTCATCCGCTCCTCCACCTCTGGGTGCTATCTCCTGAACTCCTGCAGCTTGTAGCGGGAGAGAGAATCAGCAGCACTATTGCACACCCCTGGTACGCTTTTTGCCCCATTTCTTACACCATTCAAAAGACATGAAGAAACCAATGGTTTCAGCAAGCGAAGGGCCATGGCCCATGGTGCTCTCTGGTTATTATTGGCCGGTACCACCGACATGCTGGATGACCAAACGACCAGACTCCTGCCTAGCAATTCCATCACCCACACTACCAGAACTACCAGGACGGGAAGTAACTGAAGAAAAGTAACATTCCGTACTAACCCAGACCATACCCACTGTTGAGGCCAAAAGACCATCCACCATTTTTCACCTAAGATTGCCCCAAAGCCAACACTTTCAGGCATGTCAATGAACCGACGTATAGTGCAGTTAGGCAATTCAGGTTCGAGCCACTCACAGGAGCCATTGAAGTTGCTAATGAAGGTTGCCAAAGTCCTGAGGTCATCCTTAACCTCCCTTGACAGACTTAATCCATGGTGTTTCTCCTTCGGCCCTCTGATTGCCGGCGCAATGGATCTAGAGAATGACCTCTCTATAGGAATGATTTGTAAGGCGAAGTTCAGATGCCCAACTAGGGACAGCAAATGGCCCAGAATTACCTTCCTTGCCTCCAGGCACTGAACCACTGCATTGTGAAATGCAGTCACCTTGTCCTTTACCAAGCAACACTCCCCCATCAATCAATTTCTGTCCTACACCAATGGAACCGAGAGGTTCTTAGGTACTTGCTGAAATGCACCCAATGCCAGTGAACAAACATCTGAGACTGCTGGGCCCAAGAACAATAAATCATCTAGGTAATACTAGGCCGATGCCGCCCAGCAAGTCCGCTTGATGGCCCACTCCAAAAACGTTCTGAAGCAAAGGGTCGCCATAGAGAACTTACTTTTTGCTCCTGTGACCCTGTGAGAGTGTCTGTGGGTCCCCCAAAGACAACAGCCCAAGAGTATTCGCAATCACCCAGTGCTCTCGGTGCTTTGGGAAAATCAAAGGAGATGACAGGGATTACGTCATGGCCCTCCCCAGTCAGCTGTATTTAGTCGCCCCCCATCAGGGACAAGATCGTAGACCCCGCCTGATTCCAAACCTGTTACAAATCTGGTCTGATCAGGGCTGGCCCAGTGTGGAAAAAGGGGCAATCTTTGTCTAACTCCTAGCTCGAGAGTCTTCCAAATCTGACCTCTGTCCCTCCCTTGGTGTATCTACAGTTAAAGGGGTTGTTGACAGATTCATGTTGGGACAATGGGCCTCATTAAAGTTTGGCGGTAGCCTTGCCGGTAAAACTGGCAGGCAGCCTCCAAACTTGCAAATTTTTCCGGCCCCTGGCAACGGGGAAATACAGGGCTATCAAAACACAGAAGTACACTTGCACACCACTTTTAAATCATAGTTCCGTGGGAGATAAATAACGTTACATAGACTGTTTTATCAAAATTTGAGGTGCAGGGGAGAAAGACTCAGCCTTGGTATCTAGGCTGGAATATAATAGAGAACAATTAATGGAAAGCTACGTCCCCTGCAGACTATATATAAGGCAATAAGCCTAAAGGATGTTTAAATTAATTAGTATAATGAGTGTGGTTTGGGTAGCATTTTTTTCATTATGTTTTTCGAAATCCTGAGAACATGAATCTCGAAACGCGTTGGGCCTACTTGAAAATAATAAAGGAGAAGATCTTTTTCTCTCTAACCAAAAAGAGTCATTGAATGAATTCTTTAAATGTACTTGTTTGAAAAATACCTTAACTTGCAGGATTTAGAAATACAGGACTATTACAACCCTGGCGGACCCTGTATTTCCCCAATGCCAGGGGCCGGAAACTTTTACTCCCCATTCGCATTTGAGCCCAATAGGGCTCAATGGAAATGGGGAGGCCAGTAGCACCGGCACCATTCAGAATGGTGCCGGTGCTACCGGCAGTGTCTGCTCATGGGTGCCGGTACGCCCGCCGGGTCAGACCTGGCGGGCGGGAAGGCACCCGCGAGCAGAACTCGTAGTTTGCCAGTCCGGTAACAACGGGCCCGGCAAGCTTACCAGTACCGTTGTTACCAGACCGGCAAACTTGTAATGAGGCCCAATGACTTGAAGAGTCCCTTGACCCAATTTGAGTGGATTCGCAATACACATACGGAATCCAAGGGCCTTATTTCCAAAATGTATTTTGTCACTTTTGATGAGGGGACATGTAGGAACACTGAATATCAGAAACAATGGTCTTCTAACCTCCAGCTTACGGAGGAAATGGATGTCTGGCGGATCATATACAGGGCGTTCTGGTCATCATCCATAACAACTCAGTACAAAATGCACAATAGTGGACTTACGTTTAGATGGCACTTAACCCATTCTAGGCTCTCTAAAATGTAGCCTATTGTTAGTCCTCTCTGTTGAAGGAATTGTGGTCTGAACTGTACATAGTTACAAATGTGGTGGGAATGTATGTTAGCCAGATGTTTTTTGCAAAGAGGTGTTAAGGTGGGAAAAAGACACCGATGGGATAGAAAGGGAATTTACCCCGTTTTTGGTCCTGTTTGGAGTCAAAAGGCGAGATGGAGACTTTTTTGTTTTTCTCCACATGCAGAGAAACGTGTTGTTAGCGGCCAAAGTATGTCTAGCTCTCCACTGGAAGAGGAGTCATCTCCCCACCCAAGAAGAGTGGTTGAGAAAAGCATATGAAATATACGACATGGAAAGCCTAACAGCAATATTACTGGAGACAAATGCGCATGTGGTAGGGTTCCCTTTCCGGGAATACTATAACTCATATTAATCTGTAGATAGAGCACAGAAGGTTCCTCGACACAAGGATGGTTAATATCAAAAGGGACAATGGGGACAGGGGGTCATTCCGAGTATGGAGGTAACCATGCCGCTATTAGCAGCATGGCTACCCCCAGACCGGGTACCGGGTCCGGGTTCCTTGAATGAGGAATTACCGGGCCATTCCAACCTTGGAGGGCTCGGTAATTCCTCATTCAAGGAACCCGGACCTGGTACATCCCCACTCCCGTTTGAACCCCCATAGGGCTCAATGGGAATGGGGAGGATGCTAACAACGGGCCCGTTGTTAGCATCCTGGTCTGCTCGCGGGACCCGCTAAGGACGCCTGGTTTGACCAGGCGTCCTTAGCAGGTTCCTGCGAGCAGACTCGTAATGGGGCGGTAAGGGGTTGACGGCTCCAGCACCTTTCCCGGTGCCATTAACCCCTTACCGCCAAGGTCGTAATGACCTCCAATGAGTTGAAGGCTTCCTGGCAATGTGCATGTCTACAGTCTAGATTTAACATGGCTGTCCCTTCCGCTCTGAACTTTTTCTCTTTTTCTATTTAGAAACCCACCATCTGTTTTAGATCAGTTTTCTATCTTCTATCGTCCCAATGGGGGAGGGAGGGAGTTAGTAGGAGGGGTAACTGTCTCATAAGACAAGGGACAGTACATATGTATATCTGTGGTAAGCGATTATAATACTGTATTGCTAGTAGTGCATCTCTTCTACCTTTTCTCCTTTGTTAATGTGTATAAGACTATTTGAGCCACTGAACAGGACTGTGTTGTTAACACTATCGCTTTACATTCCCCAGTTTTTATTGGTTTTGCTTATCTTGAACACTGTACCCTTGTGAAATGTTAACACATATATAAATATATATATATATATATATATATCTTCAAACGTGCTGAATTTCTAAAAGTAACTACATGCCACAGAGCGGCCCAATTGTTCATCTACCTGAAACCCCAACAGATGAAAGTCATCAGAATGAACCGGGAGCAACTGAAAAGAGGATTTGACATCTGCTTCAACCATCAATGTGCCTGTGTCCAACTTCTGCAAGAGTCCTAAGGCCGGATTCACCATGCACAACCTCTAATCAATGGCGTCATTCACTGATGCCCCTTTTGGGAAGGATGGTTTGTGAATGAGTCTAAACTGCCCCTTCTCCTTCCACCCCGGAGGAGAGCAGACACAACTTTGCAAAGGAGGAGCTGTGAAGGGGCCCATCACTCTCCTTAAGCCAACTTCCTTATCCACTTTAGAGCAGTATTCCTATGGATTCTTGAGGCAGAAGCCTGGTTCGTAGGAATCGCCAGAGCTCGCACTGTGCTGCGGGAGTGGTAAAGCCACATTTGAATCCTTTAAACAAAATCAAACCATCATCTACTCTGGGATATCTACTCAGCTAGTGTAACATTCCAGTAACCCTCATTGGTGTGGGCAGGCTAGCCCCGCCCACCCGCTTCCTCTGGGGCCTGCTCCCCGTACGTGGTCTTTTGACTCATTTCTAAACTTTCTACTTTGCCCTCTTGGGACATTGCACCTCAAGATGTGCCCCAAGCCCACAAAAGGAACACATGTGCTTGAATTTGCACGCTGACCTGGAGCAAGACTTTTTATTGAAGGTCCAGCAGGCTCCTTTTTTATCTGCTCCTTGGAGAACACTGCAAAATTGATTGACCCTGTCTAAATGTACCCTACTCAGAAGTGCGGACCATTTCCTGTTTAACGGCTGTGCAGTGTAGTCAAATGTCCACCGCCCTCCTACCACAATCCAGGTCCACACTCCCATCTTTAGCTCCCCTAAACTTTTCATCATAAAATATCCAAGCGCCATGAAAACAATCACTATATGTGGAGAGAATCAAGTGTTGATATGTGACAAGTTTGGGAGCCAAGTCAGGGATGTTTCGAACATTATCGAGTTGTACACCTACAAACACAGGGCCTAATTCACAATTGTTTCCTCCACCTTGGGTTTCTTCTCCCTCCATTGCGCCCCTTAACCTCTTTGCTTTTGTCCATCACCGAGTTTTCTAGCACAATGAAAGGATCAACAAACTTCACTTTCTAAGTGATATGACAAGTCAAATTACCTGACTTAACACTTAATGCAGACGGGGTGGATCCCGCCTGCCCATCCCCCGCTGCTGTACATACTGCCCCAGTGATGTCTCCCACAGCCAGGTCTACTTTTACTCCCTGACCCGGTCCTGCCGCCAGGTTCGTGTATTTCATCAGATCGATAGTTACGGGTGCCCCTCACCTCCCTTGCCCTCCTGGCTTTTCAATACCATCTGTGCTCACCAGCACCCACTGGATCACCCTACTTATGCTTGCCAGTGCCTGAACCCCCCAAAGTGCCTGCACGCCCAGTGCCTAGGTGGCTGTGCCCACTGTCCCCAAGGGACAGCCCATGAAGTGGGGGCAGAAAGGTGTGCAATAACCCTGCAGAAGGCCCTGAAAACCCCAAAATCCCTCAAGCTGACATGCTCCCTGCAGCCCTTATGTCATATCTGCTCCCTGAGAGGAGCCGGGTATAGCGATACCCCACCTTGCCCCATGCTCAAGTTAGGTACCGGTGTGTTCCCTAATATGGTAATGAGCTCTGGTTCGGAGGCCGGCGGGGCCACCCCGTTCCACTTGCGCCTGTGAGTGATCCAAAGGAGGAGGGCCCCAGAGGGTCTTGGCCCACTGCCCCCTTACTAAAAACCAAAGAATCTGGGCTGCCCTGGGGGCCACATTATTTCACCTTGGCCTGAAAGTCAAGGATACTGCAGAGATCTGAGTGCCAGAAGGGCATGAATGCCCCTGGGGCCCCTGCATTTGTGAAGGAACATTTGCCCTCCCTCGCTCCTGCACTAGAACCTGGAGAGTGTTCAGTTGCCCAGCCAAATCCGTTTGACATGACCCGGTCCCTTCCCTGAAACCCTGATCTGAAACAAAATGTATTCTATGCGCCGCACGTAGCACAATCTAGGTGCGTGTAAACAGAAACACTAGTGCCGCCCGATGTCTGACACCTACACCCTGGGGGAACAATAGGTCTACTAAGCACCCTTGTCTGTGTCTTGCCCATCCCACCACACACAATACAACTGGGAAGCCTCCCCCCACTCGCTGCACTCCCCCAGCACACTCAGACTAAGCAATCTACAGCTAAAGCTCCCCAGGCCTCCCCCAGGCCTCCCCGCCGCCTAGCGTGTACCTCACAACCGAGTCAGGGCATGATCAGGTGCAACACTGGGTTTGGCAAGCAGCTCTTCACCACCCCCCTTGATGGGGTCGACGACCGGCAGGTCGGGCAAGTCCTGGAGGCGACCACAGCCAGAGCAGGGAGCAGAGCAGAAGTGGAAGGATATCCAGAAGACCGCCGCAGCAGACTTTGGAAGGGACAAGAAAAAGTTAAGTCCAAAATCCTTTCTGGTAAGTACAGAGTTGGTGGTGCTGGCAGATGACAGGGCCACGGCTGGAAGCAGGAAGGTACCATATGCCCACTGGGATGGCCCTTCTTCCCACGGTACCTTCTGAAGTGCCTGCCGTGTGTAACGCTCACCTGATTTCCGTAGAGGCGCCGGTCTTGACTGGGCGTATACCGTATCTTCAAAGGTGATGTGTAACACACGGCTGGCTCTTTGGGCTGGACCTCTGTGCACTGTATGTCTGGCTCGAAGGGTAAGATGTCTGCAGATAGAAAATGTGGGATTAATGAACTGGGTTATTGAATGTCTCTCTCTTCTTCCCTTTCTCTTCTCCTGTAGAACCCCAAAGGTTAACGCTCTCACCTTAGGTAAGTGAACGCCGTGCTCTCCATCTGCCTCGAGGCAGGGTGCTGTAACCAGTTTCTTCACTGGATAAGGGGAGCAGGCCTCTTGACTTCAGAGGACTGCTGTCCGTCGTTTACTGCACGAACGGTAAGTTTCGAGTAATTCTAATGTCTTTAAAGTCTTTAGTAATGATGTCTCTTGTTTTGCAGGGTTCCGGCGATGGCGGATGGCGGGCTGAAGTGAGTTGAAGATGGAGCCCGTGTGATGAATAGAAGCGCCTGGAAGCACGTAAGTAAGCGCTTGTTGCCTGCTTCACGATGCGCTCTAACTGTCTTTTTATTTTGCAGGTACAAGTTCGGGGCGGCTGCAGGGTGCCGGAATACCCACTGGGTTAGATGTGGAAAGGAGTAATGGCACGTGAGTATTAAAGTTCCCCAATGTCTTTAAACGCACCTTGTTTTGTCTTTCAGATGCGGGATGCAGCGCCGAAGGCCTCCGGAGCGTGCGAAGAGTTGGTAAGCTTTTGTCTTTCAGATGCCGGAATGCAGCGCGAGGCGTTGGTGACAGCCGATGGACCAGGTAAGTGAAGAGCTGTCACTGAAGACCGTAATGCTAACCTGTTCTTTCTTGTCTTTATAGGTGTTGCTGAAGACTGGATTCAGAATGGTAAGCCTTTTTCCTTAGGCCCAGGATCAGATGCAGAAGACACGATGAGCGTTCTGCTGCTGAGGATGCAGAATAACGCAAAGCAAGATTCATCCATCGGGTGTGGTTTAAATAGCCTCCTGTAGTGCTTAGGTGTCTCCTTCCACAGCCACGCCTAAGAAAAGAGTTCCTGCTTTCCAGAAGAGTTCCAGTGTTCTGAATCTAGGGAGTGGCTCCTGCCCCACCCAACAGGAAAAGTAGTTCCAAACAGAAGAGGATCAGAGACTCAACTGGCAGGCAAGTAAGCAGCATGGTCTGCTGCAGGTAAGTCCACCCAAGCATTATGAGCCTGGCGCTTCCAGCGCTGGGACTGGGCATATTTATGAGCCTGGTGCCACTGGCGCCAGGACTGGGTCCAAAAGGTCCCAATTGGGACTGGTTGGCACTCCGAACCTGGGTTATGGATCTGCTTCCAAGGGAGTTGGGAAAACCCTGACCTTTTGGAAGCAGAGATCATGACACCGTGCCACCGGCGAATGCCCATGAAGATGTGTCATCCCTCACTTACACTGCACCGTCTGAGCCGGCCACCCGCATCATCAATGCAGCGCCAGAAGTTGGGACTGCGTGGGGGTAGGGGAGAAGGGGTGAGGGGGTAATTGCCCAGTCCACCCTTTCCTTGCTGCCGTTCCTGGCCTCAAACCCCCAAGTTGGAGGTCTCTGCAAGTTCAATGGGCTTTCATCATTTGGGATAGTTACAATCGCCAGCCACGTGAAGCACTCGGTATATTCTTTCAAGTCAACATTTAATGTGTGTATATGCTCCTAGGAAGCTTGAGGCAAGTCCTTGTATAAAACCTCAAATTTCATGTAGCCAAAAAATGGGATCTGATAGAGTAAAACTATGTCCAAAACTGCAAGTGCTTCCGATGAACGGCCATTTGCAGCTGCCCAAGCTGAGCTGGTCCAGCAGATGCAGCTGGTCATATCACCTTGAGGGTGTCATCGTAGTCCCATCCAACTTGATGGTGACTCATAGCAGGTATTGGACATATTGGGAGTCTCGAGCAGTACAAAAACGCTAAGGTCTCTCTCCCAAATCCTTTCTTTGAGCCTGTAGTTGGGGGCTGAGGACCATGAGCAGAGGTAATGGAGACTTGTCCTTGCAGGACCTGGGATTTTATTTGGGCAAATGAGTTGACACTTCATAACACAAATCGTGTAACCATGGTTTACATCATTAATGGCAATTTGTGTCGTGATTCTTGGTGGGTGGCCAAGAGTATTATTATTTGAATGCAAAGGTGAGTTAAGGCAAAGGTTTTCTAGCAACTCACCAAGTCTTTCCATTCGCGCTAGCCAGGGTCTAATTCTATTGTGGTTACAGCGGCTAAGCGTACATTGGCCATTAGAGCTGTGTGTTTGGATTCAGTTGGATGCAGCTTTGTGGGACTGGCGTGACAGACTTGTATCGGGTTATGCTGGTGGTCTCAGTTAAGCAAGGTTTGGCTCAGAGGCTCAGAGACCCAAATCATATTTGATCAGACTGCACTTGGTGAGTAATAATCCTTGGTGGGGGGCCCATTCTTGCACAAGACAGACAGCTGACTGTGGGTGGCACGTCATCTGTTAGGAAGCTACTTGAATGCTCTACAGAGAAGCCCATGAAACAGCATTAAAGAGGGAATGTTGAACTTGACATTGTGCATCTGCCTGACGTGGATTGGGAGTTGGCATCCTTGACACTTTCAGTGACCAGTCAGGTCCTTGGGAACGCAAGCCAAATACCCTTTCTAGACAGAAACCCACACGGATACGCCAACGGTCCCCTCGTTTTACCACAGCTGCCTCCCACCTGCTCTGTTTGTGCCTCACAGCCCCTTTCACACGTTCTGCTTTTCTGCCCTCTTGCCCTGCTTAGCTCGACATGTGACATGCTTTAGCTTCCTCCCTCCCCATATGCCTGCCTTTCCTTGCCACGGTCACAGAGCAGGCCATCGACCCGCTGTGCCTGTTTGTGTGCGGCTCGCGCTGAGCTCTGGCTGGTGCTCTTGTTCTGTGTCCTCCACATATAGTGCACCATAGCTACCATCCATACATGCCTCACACTCTATTCCTCCACATATTTAATGTTTTTATTTTGTTATCTTTCAGGGCTTTTTGCCATATTGCTCAGTGCTTAGGGTGATAATGTCCTTACCAGCAGACTGCACTTCCTGGTCAAGACCCGCGAGCCCCAGTGATGCCCTTGCCTCACTGCGGCCATTACCTTAGGATGGCGGGAACATTTTGGAGGGTAGAGTCTGCTGCCAGCACCATTATCACCATATGAGAACCTTAGAATGTTGGCCGCTCTATTTAAGACAGTGCAGTGGCAGAGAGCTATAATGAAGCATTACAACCCGCAATCATAGAGTGTTGTTGTGCAGGTAACCACCACCCAAGTTAGTGATCCTGAGCCAAAAGCGTGGCCCTTTAAAGGAGGGCAAAGTGTAGATAGTGGGAAGGAACAACTGTGGAATGAAAGGTTTCAGAGATGAAAATGAAGAGACAAGTAGATAATTGTTCATTTATAGCGTGCTTAATACCAAATAGTGGTTTCTAAGCCCGGGGTCGGGTTTCGAACCTGTGTTGCACTGCGTTGCTTTGCTTCCAAACGCGTTGCCCCTGAGCTATCCTTCCTCATTCATGACGTCATTTATCCCATCAATCACCTACTGGGCGCATCTCCAACACCAGGTGGCACCATTCTCTGCCGACACCACTCCAACACATCACCCTATTTCCAAGCCAATAGCCACAAGAGCAGCAACACTCACATACCACACTGAATAGACAGCCATCTGGCAGACTCTGGAAGGAGCAGACCATCACGGCTCTTAGTCCCAGGGCATGCCTGATTCACAGCCTTTGAAAAAGGTGTTGCTGACTTCAGCCTCACACCTGCTTGTGCTGACTGTGTTAATTACCGGGCAGCGACGATTTACCCGGGTTTTTAAAGCGGTGGGAAACTAATTACAGCAAAAACGTGCGCTAACGCGGTGAAAGAAAGGGGTTGTTTAAGTGCTAATATGCGTATCTCAGACATTTAGGCCTCTTACTGTCGGTTCCTTCAGGATGTCACGTGGAACATGACTGACCACATTTATGTCATAAAGATATAAACACATCCCAAAGGCGATGAAGTGGTGAAGGAGCAAGGCAACCCTGTGTTTTATTTTATTTTAACAAATCTTTGCATTGCGCAATTTCAAGGAGAAACACAATTCTGGAGCAATAAGATTCAGAGTAGTGTAAAGCAGGGGAGTTGCTAGGTCTGGAAAAGATCCGGGGCTAAACTGATGTGGGAACTGTTGGGACTCGGAGCTAGCTAGTCTTTTGGCTGTAGCTCCTGAGATTCTATCCGGGGCTACAACCAAAAGATCAGGGGCTATAGCCCCCTTAGCCCCCCCCTAGCAAGGCCCCTGGTGTAAAGCGTCATTCTCAAGGAAAAACACATGCCCCACAAACCACCTTGGATCAATCCCCTACTGGAAGGATGCAAGGTAAATCCCAGTAACATTTAACATTAGAACCTTCTCATTCAAGTTTGTGAACTGTAAGAAAGGCATGTTATCAGCAGTTCATAGTTGGCCAGGGTTTTGTTGGTGACAACTTCTTACGTCCCTCGACCGAGAACCTACTTCACAGCAGTCCTCCAGTCAAGACCTATGAACTACATCCATCCAGCAAATTAAGATGGGGAAAACCGATAAAATGCAAAGGAAACAGAACTTTGACAATGGCACAGCCTCAAAAACACCCCGCTTACAAGACGAAGACGAACCCACACCGAGAAGCTCACAGCAAACAGAACCAGGGAACAATTCGCTGGAAATAAAAGAACTCCTCCTTGAACTGAAGGTGGGCATCGGCAGCCTGAACAGTAAAATGGACGGCCTATCCTCTAAAGTGGACCAATTACAACACCGCATCGACACCCACAGAGAGCGCCTAAACAAAGTCGAACAAAGAGTCTCTGGCTTGGACGATGGCGCGGCATCCCTGTCGTGCAAGGTATCCAGGCTTGAAAGCCAAATGACCGCAACTCTGGCCAAGTGTGAAGACTTGGAGGGCCGATCTAGACGGAATAATATCCGCATCATCGGAGTAAGAGAACAAGAACCCCAGTCGAAGATGGAAGAATGGGTTGAGTCACTCTGTGTATCTCTCTTTGGTTGAGAAACCCTTTCCCATCTGTTCATAGTGGAAAGAGCGCACAGAATCCCATCCGCCAGACCGGCCCCTGGAGCTCCTCCCAGACCGATTATTGCGAAACTACTTAATTACAGGGACCGGGACACCATCCTTCGGCTAGCTAGAGAAAAGGGAGAGCTGCTACACAACGGGGACAAAAACCACCTCTACCCCGACTTCTCTCCGGCGGTCCAAACACAGAGAAGAGCATTCACCAACGTCAGACAAAGGCTCAGGGACAACCAGATGGCCTACTCAATGCTGTTCCCAGCACGGCTCAGAGTACAACACACCGGAAGAGTTCACTTCTTCCAATCTCCTGAAGAGGCCCACACATTCCTCGACCAGAACGGATGCCCTGACCAGCACCCTCGTCAACCCCGTCCCCAAAGAGAAAGGAATCCTAGAAACCCCCCTTAAAGAACCGGAGACCAACACACCCTAACAGACCACAAAACAAACCCACCTGAACAACATCAAGATGGAAGAAAGCGGGGCAGGGACAATTGGGAGGCCCCAAGCGCCCCTTACACAGTATTTTTTACCTAATTCAAGTTGGGAGGGGTCCCGACAGACAAGTTGGGGGTTGTCCGTGTAATGGGAAAAGTTCTAAAGTTACAGGGGGGAAGATCGCTACAGACAGCCTGGAGACCCCAGGGAAAGTCTCTGGCGTCAATTTGTATACGAGCCAGTTGGGGGTTGCTCGTAGAGACAGTTCACCAAAAGCAGAGGGGGGAAACTGCGCCGGCCACCCGCTGCCGCTCGCCACTCCACCATCTCTCATCTCATCGTTGGTATTACTGCACCATCCAACAAGAACCTCACAAACAGTAACCAAGGCGATCAATTCAAGGTTAGCTTCGACGTTCCTGGTCAATATAGGCCAATCAAAAGCCAAGATATGCCCTAACCCGCTCCATTCAAAGTTGCAACTTGGAACATAAGGGGGGGTAACATCCCGTCCAAAACACGGAAAATCCTACAATATCTGAGAAGACATGAGGTCGATGTGGCTATGGTCCAAGAAACACATCTAATCCCTGGCAAAGACCACACTTGGGCCAAATCCTGGGGCTGCCACAGGTACTTCTCATCATACTCGTCCTACTCCAGGGGAGTCGCTATCTTAATCCACCAGAGGACTAATTTTCGCCTAATCAACACAACAAAGGACTCCGAAGGCAGAGCCATCCTGGTGAGTGGCATTATAGCAGGCAAGAGGATAACCTTTGTCAATTCTTACGCACCAAATGTGGACGGCCCGAATAATTTTGGCTGGGTACTGTCACAACTCTCCTCACAAGAACCGCCTACAATAATATGGGGTGGAGACATGAATACAGTTCTCAATCCAATAAAAGACAGATTGAGAGCCGTATCTCAACCTAAATCTAAAGCCAGCCTGCAAATAGCTGAGATCTGCAGAGCATTCGATTTAAAAGATGCATGGAAACCGGCCAACGGAGAAATGCGTGACTACACATTCCACTCGACGGTACACAACTCGAGCTCAAGAATCGATTATCTGTTCGTCTCAGCAAATGTTCCTCTAAAGAATGGCCCTTGCCACATACTTCCAAGAACTCTCTCCGACCACTCCCCGGTTATCCTAAACCTCATCTCCTGTCAGCCTAAATCCACGCTGCAACGCTGGCGCTTCAAAACCGGCTCCATGCAAGACGAGGTGTTCGCTACCGAACTGAAAGAAGAGATTGACACATTCTTGGAAGCCAATATTGGCTCAGTCCCCTCTGTCAGCACGATCTGGGAATCTCTAAAGTGCTTCTTAAGGGGAGTATGTCAAGCCAAGGAAAATGGCATCCTCAAACTCATTAGACGAGAACTGGCAGCCAGTGAAGACCTACTCAAAAACCTGGAACGCCAGAATACGAGCTCAGATGACCCGAGAGTAAAAGCCGCTCTGAGAGAGGAACTACAGAAATTTAACGCCATGGCAGAGTGAGAAATAAAATTCCTAAACCGCGGCTGCCAAATCAGACAGTACGGCGAGGGTCAAAAACCTGGTGCCCTGCTAGCAAAATTAATAAAAGCCGGCCGCAAGGTAACTCCAATCAAAGGCATCCGCAACACGCAGGCTGCGCTGATACATACAGACGAGGAAATGGTGGAGGAATTTAGACTCTACTACCAAGACCTCTATAACACCCAGCATAATGGAAACTCAGATCTACCACTCGAGTATTTAGAAGACACAGAGTTGTTTTGGGTCGAAAGTCAGCTACGGGAGCCTCTCAATGAACCAATCACAAAAGAAGAGATCCTTGAAGCTATCAAGTCTCTTCCAAACTCCAAAGCCCCTGGCCCGGACGGCCTCACCGGAGAATTCTATAAAGCCTTTGCGAATACTCTGGCCCCTCTCCTAGCAGCCGTGTACGAGGAAGCCCTAGAAAAAGGCACTCTCCCCCAGTCTACCTGCGAAGCCAACGTCGTCCTCTTGCACAAACAAGACAAACCTCCAGAGCAATGTGCATCCTACCGTCCCATCTCCTTACTAAACCTCGACAATAAAATACTAGCGAAGGTTCTCACGAGCAGGTTGATGCCGCTGATGCCCGCCCTGGTACTTGCAGACCAGGCAGGGTTCATACCAGGCTGCAACACGACCTTTGGAATCAGACGGCTGTTCGCCGTCATGGAAGCGTTGGACCCATCCCAGCAAGCAATCGCCGTCCTGCTCGATGCTGAGAAAGCGTTTGATTCGGTGGAGTGGCCATTCCTGTTCGCAGTGCTCACCAGGATGGGACTGGGAGCACGCTTCATTAAACTAGTATCCCTCTTATATACCAATCCACAAGCCAACATCATAGTGGGGTAAGCAAAGTCAGCTACCATCAATCTGCAGCACGGTACCAGGCAGGGCTGCCCGTTATCAGCTCTTTTATTTGCCTTGGTAATAGAGCCACTTGCCTCTAACCTTCGGGAACAGCGACAACAAAGAGGACTCATCATTGGCCCACATAAACTCATCATTTCACTGTATGCGGACAATGTCATGCTATTCGTACGAGATCCCGTGGATAATCTGAACCTGGTCATGAGAGAGGTGATCAAATTTGACGCAGCGTCTGGGCTGAAAATCAACCAGTCAAAATCCATAGTGTTCCCACTGACCTCGGCGACCAAACCTTTTGCAGATGACTTCAAGCTTACGTGGAAGACATCCAAAGTCCGGTACCTAGGAATACAACTGTCACGAAACCGCCAAGAAGTGTTCCATGACAACTACGAAGTAGTCGTCAAATCACTGCAGGAGAAGGTGGCTCGTTGGAAAACCTTACCGCTAACCCTCTGGGGAAGAGCCTCCCTAGTTAAGATGGTGATTTTACCTAAGCTGTTGTAATTATTCACAAACATTCCCTTATTATTGCCACAATCCTTCCTGAAAAAATTGAAAAGCATGGTCCTCGATTTACTGTGGGCGGGCAAACCAGCCAGAGTGGCAGACTCAATATTGACTCTTCCAGTGACGAGCAGAGGCCTGGCCCTTCCAGACCTGGAGAAATACTTCTGGGCGACACAGGCGCAATTTCTTGGCCATTGGTACTCGACACAGGCAGTCAGACCCCACGTGCAGGTGGAGCGAGCCCTAGTGACGCCCAACTTACTGAGGGCAGTCATATTCAGCCAGATCCCGGTCTCCAACAATACCATGAATGTAGTACTCTCGACATATAAAATCTGGAAGAAACTCACTCAAAAATGTGAAGTACGATCGAGATACTCACCCCTCCTCCCCGTCAAATTCATACCGGGGATCCCGCTGACGTCTGAAAAGGTTTTCCATCAATGGGTGGAAAAGCTTCATATAAATACCTTGGGAGACCTGTTCACCGAAGATACCTTCCTGACTCCTAAGCAGGCGAAAATGAGAGGTGGGACCACAGCGCTCGACATCTTTATCTATTTCAGAACTCGCTACACATTTCAAGCACTCCTACCCGACTTCCCTCGCCAACCTCCGACCTGGCAACTTCTACATAACGTAATACAATCACAAGGAGAAGGAAGGCTGGTCTCACAATTATACAGAGCCATCATCACCAACACAACCTTCGACAACTCCCGTGCAAAAACCAGATGGGAGAGGTCCCTCGGTACAACCATCTCAGAAGAAGACTGGTCATTCATCCTGAAGCAAACGCAAAGAATTGCACTCAACACACGCCTCAAATTAATCCACTTTAACTTCCTTCATCAAACCTATCACACACCAGCAAAGACCAACAAACACCATCCTGAATCTCCCTCAAGATGCGAGTGATGTGGGGCAGCACCAGCCGACTTTGTCCATCTCGCTTGGGACTGTCCCAGACTGACCACCTTTTGGAACCAGGTTCTAGATACTAATGGAGCAATCATCGGAGAAGCTACTCAACCTGCCTACACGGCAGCCCTACTGAGAATGACAAAAATGCTATCAGCACCAACAAAAAGACTGGCTGGCCTACTGTTAACACTCACCCGGAGAAGGGTCGCCATGGCATGGGGCCGAGGCCCGCCCCCCACATTGTCCGCCTGGCGTAAAGACATCCTTTATTGCCAAAATGTTGAAGCTGACTTTGTCAAACTGCTGCCTCTGCACGCCCGTCCTCCTGACATATGGGGCCCACTGACGCTGTTCCTGATGAGGGAGGCCGAGGACGCCCCGGCCTCCCCTGGCAGCACTCATTAGTCATCGATCATGACGTTGTTAACACTTAAGCCCAGCACTCCATGGCGTCCTATAACGAGAAACTGGCTTGGTGCGGAGTGTGCCGACATTGATACCGAACACCATGATGGAGGTATGGGGGGATGGTGCGGGGAGTGGGGAATGGGAATGGCGCAAGTTAATTCCACCTTAATGTGGGTGAGAAGTTGTATTGTGTTTCAGAAAAAAACAAAAATAAAGGTTTTAAAAAAATGTTATGGATGTGTCGCGTGTTAGTGAAGGGGATTGGAGGCAAAAAAAACACCTCTGTTTTTATTAACAGGAAACAAGGGTCCTTTCACAAAAAATGGCTAAATAATGTTATTTGGTCACAAAAAATTATTTTAATTCATAGGGCCTCATTAGGATCCTGGTGACCGCGGAATGAATGGTACTGGTAAGGGACCGTCACTGTTCATTCCGGGCCACCTCATTACGAGATCTGCTGCGGGTCCCGCTCAGGTCCCGCTCAGGACGCCTGGCCAGGCCAGACCAGGCGTCCTTAGCGGGACCCGCTAGCAGACCAGGATGCTAACAACGAGCCATTCATTAACGGGCCCGTTGTTAGCATCATCCCCATTCCCACTGAGCCTTATAGGGCTCATTTGGGAATGGGGATTAATGTTTGCGGAGCCCAGAAAAGGGCAATTACCGGGTGCGCCAAGGTCGGCATGGCCTGGTTATTGCCCTTTTCTGGGCTCCGGTAAAAAATCATTACCGGCGTCAGCAGTGCCCTTAAGAAGGGCACGGCTACCGCCAGGGTCGTAATGAGGCCCATAGTCTTGAAATAATATACATCTCTCAAGGGAGAAAAAGTGCGCCCTCTTGACTACACGTGTTTCTGCACTTCATGTGCCTTTTTCAAATCAGGGCAATTATACTGATCGCTCATTCTCAAAGCGCAAAGCGCGAACCATCAGTACAACCAGCTAATTTCTGTACAATAAATGAGGTTTGGGGTAGAACCCAGCATACTGGTGACGCAGCTTGCCACACCTTACTTATTCGGGCCTGAGCACACCCACAAGCGGTTGTACCCCCGCAAATAGTTTTTCTTCTAGGGAGAAGTTGGGACCCTGTTGTGGAGGATCTTTTTCGATGAACCATCAGTACAACTAGTTAATTTCTCCCTAGAAGAGTAATCCCTGTGGAGCCAACCCAGGACAGGTTACACGGGCAAAAGTTGAATGGGGATACGATCGAGGTACTGGTGGTTGGCTCCCTTCCTCTTTTGATCTCTCTCTCTTTCTCTCTCACTCTCCCTCTCTCTCTCTCTCTCTCTCTCCCTCTCTTTCTGGTCCTCTTAATTGTGGCCCTCTGCTTTGGGCCCTTTACTTACACCTGTATCTGTTGTGAAACTCTCAGGTTTCAAAATCTCTTCTTCTCTATCTACCAAGGCTGTAATCAGTTGCATCTGTAAAGTTGTTCATTTCCACCTAAAAGTCTTGCGTAAGGTTCTTCCGTATCTTCCATCTCATCGTCGTCCTCCAGTCATGGCCTCTCTAGTTTTTAGCCGCATTGACTATTGCAATTCCCTTTTTCTTGCTCAACCCTTGTATCTCACTCCCAGTCTTCAGCTTCTGCAAAATTTGGCAGCCTGTGTTGCTACTGACACCCTCTATGGCTCCCACATTTTTCTGGTGCCCTGCTTCCTGCATTGGCTTACCGTCTACAAACGGATCAAATTAAAGTCTTTATGCATAGTCTATCACGTGTTCTACAGTCAGGTTGCAGTATATTTGTCATCTATGTTTTTACCGTGCCTCCCCGGGAGCTCTTTATGCTCTCAGGGTGCTTGTCTCATTTCTGTCCCTCATTTCTGGCTAACCAAGACTGGTGACCGGTCCTTTTCTATTGCTGTGGTTACACTCTGGAATTCAATGCCACTTTCCCTCAGGGCTACTGAAGACCACCTTCAGTTTAGGCGCTGCTTGAAGAACTTTCTCTTTTAGGCATACTGTTTAGTTCCTGGCTACTTCTGTTGTGTTCCTAGCGCCAAGATGCCTTTTGGTGGATGTACGCTATACAAATATATATAACATAACCACCCCCCCAACTTGAAGCTCAAGCCTCTGTGGGCAGAAGCGACCCCCGTCAGAACCATTTAAAGCAAATGTCTGACTCTTCTCAAGACGGCCACCCCCTTAAAATATTACTTCCAGTGCGTTCTTGCGTAAAAGAGTGCCTCTTTCCTTCGTAGTCCATGGCAGGGAGCCCAAGAAGATCCACTTCCTGGCTAGTGTTTCCGGGCTTAGGTCAGGGGAAAGAAGCAGGAAGTGGTCCCCCATCTTCACCTCTTTCCTTTTGATCTCTTCATGGATCAACCTCTCACTGAATTCTGACGAACACAGAACTGTCATCACCATACCTCTAACTCTAACCCCTTTTTCCAGACCCTTCATAGGAAGACCATCGGCATGGGGGACAGTATGGCATACTTCCTCATGTCTGGATCGCAGTACGACAGCTGGAAACGCTTCCAACTCCACTGACAGTTCCACAGCTCAGTAGGACCCATAACTGAGCTGTCTTCCTCATATTGTCTATCACCTCCATTTTAGCATCCATTTTCCAAATGCTGCAGAGGTATCAGGTAATATTATATCCACCAATAATATGGCCATATATATGGTCGTGTGATAAGGCCATAGCCAATATTATTATTGGTGATAATTTATGGGGTTATTGGGACCAGGGGTTGCGGGGGTGTCCCTTGCAGGTTCCATGGCTTAATATTTCCACAAAAATATGGCGATATTCTTGTATGTCGATATTTATGCGGGGATATTAAGACATGGAACTGCTGCAGATTGCAAAGTTCTTAATGGCTACAGTTGAGTGGCCACAATGTTTTGTCTATTCCAAGCCAACTAGATTCCTTTCAAATTTTCCCAGCGCCTGGTTGGTTTATAAAATTCACCCTGCTGGACTTTTCACTTTATCCTCTCCAGTTTTGACAGATGCTGCCAATTTAGCTGATTGAGTGGTTAGGTCAGCAGGTGACGCATTAATTGGCTCTGATAAGTGTACATCTCCATTTTAGTCGACTACTCTGTCGCTCCACAGGTCCTTCTTAGAGAAATGCATCCTGAGGTAAAAACACCCTGCTTTGACATTTGCTTGCACATATCAGCTATCTCGCGGCAGTGCATTTTTTCTCTCCAAATATGGCCAGGATTGAGTTCCAAATGGTTGGGGTTGTGGCCGGAGAAGGACTACTTGCAAATCTTCTCTTTACGGGCTAGCTTAGATTGACACCTTTATTTATGGTTTTGCTACGTGAGGTGCGAGAGCCTCCAGAGGTATGGAGTTTAGCCGCCAAGTAAGTTGGTGTTCCATTCGAGACTGCTTTGTAGGTGATGCATGCAATTTTGAATATGATCCATTGTAGTAGAGATACAGTTGAACCGGTGGGCACCTGTAATGAGGCAGGCTGGGGCATAGTGGGCTGCCTTGAGGGGGGCCAGGTGCATGTCTGGAAGACCAGTAAGTAGGGCATTTACCCCTTTGACATGTGAAATCACGAGGGCTTGAACCCCTATGCAGAAGTCATGCGGGCGCATGAAGGGTTAGATTTTGCAGAGTGTGGAGATCTGAAGCAACTCAGTTTGTGCCGTTTTGGCTATGTGCATTTGGAAGGAAAGGCTACTTTCCTTCCAAATGAACCCCAAGGATTTAGTTGAGTTTGACAGCTATGGGGTGAATCCAGGTGCATGTCATCCAGTAATTGTTGCAAGAGCTGTTGTTTGGCAGGGCGAACGATGAGGATGAATTTGGACCTGTTGGGGTTCGGTTTGAGGCAGGTGTTTAACATTCATGTTTGGAATGTTGCAGGCATTCGCGGAGGCGAGCGATGACTTGGGGGTCACTGACCTTAAGGTACAATTCAGTATAACTGAGTATTGTCAGCGTACTAATGTATAGTTATGTTGGGGTCATTTAGGAGAATTCCCAATGGTTCCATGTATAGATCGATGACTAGAGAGAGGATAGAACATTGGGGGATCCTACACCAGGCCTGTAATTGGTCAGATATGAACAACCCCATCTGCACAGCCTGGTGATTAATGGATAGGCAAGATGCAAATATTTTGAGGACAGTTCTGGAGAAGCCCATCATGTTGTATTTAGTATTTAGTATTTTATTTACTTATATTGCGCACCTAACCCAGAGGTAGCAAGGCGCAGAAGCATCATGAGGATTGCAAAGCTTGGTTACATACAGTGGTATGAGGTCCAGCTGTGGTTACAGTGCTGGACGCGTCATAAAGAAACAATACACGCCGAAGAGGCATAAGTTACAGCGATAAACAATATAAACGATATTATATACAAGATGCCGGTTGTCTCGTGAGAGGTATCTGCGCCGCGCAGTTGACAACCTAAATGTACATAATTTACAAACATAGTGGTGTGGGGCATCCGGGTAGCAAAAGAGCAGGCGGTCGTTATGTATCGTGGGCCTTGAGCCATAGGATGGTCTTGGATCTGAATTGGCGGTAGGGAAGGGCCTCTCTGCAAGTAGGAGGAATGGAGTTCCAGAATTGTGCTGCTTTTACTGGGAAGCTGTTCCCTCCAGACATTGTGCGTTTAAACCTAGGCACCAGGAGGAGGTTAGAGTTGGCTATTCTAGAGGGGCGAGAGGAAGTTGGTCTGGAGAATCTAGTGATGAGGTATTGAGGGGCTGCTTGGTGGAGGCATTTATGAGCCAGTGAGACCGATTTAAGGAATATTTTGTCTTTAGTGGAAAGCCAGTTGACGGATCTTCTGGAGTCAGAAATGTGGGCTTTCTTCGGGATACTGAGGGCTGCTCTAAGGGCATTATTTTGGAGGATCTGTATTTTGTTAGTGATATATTTGTTACAGCCTACATATAGTGTGTTGCAATAGTTCAACTTGGATAGGATCAACGCCCTGGCTAGTGTGATGCAATTGGATGGAGAGAGAAAGGGTTTAGCTGCTCTGATAAGTTTGCATGTGTAAGATGTGGCGGAAGCCATAGCATTAACTTGTTTTTTGAAGGTGAGAGTTGAGTCTAGGTAGAAGCCGAGGGTTTTGACCTCCTTGGCTACCGTAATCTTATTGTTGTCAATTATGAAAGAGGAGTAGTTTTGGTCCAATTTGCCAAGGTTATGTGAGGATCCTAGAATGAGGAGTTCTGTTTTGTCATCATTCAGGCATAGACCGTGTGAGGCCATCCATGCCTGAATGATGAGGTACACTCTATTGACGAAGGCCAAATCCTTGTCATAATCCCCTGTCAGCGGGATGAGGATCTGGGTATCAACGGCATAATTAGTATAGGTGATACCCAGACCATCTAGATCATCGAAAAGGGGCTTCGTGAATATGTTGTACAATGTCGGGGAAACGCATGATCCCTGGGGCACACCACAGGTGATAGGCGTTGGGTCAGCTGCTGCTAGTAGGGAGAAGACTCTCATCGTGCGGTTATTTAGAAAGCATTGGATCCAGTCAGTAGCCTCTTGAGAGAAGTGGGCTGCTTTTTGAAGGTGGTCACATAAGATCTTGTGGTCGACCAGGTCAAAGGCAGCTGAGAGATCAAGAAGTAGCAGTAGTGCAGTCGTACCCTGATCTCTCAGCTCATCTATCTATGCCTTAAGGTCTATGAGTGCAGTTTCGGTGCCATGTTGAGGCCTGAAGCCCGACTGTCTGACTCCTAAGAGCTGGAAGTGCTCGAGGTGATGTTGGATTTGTTGGTATGCTATTTTATTGAGGATTTTAAGAAGGAACGGTACTGTGGTGATGGGGCGGTAGTTAGTGGGAGTAGAAGGGTCTAGATTTGGTTTTTTGAGCAGGGGGAGGACCCATGATTGTTTCAGATTGTTAGGTACGGTGCCTGATGTGAATGACGCATTTATTAATTTGGTAATTCATAAAAGTGTTGCATGCTAAATCGCTTGAGGAGGTGCTCTGCCTCCCCAGAAATTCCATTCAAGGGGGAAGCCGGGGGATTTCTCCAACCCTGGTATCTTGCTGTGGCCTCCCAAGGCCACAAAGAGATCAGTTCAGAGTTCACAGGCCGCTACTGTGTGGGCTTCCAGTCTCATCCAGCAAGACATGCTATCAGCCAGGGCCACAAGACCATGCACATTTCCTTTCTGTGGGTCTGGTTCACCGCCGAGCACCACAGTTCCTGCCAACTCCACGACCTGCAAAGCCTCTGCAAAGACAATCAGCCACTGCTTATTTGAGGCCTGCTGAGGGGGAGAGGTCTCCTCTAATTGAGCCATCACTGATGGGTCAATTACTCCACCTCAGAACCCTATAGTGCACAGGTAGTCAGCAACCCAATGTCTGGGCTTAGAGGACTCTGCTGTCCAGGACACACGAGCCTGCCTAGCATGCATCTCCACACGCAAGCATAAAGGGAAAGCGGCCATCTTGGGGCCATGCGAGCTCCACCACCAGTTATTCCTGTTTTGACATTTTGTGTGACCCAGACAACAAATGTGCACACGCAATTGCTGGACAGGTGGGTTATCTCAGATTGAGAACACAGTTATCCTTGGAAAGGATAGCATTTCCAACCTAGATCACAGATACTGGAAGCCTGAAAAGGGAGTTCCGTGGACATTGCCTGGCAAGACGGCAGTGTTTTTTTCTAGTTGGAAAGTGGCCAGAAAATGGGGGTACTGTGATTTCCTATTAGATGGGGAGAGGTAAGAGATGTGCCCTTCAATGGCGGAGGCTCACAATGAACCTTCCTTTTTAGAGGCACTATTTATTTCGGCCTCATCGGGGGAGTTCAGGTTTCTTTTGAAGGGAGGACACATTGCATCAGTAATCAAAAACCTAGCACCCAAGGATAATGTGCTCGTGGCACAACAACATATGGCATTGCTAACAGGCAACCAATGAAGACATTAGAGCCTCAGCGACCAAGAACAATAACCTAATCTACCATTTACGTTCTCACTGCCAGAATAATACAGTGCCTTAACGTTATATCACGGCGACTCTTTATCACTATTAAACGGAATGTGTTACAATGCGATGTGTAGAAATGTCTATTTTAGTGGCTGTCTGTTGTATAATTGTTAAAGGTTATTTATTAATCGAAAAGCCAAAAGAAATACAAAAAAAACAAAAATAATAATAAATATATAAATATGCTTCTGTATGCAGAATGGAGCATGTGGAAGACGGGTGATTTACATGCGAGAATGTATAGATGATTGTCAACCATTTCGTTAAAAACCGCAAGGGAAGGAATGCCGGCGATAGGGCACTGCGCAATTACAGGGCAGGTGACTCAGAAGAGGGCTGGCATCCCGCGTGCACAGGGGCGCCTTGCTGATGGCAGTTCAGGTAAATCCCACAGAAAAACAGATGCCACGTTAATCCTTGGAGGTATGTGGTCAGTTTAGACACTGACAATGAATCTTTCATAGCCAAGACTGAGGTGCGGCCTGTGGGGGATGGGCGAGGAAGCAACATCTCCAGGACAGGCAGGGCGCAGAGCTCATGCAATGTGAGCAGAGGTACATGATACATATATACATCTCCGATAGAGTAAATGAAAATAAGTCTTCCTAGCCTACACAATTATTTATTTATTTAATCACCATTACAGGAGAAACAATGCATTTTTGGCACAAAAAGGCGTATAACATTTTTTACATTGATTTACAGAGCAGAGCACCAGTGTTCTTCACATTGGGTGAGAGGATGGAGGAGAGGTAGAAATATGAATCCGGGACAAGGAGAGTCGAGCATGATTTGAGAGCAGCCCCCTCTCCCTCTCTAGCCTCTAACCATCCCCTCCCCACTCCCCTCCCGGCCTTTCTGCTTGCTGATTGGACCTTCCATCGTCCTTGTGACAAGAAAACTCTCTGGAACCTTGCAGTGGCCTTTATACACACCAGAAAGACTCTGAGCCTTTCCTATGGCATCCTGTGAGAGCAGCACCCTTGCTGTTGGTACCCTTGTTCAGAGAGGAATTGCCATAGCATTTCGGTGCTGGACTGCCCATGTGGGCGAGACAAAGACTGATATGCAAATGTGTATTTCCGATCTGTGAAAGGTACAGTGCGCAAAAAGCGTGTACTGCAAATTCTCGTCTCAGAACAGGTTATCATGTTCTTTCTGGAGAGGAGCGCCTGCTACCTCTTTTGAAACCCTTGGGTGATTGACCTCCAACTTTGTTGCCTTTTGAAAAAAAATGTTAAGCGCTCGAGCACGTCACACCCTCTTCCTCTCCAGTATCTAACCCTCCCTGCTCCCGTCCCTCCACACTTAACTACCGGCCTTTCTGCGTGCTGATTGGGCCTTCCATCGTACATGTGACCGAAACACCTTCTCTTCTGTAGCCCTCTCAGGGCGGCCTGGCTGGGCAGTCAGCGAAGGGCTTGAGGAAAAGGGCAGCGCTGCTCTCTGTTTGGCCCTTTTCACCCAGCGGCACACAAGCCCCCTTCCACCACATGTTAACGACCCTTCCATCCTCTGCCAGCCAGACATCCAGGTGCTCCCTCATCCACCTCCAACCTCACCTCCCACCAGCCTTTTGTACACCTACCTCCTGGACGTCATTCGCGCGCTGCGCTGCCGGTACTACAGTCTTTCCTGCAAACTCCTGAAAATTCCAGTTGGAGCCTCACGGGACTCTTCCGGGTAGAGCCCGTGGAACTTGCTGAACCCGCTCTGAGTGAGTTGTGCTGCGGGGAGAAAGTGTGTGGCAGTGGGTCGACGATAGCTGTCGGCTAACTGCTAACTGCTAAAAAGTAAAGGGTAAAGGGTAAAGGGTTTAGGCTAAAGTGGGGGGTTCGGGTGTTACTGGATGAAATTGGGTACAGCCTCAAAACTGTCAAAATTGATAAAGGTTGATAGAGGCTGAAAAGGCGTCTTCAAAGAGGCCTCCCTACGCCCGTCCCCCTCTTATTCCTATCTGACCCTAATTAACCTACCCTACTCTAATCTAAACCGCTTTGTGAAGAGTTGCGAGTTTACCCACTACTACCCACTACTACCCTTTGTGGCTATAATAAGTGACAAGGTTGTGACCAGGTGAAAATAGGAGTGGAGGGAGGCAGCGGATAGGTAGTGGACAGGGATTGAGTCTGCTGGCCGTCAGTTGCATCGCATTGCTGCACCTCTCCTCTTTTTTCCCGCTCTGGGCTTCTGACTTATTTCAGAAGAAGCACTACTCTCAGCAAAAGCGTAGCTTTCAATTAATTAGGGGGTCATGTATGATCTTCGCAGTGCGGCTCTTTCCTCAGAAGCTCAGAGACCACTACATTCTACTCCAGTGGATGTGGGGAAGAAGGCACCTCGCAAAGAGAAGGCAAGACCGAGGGCATCCTTCTTTAAACCTTATAAATCAGGTGGTGGTATTTTTCTTCCCCCACCGAGTGTTTATCCATCAGATGATCAGGCACCAGCTGGCTCG